>NC_079156.1:60737184-61960934 GCF_947563725.1 Argiope bruennichi | reverse complement strand
GATATCTTTTTTGTTGTTGTTTTTTTCTCTAATTTACAATTTAAGTACCGTCAATTGTGTAGATGATCTAATAATTTTTTTTTATTTTGGAGTTTTTTTCCAATTTCAAATCAAATGGTCTGTAATTTGAGCTGAGCATAAACACTTCTCAGTCCAATGCACTTGTTTATTTTTTCTTGAAACCAGATTTGAATTGAGGACATCTGCTACATCCATATCTGAATAAATTTATATCATTATATCCAAAAAGCTAAAGTAATGTTCATGGTATGCTATTTTTTTTATATCTCTAGAATATACTGATCTTTATCATATTCTCATCTGTACATCAAAATTATAAGAATTCAATGAATTAAATTGATGTTTTTAAAGATGGCATTGTGCCGTCATTTTAAACATGTGTCTTCCTAATCGGCAACAGTTCAGTTATGGAGACAAGCAGTACAAAATATTGCTTACATGAAATAAGACATATTAAAGAAATTATTTATCCTACAGTAAAGAATTCTGAAAAGACTAAGAGGTAACATAATACCATATTAATGTGGTCATTCTTCTATACTTGAACAAATTTAACAAATATTTTACTACCGAATTTTTGAAGGATATTTCATGATATAATTTTTTGCTTAACCATATGTTTTGGAAATTTCAACCTAATTAAATTTTCCTTTATGCACATTTTATTATAAACTCACCTACCTTATTAGCACAAAATATCCAATAACATGTTATATCTCCATGATATTGGCCGATATTCAGAATATCGAACCACATCATGTATATATCGTGCAATATTTTTTGCTAATACAGTAAAATCAACTATGAAGGAAAGATGATTCAGTAGTATTGCTTCAATTAGCAAAACAAACGTTGAAGCAGCTTTAAATTAAAAACTTTATGAGCTCAAATTTCAGTCATCAAAGTCTATCTGCTCTTTTTTGTACCCCTTTTTCATGAAATAATTATCATTCTGCTATCTTAAAATGAAAACAGTTCTTTTTTAAAGAAGAAATGTGAAAACGTGGGCAATTACTTTTTATATGTATATACACTTGACTATAAATGCGCTATGTTAAGCGTAAACTCACTTAGAGGGTTTGTAAACTGCAGAGTACCGAATGGAGGTCTTCCCATGAACTCCGGTTTGGATAAAGCTTCCCTTATGGCATCTCCTCCGTGTAATACGACGACATTCTGAGACCCAAGACGTATGCTAGATTCAAAATTAGAAGCTATTAAATAAGTTATATAAAATATGGAAGTTTTAATAATTTCTAAATATTAATTAAATCAATGATTCTTAAATTCTGCGTCTGTTGTTGCAATGTAATATCTTCTGTTATTTTGTAGGCCAGTTTAATTCACAAGATTCCACAGACGGTTGAAAAATTAAAACATATGTTGTGCTTGGAGTTGTATTAACAGAAACCAACGTTCTTCAGATGTTTGTGGATATTTGATTAATTTGAATGATAAGTTAAAGATTAATTAAGTCTGTTCGATACAAACCCAGAGAAAGCGTTCGGTATCTTCCAATTTACGCAATATCTAACTGAAGGTTTTAAATGCACAAAGAAAAGATGAAGCAAAATGAAAAAATCTTCAATGTTCCAATTAGTCATTGTTTTAAAGTGTATAATCATTTCAAAAATTAGAGATTTAAGAAATTGGAAGTAGGATAATATTACTTTTAAATTTCGAGAGAGTGTGTTAGAAAATTCATGTTGACTAGCATGCTAATTAGGCAATAAATTAATTAACATCACTATTAACAGCAGTGAATATCTAATTTATCACGAAAACAAGATGTATATAATCACATGCATGCGATCACAAAATCTCAACTAACACATGGCATTATCATTTCAAAACAAGAAATGCTTGTGTAAATACTATAAATGTAGCACTATAAAACCTCTACAATACATCTTTCAAGGAACTAAAGCAACTTATTATCAAATTCTAGATAAAATGCGATACCTGCACATAATATAATAGTATAGGTTTACGTTTTGTTGAAATTTTATAACCATTTTAATATATCATTGCTCAAATTGAATTAAAAAGTATTCATTAATTTTAAAATATTTTGCATATTATTTAAAGATGAATATCCTAAATTTTAGTTTTGTCTTAGTAAATAAAAGGTTTAATAAAGCATTATTAAAAAGTATCACAAAGGTATAAGCTATAGTGTATTCAAATAGCTATATTTATGACTCACCTGAAGACATCTCCGTATTTCTTCCCTAATTCAATTAATTTCAAATGCACATCTTCTGATAAAAAAGGCAAATATCCTATTAACGGCAATCCAATAGGACCGGGTGGATAATTACTTTTTTTATTCTTTATCAGCAATATTATCACATATGCCAAAAAGAAAAAGAAAAATCCAATCAGGATTTCATTGCAGTATTCGTCAGTCAACGCTGTTAAAATTTCAACGGTATTCTTTAATTCAAAAATTTTTCGATTCTTCCCTGTAAAGTACATTGCCAATTGTTTTATGAAGAAACCTCTGAAAGAAAATCGAATATTTCCTGAAATTCTACCTTATTGCAGCCTTGTTCATAAAGAAGTTCTTGGTCACATAAAAGATCAGTTTTCAGTCAACTATATAATATAACAATATTATTTAACCTTCCGCCGGTTGCGCCGTTTTAAAAAATACAACAGTGGTTTGTTTTTTCTTTAAAACATAATTCTGGCAATAGAGAGCGTTAATCACCATGCGTATTCATTTATTGAATCTTCCTTCACATTTCCTGACAGTTATTTGCATTTCTGATTGCGCAATCAGCTGCACCTGAGATTTTTAGCTGTAAACATCTGCTGTATTGCACTTTATGCAACGCGCGCCAGCTTGTGAAATTCTTTTTCGACAGAATCTTTAAATTTACAAAAGATTTCAGTTAATATTTCAGTAAAAGACTATTTCAAAATGAAATCAGATAGCAATAAAAGCGAATCCCTGTTTCCATTCAAGGATTTCGTTCATCAGGCTCTATGATTCCCTGGTAGCATATTATTATATATTATTTCTTGCCTATGCATTTTAAAAACCAACAGCGAACTTGAAATATGCATGATCATTCTTCATTAATGTGAGATTAATTAGATGATTGATACATATCATTGATTTAATATAGATATCGCATTTGACTGATATCTTTTTTTTGTTGTTGTTTTTCTCTAATTTGCAATTAAAATACCGTCAATTATGTAAATGCTCTAATAAAAAAGTTTAATTTTTGTTGGAGTTTTTCTCAACAAAAATAGTAGGGTATAAAATAAGACCAGGCATTTAGATTAAAATCAAATTCTTTTAAGGAAAAACTAAAAGGTCTGCATCTTGCAGAGTATACAGTTACGGTATATACACACAGGCGGTGTCTGTTCTTTTTACTTAAAAAGAACAAACATCCAATGACAGTTCATTCGGAAATACAACGTACTTCCTGTTACAAAATGATTATCCAATAATGTTGCTCCTCTGGACCGACCTCTGCTTGATTTGAATATGCAATAATTTTGGTGTTTTTTTCCAATTTCAAATCAAATGGTCTGTAATGTGAGCTCGGCAGAAACACTTCTCAGTCCAATACACTTGTTTTATTTTTTCCTGAAACCGGTTTTGAATTGGTGACATCTGTTACATCCATATCTGAGTAAATTTATATCATTATATCCAAAAAGCTAATGTAATGTTCATGTTATGCTATTTTTTCTTGATATCTCTAAAATATACAGATCTTTATCATATTCTCATCTGTACATCAAAATTACAAGAATGCAATGAATTAGACAGATGTTTTTAAAGTGCTATTGATGGCATTGTTCCGCCATTTTAAACATGTGTCTTCCTAATCGACAACAGTTCAGGTATGGAGACAAGCAGTACAAAATATTAGCACAAAATATTTCTTGCATGAATTAAGACATATTAAAGAAATTATTTATCCTACAGTAAAAAATTCTGCAAAGACTAAGCTGTAACAGAATACCATATTAATATGGTCATTCTTCTATACTTGAACAAATTCAGCAAATATTTTACTACCAAATTTTTGAAGGAAACTTTTATATTTAATGATAAAATTTTTCGCTTAACTATTTGTTGTGGAAATTTCAACCTAATTACATTTTCTTTTACGCACATTTAATTATAAATTCGCCTATTTTATTAGCACAAAATATCCAATAGCATGTTATATCTCCATGATATTAGCCGATATTCAGAATATCGAACAACATCGTATATATATCATGCAATATTTTTTTGCTAATGGATTAAAGTCAACTATGAAGGAAAGATGATTCAGTTGTATTGCTTCAATTAGCAACATAAACGTTGAAGCAGCTTTAAATTAAAAACTTTATGAGCTCAAATTTCAGTTATAAAAGGCTATCTGCTCCTTTTTGTACCCCTTTTTCATGAAATAATCCCCATTCTGCTATCTTAAAATGAAAACAGTTCTTTTTTTAAAGAAAAAATATGAAAACGTGGGCAATTACTTTTTATATGTATATACACTTGACTATAAAAAGCTATGTTGAGCGTAAACTCACTTAGAGGGTTTGTAAACTGCAGAGTACCGAATGGAGGTCTTCCCTTGAACTCCGGTTTGGATAAAGCTTCCCGTATGGCAGCGATTCTCAACCTGTGGGGCGCGCCTCCGTAGGGGGGCGCGAGAATATCCAAGAGAAAATATTATTTTAAAAAATTGATTAACTGACTGAAAGGAATGCACACATACACATAGAAAACAAAATACATTTCGACATATTTAATAACTTAGTAAAGTAAAACAACTTACTAAATCAAAACTTACTTAATCAAAACATACTAAATTAAAAATAAATTTAATAATTATTAGTGACTTCCTTGGGCCTGTCTTACAGAGCAAAGTGTTTCGAAGGAAGGCTTAGTATTAGAAATAGCCACTCTCAGTTCTGTTTCTATATTTTCTCTTCAAAGAAGTCACAGCAGAAAATCCAGTTTCACAAAGGTAGGATGTTGAATGGTAATAGAATGTGAAATGTCCTGTTTTTAGAGCAGAAAAATCATCCTTACTCCTGCCTAAAATTCAAATAGTGATTTAATACTAAATTGTCTTTTAGTTTCGCCACTTGTCGTGAAGTCTATGAATTTTTCTTCCTCATCAACTGAGAGTCCTTCGGGAGTATTATGAAATGAATCCCTAATCCACTCGTAACTTGCTATCAGTTTGTCGTCAGCATGAAAATACCATTTAAAATTCTTTGCCAGCATGGCTAAATGATTTTCAATGGTTACAAAAACAACTTTTACATGTTCTTCTTCAGCCTTATAAGTTTTAGTACAATCATTCACATTTGCAAACATTATTCGGTTTTTTGCTTTAAATTTCTGTTCCACAATTCCAGTTTTCTATAAAATGCATTAACTTTATCACTCGTATCCAACATATGTGCATTTGCTCCTTGGAGTTGAAGATTCAAGTTATTTAATTTCTCGAATATGTCGACCAAGTACCTCAATTTCATCACAAATAAACTATCGCGGAAATTCTCGGCCTCCTGACTGTTTTCTTCTTCTAGGAAAATGGCGATTTCTTCTCTTAATTCATAAACACGTTGCAAAAATTTCCCACGTGATGACCATCTTGCCTCGCGATAAAATAGTAACGATGAATGTACTGAACCCAGATTCTCGATTTCAGGGGTCTCAATTTTATATAATTAACTATGGTTACAACCGTAGTTAACACAATATTCAAACCAGGACTCATTTCTTTCGTAGCCAAAGCTTCTCTGTGGATCATAAAATGTGTGCACTGAGGCGATTTTTGTTTTACAAGTGCTTGTATACCGTGGAATCTTCCGGACATTGAACGAACACCATCGGTGCATATTCCGAGGCAATTTTTCCATTCTATGTTTGCCTCGTTCATAAAATCATTTAAAATAGCAAATAGTGCGAGCGCTGATGTTTTGAGTTCTATTGGTTTGCAGAAAAGTAGTTCTTCTACTACTGACATATTATCACAAATTCGAACATTGGCAATTAAATGAGCATCTTTATTACTATTTGTTGCTTCGTCAAGTTGTATTGAAAACAATTTGTCACGCAACTTCGAGAAAAGTTGACACCGTACATCTAATATATAAAATTCTCGTGTCACAGTTTTCGTTGCCATACTCCTCCGAAACGGCTTGACCGATTTTGATGAAATTTTTTGTGCTTATCCGGTATCTATGAGAATCGGCCAACATATATTTTTCATCCCCCTAAATGTTAGGGGTAGTCAATTATTAATTAAAAACTAACTTTCCCGCCAAAAAAATCTTCCATTTTCCCCACCGCCAACTTTTCCGCCAAAAAAATCTTCGATTTTCCCCAACGCCAAATGATTTAGGCTTTAGTTCTTTTTTTCTCCCAACAGTAATGAGGCTAGGGTTAAGATTTTTCGGCGGATTATTTCAAACGATTCTGTTTATTTTCTTAATGTTTTATGCATTTAAAATTAAACATTGTTAATGAATCCATGTTTCAGATTCATTCTGAAGTACTTTTGAATTAAAATAGCACAGAATAAAGGAAATTAAAAATGTCTAATCTTCATAGCGTTACCCCAACTGGCGTAGAAAAATTCACGCATTTGCGTTACGTAAAAGGCGAAGAAAATTCACGCATGCGCACTGTGTACTGATCGTTGGCATGGCAACCATTATCAACGGACGATTTAAATTACTTTTAGGTTAGTTGTATGCTTTTGTAAGTAAATTGTATTTATGTTAGTTATATATTTTTTGTATATGCTTATAGTTTTAAGTACATCGTTTTTTAAGTAGTTTATTTTAACCTGTTTACAATGATTTAAATTATTTTTAGGTTAGTTGCATGCTTTTGTAATTAAATTGTATTTATGTTAGTTATATATATATATTTTATATATGCTTATAGTTTTAAGTACGTCGTTTTTTAAGTAGTTTTTTTTAACCTGTTTTCAATGATTTAAATTATTTTTAGGTTAGTTGCATGCTTTTGTAATTAAATTTTATTTATGTTAATTATATATATTTTTTATATATGCTTATAGTTTTAAGTACATCGTTTTTTAAGTAGTTTTTTTAAACCTGTTTTCGACAGATTATTTTAAACGATTCATTTTATTTTCTGAGTGTTTGATGCATTTAAAATGAAACATTGTTAATGAATCGATCCATTCATGATGAATCTGAGAAAATTTTGTTGACAAATTCTTGAGATATTACATAAATTAAGAAAGATATTCTTTAGTGCCCATAAAGTTAAACGCTCAGTGACTCTATTATCAGTAATCATATTATTAAAAAAAAATGCTTTGTTTCAGTAAAAAAATATTATTATATTAATTGCAGATTAATCCTTTACACTTTAATTTAAAGCATAAATTCTACGAGGGGTAACAGAAAATTAGAGAGATACATATCACGTTATGACTGAAGGCCTTTATAATATTATGAGTGAATTATATGACTATCAAAATTTGAAGTTTTAAAATATTTTGCTGAAGAATAAACTATTTTGCTGAAGAAGTTGGAATTGCATAAAATATTTAATTATTAAAATTTTAACGAACACTAAGATTGGCGAACCGGCTGGTCGCCAAAGGCGGCTAGTCTTCAGCTATATCGCAAATTCGACGGGCAGCAGTATCATTTGAAAGAGGTATGGACTGCAGTTGTTTTGAAAAATTATCTCCAAACATAGTTTCTACAATCTCAATTGCTGCTGGCAAAATAAGCTCTTCACCAATGGTGTGAGGTTTTTTACATCTGGCTATTTTATATGAACTTTGTAAGATGCAATTAAAGCTTTTTTTTATTCACAGACAAAATTTCTTTAAAAAATGATTTTTTCTTTTTATATGATTTTAATTTTAATTCGGAGAATTCTCTGGGTTTGTTGACGTACTCACTATGAAGCGTTTTCGAATGTCATTTACGTTTATTAGATTTCATGCTGTCTGCGGCCAACATTTTTAAGCAAATGATACACAGGGGCTTTATTTCTTCATTTACTTCAGAACTGGTAATTTATTTTCGGAACCACACTCGTCTGTGTACTTGTTGATGCTTGACAATCGTCTAATGTTTGCTTACTTCCGCTTAAAAATTTATCCATGAGTCTGCATAAATCTGCTGCCGTGAATATTTAATATGGTGAATTGCAATTAACCCGAAAACTTAAATAACATACAAATTCATGATAGATTTGATAGCGATAAAAGGATCGACTCGAATGAGACTGGATGGAATTGAAACTTGCGTTATCGAATATTTTCCTTCTTCCTATGAGAAAACATTTGCTCCGCGAATGCTCGAGACGGCATCGATCGTGTGGATTCCCTTCCACAAACATTGCTATTTTTTCACTTTTGTTTTGTCATGCTTCTGTTTTATTTCTTTTATTATTCGAAAAAATATATTTCCAGTTTCAAAATTTAGCTCACCCCATCTAGGTTAACTTTCATTAACGAATTTTTCTGCTTTCATATTCTTTTAATATTATCTCCCATTTCGGTTTTCATTTCAAATATAATATTTAAATTTTCTCCGCTTTCATTCGCTTTATCTGTTCACCGCCCGCTTGTCCAAAATACAAGATGTGGTTTCTCGCCAACGTCGGCTCGCTTTTACTCTTGTTTTGGCAGTTAGTTAAAAATAATTTAAAAACAGAATCCAAAATACTCAATATACATTATTGTTGTATTTTATCTCGATCTCTTATTTTGTATCTCGATTTTATTGTAAGTGGGGGGCTCGATGAAAATTGTGACTAAAAACTGGGCCACGAATACGGAAAGGTTGAGAAACGCTGCCTTATGGCATCTCCTCCCTCCTCCGTGTAATACGACGACATTCTGAGACCCAAGACATATGCTAGATTCAAAATTAGAACCTATTAAATAAACTATATAAAAAATGGATGTTTTAATAATTTCTAAATCTTAATTAAATCAATGATTCTTAAATTCTGCGTCTCTTGTTGCAATGTAATATCATCTGTTATTTTGTAGGTCAGTTTAATTGAAAAGATTCCGCAGGCAGATGCAAAATTAAAACGTATTTTGTGCTTGGAGTTGTATTAGGATATTTTGATTAATTTGAATGATAAGTTAAATATTAATTAAGTCTGTTGGATACAAACCCAGAGAAAGTGTTCGGTATCTTCCAATTTACGCAATATCTAACTGAAGGTTTTAAATGCACAAAGAAAAGATGAAACAAAATGAAAAAATCTTCAATGTTCCAATTAGTCATTGTTTTAAAGTGTATAATAATTTCAAAAATTAGAGATTTAAGAAATTGGAAGTAGGATAATATTACTTTTAAATTTCGAGAGAGTGTGTTAGAAAATTCATGTTGACTAGCATGCTAATTAGGCAATAAATTAATTAACATCACTATTAACAGCAGTGAATATCTAATTTATCACGAAAACAAGATGTATATAATCACATGCATGCGATCACAAAATCTCAACTAACACATGGCATTATCATTTCAAAACAAGAAATGCTTGTGTAAATACTATAAATGTAGCACTATAAAACCTCTACAATACATCTTTCAAGGAACTAAAGCAACTTATTATCAAATTCTAGATAAAATGCGATACCTGCATTTATTACATAATATAATAGTATAGGTTTACGTTTTGTTGAAATTTTATAACCATTTTAATATATCATTGCTCAAATTGAATTAAAAAGTATTCATTAATTTTAAAATATTTTGCATATTATTTAAAGATGAATATCCTAAATTTTAGTTTTGTCTTAGTAAATAAAAGGTTTAATAAAGCATTATTAAAAAGTATCACAAAGGTATAAGCTATAGTGTATTCAAATAGCTGTATTTATGACTCACCTGAAGACATCTCCGTATTTCTTCCCTAATTCAATTAATTTCAAATGCACATCTTCTGATAAAAAAGGCAAATATCCTATTAACGGCAATCCAATAGGACCGGGTGGATAATTACTTTTTTTATTCTTTATCAGCAATATTATCACATATGCCAAAAAGAAAAAGAAAAATCCAATTAGGATTTCATTGCAGTATTCGTCAGTCAACTCTGTTAAAATTTCAACGGTATTCTTTAATTCAAAAATTTTTCGATTCTTCCCTGTAAAGTACATCGCCAATTGTTTTATGAAGAAACCTCTGAAAGAAAATCGAATATTTCCTGAAATTCTACCTTATTGCAGCCTTGTTCATAAAGAAGTTCTTGGTCACATAAAAGATCAGTTTTCAGTCAACTATATAATATAACAATATAATATAAGCTCTTGAAATTTATTTTTGTTGCATATATATATACACAACCTTATCGCTTTCACGTTTGTTTAGATGACAATAACAATATACGTCAAATGCTGTACTTGTATATATAAAAAATTATCACTTTTAACTTTCTAGGTCATATTTATCCGCATGAGTTCACTGTAAGTAAGTTGAAGGTTACATGAATATATTTTAAAGCTTTCAACGAATCAGTAGATAACAGTATTCGTCAAAAGTTTATTTAATAAGTAGATTGAAATGGTTTCCTTAATTGAAGAAATCAATCCTTTTATGCAATCTTTCAGAAGTATATACTCTGAATTTCGAAAAGTTCATACAGTGCGCGAAAAAATTATAAGGACAACATGTAATTGTATGAAAATATGCTTCATTTCCATTTCACCTAAATGAACTTTTTATATTTCTTACTTCTTCTGCATAATTTTGTGATAACACTTATACCACATAAAAAACATAATTTAGCTTCAAAATATTGATTTTACAAAATTTAACATTAAAGGAAATACGGAAAAAATTATAAGGACATGTAAAATATTTAAAAAATGTTTCAATAATCAAGAAAACTACCTTTTTTTTCAATCACTTGAATAATCCGAGAGGTCATAGATCCTGAAAGATCTTTTAAAATGTCCACAGATATTTTTTTCCAAGCGTCTTTGATAGCGACGACAAGATCTTGTGTACATTGATACTGTGTGCCGTTTTTATAAACTTCTCGGGCTAGAAGTCCAAATAAGTTTTCGATTGGATAAAGATCGGGACTCCTGGCCGGCCAATCAAGTAAATTTACAAAATTAGCTTCAAACCAGAGTTTTGCACTCGCCGAAACGTGTTTCGAAGCATTATCCTGCTGAAAAATATAGTCCCCTGAAGTAATTAGTGGCGCTTCAGGTAACAAACTTTCTCCTAACTTATCAACATACCTGTCCGAATTCATTTTATGATTGATAAATACAATTGGAGTGGTTCCATTTGCCGCAAAAGCGCCCCATACCATAACCGAGCCACCACCATATTGACGCCTGGAAAACACTTCCTTGGTCTTTCGCAGATCATACCAAAAATAACGAAAACCATCAGGTCCATCAAGATTGAACTTTTTTTCGTCCGAAAAAATTACATCAGCCCACTTTTGACCAAGAGAAATGTATTTTTTGGCAAAGTAAACTCTTCTTTTCTTATGATGATTTGTAAGACGGGGGCGTGACACTAATTTCCCATAAGAAACTTGAGGATATTTACTCAAAACATTTTGAACAGTCCTTGTTGAGCATGGTAAACTCAAATTTTGTCTAACTTCATTTGCGGTTTATCTTTTCTCGCAAGCTCTCCTTACAATCATTCTTGTTTGTCGACGAGTGAGAATTTCTGGTCTCCCAGTTCGCTTTTTCATACCATACATCCCAGGATTTTTTAGAAAATTATAAACCACCATTTTAGATCTCTTGATTCTTTTTGAAATTTCCCATCCACTTAATCCACATTCTCGAAAAGCAACAATTTTTCCTTTTTCAAAGTCAGAAAGTTGAGTTCCTTTGGGCATCGTTTAAAAATTCACACTGAAAGTCGACGAGTGGGAAATTCTTTTCACAAATGAATCTTTTAACTCGGAATTGTCATTTTATGCTTTCAAATATGCAAATTTTTAAATAATTACTGGAGAAAAAGCAATGTCCTTATACTTTTTTCCGTTTTCATTTAGGTTTAAAAACCTAAATTTTAATTTTAACAGATTTAAAATTGAAAATTTTAATTACTTTAGGCATAAAATATTTTAGTTTTACTTCTATTTTTGCTGCAAAAATTTGCATACGATTATGTAAACAAGGCTTCTAGATTTGGAGATTTTTCGCGTGTCCTTATAATTTTTTCGGGCACTGTAAAAGTGATTATCATATGTGAAATGAATCAATACTTCAGATAAGAATATGTGCAAAATAAACTCTTGTTACTCATGGGCCTTAGTGATATTCTTTGAAGGATACGCAAAAACGGATACTTGGAGCTAACTGTACATCAACGCTCCTAAATATCTATTAGAAGTTGGCAACGTTGGCATACATGATTGACAAAGTCTAAGATTTTCGGATTTAAATAAAACATCTTCATTTGAAATTTGTCGCCAAATAGAGGAAGTTTGTGAAATAAATGTAATTTCTGGAAAATTGATACAAGGAATTTGAACTGAACAGAACAGATAGAGAGAGGAGCAGAGGTGAGGGCGTCGCCACAGATGTTATCATGTGCCGTGTCGGAGATCTAACTCAGTGGATCGTCGCATTCATGTGAGGGAGAATGCCCACAAATTTCACATCTCCATTGGCAGTGTATTGAATATCGAGGACAAAAAAAAATTGATCTTCTGGATAATGTAATGTCAAGTGGAGGGTTTCTCGTTTTTTCCGGAACTTTCTACATTGTAACGTTACTTGGGGAAAAACTTGGACATATCATCTGATACCTGAGATGAAGAATACATTTCAGACACGATACGGAAGTGCAGGTAGCAGTCTTCGATTTCTTCTATGCTGGTTTACTGATAGCGCATAAGTGACTATTTGAAAAAGTAACATGTTGTATATGCTTTTCTACCATTGTCTATTTCTTTAATTTCATGAATATACTTTTTCTCTCACAGAACTTGTTGCACTCTAGATTAACTATCTGTAAAGCAACAAGTAATGGTTTCTTTTCCTCTCAGAAGACCCTATTTTGTGAAATATCTCGTATAAAGATAACTGCAAAAATTTCTATAAGATTAAGAAAATAATCGACAGAAAATAACAATTACATTAACAGCAAAGGTAATTTTAATATATGTAGTGTAGTTTTTTTAACAAATAGAATAACCATTTAAGTGTAAACTTTGCGTAAACATTAACTTTGATTTTTCTAGCCTTGCTTTAAATCAGTGTGAAATTTTACTTAGAAAAAAAATTATTATTTATTTTGTATTCACTATCATTTTAACCCCCCGGGGGGGGGCACCTCGAAATGAGGATGAGATGCTTCCGGCATGGTGGTTGGATCTCCCCACCCTGTAGGGTACTCTAATAGGTGGGTGATCTGACTCCTCCCATCGATGACGGGACGTACTTCCTTCGGGGAGGGTTGTACCGTGGCCGGTGACGGCCCTTAGGACTTAACCACAGTTCCCGCCAATGTTGCTGTTGAGGCAGTCCTGTCATTCAGTTTTTATGGTTTAAATCCGTGTGCCTTCGTGGAGTTTCAGAGAGTTAGATGGCTGACTTCACTATCCTTTTTAATTTTGGAAACACTTCTTATTCATTATTATTTTTTATTATCATTATGCAATTCATATTAACCGTTATTTGCAGTTTAATATTCACTTTTTATTTCATAAATGGTAAATGAGCATAATTGGGAAAAAGGAGTAATTGTGAACAATGATACGGTACGCACCAGTGAAACCATGTTGAGCAAAAGTACAAGTGTCTTCTTTAAAGTACTCACGAGGAAAATTAAAAGCATTTTAACGCTCTTTTTTTATTCAAATGAAATTTTCTAGAATTTGTTTACCTTAATTACAACAGTGTTAAAAAAAAGAGAAACTAAAACTTTCCTAAATATCATGAATCCTTTTCCTATATCTGTTATTTGCAAAGCAAGTTACCAAGTTATATATTCCTAGGATCTGAAGGATATAACAATCAAGAGTAAAATTTAATTTTCATTTTTAGACTTTACTTTCACTTGAGAAACATCTTCATCGTGGAGTAGTACAAGTATTTAATTTAATAAAAATCTATATTTTTCATGCCTTATGAATAATTTTTTAAATGATAGGGTGTGATATTAAATGTAGAATAAGTAGGTAATGTTCTGTCGCACCAATAATGTTTATTAATTTAGACCAAATTGGTAATTGATATTTTATAAAAAAAAAATAATAACCTTAAAATATGCATATAGAATACTTTTCATGAGGGAAAGTTGGTTAGTAACAAAGATTTGATGATAATTGGTATCGAGTGCTGAAGCAAACAAGAAAACTCATATCTAGGAAAAAGCACTTAAACTTGAAAGAAGAATCTGAAGTTTATCTTGTCTCTTTTCAGTGAAAATGGAACTTGTGGAAAGGGAGAAAGTTAACACCTCTCGAATCGCCCATAATTGTTTTTTCAGTAATTATGATATTTTAATATATTGTATTGAAGGACAAATATGAATTACCATTATTCATTCGTCTAAAGAACTGATAGCTTTGATCAACATTTGTTTTGGTGGTTAAGGAATCAGAAATTTGTTGGCAATTTCCAAATGTCCGTTTAGTTTAATTATATTAACGTCTCGTTTTAAAGCAACACTAGGGCTATTTTGGGACGGACCTCGTAATCTTGAGCTGTGCTCAGATAAAGAGAACAACATCTGAGCAAGTAGCCCCCTCTCCAAGCTTCCACATCATACCAACGGGAGGACATTTGACCCCGACGAATTTTACGTACACCGGACCCGATTATACGACGGTTCTTCGGTGGAATCGGGGGTAGAACCTGAAACCCTCCAGCTACAAAACCGAGGCCTTACCACCAAACTACCACGGCCCTCTCCAGTGTTGGATTAAAGGTATTCGGTCATATTCTATCGCTAGTTAAATTGGAATTTGGACGTTCTATTTAAAATGGAAGCTCAATTTTTTTTACTACTACATTCAACTACCAGTCATTTATTTTAAAATAAACTTTCTAAATCTTATATACTCATATATTCTACTGTTTATCCACTCCTGTTTTTTTTAATTATTTATTCATTTTATTTGACGACTTTTCACGAAAAATTAGGGAGGAAAGTATTACAAATTGATCAAAATTGAAGGCATTGAATTACTATGAGAGTTTTTGTATGATATTTATTGAAGTAAAAAATATTTTTGTTGAAAGAAGTAAAAAACTCCCAATACTTTGAAGGGCTTGAAAATGGGTAGGAAAATAAATTCTAAGACAATAACATTATTTTCAAATCATTACAAATATATTTTCTTCAAATCAGTTCATGAATGTAAACAAAAGTCAAAATAGCTGTTCAATATTTTCTTTCTTAATTGGGATAATTATGAACATTACTGTAATTAAAACTGGTTAATTAACGAATAATTTTTAAAAAGAGCATTGTTTAAAAAATCTTCCAGAAAGTTTATTATGCGTTCTCATAGTTTGTAGACTTGGTTTTCCTTTTCATAGAAGCATTTAAATCGAAGAAAATGACAACTTCTGTAAAATTTATGTAAAGTTATCCAAAAATGGTCTTGCACTACTTATTTATATTACTTAGAAAGTTTCCAAATAGTTGAGAAATATACCTCTTCTTACGATTTGTAGTCAACTCATACTAATGTGATACAAAATGAGGGCACCGTATTTCCAATTTTTATCATAGTTTGAATGACTTCTTACAAAATTGTTTTTAATTGTTTTTTCCAACAAAAAATTTCCATATGATTGAAAATCTGTTTATTAAGTAATATATGTTTTAACAGCTTGGATTCTTCAGATTTTACGGTTTAATTAGTAAGAATACAGTAGTAATCTTTAGAGTTAATCGGAAAAAAAACTGTTAGAGAATTGGTAAGAGTGATGTAGTTGGAGAGTAGATACATACTTGAACTCCGAGTTTCGCAATTCCTAATTTTCCCTTCTCACTTCCAAACTCCCCCATTTTGAAAGAAACGCAAATACAAAATTCAGATCAAAATCGCAAAACAGAAAAAAAAATTCTTCTTTTCAAAAAATACTAAACAAAGCACCATCAGAAACTTATCAAGTTGCTTTCGTGTTCAAAAAACGTTTCCAATCTTGCTAATGTATTTAGTTTGAAAGCATTAATAATTATTTGAATCACATTGCAAAGAGCTGGCAGCTGATGAATTTGCAGAGGTATGGGGACATATTGTTACTATAGAAACCATCACCAAGACCCAAATCCTCCAGAAAAGCAAATGACAATTGGAGGTTTGAAAGAAGGTCCTGAAAAAGGACAAGTTTTGAAGACAATAGACTTGAATGAATAATATATTCCATCTATAAGTAAGGAATGGAACAATATTAGTTTGTTATGAAGGAGAAATTTTGAGTGAAACAAAATGGCATTGAGTTGTGGAAAAAATTCGTTATATTTTATGAGCCATCGATAACGAAAATATCTGCTTTTCTTGTCAGAACTTTAATATGTAATATTTTGTTTCGATATCTATAAAACTCCTTTATTTATTATATTAGTTATGTTTTCATAGTCTTTCTTCCTATTAATTAAAATTAATAAGCATCTATATGCATGCTAATAAAACGTACGCGAGTTAATTCTCAACTTACGCAATTTTTGTGTTTCCCACCAATTGCATAACTTCATGGAAAGTGTATATAAAAATCAAATACTACAGTTTTAAAATTAATTATTAAGTTATAAATAGTCTGCTGCGCTATTTTAGAAGCTGTGCAGAAATTTTTATAAGATTAGAACTTGATATTCATGAAGTGTAGATAGATTCCCGGTAGCATAATTGCATACATTTCAACTAGTCATTAATGGGGGGGAAAGCTACAATTTAATTGAGTATTTTTAAATCCATTTCTTTTTTAACTGGGAAAATAGCTTACAAATATTTTCAGATAATAGTAGAAAATGTCCTACAAGCGGCAATCCCATTGACCCTAGTAGATAATTACTTCTTTCTTTCTTTATTAACATCATAAAAAATCCTAAGGGGAAAGTATATACTTATGACAGAATTTATAACGATATATCGAAATTTTAAGAATTATATTTCCAGTTCCGTTCTTCATTTTTACTATAACGAATTAATATAAATACACCATACTGAAAATTCTCCAAGTAAATTTTTCTAAATCCATAACTTACCTTTCGGAAGCTGAACGCATAAGAAAGAAAAAGATTTATTTCAACAATTTAAAGACGTTGATTTCCGCCTTTTTATATTTCTTCAATTCTCTTATCATGAAAGATATGTAAATAATGCAATAAAATAATCGCTTTATTAATCTCATCAGCATTTCTGGAAGTGAGTGTTGTTTTCATTCCTCCTCGTGTATAACCTTTGCCAAAACGATGCTGCTGCAATCTTAACACAGAAACATCTGACATAAAAAAAATTTGAGAATCGAGAAGACAAAGAATTTATTCAATTAACAATGAAAATGAAAGGATAATTTAAAGATATTTTTTTACATTTTTATTCGTCTGATAAAAAAAATTCATATATCACGATAAAAATTGTGAATTATCGCCAATTGCTTGAATTGAAGGCAAGAAACCTGCCCTGATTTAAATTAATTTTAAATGACATAGAATGCATTAATGCTCACCAATTATTAAAGTTCTTTCCTTCTTTGATGTGTAAACCTTATTATGTTTATGCTTATTATGTTTTTTTTTTTTGGGGGGGGGGGAGGCAGAAGGGATTTAGCTCTGGTAATAGCCGCGTATATGACTTTTAGCATTAAGCATCAAGTTGTGGCTAAGAATCTAAAGTATACATACTAATAGGGGTTGAAACTTCAATCACAAAGACAATGAATGTTATTCAATAAATTCTTCTTAAAATTTTCTAAATTGTTTCTTTAAAAGGGTTTGAAGAATCTATCTGATCCCAAAATTTTTCATGTTATTTTGTTTAGTAATAAATAAATTCTGCTCATCAGATGAATAAAGATCATTTTTAAAAAAATTCGTGATATTCTTATCTATTTGGAACGAAATTTATTGAAAAAAAATTAGTCACAAATTCACAAAAATGGAAATTTCAGATTTCAAAAAGGTAAAAAATTGGGAATTCCCATTTTATCTGTGCCACGAGCATGCGTGAAGAATGCTGCGGAATATGGAAATAGATTTCATATTTTGCATCATAGTTCACTTACTCAATTTTGACAGATTTTTTTTCGGCATTTTTGAAATTACCATGATTTTAATAAAGGCATATTGAATACCTCTTTTTATATACTATATACTTTTGAAGTATAAATTTCAAATTGTTTAAAGTTCTTACTGTTTGCTGAGGTGAATTACTTTGAATGTTTTTAATCAGAACAAGCAGAATTTTGGTGATTAAAAATTATACTTGAATTCAAAGTATTTTTTGTTTCCTCTTAATTGATTTTCTTCGGATTTAACACAGGATGAATTGAACGCCATTTTTGCCCACTAAATAAAAAAATTCGTGAAATACCTAGCACTTTAGCAGCCTGCCTTGCAGCAGCAGTAGCAGATTTGATACATAATTAATACGTTTACAATTTCAGTCGCACTATCTCAGTCGCATTTCTCAATAAAATTAAGAAATCCTTCCCTAGATAGCCTCGCGTTCCTTCAAAACTGGGCGTTAAAGTAATTAAACAAAAATTTAAGACATTAGCTATTCATTTCTGTTATCATCAGAAATTCTGTAATTATATATTGAAAATGAATAATATAATATATTTCTAAAAAAAATAATACTCGAGGTTCATTCCAAACTTTTAAAAAAAATTAAAAACATTACGAAGAAAATGTTTTTTAGAAATAATAATCTTGAAAGTATCCATTCTTGAAAGAAAAACGATAAATAATTTTAATTCACAAAATAAGGAAATAAAAGTTGAATATATGCTTATCATTGAATATATCAAGTTTTCATTTCTTTTAAAAGTATTTCACACTTTTTATTGCTTTAGCTGATTAAGTTTACATATGCTTAAACTACTACTTGAAAATTATTATAATTCTGATACATCTGTTTGAAAGTCATAAAACTGCTTTAACTTCAATTTGAAAATTATTAACTAATGCTAAACATATACAGGTTTCTCATAACCTTGACCTAACTATTAACTAATGCTAAACATACAAGGTGTCTCAAAAACCTTGACCGCGACTTTTATTCCTGAAATATTGATCGTAGACATATATTGTAAATTACAAATTTGCGTAAAAAAAAGGTGCAAATTGTTATGAAATTAATTAAAGTTTTCAGGGGATTAAACTTTAAAAAATACAAAATTTAAATTTTTATACGGACCCCGTACAAAAAAATTTCCAATGAGTAAAATGTGCTACATTCTTTATTAAAGTACAAAATTTCAGCATTTTATCACAAAACGTCTCAAAGATATGAAACTACATGAATGCTGATTCAAACCACTTTTCGATGCGTGGATACGAGTTCGCAAACAGGAAAAATCATGTCGGATGTTCGTGTTTTAGGGGTAGCACACAAATTAACAAAGAAAGTAATCTATACTTATAATAAAGCTCAATGTGTGTGTGTGTGTGTTGGTGCTCTACAGGCCAGACCGTTCGACCAACAGCTACGAAATTTGGCACGTGTATACCTTGGAGGCTGGTAATGTGCACCTCGGGGTTATTTTTTCGAATTTTTAATTGAAATTTTATTTATTTAAAAAATAAGCGAAATTTTAGCATGTTTCTGCTATAACTTCCGAAAATATTACCGCACAAAAAAGATTTTTACATCAAGTTAAAGATCCAAAATTTATCTTTTAAATGATACCAATGTTTTAACCTTAAAATTAAATTTCTGTTTTTAATTAATTTTTAAATAAATAATTTAACTATATTTTTCAACAATTTTTTTCGTACAAAATAAAAATAAAATTTAAGCTGCACGAGCACGTTTCGCATTCATGGTGAAAAAATTAGCTTTTTTCAAAGTGTTGCCATCACATCGATTAAAGCTCCATTTAAAAATAAATTAAATCTTTTTGGAAATGAAATCTACAAAAATATGATTTTCGTCACGTGTCTGTAGGAAATGAAACAAATATGAAGTATTATTTTTTTCTAAAAAATAAATTCAAGAAAAATTATTTTATGATCTTTTACACTATCTGTATTATTAATCCAATAAATCAGTTTTATTTTAAGGCAAGTTTTGTTTAATATGAACAGGATATCCATTCAAATCAGGGCCACACAGCTAATTTGTAAACCTTTAGTAATAGACACAGATCTGCTAAAATTGTCTAAATGGAAAATGACTATATTTTATGTAACTTGATCCAATAAATACTCTAATATATAACGAATTTTTGATTTTACATAAAGTTTCTACTATGGAAATCACGTTTAACAAAATGTTCTTGAAACACTAATATTTTAAATAAAGAATTAATTTCCAATCAACAAAATCAATCACTTAAACTGACTGATTTATAAAAATTTGAATATCACTATTCAAAAAAAAAAAAAGGATAATTTTAGATTTTCCATCGATTGTTTTAAAGAAAATACGCCAATCAGCGCGCAGGTTTCTCAAGATTAATTGGCCTAAGATTATGAAAATGTTGAGTTTTTTTAAATTTTTAACATTCAAAACTTCATAAATCAGTCTTAGTTAATCGTGGAAAATAGAAACATTCATTCATTTATTTAAAATTTGGTGTGTCCAGAATATTTCTCAGAATATGATACCTTACTGCATAAAATTTAGACTTCATAATTTTTGAAATATATTTATAGGCCGGAACAAAATATTATTATTGATTTCATTTCAATCCTTTTGAAAGCAAAACTAAAAACTGAATTTTATGCTGAATCTGAGAAATTTTTGTTGAATTATTCTTTGAGATATTACGCAAATTATGAAAAATGTTTTGTAGTTCACATAAGACTTAAATACCGAACAATTCTGTTTGCAGTACTCATATTCAATAATAATAATAATTAATAAATAACAACAAAAATGATAAGTAAAATAAAACGCTTGGTTTCATTAAAAAATATCTTTACATCAATTGCAATTTCAGCATTTCCACTTTAAATTAAAGTTGAAGTTTTACCGGAAATGACAACACATTAGCAAAATATATATAATAAATTGAACGAGACGATCTAAACAACAGTATAAGTTTGGTATGACTATCAAAATTTGAAGATTAAAAATGTTTTGTTTGAGAAGCTATTAAGAGACAAGTTACTTAAAATATTTAATTGAAAATTGTAGCAAGCGGTAATACTGGTGAACCGGCGGGTCGCCAAAGGCGGCTAGTAATTGAATAAATCAATAATAATTTTGCTATTTATTGGTTCAAAAGTATTAAAAATTTGTAGAAATAATAACTTAAAGGAAAGATTACATAAGTTTTTTTACAAGTACATTGACTGTGCTATTTTTAAGTTATATTCTGTAATTCATGAAATAAAATTTTAAAGTATTTTTCAGGAAGCATAAATTTTAACATTTGTATTTAAAACTAAAGATATAAAACATATATTATTTCCTTATGATGCATTCTTGAGTCGCGTCATCTGCACTGAAGCTGGAAACATTTGCATTTTAATTTGTGATTGACCCTTCACCAACTTTGTTTTAACATATCTGCAAGTTTTCATGATATAATTCTGAAATTTTGTACATGACCATGGGGCACATTTCACTCATTGGGAATTTTTTGTACGGGGTCCGTATAAAAATTTAAATTTTGTATTTTTTTAAATTTAATCCTCAGAAAATTTTAATTGATTTCATAACATTTTGCGTCTTTTTTTTACGCAACTTTGTAATTTATAGTATATGTCTACAATCAATATTTAAAGAATAAAAGCCGTGGTCAAAGTTTTTGAGACACCCTGTAAAATCATGGTTTAGAAGAATGTTTGTTTAATTTATCTGATCTATTAGTTAGAATTCGTGGTTACGATACAGGAACTCAGAAGTACCTACAAGCATTCAAAATAACAGCAATAGAATAGAAAGTTCAAAAAATTTAGATAATTCATTACTATCTGGAGTCTCCTGTGTGTAGAGTTCACTTTAGGTAATTGGATTTAGGCTACGTTTAGTTCAGATGAATTGTCATGAAAAGTATTAAACTGGAGAAAAATACACCACAACAATTTTATTGATTTAAATTATTGAGTTGGCTGTCCGAAAAAGGCTTTTACCTTTTCACCCATACATCTTACCCGTTAAATCAAAGCTAAAAATTGCGATATTGGGAAGTCGTATAAAATGAACTGAAAAAACATGTTGATAGTTTTATTATATCACGAGTATCTTCTAGAAAAGCAAAAAAATCTGAAAAATATTTTTCCTTTTAAAAAAAATTTTGTTCGAAAATTTGGAAATTCCACTTAGGTACGTGCTATAGAAAAGGGCAATGGTAATGATTGCAAATCAATATCTGAATTAATTCTTTTTTCTTTCATTTAAGGTATCAAATTGTGGAATTGTATTGGTTCAAATTGTGAGTTGGCTGTCCGAAATAAGCTTTTAAATTTTCTTCCCGGAAGAGGGAGTGAAATTTAATACACCAATTACTCATGTTTAAATAAAATGCTATTAGTCTGAGAGGTAATATCGAAGTAAAAAAGTTTTTATTTTTAAGTTATATATTTTTAAAAGTAATGATAGTTTTATTAGATCAGGAATACATTTTAAAAATGCAAAATTTCTTTAAAAAATATTTTCTCTATTTTCTTTCTTTTTTTTTTAATTTGGTCGAAAGTTTGGAAATTATACTTAAGTACGGCACATAAGAAAAAGCAATAACTGATAACGATTTCAAATCAATTTTTGAATTCGTTTTTTTTTAATTTAACTTTGACGAAAAAAGTAAGGTTTCCGAAAAATGCCTATAAGTACTAAGTTATCAATCAGAATTCACAAACAAATAAAAACCCTATTCTGAAAGTATTATTTTACATTTTCGTCTTATCTACTAATACGATAATAATCAATTTTCAGATGACCATTACAATCGTCGCCACAACTTTTTAATGTTTTTCTGAGAATCAATCGGCCCAGAGTGAGACATTTTTTTTTTTTTACTTTTTCAAATTTAACTGGACTGGACTTATTCGCATTTCTTTTTTTTTCTTTATCATTCGTAGTTATATATGAAAAAAAATTCTAATGTAAAATCTTTAAATTTAAATTTCTTAATCTGATGATTTGATGCTAGAAAATTATAAAATAATTTCAAGATATTTTGTAAAATTATGTTCTGCATTTATTTGAAAACTACATTATGTTAATAATTGCACAGAAAGATGATGAAACATTATTAGCAAAAAAAAAACGATAAAGTTTATTTCTGTCGGAGAACATCACAGAATTTAACTTTTCTGTATAAATTCAACAAGAAAACTCTCCAATCGATACGTGATGGCTAGTCTAGCTTCAAATGTAGGCATCATTCCATCAGGAAAAACAATATCGAACTTCTGCAGCACTGAGGTGAAATACAAAAACATTTCCAAATAAGCCATGGTCTCTCCGGGCAAACTCTTCTATCTGCGAAACAATTATGAAAATAGTTGTAAAGAATTTCAATTAGCGTATCAAGTAACAATGGGTAAGTGATATTTTATAAGTTTAATTAATAAGTCTAACAGCCATTGCATATGTTTAAAATTTCTATTTAATGAAGCACCAATACAGAGCAACTGACTACAAATAAAGTTATTGACATTATACTGCTTCGAGTTCTTTGATAATTTGGATGGTAACAATTATTTGTAAGATTTTTTCTTTGATACTTAGAATTTTTTTTAGTATAATAATTTTAAAATATCGTCATTGACTCGAATTTATATTGGATAATTCGATGCTTAAACTTATAATAATTTTTATATCTGAATTGTAAGCCAAAATAAAACTTTAAAATGCAATCAAAACATTTTAAAAACCATATTTATGACCTTAAATGTAATTTGTATCGTTTATTTTGAAGTTATATTCTATAGATTTGAATTAAAAGTCATGTATACTATTTATTTGCTTCAAAATGATTAATTTTTATTAATATAATAAAATTGTTTCAAATT
Source organism: Argiope bruennichi (assembly GCF_947563725.1). Taxonomy (NCBI): domain Eukaryota; kingdom Metazoa; phylum Arthropoda; class Arachnida; order Araneae; family Araneidae; genus Argiope; species Argiope bruennichi. Next base: position 61,936,793 of record NC_079156.1, on the reverse strand, counting down.
ATTTAAAAAATTAGTTTAAAAATTTTATTGACAGTATAGTGATGCTGTATTCGATAGTTTATTATTTATTTGTTAAATTAACTCATGCATTGTTTATTAAAACTGTTAAATATTATATATCTTTATAGCCATTTTAAAAAATTGCTGCTATTTTGCAGTGTTTATTTTTAGATCCAGTTTTCTTATCTCGAATTTTTTAACAAATAGAATTTTTTAATAGTTTTCTTGTGCACTTCATGTGTGTCAAATTCCACTGCAAATGACTTCGTAACGGCTATATCGCTTTTCAAAATTATAAAAAAAAAATCGCAAAATTGGAATGGCATCATCTTATGTAATTTGTTTTGCAATTAAAAAATAAAAAAGCCTAATTACCTACAGCTCTAATTCCAAATTAATTCTTCCAAAATCTTCCGAGCATGATTTTAATTTGATCATTTTGCTTGGATTTTATTTAAAAAACATTAGGCATAATAATATCTAAAGTAACATATTTTATATTATTTGTTTACTTCTAAAGATTAAAAAAGGACTTCAGGATCTAGCGCATTACGTTTAGTTTTTATAAAATTGTTTATTAACTTCTTAATTAAAGACATTTAAAATAATTTAGATTTATGTTGTAAGCAATTACTCATATTTACAAAAATGAAATTCCTTACCTAGAGAAAACGACATATAGTTGCCTGATTTTACAACAGATTAACCATCCTTGCTCAGAAAACGTTTGGGTTTGAATTTATCTGGTTCACCCCCGTAACGTGGATCGTGGTGTGCATTCCAGAAATCGGCCCCAAGTGCTTTAGCTAATATTTTTCTACATTACTATGAGGAAAAAATAATTAGACATAATTTAATATATGATTGGAGATATTTGATTATTTATTTTTGATAAATATGGATAATTTTATGGGAAGGGTTTTTTTTTTTTCCTTTTTATTTTTTCTATAGTTTTCCAAATTTAAGTATGTTGCTTTTTTTTAATTTTAACATGTTCCTTTGTGTAAATATCCTTCATTTTTATACAATAAGCAGTGAAAAGAAAATTTTATTGATGCCAAATCGACAATTTACAGTCAACAATGGAATGCCTGAATCTGTCTTATGAAATTGTGAAAAACATAAATCAGCCCCTTTCTATGCATTTGCTACCTACTTGCCGTCTTATAACTGACCGCGTGTAAACCCAGCATGATGAGTAGGCACTCTGACCAAATGTTGTAGGTGTTTTCAGAATTAAGCGCGGGAAAGTTGAATTTAGGTAAATATGACTGTTTGTAGGAATAAGTTTAGCTTTCTCTAAAAACTATTAGGAATATGTTTATATTCAACTGATATGCTCTTTATATCTTATTTATGTTTGTTTTTTTGGTTTTATAGTTTGATAATTCTCTTATGGTTTGGTTTGATTCGATTTAGTTGTGGTTTTACTGGAATTTAAATTTTGAAATGTTTTTGGCAATTAATTAATATTTTGTTTATTATTGTCTAATTTTAAGGTCGTTGATTTATTTATATTAATTCTTGTCTTCAAAAAACCGCAATTTCTTCAGATTTTCGGGTTACGAGGGGTCAGTATATGGACGTAAAAAAGACCCCTCGCTAAATTCATCCTTTTTTTAATCCATTTTATTCTTTTGTTTGCAATTTAAACGATATTTATTTCTAACTCTATTAAACTGGAACACTTTGTCTTCATAAATGCTTTTACAATCTATTTTATGTTGTTATGTTGTTACTTATGCACTTGTCATAGACAAGCCGGCTGGCAAAGTCAGTGATTTAAGCCGAGTTTGTGTGCAGTAGCTTCTGAGGGTAAAGGACCCTGAGCACCCGAGCGCAGAAGTCTGACTTCTAGCTCATACAAAGATGACACTCATATAATCGCTTACACAATCCCTTTATACAGGGAGACTCTTTCACACACCTCGCAGATAGAACACAGTGGGGAGAACAGCCGTGCACGAACTGAACGCCCAGATCACGGAGAAGATACGCTACCCCTAGGCCAGGAAGCCGGCATCTATTTTATTCAAAAGTATAACAATTTTATAGAGCTTTTTAAGAACTCAATTCCGAATATTTCACGAACCTTTAACCCTCTCATTCCTAGGAATGTTCGAATTCCCTAATTTCAATTTCAAACATAAGAACAATTTCTTACCCTCATAAAATGCCCAATGGCTTCCCATGTTCATTAAGAGTCTATATACAAAAGCAGATCACACTCAATTCATGACTATTAAATAAATTTATGCTCGGACACTCTTTGAGAGATTCTTTTCTCAAAAAATATGTCTGTCCATCTTGGAAAAATGTCTGTATTGAATATAACACATGCCACTGGTATTCGATCCATCACGCTACATTCAAGGCGGGAAAAAACTTCCCAAAGATATACGGACGTCTCGATGCCTGTCGTAATTTTGTTGCACGGGCGTTAAGAGCATTTCTGTATTGATAGAGATAGCTAACAAAAGAACTCTTCCTTAAATTTTCTTGTATTATTACACAATATGTACGTTTTGAATTTGATTTTAATGTATAGTGAAAAGAATCTTTGTCAATTGAGGCATTTTTAGATTTCTTTCGAACGATGGATCCTAATTTAATACATAACTACAATCCAGAAGGTGGCAATATATATACTAAAGAAAAATAAAATTCCTTATCCACAGTTCGCAACAGCCGATATCGGAAATTTGTGTTTTGGTTTTTTTTTTCTTGTATTTACGAATTTTTATTCAAAACATCGTACTAATAAAAACATTTTTATTATAAAAAGGCATAAATAAAATTAAATAACAATAATCTTAAAATATTTTACAGATTTTTTTAAAAAGCTTTGTGCAAATGTGCTAATGAAATGTTTTTGTCGAATATCACAGCTCTTAACTTTTTGGTACAAATTTCACAAGAAAATGGTCTGGTCTATACGTGATGTTTAGCTTAGCATTAAATGTGGGTTCCGTTCCTTCTGGGAAAACAATGTCAAAATTTTGCAAAAGAGAAGAGAAATACAGAAATATTTCCATATAAGCCATAGATTCTCCAGGACAAACTCTTTTACCTAGAGAAAATGGAAGAGATAATTATGAATTAGCTTTAAGTTAATGTTTTCATGAATAAATAAAAGTAAACCATGTAATCATAAATCTTAATCTTTAGGCTAAAGCTAGAAAAATTGTCGAATTCTTCTCATAAAATGGATATTGTGGAGTAGAAACTATTATTGCACAAATTTCACTTGATCAAATTCTAAATCCGAATGTCTCCAAAATATCAAGAAGTTATTTTCATTAATGCAATTAAACGAAGAGTCAATTCCTTTTTTATATAAATTTTATGAGTTACTGTACATTTCGATCTGCAGGATTAACATAAATGAATATCTAGATTTTAAAATTAATATTTTCAAAATTATTACATATCATATACATGTAATATATGATATGATTACATTACATTTACATGAAAATAAAGAAAAACGCACCAAATTTATTTTTAACATCTCTTAACAAGTGGAAGTTATCTGGACATGATGTAAATATGGTTATTTCCATTACTACGTGAGAACAATATAAATCTTATCTTTCAACAATATGGGGCTCCATCCTATCGGGTTTGGATGTTAGCCTTGGATTTTGGACATGCAGATAGCAGTAAATGTCTTTTCGTCACATTGCCATTAAGACTCGACATATTACCTAATGTGATTTTTTATGGGGCTACATCAAAGACCTAATTTATAATCTCCCGTTGCCGAAAAAAAATCAGTAAAATTAACCCTGTCACGTATACGTACAAGCAAGAAACGCATTCATTTCTCTGCCGACAAGCTGGCGTGCCAGGGCGTTTTCTCGTTCACCCCCCGACCGTCACACATTTGTGCCAGTGTCCTGAAACGTTTTAAAGACTATAACTTTTGGCACAAGATGGCAATGTATGTCCATATGGTTTCAGATACATGTAGATTTGAACTTTTACTCAAAATGAGATTAGCATGACTCACATACACGTGGTTTTTGATTATATAAGGGGAAAGAAATGCTTCCGAATGACATGTTTTATAACGGCTCTTGAAATTCGCACTTGGAATTTGTATATAGTAAGCAGGAGAGTTTTATTTTCGCTACAAGATTGGGTATTTCGGTTTGCAGTCCAGTTGTTAATGGATAATTAGATCTTGTAGACGAAATTTTTTTTCTCTTTTTACTGTTAGAAAGTCGAAAATGCTCAACTGAGCTTGAAATAACAGAAATGATGCAAAATATTTCAGATATTGATTCTGAGGCAGATTCGAATAGTAGTGATAATGGCACTATCATTATTATTAAACAACTCGTTGATATTTCGGTAATTTTATGGATTTAGGCTTAATAGCAAAAACTCCTCCGGTCCTGGACAGATACACGCGAAAGAGACTGCCGCCCTCAGGGATAAGTGCGTGTTTGTGCTTCCCGTCGCGAAAGGGTTAAAAAACGCACCAATGCTGCGTTAAGCTATACTGACAATGTAAAAATTGCGTGGAATGAACTTGAGTACAGATTCGATGCTCGTCGCGTTACGAAAGGTTCTCATTGTATCGTAATTGAAAAAAGTGATTATATTATGTGAAATTGATTATATTATCTGTAACAATTTCGGAAATAGGAAATTTTAATATCCAGCCATTCGTTTATGAGCCCATTGCAAAGAGACACAAACATAATTAAAGGTTATTTTTGACAATATTATCTAATTTTGCTCGTTGCTCATTATCAAAAAATCTTATAAAATTTCAAGAAAATTTACTAAAACATTATAGAGTCTGTAACAGAATTTGGGTTCTGATTCTTAAGAGTACCATCTGCCTCAAAAGAAGGACATCATGGGTGCATGGATGAAAAATAATTGGATAAGCAAAAGGATATTCGCTTCTCTTGAGGTTTCTAGTAATTATCTGGGATCAAACTACCACCATTCCGATGACGGAATCTTCCTGTTAGGGGAGCATTGGAGACTTGGCCACTGATGGTTCTACATTCAATTTTCGGATTATTGTCGCGAAGATTATCATTTGATTTATGTCGAATGCCTAAGAAAGGCAAGAGCAGCTTTTTCATGGTAAATAATAATGTTTTGACATGAGTATCTCAAGGTTTTTCATTATTCGGTGTTCTATTGGCCTAGAGGTCATTGCTGCCGCTGAATGAATAGCCTCAAATTTCAATTTTGAAAAAAGTAATGAGATTTTCTTTAAAACAACACCTTAATGCCTTGATTTAAAAAATTACTTAAAGCATCAAATTGTAAAAGATAATTATTACTTTGTTATGAAAAAAATTATATTTTATAAAAGGTTGTGTACATATGAAATTATTAATTAAGTGATTATATAATGTGAAAACTTACCTAAAGAAAACGGCATGAAGTGACTTGATTTTATAATAGATTTGCCATCCTCGCTTAGAAAACGTTCTGGCATAAATTTATCAGGTTCATTCCAGTATCGTGGATCGTGGTGTGCACTCCAGAAGTTGGCGTATACTATCGTTCCTTTAGGTATATCATATCCACCTACTGTAGTATCGGCCAAGGTACTATAAGAAAAGCATAGTAACAAGTTTTAAGTCAGAAAATTTAAGGATCTAAATTCACCATTGTATTTAACACTAGATTAACCATGAGTTGACATGTACCTATTTCTGTCAAAGGGGTCAAAATTAATTAAATTTAAAAAAATAATTTTAAGTAATAAATTAAATTAAATTAATTGACTTATCTATTTTGAAGTTAAAAGAGAAAAACTTTTTATATTTTCAATATATTTGTTGAGGTGCGATGTGATGAAAAGGCAGTTCCTCTGTGTTTATTTACAAAAAAATGTGTTTATTTTCTAATCTAGGTCTTCAACACAAAATATTGACTCACACATCTTCTTACTAACAACCTATAACAGTTTCTATCTGACGGATTTTCGGCTTCGTCTTCTTGCTTCTTATATACACTCATTTTAATAACACATACTTATTTCGGTATTTATACCTATATCTATGTACGTCTCTATCAAGCCGTTACATATTAAAATATGAATGTATGTATTCTCAACAATATTGATTCGAATGGTCGAAATGACTCCTTCGGTAAAAATAGGTATACTATATGCATTCCTCCGAAACTTAAAGAAAAAAAGATAATATTTACGATTATATGTCTTATAAAAGTAAATAAAAATTAATTAAAATATTCTCATAAAATACCGCAATAATTTTCTAGAAGAAAATTAACGAAATGTTTTCTCAGAAGTGTCAAATTGACCCCTTGACAAACCTAGTATTAAAGCAAGTATTAAAGTTCATTTATTGCTTTAATCAAAGTGGAACTTAAAAGAATGAAATATTCAAGTTGATTTCTGGACAGAAATCTTTTTCTAAAATACTTACTATCGCATGAGATTCAATGGAACTATCGTTTTCCATCTTAAAAGTTCTAATATCACAGCATGCGTGTACGGCATATTTCTCATATCCATATATTCTGGTGTCTTTTCGGAACCTATCACTTCCATTATCTCGCTCTGAACTTTCTTCTGAACATCCGGAAACGCCGCCATAATGTAAGTTATCCACAAAATGGAAGTTCGAACGGTGTCACTGCCAGGTACAAAAATATCTATGGCATTGCTCGTCAACATGGCTTCTAAAATTGCATACGCTTATAACTTACCTAAAAACAACAATAGATTTGACTCATTTAATGTTTTGCATAGATTTCCTTGCACCTGAACTATATATATATATATATATATATATATATATATATATATATATATATATATATATATATATATATATATATATATGTACAGGCTGTTGCCAAATTCGACCGACAAATACAGAAGAGTGATAGTAGGCATCAAGAGAATAAAAAATCACCATACATCAAAGAGTGGGAGAACTGTTGAAAACTGTAAAAAATTAATTAAAAAAATAACAAATGCTGTTTCAACTATGAATTTTTTTAAGTGAAAGCACATTCGTAAAAGCTTCTTTTCATGCTGATAACATGTGGATTTGGTGATCTAGGAGGTCGTAAAGTACTGAAAATGAAAAAATACTTTGGAACCCATATTTTCAAAAATATTAAGATTTGAAGAAAAATAAAAGCTTGAAAATGTGAGGAATTTTATATCCTATAATTTGATATAAGCATGTAGTGTGAGAATAGGGGAATTTTAAAGATATTCAAGAAAAACTAAAATGGGAACGTCTTTTGGAACCCCACGTTGTATGGTGATTCTTTATCCTCTTGATGCCTATTATCACCCCTCTGAATTTGTCGGTAAAATACGGCAACACCCTGTATATATATGTAATGATATCTCTAAATCTAAATGAAATCCTAATTAATTTCTTAATTTTTATCTTAATTTAGCCCATATTAACTTCATTCTAGAATGTTCTCTTATTTCCTGATCCAATTCCACCTTTTTTATTTAATTAATCTAATAGAAGCTCTGTAAAATTGTGGAAATTGACAAGTTCCCACACTCCGAATAAAGGGATAAAAACTTGTCGATCTAAAAAATTTTTTTAAAAGATCCCTATAATTCTCTTGCTAAATTGGCACGTGTAAACAAATCCCTATCAGAATCTCACAGTATATAATCATGGATAAATAATTCCCTCGCTTTTCTCATTTCGGTCTTGTGTAAATGGATGTACCTCGTCGTTCTTGCTTGTACATAAATTAGGATAGAATAAAGCGAAGTTTTTAAAATTACAAAAGTGTCGTCTCTCTTCGACTACGAAACTGCTCAAAAATATGTGCTTTACTTTATGTATATGTGTGTGTGCTTTTGTAATGATATTTCAAAATTTAATTTAAACTTAATTAATTTTCTAATTTTTAGCTTTATTTTACCCATATTAACTTCCTTCTAAAATGTTCTCTTATTTCCTGATGCAATTCCACCTTTTTTTTATTTAATTTGTACAACAGAAGCTCTGAAAAATTGCTGAAATCAACAAATTTTTATCAAAATTTGTCGATTTAAACAAATTCTTTTAAAGGATTCCTATAATTCGTTTACCTAAATCGACACGTGTAAAGAAATTCCTATCTTCCAATCTAGTAATATCTATTTATCTAATCTAATATATATATATATATGATCTTTCGATACTCATCTCAAGTGTAAATATGAGAGACAGTATGAAAGCAAACACCTTTTGTATTCTCCAGACAGAATATGAAATGATGTAAAACATCCTAGTTTCTATATGGATATATATACCAGCTTTAAAATTGTTCTCTTTAGGTGGCGTGTCACAATGGCGTAGCATAACGGGGAGGGGGGGGTGAAAACTGCAAAATTTCCCAATAAATAATAGTAATAATATCTGTAAACTGAACTAAAAATTTAAATATATATATCTCTCTGTTGCGCCTACAATTCAAACCGAATGAAATGACCGCAGATCTTTTCTTATTTAATACTAAGTTTACAAAGGGAACCCATTTTGAACCCCCTGAGGAAACTTTTCGTTAATTTTCTTCTAGAAAATTATTGTTATATTTTATGAGAATATTTTAATTAATGTTTACTTACATTTATAAGACATATAATCGCAAATATTATCTTTTTCTTTTTTTAGTTTCGGAGAAATGCATATAGTATACCTACTTTTACCGAAGGAGTCATTTTGACCATTTGAATCAATATTGTTGAAAATATATACATTTATATTTCAGTATGTAACGGCTTGATGGGGAGGCATATAGATATAGGTATAATTATAGAAATAAGTATGTGTTAGTAAAATGAGTGTATATAAGAAACAAGAGGACGAAGCCGAAAATCAGTCAGATAGAAACTGTTATAGGTTGTTAGTAAGAAGACGTGTGAGTCAATATTTTGTGTTGAAGACCTAGATTAGAAAATATACACTTTTTCAGTAAATAAACACAGAGGAATTGCCTTTTCATCACACCGCACCTCAACAAATATATTGAAAATATAAAAGTTTTTTCTACTTTAACTTTACAAAAGATAGGTCAATTTATATTTTTTCTAATTAAATACCGAAATTCGTCATTTTGTTGACCCATTTGATAGAAATAGGTATATACGAACTCATGGTAAACCTAGTGTTAATTTGAGACAAAACGGGAACCCGGAATTTTCTTTAAAAGCGTGTATTATCTCGTTCGCTTTAGCGACCGGCAACACCATCCGTACTAATAATAATAAATTCTAATCTGAATATTTAATATTACAATATTCCTCGTGAAACAAAATTCGACCCCGCATAGTCACAAATACCAGCGTTCAGAGAGGCAACTTTTTAGAATTGGTGTATTTAATCGCAAAGTACGGTCGTATACACCGTGAACATCTTGTAAGTTCTAAAATCAGAAATAAAATTTAATTTGTAATCAAAAATGCAAAACGAATTCACTGCAGTTTTGGGAGATAAAGTTCGCCCACATATCAGATATTAGAATCTTAGATATTTTACAATTTCGGATGATAATTAGTTTCTGTTTGAATATTTGAAAATAAAATATCTTATCTCATGAATAACAACATTCAAGATATGATTGATTCATCTAGTATTTAATAAAAAAGTGTACATTTATCAGAAAGAGTACTGTATTGTCATACTTACGGTGAAACGTAGTGTTCGGATCTTTCTCCTTTTGCAAATCAATTTCCAGTAGATATCTATCTATAAAGTCTCGAATGTTATTGGGATCCAGACTCTGTACGTGTTTATCTAATTCCTTCCTGTAAGGAAAATTAAATCTTTTTTAAATGATTTATATGAAACTAGGGGATAAAACTCCCCCCTCCCCCTCCTCGCTCCGCTTACTAACCCCTCAAAATCATGTTGCAGTTCTTATTTCGTTCTATCGCCTTAAAGTTATACAATTCTGCTAGTAATAAGGAAGCATAAATGCATTCATTACTAAAAGTAAATTTAAATTATTTCAAATTGTATGAATCGCTGACATTAATTTTTCATCAATTTCTAAAATTGAAATTTTCTAGTAACAGAGATAGATATCTTTGTAAATGTTAGAAACCAAAAATATATACAATTCTAAGATGTTTAAAAATAAAAATTGAATTTATTTCTTTATCCCTGGTTTGATAAATGAATTTCATCAAAATGGATCGAAATAATAATAACATCGAAATAATCGCCAAATACGGAAAATACTGATATGATTCATTTAGTCGTATCAATGAACTTTGATAAATGCATTGTATCGCAAAAACGATATATTTTTATCATATTATTATATTATATTTTATCATACTTTTATCATATTATTATTACACTTGAGAAATAATAATAAAACACTCGAATATGTTTCAAAGGGGACGCAATGAATTGGCGGCGAAAGTTGGCAATCCTACTGTAGTTTAATAACTTGTAAACTTACGTTTACGCTTCTCTTTATTTTACTCCATATTTTTTTCAATCATTCCGACTGAATCTTCTTGTGAAGGATTCTTCAAAACTTTTATTTGCTCTAATTTTTCGTTTTCAATGATTTCGACTTTAAAATTAAATTGCTAGATATACATTCATTTTTTGTACAATTTAACTTTGTCTCAGATTTTTCCGCCATGGTAGGTATGGAAACAATACGCTCATTTAGAAATTTATTGCTAAGTGAAGATTAATAAATTCGGCTTCATTAGAGATAATAGAGATAATTTTTATAATTAGTACTTTTAAAATCATCTCAAAAACGTTAAGGGAGGTCAGACGAAATGAAACAAATTATTTTACGCTAGAGCACATAACAGTAAATGCAAAAGGGGGCCTGAAGTGGTGAAAAAAAATTCACATATTTAATGAAATTTTTAAAAAATATCGTTTGCTATTGTAAATTTGTGTTGCATATTTTATCTGGAGTAGGTATCATTTTCTTTCTTTAATTCACTAACAAAGGGTCGGCTTCAAACCGATACCCTATTGCAACAAAAAAGTTTTTTAAAAACTTGTTTTTGTATATGTCTTTAAATTTTATTCATGATTTTAAAAACATCCTGTATAATGCTGACAACAATTGGAACCTTGATTATACTAATTGTAAAAAATATTTTGCTTTTGCTGCTGAGATATCGAGAACAAAAGAAGGCGAACCAGCAATTTCATTAAACTGTATTAGGTACAATATTCAAACCTTTACGGCCGTATGTCTACTGTCATCTACCAAAGCTGTTTGAGTCGTATGTCTTCTTTTCTTACAAAATCTTTTATTATCCCAAATCTTTTCTCAGCCCCCATAGGTTTTTTTTGTCGTTCCAGTCGCGTGCTTGCTCTCAACCATCACAGCAAATAACCTACTGATATACATTATACTAAATCAGCAAATTTCGGAGATATATAGAATTCGAAACAGTACAACTGCGTTGTATCTAGGAACAACTGAAATGTATCTAAGCATTTTCACTACTTAATTTTTTTAAAAATAATACTCAAAAATGATAAATGGAAGTTATTTACCATGAAATATAAAGTAGCGATTATGAATTTGATTTTGATTCTTTGAAGATTGACTTTGAACTAGAAAGTGATAACAGTTGTTTTTTAAATATCTATACTAGCAGTTCTGATAATGAACTTTTTCCAGTAAAGTGACGAGTGACGCGATTGGATATTTTATATAATAGTGAAATAGAAGAATAACAAATAAGAGAAATCTATAAATCCGACCAGCATGACATCTATATATGAATTGAATAGGATCGCAAAGGATTGAATTGAAATATATTTTTTTCTTTCAAAATTATAAAGAACCACAGTTTTAATTTCTTAATTGTAAATAGCAGCTCTTGTTAATGTTTCAGTTTCAATGTTAAAAATTTGGTACATCTGTTTCTCAAGGGCTGATACACTTTTATTATGTATATGATATGGAGTTGATATTGTTTGCAGTAATTATTTCTATTAACATCGAAAATCATTTTATTTGGATAATATATAAATATATATGCTATTCGCTTCGTCAATACATAAAAAAAAAATATTTTAACTTATCATTTTTATTATTTTAAAAATAATGGAAAATTATTCCTTTAATATAAACAGCACTAAAACATGACAGCTTTGGACTGAAATGAGCACTTCCATAATTTGACCTTACCTGAAAAATTTTCTGAAGTTATTATACGCTGTCAATGTCTTATCAACTTTCAGAAGCTTAGTAAAGAAAGGAATGCGTCTCATCCAGGGATACAATACATCCGGAGATGTCTGTGCAAATGATTCGATTGCTTTTTCTAAATTTTCATCCAAGAATTGGCGTTCTGGATCATCATATTCATATCTTTTCCCAAATACAAGAGCAGCAATATTGTTGGACATACTAGGAGTCAAAGGAGGTTTTACATCCATTGGTTTGCCATTGTGACTTTTCAGTACTTGCATGAAGTGCTTTATTTCCTCCTGCAAACAAATCATGATTTAGATTCTATACCAGAAAAAAATGCTTTTCAGTTAATACGTCACTAAGCTAATATGTTGTCATTAGTCGCCACCGAGTTAAAACAATTAACACCAAACATATATATAAATAATAGCCAAATATTGGCGCCAATTGTTGCTAAACACTAATTTGTAATAAAATATTGGTGATAATATAATATAAATAATAATCAAATATTGGCATCTGACCACGGCGCTGATTCTAGCAAGCACGATGTCAGTCATCGCCAAAATAAATAATGCGTTCTGGGGGATTATTAATAATCTGAGCTTATTCGTGCTGGTGTTGGGCTAACAGAAAAATGTTCCGTTTAGCATTTCAACTACTTTGTTCCTGTTGTACAATTTTCTGCTTAATAGATATTTAATATAAAAAGGAAGACAATTTTAAAGTGTTAAACTTATACAACAAAGTAATTGCCTTAATTACAAATGATTATATTTTTTTAAGCAATGATATCAAGAGAATGTTTGCAAATAACATAAAAGGAAATGAAAATGAGTTGAGAAAAGAAAAAAATTAAGATACTTTGATAAATAGCAACTTTATATTTTACCATTATGTCTTCTTCAATTTTAGTTTTTCCAAGTCCAAGATCCTTCATTGAATGCAAGACAAATTTTCGTTGCTCTTTCCAGTATTCAAAATTAGCACCAAAAAAGGCACCTGAAAAGAACTATAATTTTTAACATATTGTTCTGTACAATAAATTATTTATTTCACAATCAGTATAAGTAATACAGCCAAAGATTCCAAAGATTCTAGAGAAAATTAAGAGCCAATGCAGCATGTGTGCCAATTAAGAACTAGAGAAAAATATTGTACTTGTACAGCATCTGTATAGCTCGCAATATTATATTAATTTCTAGAAAGTATCTGGTATTTTTTAGAAAAGTTTTTAATTCAAATTTAATCTTTTGATTTTTTAAAGTTTTGTTTATAACTAATTTATAGACTGCTCTTTCACAATAATGCATTAAACATCATGGTCCATTACGATAGAAAAGGAAGCGATATTAATTTTTAAGTTTCGTGAGCTGAGATGAGTTAATGCTGTACTCTACTGACGCTTCTCTACTACTAACAGAAATGAATTTGTTTATGTATTGAAGCTCTACAAATCAGATGGTTTGACTTAGAGCTACCACACTTGGCACAAAAATACTTTAGATAGTAGGAATATGCATCTCGGAGCGCTTTCGTCAACTTTGAAATAAATAAAAATTTAGCTAGATTTTAGCGTTTTCCCGTAATTTCTTCCGAAAATATCTCAACACAAACATGATTTTACATCCTCTTAAAATTTAAAACATTATATTTTCATTAATTCTAATCTTTTCTGTCATACAGTTTTTTCAAAATCTATAAAAATTAAATCAATTTTTAAAAATATTTTAAGTACATTTTACTTTGATATATTTCATTGATTCAAATCATTTCCATTGTTGCTATTAATATTTCCTCCTGGCTTCTTTTTCTTTGTTAATTATAAAAATATGAAAATTTTGTTATACTTTAAATTTAAATGCAGGACCAAACAATTATGAATTTTTTTAAGTTACTAATATTACTGCATTTATAAATACTGCTGTAATATAATTATATTTATAAAGATATAGAGAAAAAAATTAGGAAAATGCATAGCACAATGGACAAAATGTTATAAGGCTATTATCATTAGAAGGCAACTTATTAAAATTTAAAAATATCTTGCTGGAGAAGTTAATAATATCAAGTTACACGAAGTATTTAATAGAAATCTTTAGCAATCATTAATTCCAATGAACCAACTGTTCACCAAAAGAGGATAACATTTTAATAATTCTCATTTTCACCTTTTTAAATTAGTTTGGAAATTTAATTAATCGAATTTTCTTGTTTACATATTTTCACAATTAAAAATAAAGAATTTTTGACAAATGTTTCAAAAAAATATGTTAAGTTGAAAAAAAATTAAATTTTTAAAATTTATCTAATATCTTTTGTAAACATCAGAGCTGTGGCTTAGTAACGAAAAATAAAATTCAACACTTTAAGGTGAAAGAACATAAAAATCAAAAAATATCTCATGAACATATGTACAATTTATTTTATAAGAACATATGTACAATGTAGAATGAAACTCACTTAGAGGGTTCACAAGCTCTAACACACTGACCGGAGGTTTTCCGAGGAATTCAGGTTTGTTCAATGCTTCTTTAATAGCCTCTGCTCCGTGTAAAACAACTATGTCTTGTGATCCTAAGCGTACACTACATAGCTGAAAAAATGTATTCTATATTTAATGAGGAATTTTGAAATTTTTAAAAATTTTTTTAAAAATTTGCTACTAGATGGCGCTACACTTAACAACTATATTTAATGTGGAATTTTGAAATTATCTTTTTAAAATGCACTACTAAATGACGCTACACTTAATTGGTATTTAATTGTTCCTATGACCTCGTGACAACAGAGCTCAGCTTCGAAAAGGCTGAGGCGTGCAAACTCGAACTTCAAAAGTCAACGTTATTGAAAATTTCAGAGTGCATTATAGCATAAAAATTCTTTTTGCGCAGTACTAAAATTTAAACATTACTTTGTTAATGGTATATTATAGCATTAAAAAGTTTTTGCCATAATTTTTAATTGATTAAATTTAATCAAAAAATATTTGTCGTAT
Organism: Argiope bruennichi; assembly: GCF_947563725.1. Taxonomy (NCBI): domain Eukaryota; kingdom Metazoa; phylum Arthropoda; class Arachnida; order Araneae; family Araneidae; genus Argiope; species Argiope bruennichi. The sequence goes on along the minus strand of NC_079156.1, from coordinate 61,921,642 downwards.
TACTAGTATTAGATTTATTTTCCGGGTAATTTCCTACGATAATAATAATTTCTTTATGATTTTCTAGAGAATATTTTATTGATTTTAATGAACTATTAAAAAGTTATTTTAAACAAAATTTACATATATGTTGATCAAGCTACTGTTTTTGTTTTAATCATAAATTATAGTATATGATCATTATTTTAAAAAGCATTTTTGGTCATTTTATTTAATGAATAAGAAATATTGAAGTGCGGTTTATCAATGAAAAAAATGCAATTGTATTAATAACTAATGTTGGTCAAAAAAACTCAATTTACTCAAAATTTTGCTCATATCCATTTATGGTGTAACTTTTAAGTAATCAATTACCTTTAATGGATTAAATGTCATTTCTTTTTTAAAAAAGATTCGAATCTATTGTCCGAAGCAGCGTAGTATGATAATTTTTAGTCTTAATTCTTTGATCTTTGATAATCAATAACTTTCATAGTTAACTTCTGCTGAAAAAAACATTTTAAAGAGATTCGAACTTCTAGTCCGAAACATTGCAAAATGATAACATTTGAAACTGGATTCTTCTGTTTTCATTTTAAAATTTAAGATTATTCGTTATCATTGCAGAATTATAACAGTTTAGACTATATTCTTCTATCTTCATTTAAAAACTTTACGATTAATCGTAGGAAAGATAACACTAACAAAAAAAAGTATTTAAAATCGTCGCGATCGTCTAAAATAATGAAAAATATTTTTGTGGAATATATTTCAATGTGCTTTCCAGAATTCATTAAAATTAGAGAAAAACTATACGGAAATCATTGAAAAGTTAATTTTTTATATATTAAAATATTTTTGTAATAATATGCTATGAAATTATTGAGAATAAACTCTCAATTTACAATCTAATTAAAATTTTGAAAAGCTTTTTTTTTTGTGAGTACTCTCCAAGAAATAATTACGGTCCTAGATCTCGTCTTAGAAACTTTTCAAACGACTTTAACATCATGCATGTCCTATCATAAAGACGCACTTACGGAAAATGTACGGATTATAAACCTATAAAGTCAAAACTCGTGCACATATTTTATACTGTTGTAGATAAAAACCATACATTATATTTTACTATCACTGGCGTTTTAAGTAATATCTAAAAGTTAAATTGAAAAAAGTTGATACAAGAATTTGCAAACAAACCTGAATACATCACCATATTTCTTCCCTAATTCAACAAAATCCAAATATAGGTCTTCTGTCAGGAACGGTGAATATCCTACAATTGGCAATCCAACAGGTCCTGGCGGAAAATTACTTCTGAGTTTTTTGATGAACATTGCAATGGCGTACGCCAAAAAGAAAACACTTGTTCCCAGTAAAATTTCATATCGAAACGATTTAATTAAAGGCAAGATATTTTCAACGGAACTTCTGAATGTAGGTACCAACGACTTGTACAAATTGTACATCTTGACTCTATGTGAAATTACTTATAGAAAGTATAAATTTAAATTTCGCTTCAGCTTTTTATAAGAATTTGGTAAATTGCTTAGTCATTTGTCTCCACAACAAATAAATTGCTTACTCATTAGTTTTTGAAAGAAACAAATATCACAAATCTTTTTCTTATCTTAAAGTTCATCAAACTGTAGATTGTATCCAATATCAGTAGTTTAATAAACTTTGATCTCAGGATCTTTTGGTATCATTTTGATATTACAATGATTTCCGTGAAGAATCAAAAAATTTTATGCCTTTTGAACGCATAAAAAATGTAACTAAAGTGAGAGAATTAGGAAAAAAAAACTTCTGACATTGCTACATTGCTCGCTCGTACTTTGTAATCATTGGGTTCATAAACATTTAATCATCATTTTGCAAGCTGTCACTTAATTATTTGCTTATTTTTGTGCTTTTAGTTTAATTTTGGCAATTTTAGTACTTGTTTAATAAAATAAATTTATCGTTCCATTTTTTTTCAATAAATTTTAACAAAAAAATTAAGTTCGAAATTAATTATTCTCATATTTTATTTGTTAATTACTCATATTTTATTAAATTACTTATTTATATTTTAATTACTCATATTTTATTAATTACTCATATTTTATTAAATTACTTATTTATATTTTAATTACTCATCTTTTATTAATTACTCATATTTTATTAATTACTCATATTTTATTAAATTACTTATTTATATTTTAATTACTCATATTTTATTAATTACTCATATTTTATTAAATTACTTATTTATATTTTAATTACTCATATTTTATTAATTACTCATATTTTATTAAATTACTTATTTATATTTTAATTACTCATATTTTATTAATTACTCATATTTTATTAAATTACTAATTTATATTTTAATTACTCATATTTTATTTGTTTCAAACTTTTTTTATATAAATTTTATAATTGATTTTCTACTCACTCCTTGATGTTTAGAGTCTTGAAAATTTGTATACTTGTTAATTCTCCATGAACAATATATTATTTTGATATTTTCAGAATTTAAGTTTCATTTAATTGTTAATTTAGTCGAATTTATATTTCTGAGAGATGTACCATATGACAGTGACTTTGAAAAAAATTATTACAAGATTATATAATATTTATTATCATAAATTTTACATTAAAACTCAAAAATAAGAAAAAAATGAAAATGGAAAAAAATGTACTCTTTTTAATGCAATAATAAAAGTGAGCTTTTTTTTAATTTGTTTTTATTAAGTTTATTTTTCAATGCATTTTGCTCCATTTTTTTATATTTATACTTATTCAAACAACTGCGATTGAAAAATAAAATGATTGTATAGTGTAGAGCTAAAATAAATCCGTATGTGGGAAGTTATTTTATACCTAATTTGTGTGAATAAAAGTACAGCATAATTTAAGAATACAAGCGTTATTAAATGCTATTTATTATTAATTTTATTAGCTAAAAATAAAACATTTTTTAATATCAAACATTTCTACCTCTACAACAGAGATGAATAATTTGTGCTGAAAATAAGTAGTGCTTGCATATGTTTTTGGATGTTTATTAATGAATCCTCCTTAAAGTTTTATCACTTATTATCACATATTAAGGTCTAATTTGTACGAATTTTACAAGTGAAATTTATATGCTTACTTGTAATATATATAATATTATTTATGTGTATAATAGTAGATGTATGATATAATGTATATAATATTATTTATTATAAATGTTTGTATACCATTGAACAAATTATTCTGAACGAGATTTCTCTGAGTGTATTAAAATTGTGCATAAAAAAGGAACCATTCCTCCTCTCTCACCCTGAATTTTTGAGAAAAAAGGCAAGAAAAAGTATAGCGTCACATCGGTGCAATAAAAATAAGCTTTAATATACACAGGAATAGCGGTATCCATGATATTTACCAATGTACCTGCTTATGATAATCACCGAGCATTTTAAAACGCATGATGACCACTAAATATGGACGCGTGTGCACCATGGAATGGCTGAATGCGCACAATTCTAATACTGTAGTATAAACAAAAGTGAAGCAGCATGCAGACGAGCCACTAAATCACTCTTTGGAGAAACTAGGATTCATTATCCATTTCCTTTAGGTGTCTCCAAAGGATTAAAAAAATCAAAAGAACCAAAACTGGGGACCATAATTCTGACACAATGGACAACCATGTCCAATCTTATACCAAAGCGTTCCATAATTGTAAAGTGAAACAAACATAGGATTAGGTGATAATGTATCGACCTGATACTTTGTATCAGGTAAGCAATAGTATCAAGAAAATAAAATTGATACATGTTAAGAATATTAGTTAACTCCTTATCGGTTTTTGGATTTGATCAATCGATAATTTCTTCAACCTGTTTCATTTTCCATCTGGTGATACTATATCAGTCCGATACAAAGTATGAGATCACTATAGTACATTTCGCCGTTGGTGACGCTATTAATATGCCAGATATGTTTTATTAAAGTATTTATATTTCATCCCCAACCATTGCAATCTTTGATAGCATGTAATGGTGCACATATCACTGAAGAAACCCTCCTTTTGCTATACTGTCTAAATCAGCAAAGCCTTTCCTTTCCTCTTCTCAAGCACCCCTGAGCCAATGTCAAAAACCAAGACTACAGGCCAGATCGTCATCAATACCTTTTCCAAAAAAGCAAAATTCCAATTTGGAATCTTATTTCTGTTTATATCATCTATAAGCTCGACGCAAATGCGAGACTGGTACTGATACCGATATCCACCTAATATTATCTCATTCCGAAGAGCAAACAATTAGTTACCGATTATATCAAGTAAAATCGAATATCAGTAGTATTCTGTACCTGATACAGCGCATTTGGGCATTATCCCATCCTAGTTGAAAGACGGCTGTTGCTTTGCATAACAGATAGTTAACTACTATCCATTTCTTTTTAAACTGTTCACCTTTCGTAAACCTTTTAAGTGAAATTTCTTCTTTTTTTATCTTTTAATTTAAAAAAAAAGACTTCGCTTCTCATACGCTTTGCCATTTGTGAGAATAAATAAAAAAATTTTAACACTGATTGCTTTTCATCATGCTTTTCCTTTTGCATTTTTTCGAAAACAATGCATCGAAGAGATATGATTCTTTGTACTCTGAGAAATATTCTCGTTCTGTAAAATTTGCCAGGTCGTATTGTAAAGTGAATCGAATTAGGACTGCCTCTAGATAGTGCTCGAATGTGTTATTGTGTGAAATAAATGTTATGAAAATTTTCTTAGTTCTTTTAACACGTTTTTATTAACATGCTAGTCTGCTTTATTTACTTGTCTATAAGGTGCAAATTTTGCAATCAACTTTGAACTAGCTTCCCTGTGAGCTAGAGACTAGAAGCTTTAAACATAATTTAGAACTGGATGACAATGCAATATTTCCTCACTTTCTGTCTCTACGTTCAGTATTATTTCTACGCATTCAGCAATCTATCAAAAACTTTCTTTACCAATAGATGGCACCACGCCAAGCCGTTAACTTATCAAGAAATTAATTTAAATCGATTGTAAAATTTCATGCATTCAAGACTAAATAACAAAAAAATAATAATTAACTTAAATCAAAAATTTATATACTGCTTTTTTTAAAACGGATTAAGAAGTATAAAATGATTTCTTATAACCTCATAAAGATTTATAATTTCATACAGATTGTCCTGTGTGAAATTATGAATAGTGAATTTTTTCTTCTAATACCTGTAAATGTCTTGTATGAAATTAACAGTGAATTATTATTTATAATAATTCCCTATTAAAAATTTTCAAGACATTATGTATAGGTTATAAATCTGCATTGGGCTAGGAGAAATTATTTTATACTTTTTAGTCTGTTTTATATAGGTGGAATAGTAAAACAATTTATTTAGATAATTATTTATCTAAAGACATCCGTGTCTAATAGATGCAGCCTCTAAAATCAGTGAAAATAATTTCTGTTAAAAACTGTAAATAACACGAATACTCTACGAATGGATTCCAAAATGATATGTATAAATGTCTTTCATTATCGTTCATCAATTTAGATGCTGGCGTCCTGGCCTAGGAATAGTGCATCCTACTCGCGTTCAAGTCCTGGTTTGGACACGGATTTTAATATCTCATAGTTCCTTGAAAAATTACAAATTCGATCAAAGGATTTTTTTTAAATCACAGAAATCTAATTTATAATTTATTGATATTTTTAAAACAACTACGTAAAATTCAATTAAACCTTGTGAGATGCAACTGAAACATGTGTTTGCAACATTTAATAATGGAAGTAATCATTTTGAATACCAAGTTTCGCTTTCCATCAAAGGTTCAAAACAAATAGTCAACTTTTTTTTAAAGAAGAAATTTTTAAATAATTTTCAAGGTGAAAAAATATTTTTAGCATTCATAAAGTACTAAAATGAATCGTATTTAAATTAAACTTTCTCATATTTTGTCTTCCTTAAATTCCATTTACTAAACACATTTTGAGATCGTCGGATTGCTTAATTGCAATTTTTTGCGCATGCGCAAAAGTAACATAATTTTTAATTAATGATAAATTAACTGCTTGATTAATCATCACGAAACTCCTCTAAAATCTTTTTTGTGTTTCTTAATATTTAGTGTGTTTCTTAATTAGAAGAAATTATATTCCATTGCTCAGATTTTCTTAGGAAACAGAAGAAAAAAAAAGATATTTCAGTTCTATTAATCTAGATTAGCTTTTCACGCCCAGTTTTGTGGTATTAGGATATTTTCAACTAATGAATATATTTCCATAAATAATATGTTGCTCAAATTTACATTAATTTATTAGTCTGCTATTATTTTCTTATGTTAATATTAGTTAAACGCATCTTTGTATTTCGTAGTAATTTTTAGTAAATATTAATTATGAAATAAAAGAAACATTTCTTTTTTATCTTTGTGTGATTTTTATTTTTGATAAGTAATATATGGATGATGGAACATTATAAGATGCAAATTTTATACATAACCATATCCTCCAAAAAACCAAAGCAGATACATTTTCATACGCTATCTGTCTAATGAAATCATCTTTACAAATTCTAATGCCATTTCATATGACGATGCATCAGTTCTTTGGGATGAATCGCACCAGATAGGGTTCCAACCTGTAGGTCACGATGTATTTCGCATCGAAAGTCGGCTTTGTACCTTCGGGGAAGACTATATCGAACTCTCGTAGAATGGAAGTGAAGTACAGAAACATTTCCAAGTAAGCCATGGATTCACCTGGACACACTCTTCTGCCTAGGAAACGAAGGAAAAATTCGAATTTGCTGTGAAATAATATTGAAGATGATAAATATTTATTTTTATTATCTATATAAATAGACAACAGGTAGAAATCTTCTTTTTTTATATATAAATACACTCAGAGTTGCTTAACATGATAAAGATGTAAATAAATTAAAACTTTATTGCGGACAATATACCTTAAAAAACCAAAATTACTTTAATTTAATGTTTGTTATTCTAAATGACCAAAAATGTAATTATTATTTAAATAATAGATGATCGTTAAATAAATTATTCAATAAACAAGCTCTTAGAGATGGTCAGTGGTAAATAAAAGTAAATGAAATAAAAAATTACTTTATTCAAATTTTATATTCAAAGGGGGAATGAAAAGTAAGCTCAGTTTCATCTATAAAGTTTCAATATATTCAAATAGTAGTACCCGCTTAAACATTGCTAACTGAATAGTGCATTTAACACTTCTCTGTCGTGGTTCACATCTGTATTTAGTATATTTAGTATCATCTAATATACTAAATATATCTAATCATATATATCTATAATATAATAATATAAATCATATAAATATAATAATAATAATATAAATATAATCATATAATAATTCTTATAAATGTAATAATCATATAAACTCTTCTTCATTATCTTTTAACAATAGTAGTGAAAGAGTCAACTGATTAAATAACAGGTTAGAATCCCAATCATCAATAAAATATGAACATTGATGGCCAATATGTTAAAAACCATAAGCAAAAAACATCAATTCAAAAAAAATCATTTCTTTAAAAGGAAAACTTTATGAATATAACAGTTTTAAGGCAACTTGTTAACTTTTTTTTTTCGTTTCATATTCTAAGAAATAATCAAACTAGTGCCTTAGTAGATTAAGATATGACTTGATGGTGGAACATGATTTGAAGGAAGAACGTTATAGATTCCATCCTCTAGATATGCTTTTAACCAGTAATATTGGAAAAATCAAACACCGCTGTGCACTAAGGCAAGTAATGTATTATTGTAGACTGTGTAAAATTAAATTATCTTTGCTTTTCTTGATTACACAATAATTTATTTGATAGCAGATTGTGGTCTGGGTGAAATGACTTGAAGACACATGTTGTTTTTTATGGGGTTTATTGATAACATCAACAACAAAAGATACATGAGTACGCCATTGTGTAGTTGGCCTAGATAACTACACATAAAATTTCTCGGGAGAGAGAGAGCCGAGATCACACTCCCCCTAGTACGGGAGTCAAGTTCGCTTCTACTGGAAAAAATATATATATACTAAACAACAACAGGGAGACCACGTGATACATGATTGGCAGCTAGCTCCGCCCAGGAGCTAGCTGGTTAACTGAATCTTAACGGACGGTTAACTGAATTCTTAACGGACTGCCTGACTGCTGGGATATTTCTCGATTTTCTTCTAAATAGTGGTTTAGATAGTTTCACTAGAAATCTCTAAAGGTCCAAATAGATGGAAATCTATCTCAATGCATGGAACTTAATTTAAATTCTAGTTGTAATACTACCTAGGTGCCTCAAGGTCATTATGACCGACAGAAGATTTCTCACTGCACACAATATTGTTTGCTAGCAGGACGGCTTTTCCTTTTACTTGAGGAATACCCAACGATTAGCTGACGATCTAATACTATACGAAATGTTAGCCGGTCTAAACATCTGTTTCTTTTGTTCATTTGTCACTATATAAAACTATACGATGCAAAAGTAAATAAGAAAAAATAACAGATACGGTATCACTATTCTTTAGATATTTTTCCTATTTAGTATCTTTCATTTCTTTGATCGAAGTGAGAAATCCTCCCATGATATCGTTGTATATATTGAACGATTTTGGGTAAAGTACTCCTCTTTTAGTACCATCCTTTTTAGCCCACTTTTACAGATGTCCTAATCCTGGATTATGTGCAGTAATCAACAGAATAACAGCTTTATTGTCCATCCAATTTATTGTAGAAGCACTTTCGCACCTCCCTTAGCTAGGAACATTGATACAGTTCTTCTTGGTTTGCAGGAATTACTGTAATAGTACATATATTTTGTTATGTACTCTGGAGAGATTAGAGTCATAACAGAAGTATTTTAATAAATAAAACATCATATCAGAGTCACACCAATTCAGCAATACCACATCAAATGAAACATGCAGCAACTAAGCAATGCTGAATCAGTTGATACTTACTAACTCTAAAAATATATCATGTCAATGATATAATAATCATTTACCTAAGGAAAATGGCATGAAGTAACTTGGTTTTACCACAGACTTGCCATCTTTGCTAAGAAACCTTTCCGGCTTGCATTTCTCTGGCTCTTCCCAATATCTTGGATCGTAGTGAACGGCCCAGAAGTTGGCGATTACGGTCGTTCCCTTTGGTATAGTGTATCCCCCCACAGTAGTGTCAGCCAGACAACTATAAAAAAAGCAATAAAGACTTGTTAAACATCTTGGTTGACATAATTAAGATTCTAATTACTTAGACTAAATTACAAATTATAAATTAAAATACTGTTTCGGCTTAAAAAGTATGTATCATTAAGTTTCTTTTAAAGCATACAATTAGAAAAGGTTAAATTCAGTCATTTAGAGATACATTATTCTTATTAATAAGAGATACTGCCCTGAAATTGTACTTAATAACAGATTCACTCTTTTAGATAAACAGGGTGGTTTAAAAAATATTTGCCTATGTAGCAAAAGGGTATGAGCAATCGTATCATTCAAGAAAACGGTATGAAAATTTGACTACATAATTTTAAAATAAGCAATCAAAAATGGATGTAAAATAATCAAAGTTATACAAAAAACAAAAACAAAAACTCAAAATGTTAATTCGAAGTTTTCATAGTTACGATTGTATTGAAAAAAATTGAGAAATTTCAAATGGCAATACGTCGGGATTTTTTTATGTGATTTTCAGAATGAAAACCATAAACGACGTTAGTAGGTACTTTCAGCAAGACTGATGCTAAGAAAAGAATGAAACAACCTTTTCAATACCGAAAAATCCAATAGAAGAACAAAATGTTTTATTGTATTTCACAAATTTTTTACATGCTTTTCATGCATATAAAAAACAGACTTATAAGATACAAAATGGTTTACTTTTTTCTAACTTCTCTATTCTTAATAGTTATTTCCATCTTTTAGTTCTTCAGTAATTATTCAAGCACCATTTATGGGACCAATTTTTCACTATGGAAACTTTATTAAAAAAACATTGCAAAATCAAATTATAAGTTTTATCACTGCAGCCATAACATTGAAAGTAGTCCTTTTATTTTTTACATCATTCCTGATCACATACCTTAGAATGACAATATTCAAAATTTAGTTCCATTTCCTAATCCCTATTAGCACAAGATATTTTATAATATTTAAGTGATGCTTTTAGATGTTTTGAATACCGGCCAATGTACATAAAACATCGTAACAGTGTTGTTCGGAGTTTTGTGATAATAGAAATAATATGTTTTTAAGGGTCTCACATACTGAGAAAGTTTTTTCATAATCACTCTGCATATCAATAGAACACTGTAATCATTCAGTGATTAATCAAAATATTGTGTTTTTAAATGTTCATAAAATAATAATGTTTAGTCTTTTCCAAGAATTTGCAAATGATGAGAACACTACAAGTAAAATATGTCAATTGAAATGGAAATAGTTGCTAATATTTTATTCAGTATTTGTTTTGATTAATAAGCTATTTAATATCATATACTATTATTTGACATGGAATTAAATCAAAAAATATTTTTTAAAGAAACTAATGAAGACGTTATAATTATTTTCGTACTATAGTGAAGTTTTCACTCAAGTTTACATGAAAATTATATAAAGGATAAAAAAAAAGAAAAGAAAATTTTAAAATTTGAATAAAATGCATAATAGAGTTGCATATCTGACATTTTTATAATTTAATTGAAAGATAGTTATTCTACTTTGCTATCCACAATTAATAATTATAATCACATTAAGGTATTAAGCTTCATAAAAATTACATTAGTCATAAATCTCAAAATCCCGTGCAAAATTCTCGAAACTGTCCTGATACATTGTATAAAAGTACGAGATTATGTATCAAAAAAGTGTCAAATTAAATTATTCCACCCATTTACAGTTACAAAATGAATCATGTTGTTCTTACTAATGCACTAAATTCAGCGGAACTATAGTCTTCCATCTCATTATTTCCAACATAACCGCATGTGTATAGGGCATATTTTTCATATCCATGTATTCTGGTGTCTTTTCTGAACCTATCACCTCCATTATCTCTTTTTGAACTTTCTTCTGAACATCAGGAAAGGCAGCCATGATGTATATGAACCAAAGAATCGAAGTTCTGACTGTTTCACTGCCAGCGTCGAACAGATCTATGGCATTGTTCATTAACATATTATCTGAAAAAGGAAATGAGAAAGTTTTTTTCGTGATCCTTGTTTAATAAGATGTCTCCTTTGATTAAAACATTTAGGAAATGAGTTTTGAACAGAAACTGGGCATGTATTTTATTTATAAAATCATGGTACAACTTGATTTCCACAGCGACCGTGATACACCTCCAAAGCATTTAAAAAACAGCCAAAAGTAACCAAACTAAGCGCAACCATGCACACTTTCACTTTGAGAATCCACTAACTAAATGCGAATAATTCTAGTTTCGCATTATTCTTGGCTTCGTTTTAATAGCGGTCGGCGTGGAAATCAAGATGTACCAAAATCATCTTAGTTTCTAAGTCACGTGCATCATTACAAAATTTCAAATATGGTAAGCATAATACTAATCGGTATTTATATATATATTTCCTTTTTATTTTCTGTAGATAATCACTCCCAAAATGCTACGTTATCTATGAAGGAATAAATCTCTTGACAAAGTTGTTGATTTAGATAATCATGGCTAGAAAAGAGAACGGACTGGAGTTCAATAAAGAATGAATGCTCGAAGAAGGACAGGTTATGGTGTCAGAATGAAAAATTCAATAACAAAATCTGAATCTTTGTCTTGTATCAAGCAAGCTCACTATATATAGGTATGTAAAAATATTTTTTACATTTTTTTTTTCATTTTTAGTTTTGCAATTGTTATGTTTTGAATTTAAGCATTCGGTTACTGTTCATTCACGGATTCGAAAACTCACCATGCTTTACCGCAAAAGTAAAATTATTTTTATTTCACTTAATTTTGTACAAATAAGATAAGCATTTAGAGAAATCGAAAGATATATGTTAAGTACTGTACAAAATTAATAACTTTAAGCATTCTGGTGGCACAGTGAAAAAACTGCAAAATCTATATCAAAGCTATATCTTTATGATAATCGAATATTTTCACAAAATGAATAAATTATTTTTCTTTTTAAAATTTAATTCCTTAATTATAAATTATGTTCCAAAAAAAAATTCAAAAAATGTATAAAAAAAAAATTTTAATGTATACTTACGATTGAAAGTAGTATCTGGATTTTTTGCTTTCTGAGTCTCTATTTCTACTAAATATCTGTCTATGAAATCTCGTACATGAGCAGGGTCGAATGTTTTTAAATGCTCATTTAATTCTTTTCTGTAAGAATAATAAAAAAATATGAATTTTGAGTTTTCATTTAATTAATTTTTAAGTTTTTTTAGTATCATTTTACGTTGGAAATTCTAAGTATTAATTCTAAATATTAACTGTCTTTAATTAATTCTCTCTCAAAGATATTCTCTGTTTTTACGCGCTTTTATTTTATGACTTATTTTATATTTGCACAAAAATAATGTTGCAATAAATTTTTCGTTTTCTTCCTTTACCCTTAAACTAGGGTGAAATAATTATATCTAAAACAAATGAAAATTGTATCACAAAGATGAAATATATAGTACAGTACAATTTAACAAAAATATTTACTAATTCGAAGCAACTCGTAACATTAGAGAATATAGAAAATATTCACACAATTTTTGGAACAAGAATAGAATACATTCTAGAATATTTTCCTGAGTTTTAAAGAAGGATCTAGAATCGTCTAACACATAAATAAATAATAAATAAAATCATTTCCTCTAAAATATTAAATTAGCCTGCTGCAACTGGAATTCGAACCATAAATAAGCAATTCGATGTTCCATCAACTGAGCAATAGAGGTAATTGGTACCGCTCATTTACACGGTAATAAGAAGAGTCCTTTGCATAGAAAAAAAATGAAATTGGATCTTTTTTTTTTCTTGTTATGAAATCAGAATTTGTTGAGATAATTCCTTGCTATTTAAAACATTAAGTGCTTCTGCAAAATTGTTTTTAATTATAATACATCATATTTCTAATTTGAAAAAAAAATCCCACAATTTGGTGTTTATGTGGCTTTGCGCCCAATGATACAAAATGGCTATTGATTGGAAATTTATCTTCAAAAGTTTTTTTTTAAATCTGCTGTGATGTGAAGTAGCTGATCCGTTTAGAATGACTCTAATGATCTGACTTTTTACGAAATTTCGATGTCAATCTCAAAATAGCCTTAGAAGCCATCTCACCCCCCCCCCTCGCTGTTTGAATAACAAGGTGCAAGGTGTTGATTTAACTTGAATCTTTTTTTATTTCCAAAAAAAACATAAAATGCATAATTATATAAAAGTCCGTTAACATTTGAAAATTCAATAATTTACGGAATAATTTAGGTAGAAAGGTAAAAACTGACATACATGCTTGAAATGACATGGCGTTTTGTTGGAGCCTGAAAAAGTGCAAAAAATTGTCACGTATGGCGCTGTATATGATAATAAAAGCAATAATTAGCATAACAATTAATTTCTAGCAAAGACTCTGTTCTTTATAACAAATGTTCAACTTGTCGGCCGTCATTCACCAACAATACCATCAGTCGAGGAACAATGTTGTGAATAGTACTGTACAGCATATCTTCTGGTTTGAGGATAAATTGTCATCGGATTTGTCATTTGGCACCCTTAATGATGTTAGACGATTGCGGAAGACTTGTGAATTCAAGTAACTCCACAACAAATAATCACACGGATTAATCTGTGAACTGGGAGACCAAGCATGATGGACCTGACAATTCAGCACGTGATCCTTCTCAAAGATGTCCACAAGAAATCTTTCTCACGTGTAGCAATATGAGGTGGAGCTCCGTTCTGCATAAAAATAGTACCTTCCAGCAGTTATTTATCAGTCAGACTAGGGATGATGCGATTCTGTAACATATCTGCGTACCACGCACCCTATAAATAAATTATCGTTGCATTTCTTGATTACATAATAATTTGTTTGATAGTGAAGATTGTATGCTGAGTGAAATGACTTGAAGACACATATTGTCTTTTATGTGGTTTATTGGTAACATCAACAACAAAAGGCACATGAATACGCCATAGTGTAGCAGGCCTAGAGAACTACACATAAAATTTCTGGGGAGAGAGAGAGAGCCGAGATCACACTCCCCCTAGTACAGGAGTCCAGTTCGCTTCTATTGGAAAAAAATATACTAAACAACAGGGAAACCACGTGATACATGATTGGCAACTAGCTAACCAGGAAGATCACCTGGTTAACTGAATTCTTAACACACCCATCACCTTCACAGTTTGAAAAACAGAATCACGCGTTTCTTTGAAGATAAAGTGTCCAGTCAGCTATCTGCTGGCTCATTTTTGCACTTTTTTTTTTTGGTTTCAATAAAACCTCATGTCGTTTCAATAATACCAATGAGTGTCAATTTTTACCTTTCTTCCTACATTATTCCTTGAATTATTGAATTTTCAAATGATAAAGAACTTTTGAACCACCCAGTATGTGAATATAAGGATTTCTTTTAGTAATTAGAAAGCTCTAAAATAGTTATAGGTTTTTTTTATAGTTCCAAAAAATTAATATGAGAGGTTTTACTATTAAACGGCTTTTATAATAATCATTATCTAACAAAGAGAATATGAAAACGATGCATCCTTAAGAATGGTGCGTCAGACTTGGCACAGAGGTTCAAAGTTTTAATTAGATCAGAAGTTAAACATGAATATTTAAAAAAGCAATGAAAAACAATTACTTACTGAAAAAATCTTTTAAAATTTTTAAAAGCAATCCGTGATTTATCAGATTTTATAAGTTTACTAACAAAAGGAACATAATACAACCAGGGAAACACCACATCCAGAGAAGTCTGAGAGAAATATTCGAATATTTCGTCGATGTTCTTGTCCAAGAACTGACGTTCGGGATCATCGTATTCGAATCGCTTTCCGAAGACCAAAGCACAGATGTTGTTGGACATGCTGGGAGATAAAGGTTCTTTGACATCTATTGGTTGAGTTTTATGACTCCTTAAGACGTCCATAAAATGATTGATTTCATCCTAAGAATGAAATAGACTCTAGAGATCTGACGTATATCAGAAAAGGATAAAGAACATAATGAGTAAATCAAAAGCATCATGAATAAACCAAATCAAATTATTCAGTTTTAAAATTATTTGTGAAAACGCATAACACTATTAGTATCTTCAAAACTAAAGTGCATTGAAACGCAGGTTCAAGCAAAGTGCAAATATTTTTAATAAATAACAAGATTTGACCATGCCATACTAAAAATCATGATTGAAAATAATGACAAAAATTTCGGAGCATATGTCTAGAGTCCATGACTTAATAAGTTGTGCAGACTGTTAAAAATTTTGTTTTCCTTAATAAAATCTGACTTTGAAAGCATGTTGAAAACAGAACAAATACGCTTAACTAATCAATTTTAAGAAAGTAAAAAGACGGAAATGAGAAATTTTTTTACAGTGCGATTGTAAGAAAGACGCAGGAAAAAGAAAAGCAATGATTTCTTTGTTACTGAAATGTGGTATCGACATTAGTTTTTAGTTTAATGTAGTGCGACATTAATTTTAAAGATTACGAGAAGCACAATTGCTTGAAAACGTTTTATCCTCTCCATTTTGTTTTCTCGTATATGAAAAATCAAATATCGTAAAAATCAAAAAATTAATTCTGAACATTTTGATTAATATCTGGGCTTAAGCTAATGATTCCACACCATGTAAATTCTCTCTCTCTTCTTGCCTTGCTTCAAAGGGAAAAGCGGTCAGAGTTGGCGATACGTAAAATGGATGGATTGGATGGTTGTCTCGTCCTAATTTCCTTGGCGTTACTTGGAATAGGTTGTCGGTGAATGCTACAAGGAGGAGAAGATTGGAGTGTGTGGAAAAAAGTTGCGGTATATTCTTATGAGGTGTTCAACGAAGAGATTGGGTAGTTGTGAAACTGGTGAGGATTGTTCGTGGATGACCAGTTTAAATGGATTGATTAAAAATTGAATAGTGAGGAGTGCCACCATTTCATTGGTGTGACGTGTAATGATCATGAATGATCTGCTTAGATCTTCCTGAAACACAAAAATATGATTTTAAAATTATTTCTGTATGTTTGAGATATATGACATATCTAAAGGAAAAATGAGGCATCTTCTGTTGGTCAAAGTGACATTGAAGCATATAAATATAGACTGAGGTAGAAATCTATTACACGGAGGTACGCTACTTTACTGAAGCGCCATCAAAGGAAATTGACCCACATTTGTGTTCGCATGAAGAAATCATCCCTACAGCATTGAGAAATCATTGTTGAAGTGCATATCGGTTAATTAGTTTACGAATTGTGCAGATTAAGAGTACAGTGACAGGACATGTAATCTTCTTCCTTTGATTTTTATCCATCGTCATAACTTAAGATGCCAGGCCAATGGTGACCATTTTTAAATAAATACAACATTTATAAAAAAAATTAATCGAATTGAATTCATTTTCGACATTAGGTATTGAATTTATTTTTTTTTAAATTTTACTGTACATAAAATAATTACCATATTTTTTATAATTAATGCCAGTAGTTATTCATGTAGATGGCAAGACAGCAGATCATTAAAAATATTTGCAGCCAAGGCCATAGTTTTCAATTTAATGTCCAATCTGCCCACAATATCTAGAGTGTGTTGTGTGTAGTAAATGTTGAAATTAAAAAAAAATCTGGTCTCTTTAAAAAAATCAGAAGTGAATGCAATATTTCATTAATATAAATAGCTCTTAATTTTAATTTTGTTTTGCCTTACCATCACGGCTTCCTCAATTTTCGTTTTGCCAAGGCCGAGATCCTTCATGGATTGCACCACGAATCTGCGTTGTTCTTTCCAGAGATGAAAATGACTACTGAAAAATGCACCTAGAAATGAAGACATTTTGTATAGTTCATTCAATTAAAAATTATTTTAATGCGCAAATATCTTTCGTATCAACGAAAACAACAAGAAATTTATGAATAATTTTAAAATGAAAGCAAATTAAAATTAGAAATAAATATTAAGTTTACAGCCAAATAATCAAAAAGAAAGATTAAATGAATCCGGCCCGAAGACTTTCTCAAGGGTCACCCTCAGGCAAGGATTCAAACCAGGGATTTTTTCTGTGACGGATCTGACTTTCGTCCAACATCCTTGGATCCTTGCCTGAGGGTGACCCTTGAGAAAGTCCTCGGGCTGGATTCATTTAATCTTTCTTTTCGATTATTTGGCTGTAAACTTAATATTTATTTCTAATTTTAATTTGGTTAAGTTCATTTGTGTTTTAGTTGTAGCAGCATTAGCGCTCTCTAAATACAATGTATATTTTTTATTTTATTATATAGATTCAAGAAATTTTATGTAGGTGTTTTTGCACATCGTTTATTTATGGATTGATAGTTTTTTAAAATGAAAGCATTCATTAGATGAATTGGCAACATAGATCTCCAGACCTAAACTATACAATAACAAAATTGCTTTTGAATGGCAATTTTGTCATTTTCTCTTTGATGAAGATTTTTTTTATTTCGTTTTCAATATGGAATATCAAACAAATGTATCACAGGTTATTCAAATTCCACCATTCAACTCATAACATTAATTTAAAAAATTGAAATTATATGTGAAACTGAAATATAATTTAACATTTATGAAAATGTAATTTCACAGTTGGGAAACTGTAATATTACTATTTGTCTGTAAAGGGGTCTAGTTAATTTTCAGTTGTATGCTATTATAGTTTTCTCCAAAAAGGAACTGCTTTGATAGAAATAATAGTTTTAAGATATTTTACTTTTATAGCAATAAGTGATATTTATTCGGTGTATGCAAATGATCTTAAATTTAAAAATTCTATTCAACACGATATTAACCTTTTAAGGTCGATAAAATGCAGTCACCAAACTTCTGAATCACGCCAATAATCTTGGACAGCAAGAGATATAAAATGGATTTACCCATTCTGAATGGCCATTTGTTTCCCTTGCTAAAAGTGATAAATTACTTTGAACTTTAAACAAATTACTTTGAACCTGAACAAATTACTTTGATAAATTACTTTGAACTTTGAACAAATTACTTTGAACCTGAACAAATTACTTTGCTAAATTACTTTGAACTTTGAACAAATTACTTTGAACCTGAACAAATTACTTTGATAAATTACTTTGAACTTTGAACAAATTACTTTGAACCTAAACAAATTACTTTGATAAATTACTTTTGCTAAAAGTGATAAATTACTTTGAAAGTTAAAGTGATAAATACTTTGAACCTTTACATAGAGATTTTTCAACAATTTTTACTTCAGTACGTTAAGGGACGGAAAAGTTTAATTAGTAACTAGAGAGCACTTATAATACACTCATCTTCAATTCTTCTTGCCTCCTAAGCTAGCTAAGTACCCTAAACTAATTTTGGTTAACTTTAAAAGATAACCATCTAAAAGCTCAGACCGCTCGATTTGCCATGTTGATTCTGTACTCAAAAACTTCTTGTGTACAGCCGACCACCCCGCCACCATTGAACGAAGCAGTATCGAAAGGATGTGGATTCTGTACTAATCGTTAATTGACATGCACATTTTTTTAATATTTGAATTTGAACTATTTTTATTCTATTTTACATTAATTTTAACTTACTTGACGGACTAAACTTCTCCAGGGCGCTGTTTGGTGGCCTGCCTAGCAATTCACTTTTGTTTAATCCTTCTTTTATGGCATCTCCTCCATGCAGTATAACGATGACTTGCGATCCTAATCTTACACTTGAGGGGAAAAAATAAGACAAAATTAGTTTTTGTCAAAATAATTTTAATATTTATTTACTAAACGTTTAGCCATTTAGAATATTTCCCTTGTACTGAAGAGAGGGTAGAATTAAAGTATTCCAGTACAAAACACGCATAAAATTATCTACCTTGTCTAAGGCCACGAATACCTTGTATAGCATTAGTGAACAATAGTTACGAAATATGGATCTTTAGCGTGAATATAGCATTTTCTATTGAATCTACGCAAGAATATATATTTGGGCATCTTTTTGTCGACTGATTGATTTCAAAATTTGACATAGAATTACAGTTGTAATCATAAGATAAAATACCAAATTTCAGTGATTTAAGTCATGCTATTTAAGAATTATTGCATGCGAATATACAAACCAACAGACGGTCAACTGTTTCACAAATTTGGTTACATTTTAAATGCTAAACTTATGTATTAAATTTTACCCACCTGAGTCTTCGCGTTTTGTAGTTATAGAGTTCCCTTGTACTAGAACAGTCAAACTGACAGACTTCCTTTAAATGGATTTAGTTCAAGATTTGATAGAAATTTACAAATTTGGTTGTTGTGAGTTCATATACCAAATTCCATCTGGTTAGCACAAGGAATTTTGAGTTATCGTGTTCAAAAACTGACAGACAGGTAAGCAGCATACTGCCAAAAATGTATTTTTTAGCCTCAGCGAGATCTGAAATATGGAGAATCATCAAAATATTTCATTCGAATTTTTTTGACAATTATAGTGCTTTTTTTTTAAATTTTATATAAGAAATCAAAATCCCCCTTGATCATGAAGAATGACGAATCTCGATGGTATGCTTTTCAAAATATCGTGAAAAGAATCAAGCTGGAAATGTCCAAAGATAAAAGATGGGCGAAAGATTGCTGCATTCAGTCGTTATAGGGAAGCATGCAGTAATAGATGTGATTTTTGTTAATTCCAAAATTCCTGTGGTATAGAAATATAATCAATATGGAAATACAATACAAATAACCGAAGTATAAACAAATTAAATATATAAGTATTAATATATGTTACAGGCAGAATGGCTCTTCTTCCAACTTTCAGTGTTACCAAGAAAATATATTAAAAAATAGAACGTGCTTAAAAAGTAGTTGCACAAAATTTTAAATAGGAACCCTAAGATTATTTAACTTTTAAATACATGAAAGGTGACTGTAAGTATTGATAATTACTGACTGTTATTGGTATCTTACGCATCGAAGAATATTGATTAAAAACTGGGCGCTCAAATTAGACCACAAGCAAGTTAGCATTTTAAGCACTAAAACCAAATAATTTAAATTATATAACTAAATCATTTTTAATGTATTGTTACTAATAGTGAAAATTGATCATTCAATTTTATTGATGTTTATCATTTAAATTTAATGACATGAAAGCTTTAAGACCCAAAAAGCTGTGCTAGTTTTTCTGACTAAAATTCTAATTTCATAGCCAAAATTCTTTTAAAAAGTTAGTTAATTAATTGCATTTCTAGAATCACTTGATAGCATTAAATTAATAGTCACATAATTGTCTTAGTGAAGACTTAATGAATGGGCCACCACTGATAGAGTGTTTTATAATTAATTTCCTCTAAAGTGAAAAAAATCATTGATGAAATAACTCTTTTACTTAAATGTACAATAGTGTCAAGCCTACATACCCAGTTTAATAAATGATGTAACTCTGAGTTCATAAATTACCAGATTCAGTAAATAAATACATTGGTGGACAAATATTCAATTGATTGTCATAGTTAATTCGAAATGTAGCACCAGTAAGTTAAAGTATTGGGTACGTTATATTATATTATATATATATATATATATAAAAATTTTAAGAAGACAGAGAAACAAATTATACGATTTTATTATTAATTTTAAAAATCCTTTCTGTAATTTTATTGGTCTGATTCTCATATCCAGTGTTTACTGTACTTAATTCAACAATTTTTTTGAAAGAGAATTATTCAAAAGCTAACTTTTTAAAATTTTTAATCTTGCTGATATTTTTTACTACTAATAAAAAATTAGCGCAAAACAAAAAAAAATTCATTAGAATTAGGGACTACTGAAAAACTGATCACTTAGCCAAAATTTACTTAACATCACTGAACCTTAAATATTTCAAACTGATATCCTTGGAAATTAAGTTCTTTATCGACACGTGTGATTGGTGTGTATCAAAGACCTTGATAAAGCCTTATCCGTCCCTTTGGTGTTAAAATGCAACCATTTATATATGATACAACTAGTAAAAATAAACATTTCTCGAAGCAGGTGATATTTCATTTAATCAGCGAATGATAACTTTATTGTTGCTTTCAAGCCTTCCGCCTTCTAAACACGTGTATATAGAAATATTTTTTTAAGACTATAATGTTTATGAGTCGGTATATTATATGCAAACTGCGATGCAAAAATCATTCCAAATGTTCTGCAGGACTGTTAGGCCTAAAGATATCAAATTTAATAGTAATTACATCTTGGATGAAAAGTACTGATTAAGAAAGAGTTTAAAACTTTTATTTTATTTTTAACAAAAAATTAATAGAAAATTTGTTTTTTCCTCAATAGGTTTAAAACATATAATTGCACAAAAAGCGTAAAATTTAAAATTAAGTTTTTGGATGATATCAGTTTTATTTCAAAACATAATTTCTTTTCCTTAATTCTCGTTAATTTTTATAAATACTTTTAAATATATTTTACTTTATTTTATTTATTAAATATATTTATATTTTTTATTATTTTAATTTTTATTGCTTTACGTACTGAATGCATATACAAGCCCGATGCGTCGGTGTTAAATACACTACTTGTGTGTAGGGATTGCAATACCGGGATACCGAATACCCCGAATACCGGTATTTTGAACCATTTGTACAATTTTGTAATACCGGTATTCACAAGTTTAAATACAGGTTTTTTCGGTATTTACTAGAAATTTTTAAAAATTGTCTCCACTATATGTTCAGGTATCGCGAACATAGTAATATAGTATATGTTTTTGTTTTTATGCCACACTAACGGGCGAAATTAATTAGCTAATCAATGGCTTAATTAATTGCTTAAATCTAAATTAGCGAAGCATGGAATTATCCCTGAAAAAAAATATTGTATCCATAACGACTGATGGAGCAACAATTATGAAAAAGTTGGAAAGTTGATTGGTGCAAATCAGCAATTGTGCTATGCACATGGAATTCAATTCGGAGTAATAGATGTATTATACCAAAAATATAAAGAACAGAAGAATCCAAATACTGTGGATATAGAAACTTCGGATTCCAACTTTGAAAAGAGTAAGAGTGAGAGTGATATTGACAATGTAATTGTGGAAGAAGATATTGCTAATGAGGATGAAATATTAATCCATCAAGAATTGCTTCCTATAATTTAAAAAGTTCGAAAAATTGTTAAGATATTTAAACGTTCTCTTATAAAAAATGACATATTACTAAAATATATACTAACTGAAAATAAAACAGAATATATGTTAATATTAGATTCTATTAGATTGGAACTGTTTACTCCTAATGATGGAACGATTTTTGAAACTGAGAAATCCAATCCAAAAAGCAATAATCGAATTAAACCTTTAAATTAATTTTTCACATAGTGAATTTGACTTAATATCTAGAACTATATCAGCTCTACTTCCAATAAAACTGACTACTGAGGCATTATGTCGGAGAGATTCTAATTCATCAACAGCTAATGCAACAATAAATTTCATGTTGCAGTCACTGAAAGAACAGCACACATTAGTATCTGAAGAATTATATATTACATTGAAAAATCGCACAGAAGAAAGGCATACCAAAATAGAAAATATCTTATGGTATTTACATAATTCTAATGATTTTAAAAATGAAAATGAAAAGAAGAAAAGAAAATAACCAATTCAAATCGATAATGAAAAGGAATTGTCTCTTGAACAAAAATTAGAATTAGCGATAAATCAAAAAATTTCAACGAACCAAAATACAATGCAGAAATCAGCTATATCCAAAAGCATCCGACGAGAAATCGATTTATTTGAAGACTAGCCGCCTTTGGCGACCAGCCGGTTCGCCAATCTTAATGTTCGTTAAAATTTTAATAATTAAATATTTTATACAATTTCTACTTTAATAGCTTCTTTATCAAAATATTTTAAAACTTCAAATTTTGATTATCATATAATTCATTCATAATATTATAAAGGCCTTCAGTCATAACGTAATATGTATCTCTCTCATTTTCTGTTAGCACCCGTAGAATTTATGCTTTAAATTAAAGTGGAAAGAATTTATCTTCAATTAATATAATAGTATTTTTTACTGAAACAAAGCATTTTTTTATAATCTGATTACTGAAAATAGAGTCACTCAGCGTTTAAACTTTATGGGCACTAAAGAATATCTTTTTAAATATATGTAATATCTCAAGAGTTGGTCAACAAAATTTTCTTAGATTCATTATGAGCAGATCGATTAATTAACAATGTTTAAATTTAAATGCATCAAACACTAAGAAAATAAAACGAATCGTTTAAAATAAACGGTTGAAAACGATAGAATTTATGCTTTAAATTAAAGTGGAAAGAATTTATCTTCAATTAATATAATAATATTTTTTACTGAAACAAAGCATTTTTTTATAATCTGATTACTGAAAATAGAGTCACTCAGCGTTTAAACTTTATGGGCACTAAAGAATATCTTTTTTAATTTATGTAATATCCCAAGAGTTGCTCAACAAAATTTTCTTAGATTCATTTTGAGCAGATTGATTAATTAACAAGGTTTAAATTTAAATGCATCAAACACTAAGAAAATAAAACGAATCGTTTAAAATAAACGGTTGAAAACAGGTTTTAAAAAAACTACTTAAAAAACGATGTACTTAAAACTATAAGCATATACAAAAAATATATAACTAACATAAATACAATTTACTTACAAAAGCATGCAACTAACCCAAAAATAATTTAAATCAGCCATTGATAACGTTGTCATGGCAACAATCAGAACAGAATGCGCATGCGTGAATTTTCTTCCCCGGTTACGTAACGCAAATACGTGATTTTTTCTACGCCAGTTGGGGTAACGCTATGCGGATTAGAATTTTTTAATTTCCTTTATTCTGTTTTATTTTAATTCAAAAGTACTTCAGAATGAATCTGAAAGATTGATTCATTAACAATGTTTAATTTTAAATGCATCAAACATTAAGAAAATAAACAGAACCGATTGAAATAATCCGCCGAAAAATTTTAACCCTAGCCTCATTACTGTTGGGAGAAAAAAAAAACTGAAGCCTTTCTCGTTTGGTGCTGGGGATAATGGAAGATTTTTTTGGCGGAAAAGTTGGCGGTGGGGAAAATGGAAGATTTTTTTGGCGGGAAAGTTAGTTTTTAATTAATAATTAAAATTCTAATTAAAAATTCGAAAAAAGAAACCCCAGGTGCACATTCCCAACCTCCAAGGTATACATGTACCAAATTTGGTAGCTGTATGTCAAACGGTCTGGCCTGTAGAGCGCCAACACACACACACACACACACACACACATTGAGCTTTATTATAAGTATAGATATAGATGAGGGATTTAGAGGTAAATACTTGGAAAAAGTATATCGCGCATTGCTAACAGTACCACCAACTAGCGTGGATGCCGAAAGAGCATTTTCGACAAATGCTAATTTTTGCACAAAATTACTTTTCAGGCTTAATAAGAGTACAATTGATGCATTATGTTTTTTAAGATCACATTTCAAAAATGTGTAATTGTACCACAAACTTAATAGTGATATTTACACTTTTTTTGTGATTTAAATAAATAAGATGTTTCTTTACTTTTTTGGGATTATATACTGTTATAATTTATAAGTTACAAATTATTTTTTGTGATATTTACACTCTCTAACAAAATTGGCAAATAAAAAAAAGAAACACCTGTGTTTTCTTTCTTTTTCCAAAATTTCTAATACCGGTATTAAAACCGGTATCCCGGTATTAAGATTTAAAAAATACCGAATACCGATATTGAAATTTTGGTCCGGTATTGCAGTCCCTACTTGTGTGCACATTATCGTTGCTACATAATTAATAATTTCTAAAAATAAAATAAAGTTAGATGTATCAAACTTATAAATTTATCACGTCCCGATGTTCTGAACTAGAGGTTTGATTCTTTATTTTACTCTATATATTAAACATATTTTAATTTCCAATTATTTATTCTCCTATTTTCTTCTCTTTCTATTATTAGGTAGATTCCTTATCGGAAAACTACATATGGCAATAGTTCTCTTGAAATGACTTTGAAAAAATTTCTGGAGATTTTCCTCTATGCTCGTACGTCATTATATATATGTTCAAATTTTTATTTCTCTAGAACTTCCTTAAAATTTAATATAGAAAAATAAGTTAAGCGAATTAAGTCGAATAACTTTTGTACTAAAAGTTTTTCGATGGTTGCAATTAGGAATAAGGGACTAAAAAGGGATTTTCATTCCCTGATTTTGATTATTTGTGGCATCAATATGTTACGAGTTTTGAAATCTCACATATCTCATTCTTTCTCATACTTTCAAGTTTTGATTAAGAATACACTTGAAATTTGAGGTTTCTTTTGTGGGTAGTAGACTACATATTAAATATAATTAAATACTGCTGGAAAGATTTGATAAGACTTAAGATTAGGCACATGGCTTCTCGCCAAGCACGTCAAAACCTTTCCGATAGTCCAAAAACTCGTCAAAGGTCCGCCATTCTTGGTTGTATGTTAGAAATCGTAATATACGACTTTTAGGGTTGTTGCAAAAAAAATGTCCGTCGTGAAAGCGACCAAAATAATTCAGGCGACAGATGACTGCCGCATTAGTTAGAGTATATTTTACTAAAAAAAATATTATAGTTTTAACGCAAGTCTAAGTACTCGTATTAACCGTACAACAGTGATGAATCACTAAATATGTCAATGTTAGTCTATTGACTATGTTCGCTAATTACATGCTGTTAAGCCGAAAGTTTGTCCATGGTATGTATGCACTTAATACACAAGTTACCTAAGTATATTTATTTTTAAAAACTGATAAACCCTGTCAATCCAATTAATAGTTATAATTGAAATATTCCGAGAAGCAGCAGATAAGACTTGAATTTCAATATTAATTTAAAAAATCAGACGATTCCCCTACAATGTAATTGAAAAATCAAAGGTTAAATTCTTAATTTGTATTATAAAATATTATTCTCTGCATTTAATTGAAATAATAATTGAAAACTATAATTAATTTCTTCTAATACATTTAAAATACAAAAGATAAAGTTTTAGCTCTTATCGACTAATGCAATCTCTAGACATCTGCTTAAAAACTTTAAAGATTTTCATTTGCAACAAAGCTCTATTTGATTATTATTTTTATAATATTTTTTACCTTAATATTATTTATTTTTCAATAAATGCTGAATTGTGTTATAACAATAAAATCATTCACTGTACTTGCTTCATTATGCACTATTTCACTGTTTTTGTTTAAGGATTAAAAGGACTTTGAAAACAACATGGATAATAAATAATCTATCTTTGCCTGTCAGCTTTGTGATAGGGAGTTTTCCCCCTTTACTGATGTCGTAATATTTTATGAATAATATCGAAGGGAAAGAAGAATTCGCTTTAAGAATGAGCGAACATTTTTAAAACACCATGTTTATTAATGCACACTATTAATTATAAGTGAAATTAGAGATAATACTAGACAATCAAATTTGTTGCTGGATTCGATTCAAATTCGAGATAAAGCTGGCTAAACTGGCATATTATGCTAACCTTTATTTAGTTTAAAAATAATTAATCACATCCATAATTAAACAATTTTTACTCACCTGAAAACATCTCCATATTTCTGCCCCAACTTCATGAAATCTAGATGTAAATCTTCTGTCAAAAATGGAAGGTACCCTACAATTGGCAATCCCATTGGACCGGGTGGAAAATTGCTTCTAGCTTTTTTTATCGTCAATGCAATGATGTACGCCAAAAACAAGGCGCACAATCCAAGGGAAATCTCATATTGGTGCGCTTTGATCAACGGTGTTAAATTTTCAATGCTGATTTTCATTCTAAATCCCGACAAGTTTAAGCTACTCTCAAAAACTCCAAACTAAGCTACTCCCAACAAGTCCACTCTACTCTAAAATTAAAAAAAAAATACATTTAGTGAGAAATTTGCTACTGCAAATTATCAGGGCATCATTTCTCAGTACGTATAATCTTTTATTCAAGTTTATTATCAGTACCCAAAGATTGATTGATATGCTTTCTTTGCCCATTTAAATTGCTTCTACTCTATCAAAGTTTGAATGCGATAATGACATGTTGATCTTTGAACGTAAAAAGAAGGAAATAAACCTAAAATGCAGTTTATTATTGTATCCGATGTCGTACGGGTTAACAGGTGTTTTTAAAATAAATCAATAGGTTCTCTTTGACCTTCTTTGTACGGCGCGGACTATTCATATTGTATTTGCACAAACATCTGGATGTGTATAAAGAACTCAAAAGAGATTGATAGTTTATTTATTTTTACTCCTTTTGTTTATCTGGGGTTTTTTTATTTCGATTGTTTATTTTCATACATTTAATATCCAATGATTTGGTTAGCTTTTATAAAGGTAGAATTGTGTAATAAATTTTTCATGCAATTCCTGATGTGCTGGAAATGCATGTCCTCTTTTTACCATAGAATAAAAAGCAATTTTAAAATTTAAAAATCAGAAAAGTATTTAAAATGTAAAATTCGTGCCTATAAGTTTGTTTAATTCGCTTTACACAAGTGCATTTGTTGCTAACAGTAACCAATTTTGAGCTTAAATTCGGTCACATTATCCTTGCCTTTTGTTTGTACTTTTACCAATGTTTCTTTAGATTAGCATTTCACACTCAAATTTGAGTTATGGTATATTTTTCATAATGATATATTTCCATAAATAATA
Source organism: Argiope bruennichi (assembly GCF_947563725.1). Classification (NCBI taxonomy): domain Eukaryota; kingdom Metazoa; phylum Arthropoda; class Arachnida; order Araneae; family Araneidae; genus Argiope; species Argiope bruennichi. Next base: position 61,893,728 of record NC_079156.1, on the reverse strand, counting down.
TATTGATAAACACTGTGTTTATGTAATGAGATTAAATTATAACATTTCGTTATTTTAATAGTTAATCTCTTGCAATTAATAGCCATTTTCCAATAAATGATAACTGTAAAATAAATTAGGTGCTTTATTTATTTTATTTTATTTATTTATCTTTATTTATTTATTTTTGCTTACGATTTTTATTTTTTTACTTGAAATACATGGATGATGGGACATTATAAGCTGCATACATGTTTGAAGACATTATACATTGCTGCATTTTTACAAAAAATAAGGTAGATAAGTTTTTATGCACAGTTTCTCTAAAAAGATCATCTTAGTACATTTTATTATCTTCTCATATCACTATATGTTAATTCTTTGGGATGAATCGCACCAGATAGGGATCCAGCCTGTAGGTGACGATATATTTCGCATCGAAAGTTGGCTTTGTACCATCAGGGAAGACTATATCGAATTCTCGTAGAATAGAAGTAAAGTACAGGAACATTTCCAAATAAGCCATGGATTCACCCGGACACACTCTTCGTCCTGGAAATAGAAGGAAAAATATTATTTAAGTGCTTAAGATTATCTGAAGAAAAATTCGGTTAGTAAGATTGAAATTTGCCGTTAAAGAAGACATTTTTGTAAGAAAAAGGAAATAATTATGTTGTTTAGCACACTCAAAATATTCTAAATTTATAAAGATGTAAATGAGTTTAAACTATGTTGTAAACAATAATACAGTTAATAATTATTATCTTAGAGAAAAAAACTATTTTGTTTTAAAGTGGTAGCTATAGCATATTATCGAGAATATAATTACCACATAAGCCCTGTATGATTGCTAAATACTGTTCCCGACTTACAAGTTCGTACTAGTAATAACGCTTAATTAATTCAAAAGAAATTCGAGATTTAGATTAGGCAAAATTTTTGTTTGAAGATCATTTAATGAAATAAAAGCACCTATCGCATCACAAATCTAAGTTAAATAGCGTCAGCTGCATTCGTTTGACGTTTTTCCACATTAACTCCCGAAAATAGCATTGACAAAACTGATTCTTATACCAAAAATTTTATTAACTAAATATTTACATAAAACTTTACATACGTGGTGCAGAAATCAGTCTTGTGGCTTATTGCAAAATAGCAACAGACAAATGTAAACAAACTTCCGTACAAAAGTTTCTGATTGTTTCATTGACTGCTTCGTAACTGCAATTAATTCCTTGTATTGCTTAGTTAATTTATAGAGCTGTAAAATAACATAAGAAATATAAGGGAGATGGATTTTCGGATCATTGAAGCTTAAAAAAAACTAAATCAGGATAATTGAAATAAGCGTCAAACAAAAAAGTTAAGTTGAACGCGAAAATAGTATTATCCGTCCTTAATAGTATTATCCGTAATCTCAAGAATTTGGAAATTGATGTTCATATTTTTACAAATTATTAGCTCTCAAGTATTTTGTTTTATTTTAAAACTCAAAACATTACCTTTTTAGTGATGATTTAATTTCCGAACAGTTAATTAAAATTTTGAATATTTTTTAAAGGATAATTTGACACACAATTTGTAACAATGCTTTTAATGTTATGAAATTCAAACTCATCCAACAAAATATTTAACTCTTACTTTTGGCAATATTAAAATTAATAATTTTAAAAAAACCTTTCTTCGGGCAACGTTGTCGAAATAGAATTTTCATTTCCGCTTTTATATCATAGCATATAAGTTTTTTTAATTTTTTCACGCAACCCTTCAGGAATTCGCAGTAAACTGATTCAATTCATATTTTTCATATCAAATTAAAAAAAGAAATTTTTTAAAAAATATTACATTCCAAATTAATTGTTTCACAACATAATCTGGTCTTCAAAGATACCTAGTATCTACTTAAATATCATGCAAATTTTTGTTAAATAATGGAAGTTTTTTTTTAAATACTGTTTTTTAAGTTATTTCTATCAATAGTTTTTATTGTTGAAATGAAATTCAAACTGCCTTCATTGTTCCGTCTATTTTTGATGCGTATATTTATCCTCTTGCTCATTTTCACCCATGTTCAGGAAGATGAATTCTATTTAATATCTGTATAATTAATAAAAAGAATAAGTAAACAGAAGTTACAGTTTCACGAAAGTTAAAAACGCTAATTTATGTTTCTTACTATATATTTCTTTCTTCTATGTCATTAATTATGTTATGTTGCTATTAAAAACATAGCCGGACATTTATGTTATGCTTTTAATAGCAATACCATGACGTCGTATTTTATTAGGGTTATTAGGTTGTACAGAACAAATATAAGATTATTAAAATAACACAGTTTAATAAACTCAGCTGCCCTAATTTTATGCGGTAAATTTTTAGGGGGGAGGAGAGGGATCATGAACATAATTCATACTCAAAAAGATTTAATTGAAAATAAACATAACCAATATGTCTAGTGAACCATCTGGTCATCAGAAGTGACTAAATAATCAACTGAAATATCCTGTTCCTTCCTAAAAGTCTTTGCTGCCAATTTGGTGCCAAACCAATGACACTTACTGATTCATAAAAAAATTCATAAGACTCATTAATATAACAATCGGCCGGCGTCCTGGCATAGGGGTAGCGCGTCTTCCCCGTGATCTGGGCGTCCCGGGTTCGAGTCCCGGTTTGGGCATGGTTGTTCTTCTGTTGTTCTATCTGTGAGATGTGTGAATGTGCCCTCCTGTAAAAAGGGGTTGTGCAAGCGAATGAGTGATGCGTGAGTGGCAAAGTCGTACTCTGGACCCTAGTTGGCGCTGCTATAAAAAATAAGAGACGTTCCTCCTTAGGCTTAAATCGCTGTCTTCGTAACAGCGGGCTTGTCAGTGGCAAGTGCCATAAGAAACAAACAAACAAACAAAACAACATAATAATCATTTACCTAAGGAAAACGGCATGAAGTAGCTCTGCTTTACCACAGACTTGCCATCTTTGCTGAGAAATCTTTCCGGTTTGAATTCCTCTGGTTCGTCCCAATATCTTGGATCGTGGTGAACGGCCCAGAAGTTGGCGATTACGGTCGTTCCCTTTGGTATAGTGTATCCCCCCACCGTAGCATCCTCCAGAGCACTGTAAATGCGTAAAAAGGTATTATAATGGCAGGACAAATATAATTAGATTTTTTAATAACAAATTATCTTAAAACTGAAATGCTGTTACAGCTTGATAAGTTATTTTTGCATTGATAAGTTATTTTTGAAACATACCATCATAAAATTTAAATATCCTAGTTAAGAGACACATTATATTCGCTTGTAAAAGACCCTATCCTGAAACTGCATTTGATAATAAGATTAATTTCCTTGAATATAGAGTATTCTAACTAAAGTTTCTTGCCCCTTAACTTCGAAACGTCTGCTGCTAAATTCATAAAAGTAGTATCTAGGTATAGTAAAGTAGCCGTGCGTTGCGTTACTGAATGAAACTACCTACGGCGGCTCCTGGTGGGAAAATGAGGAGGTAGTTTCATTCGGTAGCGCATGGCTATTTTACTATACCTAGATACCGCTTTTATGAATATAGCAGCAGCCGTTCCGAAGTTAAGAGGGTTTCAAGGGTTTTTAATAGGCATACTGGGCAGTGTGATTATAAAATACTCTGCCGATATACGAGTTCATATCTTTCATACTACTGAAGGAAATGAAACGGTATGAAATTTTGAGCACATATTTTGAGGCAAGCGCTCAGGATTAGTGTAAAAAAAGACAGTTTAGCGGATACAAATTCAGTTACAGTGATAGAATCTAGAAAATTTGAATTTTTTCCCACTGGAATCTGATTTTCATAATGAAATTTCATAAGTAGCGTTTAAACGATACTCGTATAACATTTACGCTTGTGAATACAAAGATAAAAGAAAAAAATCAATTAGGACAGAAAAGCATCAGAAAAATTAAATTTTTATGTTTCACAAAAATTTTACTTGTGTGCAAATTTAATTGGTGAGAGAAGAAAAGCACATAAAAAATGTGATTAAAAATTATTTGTTTTTCTGGCGTTTTCAGTTCTTTTCAAGCATGATTTTAACTGCATTTATAGAGATATTTACATGAAGATCACGTTCCAATGTAGAGAAAAGAGATAATGCCAACTTAAACAACCCAATTCCTATCAATATAACTAACTTTCAGAGCTTATCTAATTATTTATCATATCATTCTAGAGCATATGCTTTAAAATGATTGTATTCAAAATGTTGTTCAAATTCCTTGAACAATATGATCTCCATATTTTGGTAAAGTATTCTTCTCAGGGAAAAGTTTTATAATATCTTTATACATAAATAAAATACATTAGCTAATCAAAATATTATATTTTCCAATGTTTATCGAGTAATAGATTTTAAATTGTTTCGGTAAATTTTCAGTTGATGAGAGTTGAAATAAAAATGGTTAAAGTTTTATTCAGTGCTTATTCAAATTATTTCAGTAAATTTCATTGATATTCAAATGCAATTTTATATGCAATTAACTATTGCAGTATTAAACCAAACAAATAACTAACTCTCTTTAAAGAAAATGGTGAAGACTAACGCATTTATTTTCGTAAGATATTCATATTTTCATATTTGTTTGCATAAAAATTCAAGGAAAGGCAAGATGAAATAAATAAAACAATGGAAACTTAAATTGAGAATTTCAGACAAACATTATGAGTTGGAACCTTTCGATTTTAAAATCTAATGAGAAAATCGCCTTTTCTCACTTTACTATCCACAATTAATATTATTAAAAAAATAAAATATCAAACTGAAAATTTTATATCAGCTATAATAAAAAGTAATGTAAAATAAAATAAAATGGGTTAATCTTTTCATTTATGTTCTAAAATGAAAAATAATTGTTCTTACTAATGCACTAGATTTAGCGCAACTATAGTTTTCCATCTCATTATTTCCAACATGACCGCATGTGTATAGGGCATATTTCTCATATCCATGTATTCTGGTGTCTTTTCTGAACCTATCACCTCCATTATCTCTTTTTGAACTTTCTTCTGAACATCAGGAAAGGCAGCCATGACGTATATGAACCAATGAATCGAAGTTCGGACAGTTTCACTACCAGCGTCGAACAGGTCTATGGCATTGTTCATTAACATATTATCTGGAAAAGAAAATGCAATGGTTCTTTCATATGAAAAAAATGAATGTTACATTTTCCAAACTAGATGTCTTCCTTAATTAAGACATTAAAAAAATGTGTTGATCAGAAATTAAAATGCAATTTTTGCATATAATTTTTTAGCTTCTTGTTGATGTACATAATTGCAAAATTTCGTGTTAAGATACTGAATAGTGTACAATAATGTACAATGGTAGAAAAACAATATTACACAAATTACAAATCAGCATTGTATAATATCGGAATCAGTATTATGAAATATACGGAATATATATGAAATATATTTCCCATTTTATATCTCAATACTGGAAAATAATATTGTATGGTGTTCTTTTATTTTCGATAAATGTCGAGGTTTATGTATGTATGCTCCACGTTTCTTCCTAAATAACTCATCTGAATTTAATTAAATTATGCACATTTGTTATTTAACATAAAAGAAAGAAAATCGCCAATTATTTTTTAATATAAGTGGCGTTTCAACATTTAATTAAAAATTAACCGAAATTTGGTTATTTCTTTCCGAAGTAACTTCAAAGTAAGCTATGCATGAGACATAGTTTATATCATCTTAAAATTCAGGCTTCCCATTATTGAAAACAATTTCCATTTTTCACTTCATATTTTATGTTTTTTTAACAGTAGAATGCATAACTTTTTTTTGTTTTTATCCAAAAAGATTATATGCATTTTAAATAGTTGAAAATTATTTTTAAAAAATGTAATTAGTTTTTTGTAAAATTTAAAAAAATTTAAATGTGCCAAATATTTACATTATAGATTAAACAATATTCCAACGACATAAATAACATTGCAGCAAATCTGCAATAAAAATAAAAATTCCTTTTTGCCTATATATTTTTTAAACGAGAAAATAAAAATATTTTGATAGTAATTTTAACAATAGAACTATTAATATAACAGACATATTGGTATTTTTCCAAATTTCCAGCATAAATCTAATTTTAGTACCGTTCTTGCCATATAACGATGTTTTTTACAACTGTTTATCAAAAGTATTTAAAAAAGGACTTCCAAACACTCGTCGCTTTTGTTTGGAACAGTCATTTGAAGCTTATAAATGGAAATAAAAAAGTGTAACCAAATGGCTACACGATGCACTGTAGAGTTAAATTTAATAAACATTTGAATATGTGCAAATGATGTCAAAATAAAGAAATTTTCATTCATTTCTTGTTAGAAAACGGCTAGGCTTTGAATAATTCTACTGTTATGTTTCTATTTAATTTTTAAAAAATGTCTGGCCGCGTTTCCTATCGGCTTCAAAAGACAATTTGAGCATTACATCTAACAATATTTCTTACTGATGAAAAATACGATTGGGAGCATACAACTGTAGCATAAACAAAAGAATAGAATCCTTTATTAAAATAAAAGTTTAAAAGAAAAATCAATGAGTAACAACTTATATCAAAAACAACTATTGATTTGATTTATTGATATGCAGAAAATTAGTTATCAGTTTTTAAATATCATCTGGTTTAATCAATATTATCATTTCAATTTTTTTTAAATGTTTTAGAGGATAAAAAAATTTTATATATTATTATAATATACACTGGTGCATATTATAATTGAATACTAATACAAAATTAATCAATTACTTTTTTAATTTAATTTTGCAAATTAAATTAGAATTTTTTAAAAAAGATTGTATACTTACGATTGAAAGTAGTGTTGGGATTTTTTGCTCTCTGTATTTCTATTTCTATTAAATATCTGTCTATGAAATCTCGTGCGTGAGAAGGATCGAAAGTTTTTAAATGCTCAGTTAATTCCTTCCTGTAAAAATAACAGAGCGTGCTATATAATTTTTCATTAAAAATGTTTGAGATATTTTTAGGTTATTTTAATACCAATTTGTATTGCATGCATTGCAAATTCTTAATATTGTCTCAAAGAAAATTGTCATTGTTTTTCATATTTTTATACGTTTTTATTTAATTTGACTTTCTTTATTTTGTAAATATGCTATTTTTCATTTTCTTCTTTTACTTCTGAGTAGCTTAGAAAAATATTAATTCGAATACGAATGAAAAGAGTATCACAAATATGAATGGAGATTTAGAACACAATTTAGTAGTAAACTAAATTTATTAGCTCACAGCAATTCGTAATAAAAAACAACAGAGACCCTACTACGCACAGAATGAGGAAAATCAGAATTAATACATTTGAAAAATATTCTTGAGTATTTTACACAAAACTCTGGAGTTATCTAAAACATAAATCTCTACTAATAATAAAAGAAAATGTTTGTATTGATGTTCTACAAACCAAACACCTTTGACTTATAATAATCAAATTTGGCAAATATATATATGTGTGTGTGTGTGTGTGTGTGTGTGTGTGTGTGTGTGTGTGTGTGTGTGTGTGTGTGTGTGTGTGTGTGTGTGTGTGTGTGTGTGTGTGTGTGTGTGTGTGTGTGTGTGTGTGTGTGTGTGTAAAGGGTAAGTTGAGTACCTCAGAGCAATTTTTTTAAATATTAATCAAAATCATTCAAATTAATCATTCATTAAAATTAGGCAAAATTTTGGAGCTTTCCTACAATAATTTCTGAAAATATTATAACAAAAATATTTTTTACATCATCTTAAAATTCAAAAAAAATATCGTTTCAATGACAATATTTTTTGCCGTAGAATTTTTTTTTTTTTTTTTTTCTATTTTTAAATCAATTTCTATAACTTTTTCAAAGTTTTGAAACGTAAGCAATATATAAGTACTGTTAAAGTGAAACTCAATTCGTTTTCATTGTTGCTGCAAATATTTTATGATGGCTTTTTTTTTCTTTATTGAAAATAAGATATGGTTTATCAAGATATGAAGATTTGGCTTATTTTTCAATGTTGAGTAGATTTCAATATAACGCATGATTTCTAATAAAACTTTTCGAAATTTTGAAACCTTAATTGTTGTGTTTACAGTTAAAATTTAATATCAAAATCAAGCAATGGTGAAAGTTTTAAAAGCGGATTTTTTTTTTAAATACTGTTGCTCTTTCCAATTATACTGCTTACTGATATAATTATATGTGCAAATATAAGAACAGAAAATTAGAGGAGTGCTCAGCATAATGAATAGAATGATAGAAGTCTTCCAAAATTGTATAGGTTATTTGTCAATAAAAATTTTAAGTTAAAATACTTTGCCGAGGACACCATTAAAATATAATTATTCAAATTATTTCATTGAAATTTTTAGTAATCTTTAATTCCCGTGAACCAAATAGCCGCTAAGGCAACTACTAAACATTTATTAACATTTTGTGAGCCGGCGTCCGGGCCTAGGGGTTGCGCGTCTTCCCCGTAATCTGGGCGTCCTGGGTTCGAGTCCCGGTTTGGGCATGGTTGTTCTTCCGTTGTTCTATATGTGAATGTGCCCTTCTGTAAAAAAGGGTTGTGCAAGCGAATGAGTGATGCGTGAGTAGCAAAGTCGTACTCTTGGTCCTAGTTGGCGCTACTAAAAAAACAAGAGAAGTTCCCCAACGGCTTAAATCGCTGTCTTCGTAACAGCGGGCTTGTTCATGGCAAGTGCCATAAGAAACAACAACAACAACAGTTTATCTTAAAATGGCAGTTAAGTACTAGTTCAGGGTTTGAACAGTAGAGAAACTACCAGCTAAACCACAAGTATTTCTTTCAGGGTTTGCTTATGAAGTAGAAAGACATTTTTGCAAAAAAAAAGGTGTGTGTGATTTCCCTAAAATTTTTCGCATATTTTTCAATTTTTATTTTTTTTTATTCTGCATAAAATTTATACTATGTATGGAAACTACCGACTGAGAAGTCTGAAAAGCGAAGATTCGTCAAATTTCGAGGTAAAATTTTTCATTCTAATTGTACTGTATACACCAAAAAGAAAGAAAAATTGAAAGGAGTCTTTCTTTTTCTGTTATAAAAATCAAAATGTATTGGCAGCATAGCTTGTAGTTTAAAATATTAGACAACTCTATAAAATTTATTTTTAATTATAGAATGTTGTGTCACTTGTTCGGAGGGGCTTTTTAACCCCTACTTCTTGGCATTTATGGAAATATAGTATATCTTTACGTCCAATAATTCATATTGGTTATGCATTGGAAATTTATCTTCGAAAGTTTACTTCCCCCTAGTGTGTTATGGAAGTACAAAAAAAAGATGCCATCTCAAGTGCAGTTCTCGTTATCTGACCATGATTCGAAATTCCGATGTCTATCCGAAATTAATTTTACTTTAATTCGGAAAACCAAGATACTGGTTTAACTTAATTAAAGTTGAAATTTGATTGGGATATAAAAAAAGCAATCTAAAAATTATTACTTACTGAAAAAATCTTTTATAATTTTGGAAGGCAATCCTTGATTTATCAGATTTTATAAGTTTACTAACAAAAGGAACGTAATACAACCAGGGAAACACCACATCCAGAGAAATCTGAGAAAAATATTCGAATATTTCGTCGATGTTCTTGTCCAAGAACTGACGTTCGGGATCATCGTATTCGAATCGCTTTCCGAAGACCAAAGCGCAGATGTTGTTGGACATGCTGGGAGACAAAGGTTCTTTGACATCTATTGGTTGACCTTTATAACTTCTTAAGACGTCCATGAAATGATTGATTTCATCCTAAAAAATAAAACGTATAGATTCACTGTATATTTTTAAAAAAACCTAAAAAAATAATGTATAAAAGAAAACGCTTAATAATATAATGAAAAGCAAGTAAGTGAAATATATCAAAATAATAAATTTCGAATTTATTTATAAAAAGACAAAACACAGTTAACTCCTTCAAAATGAAGCGCCCGAAACGTCCATTTAAGCAGAGTTCGAATATTTCTGAGAAATTTCTAAAGCCCTTCATTAAATGTAATTAATTGGATAATCGAGACTTTTTGTTCGTTAGAGTGAAATACAAGATTCGGCTCATTAATGAACCCATTTTCTTTTAAACATCACCCCAATAACCCTTAACTAAGTAGTGTCATATTTTTATATCAATCCTGTAAGACTATAAATTGCCAATTTGAAGGATAAATCACGGAATACTTGAGTGCGAAGTTCTTAACGTAATGAATGGGGTAGATAGCAAATGAATAAGGTAATAATATGGCAAAGAAACCATTTAATAAGTGATTGTGCTTAAAAGTATTTTGTTACTTTAATTGTTCAGGAAATAAGAAAATTATAAACAGAGATTGTTCGAAGGTAGGGAGATTTATCCCATTTCTGTAAAAGAAACTCAGGAATTTCAGCATTCTGATCCCAAAATTCCTAGGTGTCAGAGTATTAAATCTTTCTTCAAAAAAGAATACCTGAAAAACTGTTAAATAGTGCAGTTTGAATTTATAAATAATAGATTTAAGTATAGTTGTTTTTATAATGTCTTAAAAGCTGCATTCGCATTACAGTCCCCTTTTTTTTTATTTAAACTTATATTTGCATACTTTTTTAATAATTTAAATGACTAAGATTATTTGAAAACGTTACCCCCCCCCACTTTTTTTTTTCATTTTCATATACGAAACACGTACAAAGAAAGTATTGTAATCGTCAAAAAGTTAAATTTGGAAATTTAATTTTTCAAATTTAATTAGGATTGCTCCATTGCATGTAAATCTGACTGTCCTCGCCAAAACCAATCAGTAATGGAGAAACTGGTCAGATTTGGCATGGTATAGAACGAATGTTGGACATCCAACCCGCCCTAAGTTCCATCACTCCATTTTCATCATTTGAAATGGACACTCATTGAATACAATAAGGGAATAGGGTGGCTAAGGTGTAACTCTTAATGGGCATGAGGTATATTCTAATAAGACGTTCACCGGGCAGGTTGGGTTAGAGTGAAACCGGTGAGCAAAGTTCATGAATGGCTTGTCTGAATAGATAAGCTATAAAATAAAATATAAAATACCATCTTTCCATTGAATTGGAATGGCCTTATCATAAATGATACCGTTGTGTCTGGTATATATGGTCAGTATTTTAAAATGTAGCATCTTTTATTGTTCAGTTTAAGCTTGGAGCTAATATATCGTCAAAGGGAAAGAACAGATACCTGATAACTTTTAACCAGCTATTCACATACCATTACATAAACACTGAAAGCTTTTTTTTTCATTTGTTCTGTTCCCAATCAGTTTTGCTTTGCTCTTTTTAAATTATTATCTTAAAATTTTTGACCTTTACTCAGTCGTTCCATTCTAGTTTTTATCAAATAATTATAGCTTTAATCCTTCGTGCTTTTCTTCATACTTATGTTGTTGTTGTTTCTTATGGCACTTGCCACGGACAAGCCCACTGTTCAAAGACAGCTGATTTAAGCCTAAGGGGGAGCGCCTCTTGTTTTTATCGTAGAGCCAACTTGGGCCAAGAGTACGACTTTACGACTTGACTACTCACGCATCACTCATTCGCTAGCATAACCCTTTTTTACAGGAGGGCACGTTCACACATTTCACAGATAGAACAGTAAGAACAACCATGCCCAAACCGGGACTCGAACCCGGGACGCCCAGATCACGGGGAAGATTCATACTTATGTGAGTTGTTGATACATTGTATATATTTCTCTTTGTATATTAAGTTTCCAATATTTTTATGTCCCACTTTTACACTCACCATATGTTTGGAGCAGCATAGCCAAATTTCGCTCTTGCCAAATAAAGTAAACCCTATTATTCCTCCACTTATTGCTCAATGTAACCATGAAACACCTAGATACTAGCTAAGGTTAATCTGTCATAACTCCAATATAAAGAGGAGAGCTTTATATTGGATTTATTGGACTGTCATTGTCACATTTAGATATCACATGACCTCCAGTAGCCATTCCAATTATTTATTATTATTTTCTATATATCCACTGGGCAATTATTTTTAAAGAGTATATCTATCTGTTTATGAATTATATAGGTGCAATTAATGAATTTCCCAGAATTAGGAGCACAGTAAACTAACATGGCCCATAAATTTCTTTCTTCGAGTCCTATTCCATAACCATCACATATCAGGGCATTGCATACCAAGATATTGATTCGCACTTTTAAGTAAGTAACTTTTATATAAAAAGTTAATCTATCTGAATTTTGAAGATTAGCTATTGAGGAATTGTCTTCCAAAATTTTTCACTGCCCATAAAACACAGTCATTTTATTTTTGTGAATTTCAATGCCAATCATTGTGATTTTCCAATGTCTACTAATTACACATTGTAATTTTTTTCTTAATATTATCAAATGTCACAAATATCTTCCTGCCTTAATTCTTACCAAATTACAGCTTCATTAAAATGGTAAAGTTATCAGATGTCCAGATATATATGTCGAGAATATCCCGATTTTCGTTTTAGTCCACAACCTGACTTCAATATTAACAATGATACGTATTCAAATTAGGATTTGATCATTTTAATCAATGCAAAAGTTTTATATTTCATTAATATAAATAGCTCGTAATTTTAATTTTGTTTTGCCTTACCATCACGGCTTCCTCAATTTTCGTTTTGCCAAGACCGAGATCCTTCATGGATTGCACCACGAATCTGCGTTGTTCTTTCCAGAGATGAAAATGACTACTGAAAAATGCACCTAAAAATGAATGCAATTAGTAGTATCCATTCAATTAAAAACTGTAAATAAAGTAAAAATTATATCAATGTCCAAATGTTTTTTGAATCATCATAGAAATAAGAAAATGTCATGAGTAATATGAAAATGAGAATTTTTACTGAATGTTTTCTCTACCTAGGTCTCTAGATCCAAATTCTTAATAGTATATCTGGAATGCCTTTGGCTGAGAAATCGCAAGAAAAACCTTTTTACCTTCAGCGAAGTTGTACAGCATATCTTTATTTTACTGTTTGCTGCGATGCCATGTTCTTTTCTTAGCTGCAAGATGATTAGTGAATTCCAAAATTGTATTACAATATCTTTGCATGTATTATTATCAAATTAGTATATGCATTATTATCTCTTTAATTCAGCACTTTATAAGTTAGTTTATACCATGCGAAGATTTCCTGCACACTTTCTCTCTTACGCAACACGCCTGAAATAAAGTATCTATTGAAACAGATACCGGTTTATTTAAAGTATATGATACAATGGAAATTTTGTTGTTATTTTTTTCATAAGTAATTATTAAAATAAAATAAAAATTAATACACTTTTTTAAAACGTATGAAATAATTCCCCTTTGCTCAATATAGGTTTGGGCCAAAATAAAATACGCCCAATTTCTTTCTTCTCATTATCACCAATGACATAAAATAAACTCTTCCATTTCAAAGGGTGTCTGTTTTCTTTCTATATTCAAAGCAGTTAATGAGCTAATCAACACTTTGATTCTCTTTTCGCATGAACTATCTCATCTCTTTTTCTGGAATATTACTTTAACCCAAACAGACTTTTAACTACTCTCTCCCTCGTTGATCTGGTGCGGAAGTTTGGAGAGGTAGTGCCAGCTCAAGTATCTCCTCGTCAACTGATATAGGCTCAAAATTACTAGGTCCATCCCAAAATAGTCCTACTGTTGCTTTAAAACTACTTTAGCTTTGTTAATATAACTAACCTCTCTTTTCTTAACTACTCTTAACTCCCAGTTAAATTCTATGACTACTTTAACTCAATTTGAATTACATGACATTCAAACATATACATTTTTAAGAAATTTAACTACCAGCGCTTTAGAATTTCATTTCACATTCTAACTTACTTTGTGGACTAAATTTCTCTAAGGCACAGTTTGGCGGTCTGCCCAGCAATTCGGGTTTGTTAAATCCTTCTTTTATGGCATCTCCTCCATGCAGTATAACGATGTCTTGAGATCCTAATCTCACACTTTAGAGGAAAATAAAGTAAAAGATAGAATTAGTTTTATAAAATAGTTGCTCATAAAATGTAAAATCATTTCGAAAATTTTGCATGAGCAGTAGAGGAGTATTGGAATTAACGTTTTTCTGATTAGGTAACAGTTGAGAACGCAACAAGGATCAAAGGAATTAAGAATTTCAGTGATGTGCTCTGATGATAACGATAGACTGTAAGAATTAAAATATTCCTATTCAGAACACAATTGAAAAAAATGATTATAAGAAAGACGAGTCATATATATTTTTAGCACACTGTGAAACATAGTTGGTATTAAAGTATTCTTATTCAGAACACAATTAAGAACACGTCAATGATCAAAAGAATGACAAATCTCAGTGACACATTCTACCGTGGAACCACAGACTGTTAGAATCAAAGTATTCCTATTCAGGAAACAACAAAGCGAACGCCAGTAGGTCTAAAAATCAGGTATATGTGGGTACATTTTTCGAAACACGAGGGGACGATTTTAGAATTAAAATATTTCTGATAAGAGAACAGTTGAGAAATGCCAATGATAATAAGAACCTGCGTAAGAAGTCAATTGCGTGCCTGATCTACTCTACTTAGTATTGCTGCTCTATGATTAACGTGCCTGATCTACTCTACTTAGTATTGCTGCTCTATGATTAACGTGCCTGATCTACTCTACTTAGTATTGCTGCTCTATGATTAACGTGCCTGATCTACTCTACTTAGTATTGCTGCTCTATGATTAACGTGCCTGATCTACTCTACTTAGTATTGCTGCTCTATGATTAACGTGCCTGATCTACTCTACTTAGTATTGCTGCTCTATGATTAACGTGCCTGATCTACTCTACTTAGTATTGCTGCTCTATGATTAACGTGCCTGATCTACTCTACTTAGTATTGCTGCTCTATGATTAACGTGCCTGATCTACTCTACTTAGTATTGCTGCTCTATGATTAACGTGCCTGATCTACTCTACTTAGTATTGCTTTTCTATAATTAACGTGCCTGATCTACTCTACTTAGTATTGCTGCTCTATGATTAACTTGCCTGATCTACTCTACTTAGTATTGCTGCTCTGTAATTAAATATATCTTCGACTCACGATAGCACGACGATTGCTCAACAGGTATGCAGTTGACAAGTAAGTATCTATTGATATATAGTTGCTCATTGGCTCAAAATAAAATAATTTCATCTACCCGGATTCTGTTGATAGGAAAGGTTTCTTTCAATATAAAATTAACATTAAAATACGTTCTTAGTTAAAATTAGATTTCTCAAGCAATGTTATTTGCTCTAAAAACTAGTGAAATAATTTTTAGGTTAACGCTGTTTCTAAAATTCCAGTAGTAACAGATAATTAGCAAATAGCCACTTTTACTGGTTTTGTTTACAAGGATTAATAACTAACTGAGAAAATGTTTTCAAAGCAATATTATTTGATAAATAAATAAATTCATTTTTATTTTCTAAATTAAAATTTTCTATTGCTAAATTTATTATTACACAAATAAATATCTCGATATCAATATAATGAAACTGTGTTTTAAAATGACAATAATATAAAATATTTAAATTTTACAAATAACTGTTATTGTATCTAAAATTTCTAAAAATATAAAGAAAGCATATTTATACATATAAACTTTGTCTCGTTAAAACGACGAAAAGATCAAAATCAAAATGATTAATTAAGCAAAAATAATGATGAAAAATATAATTATCAAATTTTAAAACATGAGAAACAAATTAGACGATTTTACTATCAATTCTTTTATTATTTTCTGTAACTTTAAGTATGTTGCTACATTTAATACGACAAACTATTTATCATATTAAATAAAACAAACTTTTTGCAAGAAAATAGTTCAAAAACTAATTTTATAAACTTTTATTCTAATTAATATTTCTCATTTATTGTTAATGAAAAAAACAGAACTTTTAATAATTATTCTGTATTCTCTTGTCTGATTTGAAAAATATCTGATCACTTGGTCAAAATATTATAAATATGTTCAAAAAAAGTTTTAAATAAATATGTTTAAAAAAAGTTTTAAATAAATATGTAAAAAAAAAGTTTTAAATAAATATGTAAAAAAAAAAGTTTTAAATAAATATGTAAAAAAAAAGTTTTAAATAAATATGTAAAAAAAAAAGTTTTAAATAAATATGTAAAAAAAAAGTTTTAAATAAATATGTAAAAAAAAAGTTTTAAATAAATATGTAAAAAAAAAGTTTTAAATAAATATGTAAAAAAAAAGTTTTAAATAAATATGTTTAAAAAAAGTTTTAAATAAATATGTAAAAGAAAAATTTTAAATAAATATGTAAAAAAAAAAGTTTTAAATAAATATGTAAAAAAATTTATTAAAAATTATGCTTCCGATAAAATTGTAGAAATAAAAAAATTTATATCTTTAGAAATTTAACTCTTTATGTAATCATGCATCCAATTCGTATTGCATACCTTGATGAAACTATCCATCGCAGTGATACCAAAATTCAATGGTTTATATATATGATACAACACAGAAAAATAAACATTTCTGAAAACAGACGATGCTTCAAAAAAAGAGAGAGAGAGAAGAAGTAATTTTTCATTTTTTCCAGCTTTCAATTTTTATCATTAATGTATCTGTCCATTGATGTATTGTGAGCTATAAAGTTTATGACTGACAGAATATCTGCACATCAAAACATGCATGATGCAATATTTATGATGCAAAAATTGTTCAAAACGCTTTATAATAAAAACAGTTATATCTAGAATTAACAATTTTGATGGCAATTATTTCTTGGATATTTGGCCCTCACTAAAAGAGAGTTTTTAAAATTTTAATTTGATTTTTAATTAATCAAAATTTTAATATTTTTTCCTCAATATCTTGAAAACATTATTGAAAAAAAAATCAGAAAATTCGAGTTTTTCTCTAATTTAATTGTTTTAAATATTTTATATATATTTTGAAAAAACAATTTTTCATTGTTTTAGTTATTGATTTTTTTTATTTGACATTGCATCGATATTAAATACATTTCTTCTATTAACGCTATCGCTGCTATAGAATTAAGAATAATTTTTTAAAAATAAAATAATGATAAATAATATATCAAACTCATAACCTTATTGTATTCCGATATTTTGGGATAGATGTCCGAATTTCCTTTAATATTGTTTAATAAAAAATGTATATTTACCAAATTTGGCTGTGATATACTTTGAAGGATAAAAACGTACATCACTAAGATATTTTAACTACAATTTTGAATTAAATAAAAATTAAGCGAAAGATTAACATTTTTTGATCATAATTGCCGAAAATATAATAGAATAAAAAATGAGTTATGCACCATCTTAAACTTCAAAAAATGCCAGGAAAATTTCCCTTAATAATGTAACTTAAAAAAAAATGTTTTATTTATTGTTTTATCGCATATTTAAGCGTGTGATTTCCTTCTATTGTTGAAAGCTATAAAAAAAGGGATTCTATTTAATATATGTGTCGTTTTGTATATTGAAAGTGTAGCTACAATTTGACGGAAGTCCGGAAGTAGTTATTCCGGATAGTTACATTTTTAATAGCACTATAATATCATGAGACTTGACTCTATTAAAAGGGTTTACTTGCATAATAAACAAAACAGTTATAAAGCTGTTAAAATATGACTGTTTAGCATTTCTCATAATTTGATACTTAAAAATATTCTATTGGAGAAATCATGACAAATAAGTCATGCATTTGAGATTTAATTGAAAATGAACATAATCCATATTTCTGTTTGCAAAGATAGATAGTAATATAATAAGAAAAGAACAGCTTTCATTTTCTTTCTCTTATTTAGCTGGAGTGAAAATATTTTATGAATAGTGTGGAGAATTCTTTTTAATTATATTAATTTTTTAAATCGTCTTTTTTAATATACATTATTTTTATAAGAGAATTTTGGGTCACTCCGAGAATTCAAATCCATGATTAAATGAAATTCAAAATCTGTGGCAGACAAGCGGAACTCGGGATTTTCCTGGCTAATCGGGTATTCTGATTTCCTTAATTTCAAGTCATTTTAGTTTAGCTTTAAAAAAATTTATCACTTCCATAATTAAAAGACGTTTACTCACCTGAAAACATCTCCATATTTCTGGCCTAATTTCATAAAATCCAGATGCAGTTCTTTCGTCAGAAAAGGAAGGTATCCAATAATTGGCAATCCCATCGGTCCTGGGGGAAGATTACTTCTAAATTTCTTTATCACCAGCGCAATGACGTACGCCAAAAATAAGGCACACAATCCAAGAAAAATCTCATATTGGTGCGTCTTAACCAAAAGTGTTAATTTTTCAACACTGATTTTCATTTTAAATTTCAAAAGGGCTTAAGATATATTTATTTAATATTTCTTCCGTGACAAACTTGCTACTAGCTAGGTCCTGATGGATTTCTTGGCATCTTTTCTCAGGATCGAAAAATATTTTATTATCAGCTCAGAGAGACTAATAAGTTTTTTCTTTATCCACTATAATTGTTCCCTTGCTATTAAAGTTTGAATATGATAATGACTTATTGATATTTGGACGTAAGAATCAATCTAACTCAAATGTAGATATGCAAACATGCGATGTCGTTAGGGTTGACAATTGTTTTTAAAATAATCTTAGTTCTTTTTATTTCACCCAACAGCACGAGCTATTCGTGATGTTCTTGTTCTCCCGACCCTCCGTATATGTACAATGAGCTCAAAAAAGATTGATTGGTTGAGAAATTTGCGTAGAGCCTATTGCTGTCATGGTCAGCTCATCCAAGGCTAACTTATACTCTGTTCGATTCTTCGTTGTTACGTCATACAAGCACTTAATTTCGAAGGGAAGAGAGAGCACAATGGCAGAAATCGTTTGGAAAACATTCGGATGATAGATAACGAAGGGAAAAAATGGTGCACTATTTTTTCATTAATATTTGACTCTAATCCGGAGAAGAAGGGGGCGGGGGCGGTTCGCAAACTTGATGCGCAGAATTTTTCTTCTTATATGATGTCATCATTCTTCTAAATCCTTGATCCTTTCCTCTTGATTAAAAGGAATATAATTTTTTTTAAAAAAAATTATTGCACATACCTCATAATAGCGGACGCATTTCTGATTGTGGCTGTTAAATCCGAATTAAAGGTTTTGTATATGTATGTATGTATATATATGTATGTATGTATATGTATGTATGTATATATGTATGTATGTATATATGTATGTATGCATATATATGTATGTATATATGTATGTATGTATGTATATATATATGTATGTATATATATATGTATGTATGTATATATATATGTATGTATGCATATATATGTATGTATGTATGTATGTATCTATATATATATATGTGTGTGTGTGTGTGTGTGTGTGTGTGTGTGTGTGTGTGTGTGTGTGTGTGTGTGTGTGTGTGTGTGTGTGTGTGTGTGTGTGTGTGTGTGTGTGTGTGTGTGTGTGTGTGTGTGTTACAGTGAAAACCCGAAATTTCTCTAAACCCGAATTATCTCGATAAAACGCGTTTTAACTGGCAGAGCTAGGGAGAACCCGAATTATCTAGGGAATAAATGCAAAATAAAAATGCACCTAAATGCAAAATAAAATTGAATTCTCCTATACAATTTTTTCGCCAGGAGTAATGCTGTCTAAAGTTTTCAATTAAATACTTATGTACGTCAGTCTCTTAATAGATTCTTCAACAAAATATTTTTAAGGTAGGCGACTACATTAAAAAAATCGTTTTGTGTGTGTGTGAGCAACTATGATTTTTTTTATTTAATATTCTTATTGTTTAAACAGGTTTCTTTATAAAATCGTTAGAATTTTTTTTCTAGGTCTATTTTTTGGGGAAGTTACACTGATTTTTATATTTGCATTTACCTACTTTTAATGTCGTCTTACATCTTTAGATGCTATTTTCTCAAATATGGAGTTTTTTTACGAAAAACTTCATAACTAAAATCTATTTTTTGTTTCAAATTTGGTATAATAATTTTTCAATATGTTCAGCAGTTCCTGAACAAGCGAATAAGTAATCTATTCATTTAGAAATATTTTATCTTTGTTTTAGTGCTTCCCAATGTGAAAAAAAAAACTGAAAATTTCGTGTTATTTATTAATTGAAAGCCAATATTTAAAGAGCGGATAGAAATACAATTTATTTTTTTAGTTCGGGAACTAGATAATATATTTCTTAAGCTATATGCAAAATGTTAAACAAATCATTTGATAAACCTCTAAATTAGAAGAATTTTGCTTTATACCTCTTTTTAGCTAAAAAAAATGCCTTTTTTTTTTTTCAATTTTTAAAACTTATGAGAGATACAGTATTCTACTTTCAATTTGAATTTTTATCAATGTGATGGCAACACATTCATAAAAGCTAGTTTTACCCACGCATTCATAACGTGCTCGCGCAGGTTGAATTTTATTTTCATTTTGTGCGAAATAAATATTTAGAAAATATGATTTAAATGTTTTTTTTAATTCATTAAGAGTAGAAACAATTTATAGGTTAAAACATTGGTATCATTAAAAAGATAATTTTTTTAACTTTAACTGTGTGTAAAAATCCTGCTTTTGCGATAATATTTTTGAAAAAACTTCGAAATTTCGCTTAATTTATAATTAACTAAGACTAATAAAAAATTTTAAAAAAATAGCTCCGAAGTGCATATTTTCGTCCACCAAGGAATACATTTCCAAATTTGGTAGATGTAGGTCGAACGGTTTGGCCTGTAGAACGCTAGCACATACACTCACATTTATTATAATTTTAGATATATATATAAAATGACTGGACGTCACTGTTTAGCTGGGACATTCCGGATTTTCGAGTCTATCTCTTAGAATATAAGCATTCTAAACGTGAATTAAGTGTTATGGAACGTCCCAATTTTATGTTAATAATACATATTAAAAGAACTAATTAAATATGTTTAATTTCTTTTTATTGTTAATATTATTGCAGTGCTCTCTTTGCTTACATTTGCTATCAATGGAATAAGATGACCATAATATAAATCAATCTAAAAGGAAAATAGGAAAAGAGCATCAAAATTTTTTTTCAGATTATCTCCACTTGAAAATATATATAATAAAATATTATTTCAATGTTTCTGAAGGTTTTATTTTTATTTAATAATGTTATTTCTTTGAAGGAAAAGGAGGGTCGTCTAATACTCCCTCCCTCAAGTTAGAGTCCCAGATTGAAGCTCAAAATAAATCTTGCAGCTTCACTTAAATGTTTTGTGCGCACTCGGTCGTTATCACAGCATCCGCTCGCCGTGAGGATAATTCATCCTCAAATAACCTTGATTCTCATTTTATTAAGCACTTCCTGCATTATAAGATAGCTTTCATGTGGTCAAACGTTTCAACAGCCACACTGTAAGGTTATGGCACGCGTATCAAAACATTTTTTTTTCTTTTCCTTTACGAGTGATTTAAAAAGTAAAGTAAAGGGTCTATATTTCGTTTTTTTTTCTGCTTAAAAAATCTATATACTCTATACTAAAAATCACTCGGAAAATGGAAAATGATAGTAAAAGAAACTACATTACACATCTGCTCTTTATTCTAACCAAGTAACTCACCTACTTATTATTCGACAGAAAAATAATAAATAGCTGATAAAATTACAACATTCTCCTATCTGCATAATCTTCTGCTCTATCCAAACCATGGCGAAAACATAGAGTAGCCAACTGAATAAGAATGCATAAGAACAGGAAATGCAGGACGTGAGAAAGCATTCTGAACTTGTATAGTTTTAGAGCAAAATTCGTCAACTCAGCGTTTTGATAGAATGCGGAAAATAATAGCCCGCTCGACTCAGAAGTTAAAGTTACAGAAAAGATGAAGTTCCAGTGATTTAGAAATTATTTTTAGAAAATAAATTTATTAGAAATTATTACACACACAAAAATATTTGTGCATATACGCATGTGTATGTGTGTGTGTGTGTGTGTGAGAGAGAGAGAGAGAGAGAGAATGTGTAAGCCGTCTTTAATGACCAGCTGGTTAGTCGAAGATTTTGTTTATATTAAATTCAGTTCAATCGTTCAGATAAAATTTCATCTCCGTGATTCTTTCAAATTGTTAGTTATTAAAATCGTGCTATTTTATTACATACATCTTTTCAGTTCATTTTGTATACGAGCTTTTCCAGTGGAAAACGGTTCCATAATATTATGTTCAGCACTGCTATTATATCCAGTTCATCTAACTTTTAAATTTAACAACATTGTCAACCCCTGGGGGGGGGGGGGCACCTCGAAATGAGGATGAGATACTTCCGGCATGGTGGTTGGATCTCGCCACTCTAGAGGGTACACTAATAGGTGGGGGATCATACTCCTCCCTCGATGACGGGACGTACTTCCTTCGGGGAGGGTTGTACCGTGTCCGGTGACTGCCCTTAGGACTCAACCACAGTTCCCGCCAATGTTGCTGTTGCGGCGGTCCGGTCATTCAGTTTTTATGGTTTAAATCCGTGTGCCTTCGTGGCGGGTCGGAGAGTTAGATGGCTGACTTAACAATATTGTCGCTTCACTTTTTTATTCGTCTTTTAAACTACACAGATATCAAACATAATTCTTCTTTAGATTTTAACAATGGAAAAAAATCACGCAATCAAATATATTATGAAGGATGAAAACGATACCGATTTTATTCACAACGATGAAAATATTGTTGTAAAATATGCTTAAAAATACTCTTAAAAAATTAACTAAATTCTAATCTAAAGAATTTTACAGCAACTAAATATTTATCATTGAAGTTTTAATTTTTTGAAGAGTACAAGAATCATTTTTTGCACAGAAATCGAGAAAAAAAATATCAAAATCTAGGTAATTTTTCAATGAATTAAAATTCTAAAAAATCGCTTGGAGATGTATACTCCCACCTTCCAAAGTATATCTGTGTCAGATTTGGTAATTCCAGATCAAACTTTCAAAAACTGTATCAATATATATATATAACTACTAGCCGCCTTTGGCGACCAGCCGGTTCGCCAATCTTAATGTTCGTTTAAATTTTAATAATTAAATAGGTTTAACAGGAGTTTAACCCCCTTCTTCGCCAAGTTGCGATAACGCACCAAAGCTGGCAATCTTTATTATGCACTATAATTGAACATCTGCTTCTTTGCTTTTGAACATTTCGCAAGGCCGTTGTTTGCGATTTTTAAAAATTTCGCCAAGCAGGGGATAAAACTCCGGTCGTACCATTAAACATTTAACGCAATTCCAACTTTAATAGATTCTTCAGCAAAATATTTTAAAACTTCAAATTTTGATAGTCATATAATTCACTCATAATATTATAAAGGCCTTCAGTTATAGCGTGATATATATCTCTCTAATTTTCTGTTACCCCTCGTAGAAATTATGCTTTAAATTACAGTGTAAATGATTAATCTGCAATTAATATAATATTTTTTACTGAAACAAAGCATTTTTTTTAATAATATGATTACTGATAATAGAGTCACTGAGCGTTTAAACTTTATGGTCACTAAAGAATATCTTTCTTAATTTATGTAATATCTCAAGAATTTGTCAACAAAAATTTCTCAGATTCATCATGAACAGATCGATTCATTAACAATGTTTAATTTTAAATGCATCAAACACTAAGAAAATAAAATGAATCGTTTAAAATAATCGGTCGAAAACAGGTTTAAAAAAATCTACTTAAAAAACGATGTACTTAAAACTATAAGCATATACAAAAAATATATAACTAACATAAATACATTTTACTTACAAAAGCATGCAACTAACCTAAAAATAATTTAAATCGTCCGTTGGTTGTCATGCCAACAATCAGAACAATGCGCATGCGTGGATTTTCTTCGCCAGTTACGTCAACGCAAATGCGTAAATTTTTCTACGCCAGTTGGGGTAACGCTATGCAGATTAGACATTTTTAATTTCCTTTATTCTGTGTTATTTTAATTCAAAAGTACTTCAGAATGAATGTGAAACATGAATTAATTAACAATGTTTAATTTTAAATGCATAAAACATTAAGAAAATAAACAGAATCGTTTGAAATAATCCGTCGAAAAATGTTAACCCTAGCCTAATTACTGTTGGGAGAAAAAAACAACTGATGCCTTACTTATTTGGCGATGGGGAAAATGGAAGATTTTTTTGGCGGAAAAGTTGGCGTTGGGAAAAATGGAAGATTTTTTTGGCGGGAAAGTTAGTTTTTAATTAATAATGGACTACCCCTAACATTTAGGGGGATGAAAAATAGATGTTGGCCGATTCTCATAGATACCGGATAAGCACAAAAAATTTCATCAAAATCGGTCAAGCCGTTTCGGAGGAGTATGGCAACGAAAACTGTGACACGAGAATTTTATATATTAGATATGTATTTGTTTTATAATCTGTATATTATGAATAAAATTAGTAGTTCTGAAATTTTTGAAAAAATTATCTATAATTATTCATTAACAGTAGCTCTTACTAACAAATACAAATATTTTATAATTACGAAAGATTATGAAGAAATAATAAATTTCAAATCAATATAAAATTAGAAATAATTATTCCACAAGGCTATTAAATATAAAATAACAGGTTAATGATTAATCAATGTCCCAATATATTACAAAAAAATAATTATTTATACTTTAATAATGAATTGAATCATTTAAATGTATGAACACTGTAATCTTATTATTTTGTAATACAAAAAGTGTGTTTCTTATAAATTAATTTATTTGAACAATTAAACTAATAACATTCTGAATGGATCTGCCTACGATCACCCCTCCCCTTTTCTTCAACCCAGCAGCTCTAGTTAGCTGTCTAATATTCAGAAATCTACCACTTAAAATGAATCATCCGACGTTTACAATCGGAAACATCAGTTATATGTAGTATAACACCTTAATAATCTACTGCAATTAGAACGCTGGGTAAGGAAAAAACTGGGGAGTGTAAGACAAAATATATTTATTTTTAAAAATTTGACTAATACTTATTAGATTCAGAAACAACTGGTTAACTCTAAAAACAATAAAGAAACAACAGATAAAGAAATTAGAGATAACGAAACAAAAAATAACATTTTTCTGTTAATCTTGCTGTTTTTTTTTGTTGTTGTTGTTTTATGAGATCGACATACACTGATCATGCTGAATTAACTCTATATCTATATAATATAAAAACCTGGAGAAATAATTTTTACAAATAAACTTTTTGAAATTCCATTTAATTATTTTTAAAAGTGCATTATTTGCTAATGAGAGATAAACCCTATCATTTCAGTCTAAAACGGAGCATTTCTTCAATCTAGAAAAGTGGGATTTGCAGATCAGTAAGGATTAATATAATCCTTTAATAGGCATAGTAAAAGTTGGAAAAGGGAATACACTTTGCCATTTAATTTTTATTCATTTATTTTTAAAAAATGGAAATTTCATTGACGCATGCACATTTTTCGTAATAAAGGCTGCTCTAATCATTAAATAGTTTAGTCCAAGAAATGGGTTTGTTCCCTAAATTTAAGAGCAGAAGCCTCTTCTCTCAAGATGGGGAACTCTTCGGTTTTCATTTCTTTCATGCCCAAAAAGTGTATAAACAAATTTAAATTTTTATTAATTTTCTATTATTTTACCTAATTTCAATGACTTATAAAAAACAATTACAATCATAAGATTTTCTTTTCATCTTTTTTCCTTAAAACTAACATTTTTAAGATAACAACTGCTATTGTGGGATTAGTTATATTGAGATTATTTATAAAAATGATAATTTAAGTTGTAATCACTTCATTATTTGGCGGTCTTTTCAAATTCAAAGGAGTAGAGCTATCCTTCTTAGATGGTAACTTTTCGATTCTAATTTGCTTGAAGTCAATGAAGTTTTTAAAACTCTATACACTTTCCCCTATTTCTTCATTTTTAATTTCTCGCATATTAGATATAGAGAAAATAATGTAATCGTTAAAAAAATCGATTTCCAGATTTGGAAGCATCCCCAGGTTTCAGATTTCTCTGAATTCGAAAAACACATTTTTGATGTTATGTCTGTCTGTCAGTCTCTCTGTGAACACGAATGTTATGTAAGGCATTTGTGAATTGTGGTCTTAGCCAAGATCGACAATTTTATACTGAGAGAAGGGGTGGTAAGACCAACATTAGAGAGTATGCGATAAAGTTTCTAGGAGACCATTCCCGTTAGTTTCATTTAATTGCAAGGGACTAAATCTTTTTTCTATAAATAACTACGCCATTTTAAAATAATGCATCACATTTCTGTAATTTATTTTTCCTGGTGCTTTGTTTATATACATATTATCAAATAAGTTAATTAAGCTATTAATAAACTTTCTCAACTCTGGGTTTTAATATTCTTATCATTAGGGCTTCTGAACATGACAATTACCATTCTTTTTATTGTATCAATAATCAAATAAAGTTATGTCAATCATTTTTTTGCAATCCCTTCCGTTTTGTTCTCTTCAATTCTCTGTGATTTTTTACACATTGGCAAGGTTACTGATACGAATTGATGGATGAACTTCTAAGATAAGTTTGACAGCTATGATATACACGAGGTATTTCTAGGTCAGAGTAAATGAAAGATAATATTTTTTTTTTTAATCAGTAAGCTTATCTTTAAATAAAAGAATGATAAAAACAGCAAATATTCTTTTAAAATGGTAATCTTGAACAAATATTTCCTGCATTCATGCCATGTTTTAATCATTTAAGTCAACGTTACTTTGTTATGTCGACTATCGTTATGTGTATAAGTCAACTAAATATATGTACAAGTACAAAATACAAACACTGTAACGTAGTTATGTGTATAAGTCAACTAAATATATGTACAAGTACAAAATACAAACACTGTAACGTAATATTATCAAACTTTCGTTAGAGAATGAAGTATTATTAAATGTTTTAATCTTTTTATAAAAACTTGAAAAATCCATTTTTAACAATTAATAATATAATCAATAACAGTTTAATACAGTTACTTTGGAAAACATTATACAATATTCCAGGATCCATATGAGTATTTCTTATAAAACAAAAATTGTTGAAATATGATTAAACTGAAAATCATAAAATGAAGGTTCTGTTTCATTATAAAATGAACATCACTTTGAATGATTCAGGCACTATTCTTGCAGAGCTTCATTGTATGTGCTTGAAGAGTCAATGACTTGATTATAATGCAGATACTCCTTCAGTTCTTAGGAAGAAAGCACACCAAATACGGTTCCAATCTGTAAGTGAGCTTAAGCTTGGCTTCGAATGTTGGCTTTGTTCCTTCCGGAAACACTATATCAAACTTTTGAAGTATTGAGGTGAAATACAAAAACATTTCCATATTCGCCATGGATTCTCCAGGACAGACTCTTCTACCTAGAATATATAAATATAAATAGAGTTATGTATGAAGATGTCTTATTGTAATAATGATGGAGCTATGTTACATGATATCCAAAAGGAGTTATCATTGAAAATGCCAAATGATTTAAAAGTCAAATCAAAAACTGTTAATACTTCAGCTTGTAAATTTTGACAATAACTGCATTGAGTTGCCTTATATCAATAATTTTATTATTAAAAATATAGAATAATTTATGAATCAGTTTAAAAACTGATAATAATTCCGTATGTAATTTCTCTATTTTAATAATAGCCACGCTGTGTTATATGATATCTAAGCGATATTATAATTAGAAACACGAAATGATTTAAAAGTCAGCTTAAAAACTATTAAGATAGGCAGCAGGCAGAAAAGCAATACAGAACTTTGTAGGAATGTATGACCGATAGCGCCACGCGGATGAGGTAGAGAAACTGTTTTCAATGTGAGGTATGCTTACCCTTTCGAGTAGAAAGCGCACTAGTTGAGGATACATAAAAATAATGCTGGAAATGGTAGAAAATATAAAACGATATAATTAAAATGAAAAAAAAAATTATCGTATTTTGCTTCCTCAATTTCGTATAAAAAGTGAAAATTAACCAAATTTCAAAGCTCTACTAAGTAGCACTGAAAAGTAAAATTTCGGGAATTCATTTTTAAATCTGTAAAATGTTTAATACCTTTGCAGAAAGAACACTTTTGTCTTACGCAAACGCATCTCCAAACGTCAGAATATGTCGCTGACTCTTAAACGACTCAACCGGAATTCCTGTATTTTCTGGAACCTTCATTTTCCTTGACAACTGGTCACTTAATTTGTTGCCATACCGGAAATCATAGATCTGATTATCATGCAGCATTTATTAGGAATATCTACAAATCTCTTTTGTCAGTGGTAGTGTTAAAAAAAGCAGGAAAACAATAGTACATATTCAAAAAATATTGTTTAATCGCACAGATAGAAAACAGAATTCATATATCTCAGCTTACTTCTCATATACTTCTACCACAGATTTATGTTCCTCAGTCATGTCATTCTATGACAACTCATATGGCGTTGGTGTGCCCATTCTCATTATTTGGCAGCAACAATTTATAACATTCTATTCGCTTTTTCAATTTTAAAAGATTATCGCCCAATGTTTTCCCTTTTATATAATTGTTCCTTCTTATTTCTGTTTTAAGATACATTTTTAAACAAAATGAATAAAGATTGTTCTCAGAAAAAATTAACTGCTCTTTCTTAAGAGCAAAATTCTTAATGAAATCATATATAGCAGATAATAGTAAACAGATATAAGTAATTTATAACCTTGACTAATGAAGTATAAGAAATATAAGATACTTGTCCAAAGAAGTTAAATAACCCCACTAATTTGCATATCATATTTTAATACAACGTTACTTTTATATATTACTGCATTATTTATATGAAAATTGACTTTTTCTGATATTCCACAAACTTTGGAAATGACTATGTTTATTGATATGTTACAAAAGTTACCTAAAGAAAATGCCATGAAATTGCTTGACTTCACCACCGACTTTCCATCTTGACTCAAAAATCGTTCTGGCTTGAATTTGTCTGGTTCATCCCAGTATCTAGGATCGTGGTGCACGTTCCAGAAATTAGCGATTATGGTTGTTCCCTTTGGTATGTCGTATCCACCCACTGTGGTGTCCGCCAGAGTACTGTAAGTATAATGCAAAATCATAATATTTAATTGAAGAGAAAGTAATATTTATTCTTTTTCAGAAATTTATATTCGATTTTGGAAAAATTCGTCCTTTTTTTCTGTGTTTCTTAAAGGTATTAAATTAATACCAAAACTGTTTAATGGCAAATAATACGGATGAGTAACAAAACAATACGAGTATCCATGAAAAAGGCATGGCTCATTTCAAAAAAGCAGAACGTAATGTCACTTCGCACTCAGGTCTGCCACCTAATGGGTATGAAAGGTAAGGTATCAGTCATTTAACAACAGTTAAGTGTAACATGCGTCTACCGTACTCTCTGAAACACTCAATAATGTCTGACCTGTCAGAGTTCGAAAAGGGTATTGTTCAGTACAAGTTGGCAATCGCACATTCTAGGGTTGCTTTTTTTTTTTGTGACTGCGTGGGTCATGCCCCGCCAGAACTAGTTGGGAGAACTCGGAACGCGATGCTTACCGTTGGTAGCGGAGTAACTCTATGACCCTTCTCATAGTAATAAACCGCATTTTATAGAAGCATCGTTTCATCACTTATAGCTACACTGCAATTCCTTAGTTTAATTTTAATTACTTACATCGGATTATTTAGTTCATTTCCCAATCTCAATTGTGGAGCCATCATCGACCCCCACAACAGGTATGATTGTTCGAATGCGGTGCGCCGGTTACCCGAAGACGAAAAAAATATTTATATATTATTATTATTATTTTGAATGTTCAAGGAGTACTGTATCAGCCGTAATGACGGCGTACACGAAATGTGATAATGTGACATCTGCGAAGCACAATAGTTGACGGAGGAAAAAAGCTTACCGAGAGGAATAAAAGAGCGTTGACTCGCATAGTGGCCCGGAAGCACAAACAACCTTTATCCCAGATAACGTCTGAGATAAGTAATCATACCTGGAACCCTATTTCATCAAAAATTGTACAAAGAAAATTCCATGATTCGAATGTTTATGAAAGAGTTGCAATTCATAAACTATTGGCGTATCACATCTTGCTTTTCTGCAATGTCAATGGTGTAAAACAGACAGAATTGGACTCCACAACAGTGGCAACAAGTTACTTGGTCTAATGAATCAACCTTCACCCTATTTAGACAGCTGGAAATTTTATGTTGAGAATGCCCATAGAAGCATTTTCTCCTGACTCCTCTTTTTGATTGTAAAGCATGAAAACGGTTCCTTTATGGTATTAGGTACGATATTTTGACGTAGCATTGGGTCATTTATTACTCTTCATGGGAATATTGCAGTTGCTCACTATGTTGATTATCTCTT
Source organism: Argiope bruennichi (assembly GCF_947563725.1). NCBI lineage: Eukaryota > Metazoa > Arthropoda > Arachnida > Araneae > Araneidae > Argiope > Argiope bruennichi. The sequence goes on along the minus strand of NC_079156.1, from coordinate 61,863,293 downwards.
CAAGACTACACAATAGCTGAGACCAAAATGCCACTTGTCAAAATCAGCCGAAATTATAACTTCAAAAGTCCCTTAAAAGTGCAGTTCTCACGAAGGAAATCAAAAACACAGGACTCAGACGGACGCTACACATTTCTGACTCTTCAGTGATTATTTATATGCTTATACATGTCATACAGATGTTCTCCATGTAATTTATCTTTTTTTCAATTAGTAATCTCATTTTCCTGTAAATTTAACTCAAAGTCACCATTTGTTTAAGTATTCTTGTCCCCTCCATCCAATTATTACTTCATCAAAAAATTAAATACAGTCGTATAGGATTTGACACCGATGGGATTCTCTCTCTGGAGAACCCTGGATAGTCTGTCGTCTCTTTCTTTCTAACAACAATTTTCTTTCTTTTTTTTTCCCTTCCACCTTGTGCTCATCCAACTGGTTAGATAACAGTGTTATAGGCACCGGGGGCACAGGATGGCGTTATGTTATGTTATGTCGATATTCTGCGAGATCAGGTGCATCTTTTTCTCCGCACTTTATTTCCCGGAGAATGCCTACTTTATCAAGACGACAATAGTCATCCACGCAACTAAAATCATCCAAAATAGTTTGAAGTGCATGAAAAGGAAAAAAAAAACACTTGTTTGATCACCTCAGTCTCCTGACTTGAACATTTGTAAGGATATTTGGAGTCAAAACTCCGTGATTGATTTCCTCCACCATCTACGCTTTGGAAATTAAAGATTGCTCTTTAAGAAAAATGGCTTCATATTCCATTAAATGATGTTCAAGACTTCTATGTATCCATCCTACGTCGCATGCAATCTGTAATTAAGGCAAAGGAGGGTCTAACCCTTTCCTAATAAAGCATTTCTCTTATTTCAAGGGTGTCATTATTTTGTCATTCATCTGTAAGTTGATATACTAGCCGTCGTATATACAAAGAATATCCAATATAACTTGTGTGCATAAGAAAATGTGTGTACATATATACTGTAGCTTTTGTGCATATGTAAATATGAGTTATATCTTTATAAATAAATACCACAAAAAGAATTAGATCGATTGTTATACATAAATATTTTAAAATAAATTGAGTTAGAGTTATTTATTTTTAAAAATTATTCTTTTATTTCAGAATTACAATTGGCTCATAACTTTATTAGAAGAGAGAATGAACTGTGTTTTTTGGTTGCCAGACCTATAATTTACCTCTTCTCGAAAAATAATTAAAATTCTCTTCAGGAAAAATCATCCCATGTGAATTCCAGTCGAATGAAAAAAAGTGTGAAAGAAGCCAGTCAAAGTGGAATTTGCTGTATTCTTTTGTGAAACCATAGGCAATGATTTTGAAAATCGCCTGCCAGTATCGTATAGCGTCTCTAACTGAGCAAAATGTCAAAAATTTATGTCGATTAAAACCCACTAATCAGTATCTCGCCAACAAATGCAATCGCCAGTGACAGAAAGGACCAACGGGATTGGTCTTCCCAAAACTTTCTCGCATACTCTCTAATAAATTTGCCATGCCAGAGAATGCCTTATATTGCCTTTTCGTACAATAGTTACGAAATATTAACACTTGAGTGAATTTAGCATTTTTACTGAATCTATCGTATCATACTTGGCGAGTTTTTTTGGCGATTAATCCCTGGCATATGTTAATAGTATCCAAAAACGGAATTGGTGTTTTAGACACGCTTTTTGAACTGATTGAAACAAAAATTTAACAAAAAACTGCACTTATAGTCACTAATTCCCAAACCAAATTCGATATATTTGAGTCATTTCATTTTTGAAATATCGCGTTTGCTTATTTCTGAAAGTACAGACAGTCAACCCGTAGTTGGATTTGGCTCAAAATTTGACAAATGTCTATACAATAGATAAATTTGTGCATCGAATTTTATCGATATAGCTCTCTGCATTTTGTAGTTATCGTGTTAACTTATATTCAAACAGCCGGACAGACAGACAGACTTCCCCTGAACGGATTTTATTCAAAATTTGACAGAAATCTGCAAATTCGGTGTAAAGACCGTATACCAAATTTCAACCATCTAGATTAAATCATTTATGAGTTATCTTTGTCTCAGACAGTTAGAATGACATATGGACATTTTCTAAAAATGTGTTTTTCGAACTCAGGGACATCTAAAATGTGGAGATTCGTCAAAATCTCAAATTCGAATATTTTGACAATTACTATACTTTCTCTATACTGCGTATACGGGAAAATAAAAAATGGTACTGTAGACTTAATTCGTTTTTCAGCATACAGTGTAAGAAATTATTAGTTCTTGACCTTTTACAATGAATTTATAGCAATTAGTAAAAACATTTCATTTGAAAAAAAGAGTATACATCATTTATTGGAAACTTACTAATGCACTACATCCAATGGAACTATACTCTTCCATCTCATAAGTTCCAAGATAACGGCATGAATGTATGGCATACGTTTGATGTCCATGTACTCGGGCTGCTTTTCAGTACCCAAGACGTCCATTATCTCTTGCTGGACTTTTTTTTGGACATCGGGAAAAGCAGCCATGCAGTAAACAAACCAGTGAATGGAAGTGCGGACAGTTTCACTGCCTGCGTCGAAGACATCCATGACATTGCTACGTAACATCTCCTCTGAAAAAGGCGAAAGATAAGTCTCATATGAAAATACACTCAATATAATTTGAGGGAAGTCATATCACTGATTCTCCGACCTGCCTCGAAGGCACACGGATGAAAAAAAAAAAAAAAAAAAAAAAAAACTGAATCACCGGATCGCTGCTACAACAACACTGGCGGGAGCTGTAGTTGAGTCCTAAGAACCATCACCAGCCACGATAGAACCCTTCCCTTAGGAAATACGTCCCGTCATCGATGGGAGAAGCCAGAATCTCACCTTTTCGTGTACTCTCCAGGGTGGCGAGATCCAACCACCATACCGGAAGAATCTCTTCCTCTTTTCGAGGTACACCCCCGGGGGGGAATAAAATTTAAGAGAAAGTATATTTCATAATACTAGTCGCCTTCGACAACCAACTTCTTCGCCCAGATTATTTATTTTTTAAGTTGTTAAATAATTAGCATGCAATAGTTTTTTTTTTTTTTTTTTTTTTTTTACATTTTAATTTGCTTATTTGATACGATCGAAAAACATGAATTTAACAGAATAAATTATAACGCATGCAAATAAAAAAGTGTGCATACAATAAAATAAAAGCAGAAATGAAAATCCTATTTCAGGTTTAAATTACAAAGAAAGCCATTTTTAATATTAATTTTAACACTGGCTAAAGCATGAGATTAAATGTTTTAATGAATGAGTTTGAATTTCATCAAAACATTAAAAACACTCTAACAGATGGTGCATTCAATTAAATTTAAAAAATGTATTAAAAATTTAAGAAAATTATACAGAAGTGAAACTAACATTCTTAAAAGGTAATATTTTAAGATAATATGAAGAATATTTTTGTAAAATAAATGTTTTTAAAGATATGAACATCCATTTCCGGGGGCAAGTCATAATGATTACCGATCTAGCAACGATTAAATTTATTTTATCACTCGATTAAACGTCCTCTTTATACTTATTTCTTGATTTCTTTTAAACCCTCATTCTTCTGGCTAAATGGAGTTTTAGGACTTCAAAGTAATTGGTAGTTATGTTGAAAAATAGTTAATTGGCCACATTTTCATTTTTGTTTCGTATCAAATTATGTACAAAATTATGGCATTGCCATTATTATGTCAAAACTATGGCAATTGTTGATATCCCCTCGTACCATGTAATATTATTACATAATTCAAATGGGTAAAAAGCTTCTTTTCAGTAAATGTTGAAAGGGTGTTAATCATGGTAATAAAGAAACATTTAACTTATAGACTTACCACTGAAAGAGCTGTCCGGATTTTTATCTTTTTGTGTGTCTATTTCTACTAAGTATCGGTCGATAAAATCTCGTATATTTGAAGGATCGAAAGTTTTCTTATGTTCATCTATCTTCTTCCTGGAAATAAAGGCAACTTTTCTAGTTATATTTTGCAGATAAATCTGATAACATTTAAAAAGACACGGGGCAATGCGGGGGTGATCTGAAACATGGAGATCCATCATAATTTCGAGCTTGGATATTTTGACGATTACAATAATTTCTTTTTTGTGCTCTTCATATACGAGAAAATGAAATAATGCGAACTAAAAAAGCTCAGCATAAGAAAAATTGCAACTACAGAGTATATATATATATTGAACGTTAAGCGCGTGAAAGCGATTCCATATGAATTGATTTCATAGCGCGTATTTTCTGAGCATGTATATGATGTTACCCTACCATTAATTTATAGATGAAAGGTTTTCGTTTAAATAAGCAGGTTCTTTTTACGCTTGTGAATGAAGTAATGATGTGGGATGTGATTAACCACAAAAAAATACCTCGCCCTGCTTTAGCATTTGGAGTAATCTGGATGATCGGAAATAGCATTGCAATGATTAAATTATAAATTCCATTATGGAATGGTTTATGCTTTCACGCTTTAAACAGAAGAACAGTTTGTCATCAGGGTGAGGGGAATTCAATATTGTATATGAGAAATATGTACATCATTATTGTACTCAGCAGGGGAGAGAACAAACCATCGCACAGAAAGATTCTCATTTCCATATCTGAGGCTCCTCCTGTTAGACAATGCTGTGCAGTAGACTTACCGCCCTTCCAATTATGGAACGCGATTTTTACGAGAGGGGCTGGGCTTTGGGAGGTGCTGGTGCACAGAAATCTAATTACTGTTTCCTGCCTTCCGCTGCACGATGATGGATATTCTATTAACACAAATGGCTCCTTTGTGATATATACGATATCCCAAAAGATGGGTTATTATACACTCATGTCCATAAATTAAGGATAATTCAGAGTTACGTGGAAATTGTACTTTAAAATGCATATATCACCCATAAAATGACTACACACATCTTCAAAAATCATATGCAAATTGCAGGAAGTCACCAAATGAAACCGATAGTACACGTCACAATGACGAGAGTGCAAGACAGTGATGTATAAGGAATACAGGCAAAGAAGTAAAATTGTTCGTAAGCCTTTCAGTGCCATAACCGCATAGTTATGACACAAAGGACGCATTTGGATGATTTTTTAAGTGGTAGAATTATCGGCAGTCTGGAATGTAGGCGTACCCAGCTGGAAGTATCCGAGGAACTTGGAATCGCCCAGAGTGTCATCTCCAGGCTTTGGCAATGATTCCAAGATTATGTCCTGTCTCGTCAGATCTCTTCAACCACTGGTACGACAGTTTCAAGGCAGACCGTGTACAGATGTTTAGGGCAGATTGGTCTATATGCTCGTAAGCCTGTCAGATGTATTCCACTTATTGCAACTCACTTGCGGTTAGCCTAGAGTAGAGAGCATGAATTGTGGACACCACAACAGTGGGCTAGTGTGATATTTTCCGACGAGTCCAGATTCAGCTTGCAGTCTGATTCTCGCCGAACTTTCATATGGAGAGCGCCAAATATCCATTACCACCAACAGAACATCATTGAACGACACCGTTACAGTGGTGCAGGATTGCTCGTTTGGGGAGGAATTATTCTGGGTTCCAGAACTGACCTGCATGTTCAAATTGGAACCATGATGGGCCAAATCTATTGGGACGTCATTCTGGAGCAACATATACGTTTGTTTCGGGCGCCATGGGCGCAGAATTCGTGTTTATGCATGACAACATCCATCCTCACCATGCAAACATCGTAAGCGAATGCCTTCGATCGGAGGATATCACCCGTATGGACTGACCAGCATTCTCACCGGACTTGAATCCAGTCGAGCATGTATGGGACATATTTGGTCGACGAGTTTCAACTCGTCAACCACCTCCTACATGTCTACCTGAACATCGGAGAGCATTGCTTGATGAGTGGTGTAATATTCCCCAAGATCAGATCGATAATTTGATACTCAGCATGCCTAGGCGTTGTACGTACTGTATTGCATTATCTGGGAGACATACTATTTATTAACCATCATACCAACCATGTAATATTGCTTTTTATAAATATGTGTTTTTTTGTTGTTGTTTTTTTTTGGTAATTTACACCAGGGAGCAAAAAATCGCAATTTTTATTAATGATATCAAACATATAGCATCTTTTTTGCTCTTTACCTTTTGTTTAATAAATAGGCTTCGCAAATATGTCACATTTGTTTTACTTCTGACTCTTTCTTTTCCTGAACATGCATTATCTTTAATTTATGGACATGAGTGTATTTAAATACAGTGCAACATACAGAAACGTCATTTGTAAAAATAGCATAGAGATGTAAACATAAATAGTATTTCTTTATCTGCCAACTAAGTAAAAGAAAAAATGCAACAGGAAAAGTAGAGCAAAGACTTAAAGAGATGCAAACTCATAACAATATAGTGGCATGAATAGAATCTAACGACACGTACACAGTTTTGAACGAAGTCCTTTGATCAAAAGGTTTAATGGTGATATAACATTTTACTTGTCGTTGTGCTGTAGTTATAATTATCTTTAATGCTGCTTAAGACTTAAAGTGAAACTTTTGCCAGTATGAACATGGAACTCGAATGCATTAGAACCGACCCTCCGATATCGCCCTCATCATCTGATCATGGTTCAAAAGCAGACGGTCGATCCTAAATATGCTCTGAATATCTTCAAAACTATACATAAATATAATAAATATTAAAAATGCAATACAATTAAAATCCAATATATATTTAAAAGAACCAATGCAAAAAAAAAAAAAAATGTAATGGTACAAAGTATCTCCTCAAGACTAACTGAGCTGCATGAAACATAAACAACTTCTTAAAGTCTGCTGTTTTGAAACGACCTCTTAATTTTAAACTGGGTCAGATGAGGAGGGCGACAGCTGCACCGGTTACTCATGAATGAATGAATGTTGGATGTTCGACAGAATTAATTCGTCCCCGCCTTCATACACGGCAAATCTTACATAAAATCAAGTCCCAAACCCGGGATCCATAGCAGTCTCGGTCCAGAAACCGAGACTATAGTAGCTTCTTCATCCGAGAAAACCAATAAAAAACGTCATCATGGCAATTTCGTAGCAGTTCACGCATTTCATTTTCAATTTTTTTAATCATTCATAACTGTATTATAGGCAAATGAAACTTTCTTTTTAATTCAACAAAAGCTAGACTAGGAATGCGTTCTAGAAAAATAATAATTGACATACGTACTGAAAAAACGATGTGTAATTCTTTACCACATTTTCGACATGTGGATTAGATACCAACTTTTTGGCAACAGGGATTTTCTGCATCCATGGGAATAATGTATCCAAAGAAGTTTGACTGGCGGCTTCGAATTCCTGTTCCACATTTTTGTCCAGGAATTGCCGTTCGGGATGATCGTACTCGTATCTCTTCCCAAATATCAGAGCACAGATGTTATTGGATATGCTTGGCGACAGGGGTTGCTTCACATCCAGGGGCTCGCCGTTATGACTTCTTAATACCGCTATAAAATGGTTAATTTCATCCTGAAAAAAATAATATTTATTTATATCAGACAATGACCAGATTTCAGAATCGCGATATATCCTCTAAAATAAATCATTAGCTGTATTATAGGTACATTATTTATTAAAATTTATTATATGTACATTATTTATCAAAATTTATTAGAATTAATAAAGGATGTTGTAATGCTTGTATAATATTGTTGAAAATATATATATATATATATAAATTATCTAATGAATTTTTATAATTATACAAATTTATATTTTAATAATTAATTAATAATAATATAAATTAGGTATAATATTAGTTTTATCAGTTTATATAATATTATTTATTTATTGAAGATTTAGCTATTCGACATTACTGCTTCAAATATTTTAATTTCAATTTTACTCGCAACCTTCAGAGACCAGCTGTTCGCTCTTCTTATTTAAAGTTTTAATTTGATAATGTCAACCAATTTTGATAAACTTCGTCTTACAGCTCGAAATGAAAGTACTTTTTTTTTAATTAAATTTGCCCTAGAAACATTCCTGTTGGTCAGCTGTGCTTGCAAAACAGCTAAATCGCTATGGTTGTTAAGCCTGCGGGCACTACAAAAACTTTATTTTTCGCGCTCTCCAGTCTTTACTTACGCTATACTTTATTTAGTGAAAAAATAAACGCTATTATTGCTATTTCTCTTGTATGGCGTTTTCAAAAGGATGGGTGGAAAACATTAAAGGAAAAACTAGTCATTGTAAATATATATATATATATATAATATGCCGGCGTCCCGATATATATATATATATAATACGCCGGCGTCCCGATATATATATATATATATATAATATGCCGGCGTCCAGATATATATATATATATATAATATGCCAGCGTCCCGATATATATATACATATAATATGCCAGCGTCCCGATATATATATATATATATATATAATACGCCAGCGTCCCGATATATATATATACATATATAATATGCCAGCGTCCCGATATATATATATATATATATATATATATATATATATATATATCTAATATATAAAATTCTCGTGTCACAGTTTTCGTTGCCATACTCCTCCGAAACGGCTTGACCGATTTTGATGAAATTTTTTGTGCTTATCCGGTATCTATGAGAATCGGCCAACATCTATTTTTCATCCCCCTAAATGTTAGGGGTAGTCCATTATTAATTAAAAACTAACTTTCCCGCCAAAAAAATCTTCCATTTTTCCCAACGCCAACTTTTCCGCCAAAAAAATCTTCCATTTTCCCCATCGCCAAATAAGTAAGGCATCAGTTGTTTTTTTCTCCCAACAGTAATTAGGCTAGGGTTAACATTTTTCGACGGATTATTTCAAACGATTCTGTTTATTTTCTTAATGTTTTATGCATTTAAAATTAAACATTGTTAATTAATCCATGTTTCACATTCATTCTGAAGTACTTTTGAATTAAAATAACACAGAATAAAGGAAATTAAAAATGTCTAATCTGCATAGCGTTACCCCAACTGGCGTAGAAAAATTTACGCATTTGCGTTGACGTAACTGGCGAAGAAAATCCACGCATGCGCATTGTTCTGATTGTTGGCATGACAACCAACGGACGATTTAAATTATTTTTAGGTTAGTTGCATGCTTTTGTAAGTAAAATGTATTTATGTTAGTTATATATTTTTTGTATATGCTTATAGTTTTAAGTACATCGTTTTTTAAGTAGATTTTTTTAAACCTGTTTTCGACCGATTATTTTAAACGATTCATTTTATTTTCTTAGTGTTTGATGCATTTAAAATTAAACATTGTTAATGAATCGATCTGTTCATGATGAATCTGAGAAATTTTTGTTGACAAATTCTTGAGATATTACATAAATTAAGAAAGATATTCTTTAGTGACCATAAAGTTTAAACGCTCAGTGACTCTATTATCAGTAATCATATTATTAAAAAAAATGCTTTGTTTCAGTAAAAAATATTATATTAATTGCAGATTAATCATTTACACTGTAATTTAAAGCATAATTTCTACGAGGGGTAACAGAAAATTAGAGAGATATATATCACGCTATAACTGAAGGCCTTTATAATATTATGAGTGAATTATATGACTATCAAAATTTGAAGTTTTAAAATATTTTGCTGAAGAATCTATTAAAGTTGGAATTGCGTAAAATGTTTAATGGTACGACCGGAGTTTTATCCCCTGCTTGGCGAAATTTTTAAAAATCGCAAACAACGGCCTTGCGAAATGTTCAAAAGCAAAGAAGCAGATGTTCAATTATAGTGCATAATAAAGATTGCCAGCTTTGGTGCGTTATCGCAACTTGGCGAAGAAGGGGGTTAAACTCCGGTTAAAGCTATTTAATTATTAAAATTTAAACGAACATTAAGATTGGCGAACCGGCTGGTCGCCAAAGGCGGCTAGTATATATATATATATATATATATATATATATATATATATATATATATATATATATATATATATATATATATATATATATATATATAATATGCCAGCGTCCCGATAGATATATATATATATATATATATATAATATGCCAGCGTCCCGATATATATATATATATTCGAGTCCCAGTTCGGACATGGTTGCTCTCTTCCTTGTGTTCTCTCTGTGAAGGGCGTGAATGAGCCCCCCTGTAAAAAGGGGTTGTGCTAGCGAGTGTGTGGCGGTGCTATCTTCATTTGCGTTAGAAGTCAGACTTCGGCTCTCGGGTGCTCAGGTGTCTTTGCCCTCAGAAGCTACTGCGCAAAAAATTTGGCTTAAATAGTCACACGGCAAAATATATATATAGTATTTTCTTTATAATTTGGAACATGGTGTTATTTATAGTGCAATAAACATAGGTTTTCTGTTTTCTAAACTGAGCTTTTACTAATCTTGCGTTTTTATTATTCCGGCAGTCATTTGGTCTCGTATCTACCGGATTACTGAGAGTTATACTTTAATTTATGCAGAGCAAAGATAAAACAGAAAGGGAAAAGATAAATCCTGAAAAGAATTTCTTTCATTGCTTGTGTGTAAAATCCGGAGAAAAACTATATGAAAATAATAAGATGCAGAAAACTAATTTGTTATATCTATGGTAAACAAAAATTGCTGTTTGGAAAGGATGGATTACAACATTTGGCACTGAAATGCTCTAGTTGCAACTCTTGGCGTTAAAATCTCGATGAATCGAAATATTATCGCCAAATCTAAGAGTAGACATTAGCTGGACTTTCAATGACAGTTACATAAAGGTACTTTTCAAAGAATTGCCAAGATAGTTGAAAACAGTCATATTTCGAAAACTGAAGTATGTATGTGCGATTTTTCCTTTTCTTGATATTCTCGCATTTCATTTCTGCCTCATTTTTATGCAGTTCGTCGTTTCTGATTGATATTTGTAGAGCTAGTATTAGTCGAATTCAATTAGATTAATATCACAATTTGCTATTATACCTATATTATTTAAAGAAGTACCTGGTTGTAATCAGTTGACGATAATAACTTTTATGATAGAAACTGTCTTTGTAAACTTCAATACGTCGTCAGCAGAATAAGTTTACCCTTTCGATGAACTATGCTTACTACTTTAAGTTTGCCTTTTATATTCATGTTTTGGAGGTATTAAGTTGAACAAAACTTGGAACCCACAGCAAATTCGATGCAAAAAGATTATTCCAACAATCGACTACAACCCAGAATTAGAAATAAAAAATGCTTTGAATAAAGGTAATAAAGAAAGCAATATGTACGAGGTAATCTCATTACCTGCTCAGGAAAGGAATATTTAACATACTTATTTATCAAGACATATGTCCATAACAGGCTATCCTCTGAGACTCTTTTAGTGTAATGTTATAATGTTAAATGATAGGTATATACAATAGAAAATTTATTTGTTATAATTAATCCTTTGACTTATAATTAATCCTTTTTAACAAATTTTTGTTTGGGATATTTATTATTATTACAATTTATATAAGTACATAAAGAAAAACTAACAATTTGTGTTCAAGTAAATTTTGTTTTTTGAATTAAGTAAAAGAGCTTAACTGCTATTTTTTTAAATGTAAACATCAATTTTGACGACATTTATTCCTGATATTTTGATGTATGAGCCAGACTTCTTAATACAACAATTATAAACGTTCCATTTTGTAACATAGTTCTTATTTCTAATCTCGAAACTAATCTGCCAAAGATATAGATTCAACTTGATCCAAATCTCTTTCTATATAGGATTAAATCCGGAAATAAAAAATGGAACTGGTTTCGATAATATTTGTTATAATAATGTTAATATAGATTAGGTCTTTGCATTTTAAATCTTACCATTATATCTTCTTCGATTTTTGTTTTTCCTAGACCAAGGTCCTTCATTGATTGCACCACGAATCTACGTTGTTCTTTCCAAGCATGAAAATTTCCTCCAAAAAATGCACCTAAAATGGCAAAAGTTTATTATTTCATCAATAATAACTTGTTAATTTCATATTTAGTCTTTTTGTAACATTTATTTATCAACTCTCCACATAAAGAAACGAATTCTTATCCTCTAACCGATGTCCGGTTTGATTCCTTCTTCAGCTGCGATTACACGAGTAATTCTATTGACCTTTATTGTTCCATTCTTTAGAGAAAATCGTATTCTTCATAAACTGCGTTAAAGTTTCATCAGCCCAGGGAAAAACAGGATTATTTTTGCCGAAATGAAGAAATAATGGCTAAATGGAGAGGAATAAAGACACACTCAAGTCACTATGAGGAATTTAGTGCGTATTTAAAAGGAATCAAGGAATGGCAAAATGCCGGATACGATATCGTGCTACAAAATATGATGATCATTTTACATAACAGTTTTTGTTGAAAATTTCTACAGTCTACTACCTCTAGTTTAGTTATATTTCCATTTTTCTGGTTATATGATCTGGTATCATATCAAAATCATAAATTGAGAAATGAAAGCATTGAGCCGTTTTTCTTCTTCATAAATCAGTTTTAATCAGAAACAGGCTTTTCTGTCACCATAATACCTTTCGTATTCTTGTCATCAAGAATACGACCTTTCATCAAATTCTTGAATTCCTAAATGGGAATCAGAAATCATTCATTAAACTTTTTTTGGTTCTACTTCTTTAAAGACTGAAGTAAAACTAAGAACAATAGCTTGTCTTCTTCGGTAGTTCCAAAGGTACTTGCTCATTTTTAAGACCGAGTGATAAATAGCCAAAAAATGCAAACCTCGCGACCATCTTGGCGGTATCTTACGTATAATGGAACTTTTGTGTTTTTGGTGTATTCTGAAAATCATCCAAATAAAATTATCTTGGGGTAATATTCAAATCGCCAAATAATCTAAGAATGCAACCATCTTGGCGAAATCTTGTTATCATATTGTTTGCCAACGGATTCTAAAACCCACCGTGCTTTTTTCATGCGTTAGGATGCGTTTAATTCGACAAAATAGGGGTGAGAGGAAAGATGACAGGAAGAGATGTTTACATTTAACAATAAAGTACATTTCGGAAATACGCACATCCTTCCGTGTCTCACCCCTTAGTGCGATGGAATGTGCGGTCGTCTGAGGATACGTATGTGTAATAGAGCTAGACCTGGAATAGAAATCCTGGCATCTTATGTTTAATAGAGTTTAGTGATCATGGCAAAATCGTAAATTAAACCCATTTTTTTTTTTTGATGATCTTATGATAGATGCGATTTATAATTAAAACTCAAACTAGACTTCCAATGTTGCTGGTTTGGATAATATCCATTCTTGCCATAAATAGACAGGTATTTCTCTGCAATTGGCTACGAAAAATAACAATAATCGATCTTCTTGAGTAAATTTTTATACTCATTTTGACAAAACTTTCCTACAGACCTTGATTATTAATCATCTGACCAGTATAGCTGAAGATATCACAGTAGCTACTAAGGCAAGATTGCTGGCATCGATCCGAAACACAAAACTGTCTCTTCTTCAGACTGAAACAACTAGAAAAGAATATTCAAAACAGTTTGTAATTTGTACCTGATCGGAGATAGATCTCCTTCAAATAGAGTTTTGAAAATGAAATTAATTTAAAAGTTTTTTAATCAAACATTAAACGTCCATCTAAAAACATCAACTTGTTATAAGTAGTTTACAATCCAATTTTTAAAAAGTGGTAAAAGATTTCTTCTTTTTTAAGGCCAATAATTTTTTATGCTAGTCCTTCAGAAATTCCTAAATTTTCTAAGTTTTTAATTCTTTGAAAACTAAATAAATGGATATAATTCTTTCATAGAATTTTATTTAAGTAGGCTTAGATCGCTTATATTGCTAAGTTAAAAAGTTCCGGAACGAATTTTTTTAAGGAAGAAGAATACTGGTAGGAACAATTTATTTGGTATTTCCGAAATGCTCTATTCAATTATGTAATCACTTTTGTAATCAATCACATAATGATATAAATGAGGATTACAAGTCAACTTCTGCCATCTCTTCCAGTGCTGCGTCGCTGTACTTCTTCAGAATTTGAGAATCGTTTCCTTTTAAACAAATCCTTCTTTAGATTAAAAAGACACAAGCAGCAATATCAGAAGAATAACTTGGTTGTAGAAGTACTGGAATATGATGTTTCGGTAGATAATTTGACATAAATGTGAATTGTGAACGCTCTTTCATAAAGAAACACTACAATTTGGGAAGTTTGAGCAATATTAATTAAAAGCTATATATATATATATGAGCGTTATGTGTAAAACCAGTTCTGACTAGGCTTAATATACTACTTTTCGTTTGCTCTGACGAAAATGATATAATTTTGTTGAATTTAAGTGATATTTTACCAATTCTGGTAGTGTTTGGAGTTCTTGCTCTCGCCGCCCGTCAGTACATTTTGTGTGTGTCTGTTGATATATTGCGAAATTGCATCAATCTAATATGTTAATATTTATTATCAAAAAGTTACTTTAGTCCAGATGTCTGAATTCTAGGGTATCTTTATTTTGATCTGAAATATTACTAAAATTTATCCAATTTATTTAAAAAATATATAAATAGTTAGGAACATTTTTAACGTAATTGAATCATTGAATATGTTAAATAATTTTCACACCTTTATTTTTAAATATGAACTTTAAAAACTGGTTATACTTTAATTTTGAAAAGTAATATATAAGGGGTAGATCCAAGCTTACTTTTAGGATTTAGTATAGCTAGTGCACTATCAGGTGGCCGACCCAGGAACTCTGTTTTATTATATGCTTCTTTTATAACTTCAGCTCCATGCAGCACAACAATGTTTTGCGATCCTAATTTCAAACTAAATAAATGGAACTCATAAAGAAGCTGCATCATTACATAAATTATTCAAAAAATAATATTTCACAATTATTATGAATAATTTAGAAATTTCTATTCAGAGATCTAATTCTGATTTTTTTTTTTTAAAAGAGGCTATTAAAAAAATGAGAATATAACATAAAAATTCAACAGTGTTAGTAGGTCATAAGCTGAACGCAATATTAGATACTACAATAAAATGAGAAAAGAACTAAAACTTCTAGAAATGCGAGAAAAATTCTGATTCTCATTTTATTTTAGACAAAATGTACTATAGTAGACTCTCAGTAATCCTGCACTGCACCAATCTGGCTCCTCTTATTGTTCGTCGTTTTGAAGAAACAAGAGAATAAAATTAAAGGAAAAATAAAGTCACTGCATGTGGATTACAGTGACCTTGGTAGGTAAATATCAGGACTTTCTTTCAAGACAAGAGTAATATATCAAGATTATATTTTGTAATATTTATTATATATATAATATAATTTCCATTATAATTTGTACATTTATGTAATATTTTGTACAATAATTATAGGTGTTGCTGGTAAAATACGCTTTTTAAAATGAACGTCAACTAATCCACGCTTTTTAAAATGAACGTCAACTAATCCACGCTTTTGTAGCAGTAACCCTTTGGTTTGATGTCTACCAGATTACTGAGAGTCTATTGCATTTCCTTTACTAAACTGCAATGAAATAAATAAACTGCATATTTTAAAATTTGATTTTTTTAATTCCAGCGTTTAAATATTTTGAAAATAAGAAAAGTTTCAGCCTTACTATTAATTTATAATACATTAGCTGAAGTCTGAGTATTAAATTTAAATTTCTAATCTGTGTTTATATTGTAAAAACTAAAATAATATCACATTTTGATTAATTGTGAAATTTTCCATATAATGCAAGAATAACTTCTTATATCGAAAGATCATAGCTACTTTTGATGTTCCCAGCTCTTTATTTCTGACGTTGTTCAAGTTGATTTTTTCTTTTTTACTAAGTAAAAACTTAAGGTTTAATTAATTATCCCAAAACCTTTAATTAGAAATTCAACGTGAGCAAAATTTTAACCATGTTTTGCATGCAGAGAAATAAGAATATATTTCATTGTTGTACGCGGCGAAAGCACAATACATCCATAAACAAACTCTTTTAAAATACTTATTTTTATTGCAAAAACTTATTTTTGATAAAATGTTGTTAAAAAAATTTACCGTCTGCAATTTTGCTTTTAATTGTAAATAAGCTTTAGAATTCTTCTGAAACTGATAAAAAAACGTTGCCAAAAATATTTTTAAGAAACGGAAATATCAAAAAAAAAGTTACGTTAGTTCAACTTTTCACCGTTGCTTACAAACAAAATATCAATATCCTCATTGGAAATTTATCAATTATTTATTAAATTTTAAAAATTGTCAAAAATTGAAAAAAATTGCACTAGAATGTAACATGGCATCATCGAAAAGGTCAAATTTTGATTTTTAAGATGCTATAAAATTATTTCTTGTGGAATAATTTGCTCCGAAAGTGTAAAAAGGGCAAATTTTTGAAGTAACTTCATATTTAATTAATTTTTACATTTTAAAAAGTTGATTGTATTCCTTGTGAAACGAATAAAATACCCCTGTTAAATAATATTTTATACATTGTAACATACTTCTTAAAAATAGTAAATACTACTGAAATTTCCTTAAAGTTTTCTGTACTTGTTAATTTATCAATTAGAGGAAAAATCAATTACTCTGACTTGTTACTGGATTAACAATCAATTAGAGGAAACTGATTTTAATTTCTTCTGATTTAACATTTGATACAGAGAACATCAAATTTTATAAGGCTATTTCAACAAATTTCAAGTTTTATGTTTCATATTATTACTAACTTGTTTATTGCCTATTTATTATTTTAAATAAAATAACCATAACATCGCAAAATTGAAGCAAATTTTTTCTCTGTGATAGTCATTATAATATCTATACCCAAAACAAACCATAAAAAATTTATGATAATTACGAAAAAATTTCGATTTAAAATATAAATATTTTATTAAGTTTTTAATAAAAAAATATAGAACTACATCATCAAAACTTAATATATTACAAAACGAAATAATTAAATAAAAAAAATATTCCGTTCACTCACCTGAACACATCACCGTATTTTTCTCCAAGTTCAGTTAAATCCGGGAACATATCTTCAGACATGAAAGGGTAGTATCCAACAATCGGTAATCCCATGGGTCCAGGTGGATATTTACGGTTCAATCTCTTAATCAACTTAACAATCACAAACGCCAACAAAAAACCAAATATTCCTAGCGAAATTTCATATTGATGAGCTTTAAAAAATGATATTAAATCATCTATTTTCGAAATCATTGTTAAGTTTTCTAAATACATTTTAATTTCCTTCCTATTCTTTTGCAGATTTAAATTTAAAAGTATTTTTTATCAATTTTTCTGACTTGTTACTGATGGAACGCCTCAGCGATAACTCCAGATATCATTCAAACGAATATTTTTTAATGATTGATACTTCCTCTAAATAGCGGAGTTAAAATTTTAAAATAGAATCAAACGATATCGCAAGTGCAGCTGACTTTTATCTATTTTTCTTTCTGTATTTTTTTTTTTCAGTAACGTTTTGCTATTGTATGGATTCTTATTATATATTATTACTTGAATATAAAGAGGAGACAGTTACATACAAATCTTCTGAAGAATCAAAAATATCTTCTTGTAAAGTTTATCAAAATTTTTCGGCTATTCTTCGAATCCTTTTTCAGTGAAAAGTACTAGATAAATCAGAGAGAAGAAGAAAGTTCGTTTCACGGCAGACGATTTTTTTCGTTCTTTCGGTTTCGATGGCAAAAGTACAATGATGCCACGCTCGGAAATGTGTTTACAAAGTAAATAAATAAATTTTAACAAAAAAAGGGGGGTAGATAATCCGGTTGTTTTTCGACACGTGTTTCCAATTCGAAGGTCATCGTTTAAGTTATCGGAGCACTTTTTTATTTTACACGTGTTTCTAATTTGAAGGTTTATTTCGTAATTATAGTACTACTTTTTTTGGAATCATACTGCAAAAAAATAGAATTAAAAAATAAGGGATGCTGTTATATCATTTTTAAGTATAATTATAAAAATAAAACGATGAAGAAAATCAATTTAAAAAAAGCTTAATTCCATGCGAAGTGAATCTTAGTATAATGATAGCTTTTACATCTTAGATTATGTTTTTGTCTAAGGTGATAAATATGATTTTGTCTGATCATATGTCAGATGATATTGGCTAATGTCAGTTTATTTCGTTCAGATCCCAGATATGATCTAAATCTCATCTGTACTTTTCAAGTTTAATTTAGTTATATTAACGTCCCGTTTTAAAGCAACACTAGGGCTATTTTGGAACGGACCTCATAATTTTGAATAGATGCCAGATAACGAGGATGACACCTGAGCTGTCAGTCCCTCTCCAAACTTCAACACCACACCAACGGGAGGCCGTTTGGTCCAGACGGATTTAACATGCACTAGACCCTCTTACACGATGGTGCTTCGTTGGAATCGGGTGTCGAACCTGTACTTTGCAAAGCAGATTTTCAGCATTAGTGGAATTGAAAGCAATTGCATATGATTGTACTTGTATTTTTTGGCTCACTGCTGCATAATTTTGCTACTTGTTTTTTCTTAAGTAACTCAACTATTTTTCCGGCGGTATTTTTGTTTCTCCCCTTCATTTCATTTAACAAATCGCCTTTTATTATAGATCGCTGCAAACTTATAAGCCAGGTTGTGAGCCCTATTTTTCCTCAATTCATATTAAATCCTTGTCATTTTATTGATATATTCTACTAGTAAAACTCATCGTTTTTCAGAAAATATTTTTCTAGTACATCGAACATCATATTTGATATTTGAAATCCTTCTTAACAGACTTTTTATAAACCACTAAATGAGGAACTAATATTCTAAACTTACCATTAAACACATTAGACGACTCTCTAATTGAAATTTTCTTTCTTCTTTAATACACATAGCATCGATTTCTTTTTTATATAAATTTCAGATCTGTATTTTCATTGTTTGTCTTGCTCTATGTCATGATATTATAGATTAAAAAGACTATGATAATTAATATCATGTACTTCGTATCAACTATCCATGGTACAGGATGTTATTTCTGATCCAAGACAAAGGATGTGCGTATAATCCATAGTGCAAGATGTGATGATTTATGATTTAACACTCAGTAATCTGTATAGCTTATGTTCGAATTTACAAACATCATGTAGCTTTAATTTACTGTGATATTCTGTACAACTTTGAGTACAAAGGAAATCCCTGAACATTTCTTGAATGTTTCTAAATCTATACTTATAATAAAGCTCAGTGTGTGTGTGTGTGTGTGTGTGTGTGTGTGTGTGTGTGTGTGTGTGTGTGTGTGTGTGTGTGTGTGTGTGTGTGTGTGTGTGTGTGTGTGTGTGTGTGTGTGTTGGCGCTCTACAGGCAAGGTCATTTTGCATACAGCTATCAAATTTGGTACATGTATACCTTAGAGGTTGGGAATGTGCACCTGGGGTCCCTTTTTTTGAAATTTTAATTAGAATTTTAATTATTAATTAAAAACTAACTTTCCCGCCAAAAAAATCTTCCATTTTCCCCACCGCCAACTTTTCCGCCCAAAAAATCTTCCATTTTCCCCACCGCCAAATGAGTAAGGCTTCAGTTTTTTTTTTCTCCCAACAGTAATGAGGCTAGGGTTAAAATTTTTCGGTGGATTATTTCAAACGATTCTATTTATTTTCTTAATGTTTTATGCATTTAAAATTAAACATTGTTAATTAATCCTTGTAGAAAAATATAACTCTTCGCCAGATTCTGCTTTTTAAATTAAAAGAAAAATAAATCGCAGCTGCACTCATAAGCAAGACTTGAATGCTAAACATCAACTTTGTCTTTTCACCAAATAGTAGTAAGTGTTGTTTTAGTTAGTTCATTCAAGACGCAAGCGCATACCGAGGCAGGGATTAGTGATCCAAGGTCAGTTCTATTCAAGATATAATAATGATATATAATATTGATTAATTAGCTAAATCCCAGAGCTGCATTCAGCTGGCATTTCACTTCATTTATGCATTTTTAAAAAACATGAAAAAGACAAAAAATCGAAAAATAATTTTCTCTGCTGTGATTTTTGAGAAAATTCTTTTATGGATTAAGGAAAAAGCGTAATTTTGAAAAAACATGTATTAGCACTTTCGACCCTAAAAAATAATAAAAATCCTTATACCTCTCCTGAGTTCGAAAAACATTTTTAGAAAATGTCTGTCTGTGACAAAGATAATGGAAAAACTCTTATCTAGACGAATGAAATTTGGTATACGGTATTTACATCAAATTTGTAGATTTCTATCAAATTTTGCACAAAATCCGTTCAGAGGAAGTCTGTCTGTCCGTTTTCCGAATATAAGTTAACGTGATTAAAACAAAACGAAGAGGTGCTAGATAAATAAAATTCGGTACACAGACTTAACATCTATGTTGTAGACACCTGTTAAATTTTTAGCGAAATCCATGAAGGGGTTGATCTTTTGTCAGTTTGTACTTTCAGAAAATTATAAACGCGTTAACTCAAAAATACAATGACTTAAATATGTCACATTTGATATAGATTTCATGACTACAAGTGTGATTCTGTGCCAAATTTTTGTTTCAACCGGTTAGGAAAAACTCGTCTGAAACACAAGTTCGATTTTCCGATACAGTTAACCGCATACCAAAAATTAATTGCCAAAAAAACTCTAGCCTAGGATGATGTTATAGATTCAGTAAAAACACTAAATTCAAGCCAAAGATTAATATTTCTTAATACCAATACCTCGCAAGGCGTTCAGCGGGATAATATCTTTATTAGAGAGTGTACCAGAAAGTTTAAGGTAGATCATATCCGCTGGTTTAATATAAAAATGACATTGAACTGAACAAATATAAAAAAAGTTTTACCGCTTTTTTTTTTCTTTAATTTATATTTTAAAAAATCCATAATGTTTTAACATATTATATTATGCATTTACAATCAAAGTTAAATGTATTAAATATTGGATATTTACTATTTTTTTTCTCTGCTCCAAATGAATGTAACCAATTTTATTAAATCAACAAGTATCCCATTATTGTGATGCCTATAGGTTGTCGCCTATATTTTCATTTATTAGCGCATTTAGGCATTTTTTTTATCCCAGGCCATGCACATCCTGAGACCTCAATATCGATAAAACTCAATTTTTTTTTCATTTTTTTTAATTTTAATTTTAATCGACATGTTAATTATTTATTTTAATTAATTTTTATATTTTAATAACTCAGTAAAAAAATAATAATTTAATTAGTAAATTGATTTATTTTTAACATATATATATGAAAAAAATAACCTAGTAATAATTTTTTTAAATTACTTCTAATTTCTAAACTAAATTTAAAATATTAAACTTCTGTCTAACAAATAAAACCATCTTAAAACAGATAAGAAAATAATAAACTTCAAAAAATATGATATTAAAAATGAGCCTTTTATAGGACATGTCAAATGGAATGTAACATAGCTATGTGTTTTATTAAAGTAGCTAAATAAATAATTAATATTTAATACTTCAAAATTAAATGCATAATATTGCTTTAATGCTTATAATAAAGACCTGAATAATTCAGTGTTAACATGCACAATGGTACTATTTATTATTTTATATTGTGTTTCATACAATTCTATTGATTTGACAACTAAACTAACAGTATTTTTTAATCGACTCGCCTCAGATTTTGAAATAATCCGCCGAAAAATGTTAACCCTAGCCTCATTACTGTTGGGAGAAAAAAAAATTGAAGCCTTACTCATTTGGCGGTGGAGAAAATGGAAGATTTTTTTGGCGGAAAAGTTGGCGGTGGGGAAAATGGAAGATTTTTTTGGCGGGAAAGTTAGTTTTTAATTAATAATCAATGGCTTTAGGTAAATGCCTAATCTGCACAATCAGAATTCCATCATTGTTTATTTTATGGACACTCAGGTTATGAACCTCATTTACGTAACATAAAATATTTTACAGGATTGTATTATCTCATCCAATATTATAAAAATTGTCCAACCGCATAGTTTTATATAGAATTTTGCTCAACAACAGTAGATAGAAATTTGCTCATTTTGAGATCAGTGAACATCGTTAAATATAATTTTTAGGGAGGAGAGGGGGGGGGGAGGTAAATATCATTTGTTATAAATTTAAAAGTTATTTATTTTTATATTATCTAGAATTTATTCCTAGAAACATAAAATTAAAAAGGAAAAAATGACTATAAATTAAAGATTTTTTTTTCTATAGCTATTGGGCAGAGAGGATTTAAAAAGCACTGATTAATTGCCCCTAGACCAATCTTGCAAAGCTGACATGAATTTCCTTTCTTTTTAATAACTGAATGATTTCCATTTTCAATAGTAATTTACTAAAAATTACGAATTAATGACTCCAAGACCAATCCTGTAAAGTTGAAATGAATTTCTGTTCCTTTCAATAACGAACAATAAATTAATAATTTTTATAATAATTTAATAGAATGGAATCGTCTCCCCGAGACTAATCCTGTAAAACTGATGGAATCCGTTCTTTTCAAAAATAAGAAGAGAGCTATTTTGTTTTTTTCCTAATATATTAAGAGATCGCCTTTTAATCATTTGTTTTCTCTACGACCAATAATAGATACACAAGGTCATTTCGCCAACAAGGAAGTAGTCACGGGATTGGACAAACAAGTTGTTTTTTCTACCCTGAGGGGATGTTTATGACGTCATTTGCTCGTCCAGGCTTCTTAGATTGTATTTTCAGAAATTTTTTTTTAAAAAGAAACATCACTTTAAAGTAATTTTTTAACACTTTTATTTCTGGTTCGAAAGGCTTAACACTAGAACTACCGAAGTTAAATATATACCTAGTTTTACCAAACCAGTCAAATTGACGAGTTTTTCATCATCATGGTTTTCATTTTAATGTTGGCTCAGTTTAGGTAAATAAAAGAATATAATTTAATAAAAATAACATTTAATATAATAATTCATTAAATATTAATGAAAAAACCAAGATAAAAAGTTTGTATTTTCATTTATTGAGTATCCAGTTAAGACTTTTATTCTAAATTGAATCGGAATAAAATAAATCCCATCATAACGGCTGTCAAACGTTTTGGATCATTCAGTATATTTTCATAAAAAAAAAAATGTAATTCAAATTTTTCCAAGAAATGTCTTAAAGCGATGTATGAATAAATGTAAATATGTATTGATGCCTGTGGTGGTAACATCATAAGCCAGATAACAACTTCCGGAGAAGAGAGTACTCTTTTGTCTAGTGGTTACGTTACTCGGCTACGAACCCTAACGTTGCGAGTTCGAACCTCAGCCTGCACATTGGTGACCCTGGTTCTGAACAACCGCATCCTTCGTTCTACTGTCGTGGCTCCATCTACCGGCAGCAACCGCTCGCCGTCGCCCGCCATGACACTTGGCGCGATAACAACGTTCGTCGCTCGCCATAACGCTTGGCGCGATAATCACGTTCGTCGCTCGCCATAACTGGCTCGAAAAACTCTACCGACTCACTGGTGGGGGACTATTGTGGTGGTAACATCATAAGCCAGATAACAACTTCCGGAGCAGAGAGTACTCTTTTGTCTAGTGGTTATGTTACTCGGCTATGAACCCTAACGTTGCGAGTTCGAACCTCAGCCTGCACATTGGTGACCCTGGTTCTGAACAACCGCATCCTTCGTTCTACTGTCGTGGCTCCATCTACCGGCAGCAACCGCTCGCCGTCGCCCGCCATGACACTTGGCGCGATAACAACGTTCGTCGCTCGCCATAACGCTTGGCGCGATAATCACGTTCGTCGCTCGCCATAACTGGCTCGAAAAACTCTACCGACTCACTGGTGGGGGACTATTGTGGTGGTAACATCATAAGCCAGATAACAACTTCCGGAGCAGAGAGTACTCTTTTGTCTAGTGGTTATGTTACTCGGCTACGAACCCTAACGTTGCGAGTTCGAACCTCAACCTGCACATGCCCATCGTTGCATAGATAACACATAAAATATTATAAACATTGAAGTTTCTGAAGTCTCTTCATTTTGCTATTGCCTTGGTATAAATAGGTGTAGGTCATACTGATTAGGGAAGTTAAAATGGTTGAGTGGAAATTGAATAAGAATATGTAAGTGTTCTTATATTTCATTAAAAGTCGTCATAAAATTTTAGAACAATACGTAAATTATATAAAAAAATTTTAAGATGAAGTTTCAAAACTATCAAAATAACGGTCTTGGTAGTCCTAGTGTTAAACAAATTTTATTTTAGAAATGTGACTTTATATTACTTCAAAAAGATTTCGATATCAGATTATATTCACTCAATGTACTGTCATAAATGTCAAAAAGAATCACATTTAATAAATTTTGTGCTCTACGCTGCGAAAAAATATTTTTTTTGGGGGGGGGAGGACAATGAGAACTGAGCATCGTAATTACGCACTTCCAGTTAACGATATAATTAAATGTGATTAACGATCCAATTTGCTGCTTAAACGATTTAGCAATTACAAATTCATCGCTTTAGAGTTGCAGATCTGCAAGAATTATCTGCACTTCTTTTTAAAAAAATTCACAGCTCTTATCCACTGAATAACTATTCTCTTCTGGAAAAATAGATGAAATCTTTGCTATTTAGATCCGTATTGCAATTAGAATGTTTGTTTGTTTGTTTCTTAGGGCACTTGCCACTGACAAGCCCGCTGTTACGAAGACAGCGATTTAAGCCTGAAGGGGAACGTCTCTTATTTTTTATAGCAGCGCCAACAGTACGACTTTGCCACTCACGCATCATTCATTCGCTTGCACAACCCCTTTTTACAGGAGGGCACATTCACAGATAGAACAACAGAAGAACAACCATGCCCAAACCGGGACTCGAACCCGGGGCGCACAGATCACGGGGAAGACGCGCTACCCCTATGCCAGGACGCCGGCGCAATTAGAATGTGAAAATGCTTATCAATCTGCAGATAAAAAGGGAAAAGGCATTATTTGAATAAAAATTGCAGCTAAAAATGTCAATGAATTCTTTTAGAAATTCATTTATTTTTTTCAATTTTTTGTAATTTTTTTCATGAATCTGATGGCAAGAAGTGAAATTTTTGAAAATGACCCTAATTAGGACCTTTTAATCAAGGTCGGAACTAGTACTAGGGCAGTATTTCAAGACCTCTAATTTAAAAAGGTCCTACTGTCTTCCATTTTTGTAAAATCCTACGACAGTCATAAAACCACTGACTAAAACTTTCTCAGCATTGATGGAAGAGGATTTTTCATTTTTTAATTATGAAATATGACTGGAGATTTCTATCAAGTTTTGAACGAAATCTATTCAGAGAAAGTCAATCCTCTTGTGACCAGCCAGCCATCCAGCCACCACTGAACGAAGCAATATCGATAGGATTTATATTGTGGCAGACTGTTGTCTTCATCATAACCCGTCCGATTCATCGAACTGGCATCCTCTTTGAGGCAAATAGACCCCAGTCTCAAAGTGGTCAATCTCAACTTTAGTCTTTATTTTCCCGTACTCTAAAAAGGCTTCTAAGAGAAAAGGAAAAATGACATTGAAAATTTATTTTAAAAAAAAATTGAAAGTTTAAACTTCGATATAAGCGATATTTATAAGAATCGATATTTATATTCTCACTTTTCAAGTCGAAATTTTTTTTTTTATCTAAGTAGAAATGAAGTTTATTTCTCATTAAATAAAAAAAAAAAAATGAAGAAAATTACCTGTAAATATATTACTGCTACCAGATGGCACCACTATACTTACCTACTTTGTATTAAATTAAAGGCTTCTGGACGAATGTAGCATTACCAGAAACGAAGATTAAAAAAACTAGTATTCACGAGAGTGATCTGTAAAATCCTACAATAGGTGTACTAAAATAATATCAGGTATAAAAAGGCGAATCAAAGGCAGTGTGTTGGGATTAATATCTGTGATCATAGATATGTAATAATATGTAATATAGTAATATGTAATAGCACGCATTCACTCTTCTGGGCATGATGATGGAAATTTCTATCATAACATTTAGTGAACAAAAAATTGTACTCGGAACAGGTGTACTGTAAATTGGTTGTTGCTGGCAACTTTTTTCACTACTATTGCGTAATAAGGAACGTAGCTATCAAAAAAATATATATATCGAATGTTGCAATCATTGCAGCTGGTTTGAACTTGTCATTCCGCTGTTTGTTGTGGTTGGAAGAAATGTACGATTTCATGAATATTTTTTTATAACTAATATGAGACTGATTTTTCATGTAATAAAAGCGATAATGAATGAAAAAATTTAGAAGAAAGGGACATTGAAGATTTTGTACTAAGCTTAACATGTAAATTTGTATGATGATGGATATTTCCATCATACATCGTTTACAATGCATCGTTTTTTAATTATGTAATATCATACATTTATACTAAAAAGTTTTTAACATTTTTTCTTTAATCTAGAGCATGAATTATATCACCCTGATTTATTTCACAAAAAAAGAAAAAATCATGCAAGGAAGGGTTAATAAGTCATTTGATGAAAAATGTTTGATTTAATTAAAGCATACAAAGCTATTTCAATTATTAAGAAAAGACCATAAATAATTTTTTTTTAAACGATTAAGGTTAAAAAAAATAAAAAAAAGGGGTACATTATCGTTTGTTATTCTGAAATGTATGTGGAGTAGGGTGGAACGAAAAAATAAATTTTTGATTTTTAGTTTGTAATAGCGTGGAAAAGCTGCCTTTTGGTGTAGATAAAATAAATTATAAATATGAAAAAATATTGGTGTAGGTCTTGAGGTGCCGCAAAGACGTTAAAGTTGCATAAAATTAAAATTTTTTTCTACATTTTAAAGTATTTTTACGAAATAATCAACTTTTGATATTTAATTTGTAATGGCGCTGAAAATCTGTCTTTTGGTATAGATAAAACAAATAACTCTAAAAAAAAATTTAGAATATATCTTGAGGTGAGGTTAAAATTTCATAAAAACACACCTTTTGCAACTTTTTAAGGATTTTTGTGTGCCTCGATTATGAAATAAAAAGCTTTCATTAGGCATTGTCATATGAATAAAAGTATAAAAACAGTTTTACTATTGCACTGGCATGACACTGAGTCGTCGCCGGAGCGGTTGTTATAGAGGTAAGGCGGAGATTTGTGTGCGTCCGGTGACAAGGACAGAGCTGGTTTCAAATCAGTTGCTTTGCCCAGTTCAGTTAAGTTGGCGTCTCCGCTCCGTCTATTGTGTAACTGATTAACGTAACTGATTTGTCAGTTTATGAGTTTGTATGCTTTGCTGTGAGTAAAAATGACTCAGTCTAGATTAGGGAAGACAAGACAAATATCAGAATGTTCTATTTTTGAGGAATTCAGTAGTTTGCTTGAAGTTTAACACACTACTGAAGAATCTAATGCTACTGTTATATTAGACATAACCTCAGAATTGCTTCAGAGAAAGATCCTTCTATAAGCGAAATATGCGACACTTTAGTTCCCATAATATGGTCAATAGCTTCTATTTCCGTTGCTTCTTGCAAACGAATTTCACAAATGATAAAAGCTTATCATGTTAAATACAGGAATTTATTGAAATCTAAAAGCGGAAAATGTTCAGATAAATTTAATTTGAACCTCGCAGAATTTAGAGAAGAAGCTAGACACTTATTTGATATTGCTGACTTATATATATATAAAAAAAAGGTCCAGTTATGGAATAAAAGGTTCTAAACGATCAAAGCTCTAACAAGAAAATGGTTATAGGTAATATTGATATTGCTATCACAAGCGGTTTGAAGTAGAAAGAAGCAAGAAAGAGTAAAGAATTAACGAGAATACTTAAGTTTAATCAAGAACTGGCAAAAAATACTAGTGCATCAGAAACGATTGCTGGTGACAATGATGACGCTGAAGAACAACAGTATTCTTTACAAAAAGAGGCAAGCCAACCAGATCCATCAAATAGACAAGAAGCGATAAAACTACCAAGTGCCTATGCGGTTTAATATTAAGTTAAAACTTTATACAGAAGGCATCTGAAGCTGAACCAAATAGTATAGGGGACTCGGTTATCGACTTTCTCTGGCTTCCTTGTCACATGCAAGCAGTGGAAAGAGCTGTGAGGCTGCTGGCCGAATCGGCTCAAAATGTCTGTGGTTCAATCGCAAGAAAAAAGTACATAAAACCAATTATATTACGTCACATCCGCTGTAACACACCTCATCTAATAGCGGATTCATATTAGTTTCCCTTTGTTTCGTCTGAAAGCTGGCATAGCAGTAATTAATCTTTCTTCGAAGAAAACCGTTTTGCAGGTGAATTGTGAATCCTACCCTCCGCATAAAATTATGGATCCTGAGTAAGGCAGGGATGGCTTTTGCATGGCATTGGCGAACAATAGTTGGCGTATTTCTAACATTTTAGCTGAATCTATCATACAAAATTTGACACGCGACTACAGTTGTAGTCGCCAGATCGCATATCGAATTTCATTGATTTATGTAATTACATTTATGAGTTATCACGTTTACATTCATGCAAAAGTACAGACCGACAGACAATCAATCCTTTGACAGATTTGGTTTAAAATTTGATGAGAATTTACATTTTCGATGGTAACCATGTGTACCAATTTTATCTAAGTAGCTCTTCGCGTTTGGCAGTTACCGAATTCTATTGTACTCGAATAGCAGACAAATAGAAAGAATGGATTTCGTCCAAAGTTAATAAAAATGTTCAAATCTGATGTAAGTTTGTGCACCAAATGTCACGAGTCTAGCTCAAAGAATTTTTGAATTATTGTGTTTACAGACATAATTCCCATAATATATTTTTCGAACTTAGAGAGGTCTGAAACAAGTAGATTTGTCGAAATTACTGCTCGCATTTTTTTAAACAATACTTTCTCTATACTTCATATATGAAAAATTAAAAATTCGCCATCGGCTCAGTACTGCGATAAGCGTCAAATAAATTCCTAATCCCTCTATAGAAAACGCCACTACAAGCAACAAATTGCGGTTGTTGTTGTTTGAAAGATTTGGTTATTATTATTTAAAATTGCAAATAATTGCAGTGCCAAAACATCCTTTTTTCAGGGATGGGTTCCCACTTGCATTCAAATTCTTGTGAAATAAAAAAATAAATAAAAAAATTTCCCATTCCGAGATTGCGCACAAGACATCAATCCTCTTTATGCATAACACTACTAAAGCTATTGTCTTTCCCGAGATAAAACTTGCACCATCATGTCCAGCAAAATGATGAATTCTCTTTATTAAATAAAATTTTCTAAAACTTTATGCTACCTAACTATTTCTAATTAGAATAGTATTTTCGGTGAAAAACACTACATCTAAAAGTCAATCATTTAACAAAATTGATAAATGAGGAAATAATTAATAATTTCCGCATAAAAATAACTTTGTTTTGAGGAAAAGGAAATTGTTTTCACTTACGAATAACCCTCTAAATTTTCTAAATATAAATCGAAGAACTATACTAACACCCAATGTAAAATCGAAAACATAGCGAATTCAGTTACATTAGCATATCATTCTGAAAATGCCTCATAACAGTCAGAAAATAGATCACATAATTGTGAAACGTGTTCAGATACCGAATACGGCACCCGGGCCGGAATGCAATTCTCCAAACATTTATAATACACTTGAGAGAGAGTGCTGGACATATCATAATTTAAGCAAAGAAAAAAAATTTTGCTACAAATTTATAACCAGCGGGAGTTATCTCCCCAAAATTTTCTCGCAATATAGACAGGCCGCGGTGGCCTGGTGGTAAGGTCTCGGCTTCGGAACAGGAAGGTTTCAGGTTCGAGACCCGATTTCACCGAAGAACCGTCGTGTAAGGGGGCCTATTGCACGTTAAATCCGTCCTGACCAAACGTCCTCCCGCTGGTGTGGTGTGGTGTGGAGAGGGGGGTGCCAGCTCAGGTGTCGTCCTCGTCATCTGACCGCGGTTCAAAATTACGAGGTCCATTCCAAAATAGCTCTAGTGTTGCTTCAAACGGGACGTTAATATAACTAAATTAAACGCGCAATATAGATGTTATCCTGAGAACGCTTTGCATAGCACTGGAATACAACAGTTACGAAATATTAATTTTTAACGAGAATTTAGTATTTTTACTGCATCTATTATGTCATTCTTTGTGAAATTTTTGGCGATTAATCCCTGGCAGCAGTTGATAATTTTCGAAAACCAAATGTGATCCACCAATGTTTTTCCCACCCGATTGGAACAAAAATTTGATCCAAAACCATATTTGTCACAAAATCCCATACCAAATTTGATGTATTAAATTATTCCCTTTTTTAGTAATCGTGCTTACATGTTTTTGAAAGACAGACTGACAGACAGTCAACCTCTTATTGGGTTTGGCTCAAAATTCGATAGGTGTATAGACTATAGATGTTAAGTCTTCGTATCGAATTTCACCCATTTAGTTCTCTTCGTTTTGTAGTTATGTTAACTTGTATTCAAATAGCCGGACAGACTTTCTCTGAACGTATTTTGCTCAAAATCTGATAGAAAATAGATCTGACAGATAAAAATATAGTATAACAAATTTGATCAATTTATTCAAAGTGTTTTTGAGTTCTCTTTGTCACAGATAGATAGAAAGAGGGACATTTTCCGCAATTATGTTTATCGAATTCAGGGAGGTTTAAAATGTAAAGATACGTCAAAATCTCCGGTTCGAATTTTTTTTACATTTGCAGTACTTTTTCTATACTACGTACGTATACGAGAGAGTAAAAAAACATAATACTGAATACATTTTTTTAGAATTAAATGATACATGCTTATTAGACATGATACAAGATTGGAATAAAAAAATTCTAATATATTTTTATATTTGGCAGAATTTATAAATAATGAGTTCTGCCACACATAAAACTGAAAAATAAAACAAATCTAATTAATAGAATAATAAAATAAGTAAACTCATATAAAAAAAACTAGATGCATTAAAAATATAGTAGAATTATTAATTAAAAGAAAATCAATCGATTTTAAGAGTAATAAAATTCGATTTCGAAAATGTTGAAATTCTGCGTTTCTGCAAAATAGTGTCATGTCTGTTATGCATCTTTTTATTATTTATTGTATTTTATTTTAAAATTTATTATCAGTTTTCTTTCATGTATTATTTTCTTGTGCAAATACAGTAATTTATTCAAATATTTAAATTATTTATTCAAATAAAAATGATTTGTTTAGTTAAAAAAAAATTTAAATTATTCCTTTTAATTTTTTTTTTTTTTTTTTTTTGAAAATTTGCATAATTGGGGCCAATGTTATAGCTGAAAAATTGTCACCCAGGGTATATGATTTTTCCTCTCATAGGCTAAGCAAATATGAATGAAGTCAGAGGCATGGTTTTATTTTTTCACTCTTTCATCAAAATTGTCTTAACATTTGGTATAAACGCATTAAGATTTTGTTTTCATGCTTCTCCTACTTGTCTCTACGACACTAGGTAATGCACTTCATTCAGTCAAATAATTCCATTTACAAAATCGAGTGCATAAAAGTTTACTTATTATAAAACAATTGCGTCCTCATGAAATTTCTGGTTCATATATTTTTAATAAAACATGGAAAACTGTATTTATTTTAAAAAATCAAAGCATGCAATACAACAAATAACACAATAATGCACTATCAGGTTCAATCATAAAATTTTATTTTAAAAGCAGAGATACAAAATGATCTTAACATTTTTCCTTTTTAATTTTTAACATGATCACAAGGGTAAGAAAGCCTTTTCTATAAAATTACAACTCGTACAGAAAAACTCATGCTTTCAATATGACTAGTCATTGGCACAGTCCATGATAGTATTCACTTAACTATACATAAATTAAAATTGAGCTTCTCCCTTTGTTTGTGTTTTAATACAAATTCTAGAAGTTTAAGGCACATTTAAATAAAGTTTCAATGGTGAAATAAATAAAATATTTACAGCAAATGAAGAAAAACTACTTCATTGATTATTCCTTATATTAAATGATGTAAAAAATTAAAATTAGCAAATTAATAATTATTTTAAGTAACACAGCATATAAATAACAAATTCACTAGTTTCAAATTTTGACTTTGGACTTGGTATAAATAAATTACACATTTTTAATCATAAAATTATTTAAATTCTGTTAAAAATGCAAGAAATAAAAGTCTACAGCTGAATTTATTAAACAAATCTAGATTCAAAAATACTAGACTAGAGAAAAATATGTTTTTCACATATGTGTTTTCATTTCTATTTATGTTTTATAATCATTTGAAAAATGTGATTCTGTTTTAAGAAAATTACTATAAATCTCTAATGTAGAAATATTTTTTTCAACTTTTTCATCAATGAAAGTTTTATTGAAAAACATCATGAGAAATTAGTTAATATAATTCCATGTCCATACCAGTATAAAATTTTGCAAAAGTAAGGTTATTTCCTATAAATCTTCAAAATGTTGTAGAAGTAATTAATGCAGAATAAAAAAAGATAAGAAAATTAAAAGATAACTGAAGAAAAAGTGAGTAAAAACATTGGAAATATAATACAAATGTAATTTTTGTGGTGCTGACATGTTTTTTTTAATAGTTTATCAGAGAAAAAGCTACATAAATGTCTTGGTCAAACTTTTTAAATTTTTATTTATAATTTCGATAAATAATGATGATTTTACAGTTCTTCAAAATGATATTAACACTTCTATGTATCAAATATTAATATTTGAATTTTTCATGAAACTAAGTTTTAATCTGGATACATAATTTAATAAAGAATAAACCTATTTTACACTCAGTGGTGTAACTACGGGTCACAACTCTCACCACAATAACTAAAAATAATAAATAATAATTCTATATTTTAGTTACTTTTTAAAAAATATCATGTTAAGGTCAGATTGAACTTGTTTATTCAGTATATATACAAATTAATTATGCATTTCTATAAACAATCATCTGATTCTTTAGAAAAGAAAAGAAATTTAGATTAGCAATGCTAAGATGGCTAGGATTGGTTTTAATGGTAAAAAAGTTAAGCTGAAATATAAATGATTGAATATAGCAAATGATTTGATTCTGTTAATCAGAATTCAATTCAAATCCTGTACAGAACAGGCCTTTGAAAAAAAATATTATTTATTTACAAAATAAATAAAACAAAGTGGTAAAATTATTGGTGGCTTTATGAAATGAATTTATTTAATACATGCATTTATAGAAATTTAAACATATATATTCTTAGTGGTAGATTTAAACATTCTGTAGCCCTAAGCATACATACTATGAGGCCGATTTTAAATAAACTGGTCAATTTAATTGAACATTTTGAAATATTTTTAATTTTATGATCATTTTACATGTTTTCACTTCTTTATTTTAATTCATGAATATGTGGTTCCATGCTTGAATACACTATTATTTATACAGACATTCAGTATTTGTAAATATTACAATAATCAAATAAATATGATGAAATAGATAGGAACATGATCAATTTTACTTAATAAAGTTTTTAATCATTTTAATTTTTTAAGAATATAGAATTTGCATATTTTACAAATTTTGGCATCTAAGCTAATAACATCTAGACTAGTCTGCAATTTCTCAATTCAGAGCCCTTAGCAATTTTCTAATCTATCTTTTTGAAACTCCACCATTGCATACACTTCTATGCTAAAAAAAAACCCACTGGAAATGATACTGGATTTTTAAAATAAAATTTCTCATAAGTGCAGAGAAATGCCTTTTTTTCTTTTTTTAATTTAGCACAATATTTAATCACGTATATAAAAGATACACTAAAAATTTATATGTATTTGTGTAAAGAATTTTGTTGCCTTTACAAATAATATCAGTATAGCACAAAGTCTACACATTAGACTTTGATTCTTTTTTATTATGATGCATATATAATGAAAGGAATACTTTAATAATAAAATTATATATAATAAAATATTTTAAATAACATTTACCAAAATGCCATACAATTTATAATATTTGCAACTAGTGATTTTGTATGTTGGATTTATATGTTACAATCCAAAAATAATTTTTATACATGAGATCTAGTCTGGAAAGAGTATATATTACTCTATTTTAAAAATTCATATTAAAAATCAGTCTTAAAATAAAACAATGCTAATAATTATTTATTTTTACTATGAACAAGGCGTCCATTAACACTGTTAAGTGCAGAGTTTGGTAACTTTTCAAATAGAAGTAAACCAGCTGCTCTTTCAATAACATCTTTAGGAACCTAAATCAAGGAATAAATTAAATTAATAATGATGAAAAACAAAGCATTTGATGAAAACTTGCTTCCACAATTAAAATTCATTTAACCATTTACAGTATATAAATTTCATTTATCTGTGTGTATGTATATGTGCATGGATTATTAAGGAAAAAAATAAATCATCCTCTGATAGGCAGATAAACTTTGATTTAAAATTTGCACTTTCTTCACAAAATGCATTTGTACATTTTTCTTGAAATAAAAAGTTATTTCAAAAGCATAAAACATATATATGGTGAATGAAACATTAAATTTAAAATTTATTGTATTCATCAAAATTTTGCAAAAGTAACGGCATCACAGTTGAAGACTTCACCAATTTCTAAAAGAGGCGTAACATCAAAGAAATAGTTTAAATTAATAAATTTTTAACACTGTTTTTTTTTTTAAAAAAAGAACAGCTCATTTATCTTTATATGTCATTCTTTTTCATAAAATTTAAATAATAGTGAATAATATCAGTTCTAAACTAATTAGAGTATAATCAAATCAAAATATGGAAAGTACAACAAAAAGGTTTAATTCAATTTCCAAAAATTAACTAAATGAGACATAGAAGAAACAAAATTAGAGCTATAGAAAATTTACTTGATGGCAAAATCAGCTTGGAACTTATATCATTCTTTCAAAATTAGAAGCCTAATAGTAAAATCAGTCAAGTTGAGATTGTGAAATTAAGTCTATATAATTAGATGTTTGGTTTAAATTGGTTGAGAATAGTAATAACTCATTAGTATTTCTCGTGTAATACATATTTAGATAATATGGTACATATTCAAAATAATTTCAATTTGCAAATGTCTGCAAAATTGTCAGCAATCCTAATTGAGTTTAAATCAAAATTTGTCATAAACATTGTTGTATTCAAAATTAATATGAACTATTCATCATTGCTTAGATCAATAATTAAAAATTATATTTACAAGTTTTGTGCAATTTCTTATAAATTATTAAATTTTCCCTTTCAAATACAAATTCAGGAATGATGACAGGAAAAAAACCTGATCAAAACTGCAAACAACATTTCACATAATTTAATAACGAATTGGATAGATCAAAACAATAAATTTTAAATACTAGTATTTCAAGTACTTACTAGAAAAGCTTTTAAAGGAACTTTATCATCAATGGGAGCATTTGGCATGACATAAGCTTCCATATCAAACATGGAATTTTCTCTTTCCGCAACAACAATTTTAAAAAAATGAGTAGGAACAGCAACATCATGAGGTCCAATAACTTGATATTTCACATATTTCTTCCCATCTGGTTCCATTCTAAATTATAAAAAAAAAAAAAAAATTATACAAAAAAAAAATTTTATAAATAATTTAATGCTTATGTTTTGATTGTATGAGGGTCTACAAAATATTCTTCAAGTTGAAAATTTGTTCTTTTAATTAACAAAGTTTTTATTAAGACAGTCCTATTCTATAGATGAAATTTTAGAAATATAATTAAATATTACAGTTAATTTTTTTAAAAATTGCATTGAATAAAAATTATTAAGTAGAAAAAGTTATATGAAATAAAGAAATACACACAATCATTCTTAACATTTTTATTTATATGTATGGTAATATTAAAAATTTACAACAGGAATATTTTTTCAAAAACTGTAAATAAAGGAGTAATTTCACACAACCATATTTGCCTAGTTGGAAAGCATATTACATAAATAAATAATTTTATTTTTACTTTAAAACTTATTTAACCCTTTGGGTACATTTGACATATCAGAACATTCATATTTGTTTAAATTTATGTTTCCATTTTTTTCTTGTAATTCTAATTACTTTAAGTCATCTCAACATCATGTAGCAGTATTATATTTCTGAATAATGAAAAAGAAATGAATTCTTACATAAAAGCTACTACCTTCACATGCTCAAAAAATTAAATGCACTTCAAATACAAAAGTCGTTTCAAATAAATGTGTAGTCAAAGGGTTAAGAAAACATTTTTAATAATATAAATCATTCAAATGAAATTATCAAAGGCTGCATCAATATAATTATATAAGGATTTGATAAATATTTTGAATAAAATCAGTATATTAGGTGATCACCAACCTAGGTAAATATAAAGGCCCACTACATACATAAACATTTTTATAATGTCTCACAAGTTTCCTCACATGTTTTTCCAAGTGATTCCAAGCATCTCGATTAAAACCTTTACCAACCTGAAAGCAAATGATTTTTAAGTAAAAAAACAAAAAACCTTTTGAAATAATATTTTAATTTTGTATAGGTAGAAGAATTAAGTCGAGATAAATAAATACCAAGAAAATTATAATCTAAAACAAGAATTTTTTAAATTATGACAAATTTCAAACATAAAGATTGGAAATGAAAGTGCATCATTTCCAAGTAATAATATATATATATAAATGGAAAACAATATATTACTGAGGAAAACAATTTTTATGTTTTAAGAAAATCTTTTTGTATACATTTATACCAAAAAAAAAAAATGGATAAAAGGCTATTCTGTAATTTAAGTACATTTTTCTGGATTAATTTTAGAAATGATTCTTAAACATATATTAATGGTAATAGAAAGATAAAGGCGCAGTAAAAAAAATGTAAAGATATAATCATAAAACTTTCTAAATCATTCAATAATTAATTCCTGTACAATAATTATTCAAATGCATTTTCTTCCACTTTTTTTAACTATATTCCCTTTATTATTTTATTATTTACTTTTCTCTTTTTACTAAATAATATATATATATATATATAAAACATTATGCTTTATATCTAAGATATCTAAGTACACATTTTGTGGAATATCGTCTATTTAATAATTGATATTTAGGGTAACAATTCCTGAAATTTTGTTTGATGTTTTTTTTTTTATTCTCTTTTATCCATTTCTTTTTATTTTGTTTTAATGATGTTATTTATTATTATTATTCCTATTAATAATTTATTATTTCTTTTACTAATATATTTTTAAAGGAAATGAATTTATTCAGTATACTTATTGAAACAGTAAATTTTATATAATAATTTCTGTAAGCCTCATTTGAACATTACGACACAAAAAGTGAAATTGAAATAATAATAGTTTGAAGTAATTATCAAATGAAGTCTTTTTCATTAAAGAGTAAGCTGTTCATTAAATTTAATAATTTTAGAAAATTAGTAAGTAATTATTTAATTAAATTCTCACTTGAGGGGCTATGTTGCTCAGGACAAACGTATCATCCAGATACTCTTGTTTACTCCGGTGGTTACTTGCAGCAGCAAGATGACCTCGGTCAAACCCACTGTGTTTATAGTCAGAATTTGTAGATCGAAAATATGCATGAATGGATTCATCTTCAAAAAATTCACTTTTTGATCTACTAATATTTTCATCATAAGCTATATGTTCTTTAGTAAGATGTTCAAACACCCAATGTGGTACTCTGTTTCTCCTATCATATGAAAGGACAAAGCTTTTTCTTGATCTTACATTATCTACACCAGGAAAGCCAAACTGCATTGTTTTGCTAACAAAATCCTCTGGTTGATCAATTTCCATTGGTTCACCAGTATCGATTAGTACTGGCTGCACAGGATTTGCTGCAAAGACTTCAAATTTGTTAAGTGGGCGCTTATCTCTGTATAGCATACCACCAAAGAACCCTACAGCTCCAGCAACCACGGAGTAACGTAGAGCCATCTATAAAATATAAATAATGAAGATAAATAAATTAAACTCTATAATAAGATATAAAAGAACTTTTCAAGTTTTCCAGATATAAAAAAATAATGACACATTTTGCTCTGAAAATGTTTCGAAACTACCTCAAATTACAAATAAGAAAATGAAAACACTAATAAATCATAATTTAAAAATTAACAAAAAGTTTATTTAATAAAATTTATGGGTATCATTTAAGTTAAGCAGATCTGATGAAATTTTTTTTAATTCTCAGATATAATGAAAAATATGAAAAAAGTAGATGTTGTGGGAGATTTTGAATTCTTAAACTTTTGTAGGCAACTCCACTTGGAAAATGCAATTCAGTATTTAAGAAAGAAAAAACAAATTAAAGTTGTAAGATTCTTATAATATTCATACATATTACATCATCAAATTTCAGATTCTTTTTCTTTCTGTTAATTTTCCTTTTATACTTTTTTGCTCACTTTTTTTTATTTTAGTATGTATTTCAAATATAGGAACTTTCCTAAATGCCTTAACATGATGATTAAAAACATTTGACTCATGAGTTTAAGTATTAATTTTAAAAAATTCTTTCAAATTTAATAATTTGATGAGTCAGAACATAGCTTTACAAAAAATTATCTCTTTAATATAAATTCTAACCCTTTCAATCAACAGGAAAGTTTATCAAAAAACAAATATATTCAGTTTTTTCAAAAAAATTTATAACAAACAGCTACAATTCCTGTGATGTCTAGTAAGATTAAGTTCAATGTATATGAAACAGACACTTCCTCCATTCCATTCTAAGAAAGAAATCATTTCCTTCCTAGCAAGCAACAGCTTTTTTTTCCCTCAGATAAAAGAAGAATAACTGAAATGTTCATTATCTTTTCTGTTGAATATGTAAAAATTTTACAGGCATAATTTTTTTATTCCACCTTTAACATAACCATAAATCTTATGGTAAATAACTAAAAGAAAATGTTGGATTCTAATGATAGTCAAGATTGTTGAGAAAAGACCAGGAAAAAGATAGATAAAAAAAATTAATCCCAGCACCAAAAATAAAGCATGCTTTTTCCTTGAAATTAAGCATGTATTGATCATATTCCCATCAATTACAATTTTGGAGAAAAATCATGCAGCATGCTCAAGTTTTACTACTTACATAATAATTAATCATTTTGAAGGTGAGATCAAAATAACACAGCCCTAGATTATCTGCAAAATATACCCATTTTATTTAAGGAACTTCCTAAATTACATTTTAATATGACACTACCTATGAAGATTTTATATTCCAGCATAAAGACTAATCTTATTATTAACAAAAATATATAATTTAGAAATGAAGTATGCAAATTTATAGTAATTTAATTGATGCTATGTTCAGAAAATAGGATAAAAAAGTTTAGTGTTTAAAATATTCATAGTTCTAAGTAAACTAACTTTGAAATTACAAAGAAAAATAACGTATAAATTTTCTAATGCATTTTTTTTTTTTTTTTCTGTTTTCTATGCATTAAAAAAATTTATTATCTAGATTTAAATTACAACTATTTGTTCAGAACAAATACATTTATGTTGAATATAATTTATATAAACTTGTTTTTAATAATATGCAAACTATATATACACTTTTAATTTAAATAACATATATTTTCTTTTCCTACTTGCCTGACTAGGAAAAAAAAATTAGTTTTTTTTTTTTGATGTTTATTATTGCTTTGTATTGATTTATAACTTAATATTATATGATAGATTCTCTATATTTGATCTCATATAAGTATAAAAAAAACTATAATATCAGTTATTAATAAAATATATTTCAGCTACACTATAGGAACAATTATGAATAAAATATATTTTAATATTTTAAACACATTTTTATACAATGAAGTACAGATATAATTTTTTTTTCATAGAAGGAGATATTAAAAATAAACATTTTCATGAACATTTTGAAATCAAATATATCAAAAACTATTTATCAATTTATTGCAATGAAATTAAATTGCATGCAATTAATTTAAAAGTTAAATTGCATAAAATATCAAAAATAATATAAGAAAACATTCATTAATCGTTTTTAGAAATTGAAATATCTATATAAAAAATAATAAAAAATTTCTAAAAAAAATTGAGGGACATAATCAATTAAAAAACAATTATTTTCAAAAGAAAATTCAAATCTTTGTAAACTTAGTATAGTATGAAAGGGAATAATATTACTAAATGAATAAAGAGAAATAAAAGTTAATATATGATAAAAGATTTTCTGTAGATTATGATATAAGAAAAATTAAGATTGATGTGCTCTTTTATAAACAAAAACATTAACAAAGGAGGCTAAAGAGAGTGTAAGTAACAATACATAAAATAATGATGCATATGAAAATGTTTACAAAATAGAACGTACAAGCAATCAATACCCTACTAAAAAAATAAAATAAAATTGCATGTTAAAACCTTTTAATAATAGTAATAAAGCACCCAAATATTATCAATTATTATTGAATTAAAAAAAAACTCAAAACCATTATTAAATAAATAATTTTACCAAATCCAAGAGAAAAAAAATGGAGCACACTTAAATGTTTATTATTTAAAGGATTTAACAAGGTATTTTATGTCCTTTGAATGAACTAAACTGCTTATATACAGATTTTTTTATATTTATTTAATAATGATTGATTGCCTTTGCATTGATTTAAAACATTATATATTTATTCTTTGTACTTGATTTCATATAGTAAAACAAGCATATATTAAAAAAAAAATTTTTAATAGAATATATTACAAATTTTAGATTATCAACCCTTGAATAAATAAACATAGTTAAATATATATTCTTTTAACTATAAATAGCAAATGAAACTCAATAATGAATAAATATTTCAGTGAAAAAAACAGCAGTAACAAAAAAAAATCAAAGAAATAAAAGGTAAATCTTTGAAATATTTTTTTTATTTTATATAAATAATATATACAAAAAAAGTTATCAATAATTATAAATCCGGTTTCACCTAACTATATGATTAATTTATGTCATTTGGTTAATAATTCCTTCCACATTTATTATTAAATAAAATATAGAAATTATAGAATTAATTTGTGTGTTCTTAAAATACTGATCAGATTAAAATAGACTATAACTACAAGTTATGTTATTTTGTTCTTATTACATTAAAGAAATAAAAAAGAATAAAAATACAGTAGTTTTCCTGTTATTATTTTTTTCTAAACTCTATATCAAGTAAAAGTGTAAAAACACTCCAACCAAAAAAATTTTTTTTTTTAATTTAATTCGATGCTTTAAGCTCATTTACAATATCTTGCAAGAAATTTTTAAAAGTTTTGATAATTGTGGTAAATATGCATGTTTCCTAGAAAGCAAGAAGTTTTAAAGATTCAAAATTATATTACAATGATAGAATTTGCAACGTATTTTAATAATCGCACTTTGATACTCACATTTACGTACAAAATGATAAATATAAAATTTATATCACACAACTTCACAGGAAATTAACATCTGTTTGCCCGATTAAAAATAAATCTACAGCACAGAACACATACCGTTAGCTATCAAGCACTCCCTTCCGGTGACCGTATACAAGGAATACGAAAGTGAAAGTAAAAATAACACGAGAATTACAATGATCATAAACAGTGAAAAGTTCGCTAATCGCAACTGTGAAATTTAGTTGAGTTGCAACCGTAATTCATTCAACCGTAACTGATATTTTGAATTGAAATTTGTGTCGAAAAGAGCAGATATGTAATCCACATTATATAATATATTTATTAGCTTAAAATTAGCAGAGTACCTTATTGATAACGTTCAGATACAACAAGTATTGAGAGATCATCAGTGTAAATTG
The DNA here is from genome assembly GCF_947563725.1 of Argiope bruennichi. Taxonomy (NCBI): domain Eukaryota; kingdom Metazoa; phylum Arthropoda; class Arachnida; order Araneae; family Araneidae; genus Argiope; species Argiope bruennichi. The sequence goes on along the minus strand of NC_079156.1, from coordinate 61,821,389 downwards.
ATGTTTCACAAGATTAGCTACAAGATAAATTCAAAACTCCCGAAAGATGAACTTGACTGATTTATTTCTGGTTATCTAAATAAAAATCTTTATAGTTCCTTATAGTCACCAAAAATATTGAACACCAGAAATTGCGTCGAATTTCGAAATGGGATGCAATTTCTTTTATGAATTTTATGGCATCTGAGTCCATTAGCTCATTTCAAATAAGCGAAACGTAATTTTTGTTGTTAACTTTTATGAATATAAATATTTTCGTAGCGTCTATTGAGATAAGATGACAGGACACTGCGGTGGCTTAAGAGTTGATTAACATATTTTTCAATCAATCAATCAATTTGAATGATTTACCTTTTGATTTGAAGTTATAAAATCCTACGCCGAATATTTTTCTCAGCTTGATACCTATATTCCGTTAAACGAAAATATTACAGAATATCGATAAATATAAAAATTAAATTCAGATACATCTGCTCCGGATCTAGCTAAGCTATTTATATGCATATAAATTCATGCAGTATCATTTGGCGATATAGACTTTTTGTTGTGCTTCAAAATAATTGTTTGTTACAAATAATTGATTTGAATTAATATCTTTCTGAATTTAATTCTAAATCTTTGAAAGCTATGAGTATAACAATTTTAACATTGATATTCGATTTCAAACAATTATTTCGATTAATTAATATTTAATATTGTCTATCTTTTCTGTAACGGATATTATATTTTTATATATTGTAATTGAATGTTTACAAATATATGAACACTTTTTTAATTCAATTGTCCAATACTGTATAAAACCGCTTCTACATTTATATTTTCTTCCTTCAGTCTGAATTATCATTTAACGTCCTTTATTATTTTTTTAATATTACTTAGATGAGTGTCTTCATGAATACCTTTCATCCTATGAAACATCTGAAATAATGAAATCAAAATGTTTATATTTGTTATAATATGTGTTTGTTTATAATATTGTGAATATGCTATATAATATGTCTTTCATTTTTAAATTTATATATTACTCAATATTAGGTGGGAAATCTATATTAAATACTCTAAGCTTTTTAGAAATGATAGTTGAGTGTTTACCATAATATGCAGTATTTGATCATTCTACTATCTAGATTGCAAATAAAAATTTTTTTCCTTCATTTTGCTCTGTCCCTATTTTTATTTTTCTTGACCATGTTTCTAATTATGTTAAAATAATTTATAAAAAGAATGGCAGAATAAAATGAATAAATTCAATTTGTTTGTTATTGTAATTCTCACAAGATTATGGTTTTAAAGAATTGTTTTCACATGAAATTTCTGTTGTACGAAGTTGTTTAAATATGAACAATATGGTTTTAATTTTATTTTCCGTATATTACATTCTATTTTAGTATTAATTTAAAAATTTTGCTCATAAATATTATACATATATTAAAATATGATACACGTCTTATTTACATTTTTTCTTAACAAAGAAAAAAATTAATTTTATGTTGGGTTCCCTCTCTTCTTCTTCTTATGTTACTGGAAATAAAGGTTAATTTTATTAAAAAGTTAAATTATTTTTAAAGGTTAAATACTATTCTATTCCTATTAAGGAAGGAAAAAACAGTAAACATATAATTTATAGGCTGCAATTTTTCATTAATTAAATTATATTTCTTCTATCTTAATATAATATCTGTTATAGTGTTTGGTAGTTTAAAAAATACTGCAACCTTGCATTCCAATATATATATATATATATAATATATATATTATCAAGTTTGCAACCTTTAGTTCTTATTTTGTATCTGCTTTACTAATGAAAAAGTTTTATCTGACTTATGTAAAATATTCACCATTTGCTCTGATGATTTATTTGTTTTGATGCTTATTCTTTATTTTTCAGAATTTTGCTAATGACGAAATAGAATGCTCGCATAGAAATTCGACTTACTATTTTGACTGTTGTAATATTAGTATTGCACATTTTATTTTATTATCTTTTTAAAATTTAATTGCTGTTACTATGCTATTATGTTCTTATATGTTATGTTTATTAATAAAGAAAAAAATACTGCTCTTGTGTAATGAACATTACAATTATTCAACTTCTAATAATTTAATTTTTTATCTAGGATATCTCGGTAAATCTTCATCAGCTTTCAATATTAGTTTCAAAAAAGATCTGCATTATCCTCAATTTACTTTTCAATCTATTCCTATGACAAGGACTCTTCAAGAATCCACCTCAGAAAACAAATATGTTTGTAGTGTTTGCTTTAAAACATTTAAATTAAAAGGGAACCTTAATGTTCATTTCAGAATTCATACCGGAGATTATCCTTTTGAATGTTCTGTATGTAAAAAAAGATTTCGTACCAAGCAGCAAATGGAAAGACATAGTATTAACCATAATCACAGAAATGAAATATGAAATTGTGTTTTTTTTTTTGTGCAGTTATAAAATGCTGTAAAATTCTATTGTACTCAGAATAGTATAGAGTTTGATTTATATTATTCTTATTCATGTTTGATTGATTGATTTAAATGCATATTAATTTTTAATTAATATTATTTTTACTTTGTTATGAAAATCAAGTTTTGAAAACATTTTTTAATGTATCGGATTATTTATTGAATAATAGATAAATATCTTCTTGATAAAATCTTTTTAATACATTGTGGTAAATCGCATATAAGCCAGTAACAACTCTTCTACCCGAACGATCGTTTTGGTATAATTGTTAAGTTACTGGACTGCTAACCACAAAGTCCCAGGTTCTATCCTAGCACATCCCTCACCGCTTCATTGGTGACCTCGGACGCTGAACCTTCAACCTTCATACAGCTGTTGAGGCGCCATCTACCCGCAACCAAAGTCGCCAGACTCACTTGGCGCAGCAAAGTCGTCAGACTCACGTGACGCAGCAACCCTAAATCGCCAGACACACTTGGCGCATCGGCACCCACAAACTCTCGCCATAATGCTTGGCGCTACTCAAATAATAAAGGTACGGCCCATTAAGACAACAGCTACTACTCAATACATCACCACTCAACGCATATCGTTTGTCTCGCCTCCAACTTCACTGGAGGGAGAGTACTGTGGTGAATCGCATATAAGCCAGTAACAACTCTTCTACCCGAACGATCGTTTTGGTATAATTGTTAAGTTAATGGACTGTGAACCACAAGGTCCCAGGTTCTATCCTCACGCGTCTCAAACCTGCACAACATCATGAACTCAGTGGAACAGAATTACTTTGTGTTATTAAACTACAAATTTTTATTTCAAAGTTCTGCTTAATGTTTTTAGACATATTTCTGTTCTCTGGTTAATGAAAGACACATTAAAAAGAACTCGCCCTATTAATACAGAATGCCCAATAACGTGATGTCTACATAATGTTGGCCAATATTCAAAGTGTTGAATAATATTGTGAAGGTATCTTGTGTTAATACGGCATAAAGTAAAGACAGTATTTCATTTCGTGAAAGGAGCAAATTAAAAAGAGCACAAAAATCACAGAATTTCAGTGATCACTAGATAAAAATTTTCTTGTCATTGCTATTTTGTAGCAAGATTTAAATAGTCAAATTTTTGATGAGTTATGTTAGAACAGGGTTGCTATATATTTTAATAATAATATTAATGTACATTGTTAAGCATTAATTAAATTCAATGTTTGTTATTGTGAATGAGTATTTTCCTTTAATGTTTGTATTTTTCCCTTTTTCTCACTTCAGTTTGTTTCATTATACTCTTAATCATGAAAAAAAATTTATTTCATTTGTTATTAAATGACATCTTTTTTACTTTCTCTCATATGAAATATATAAAAAAAAAAATTTATGAAATTCAACCTTAACTTTTTGATGCATCTCAATATTTTAAATCTCCCTAAGTACAAAAAATACATTTTTAGGATTGTGTCTGCCTGTGAGCACACTAATTTAAAGAGGCATTTAGTTGGATGGATAAAATTTGGTATATAACAACTTTTCTATCAAATAATGGATGATTACATCTGAATAAAATTTTTTGTGTGCATGTGAACACATTAATTTGATAGATGACATTGTATTCATTGTTTAATCACTAGATATATAAATATAATTAAATTTTTGATCATATGACTGTCTGTCAGTCTGTATGTTTGCATGTATGTGAATACAACAATACATGAAAAATGCATTTATTTAGATAAAGATTCCAGTTATAATTTTGTTGTAAAAATTGTAGATCTGATTTAAATTTGGAACAATCAATTGAAAGTATTATGCCAAAAAAATTAATACTCAGTTTCCTTCATTACTTCATGAAATATAAAATATAATATTTTATGCATCATATGCGTAAATTGAATTGTGGAGCATTCCCACATGTAGGATTTGACAAGGGAATGATGACTACGGGTCTAGAGATTTAGGTCTACGGACCTCTGGAGTTGTTCTTCATGAGTTGGAACTCTCTGCTGGTTGGGTCAAGCTTGTGCGCATGGCTGGGGCGTAGTGAAATTGTGGTGTGAAATGGTTGCTGCGGGCCCTCCGGTTATACCATACAAAGACCATAGTTGTTGGCCGGTCAGGGGTGTTCCCGCTATTTCTGTAGGGTTTGACAGGCCCTCCAATTATACTGTGCAAAGACCTCGTTGTTGGCCGGTCGGGGGTATTCTCGCTATTTCTGTAGAGTGTGACATAAAGCCATCTTTTACCCCACCCGTTTGCTGTTATGTTATCAAGAAGTTATAAATTTTCAATATCTGAGAAAGGTTGTTGTTGTTATGGTTATGTAACTTGAAACTTTTCAGTTTTCTTATTTGTTTTTAATTTTCTTATTCCGTATGCTTGAATGAAGAATTAGTAATTTCCTATTATTGCTAGCACATTCTTTGCTGTAGATATCTTGTATTTGTGAATTGTTGATTGTGCTTTAAAATTTGACTTGCATTCTAATTAATATAATCTGGAGATGCTAAAAGATGTCTGCAAAAGGTATTCTCTCCCTTCTTTTTCGTTATATCAGTTGAAACATGTTTTTTTTTTCCCCTTTTGTTTTGTATGCAGTTTTTAACTGATTATATTAAAATAATTTTTTTTTAATCTAAATTAAAATTTAGACCTATGAAGTGAGAAAAAGTTATAATAAGCTGGTATTCTTATATTTGCTAATGAGTGACTAAAAATTTAACTAATAAAAAAACAATTATATTTGTGTTTTGTAATCTGCTTTTCTTTATGAATTTTTAACATCTTACTTGTTTAATATTTCATATTATGTCTATTTTAATTTTTGAATTCTACTTAAAATTCTCTTTTAATGTGGAATTATTTGTTTTTCAAATATTTTTATTTATATCTTCATTAATGCTTTAATCAAATATCTGTCTTTAAACCCATAACTGATAACATGAATTTCCTCGCAGAATATCAATCAGAGACATGGAGTCAAATTTACTCAATTGTTATTTTTGTTTTTTGTAAACAGCATTGGAATTTATTCTGTATTTACAATGTATTTTGAAAATCATGTATTTACCAAATATATTGAAAATATTAATTTTAAAATTGTTATAATATTAAATATTGGAAAGATATTATAAGAATAACCTAAGCAATCTTTTAATGGTATTTACTTCATGTAGATATTGCAGAATTACACTAATATTAATAACAGTTAAAATTTAACAAACAAAAATGGAGAATACTATATTTTAAAATATTATTTTAAGAAAATTTCTTTTTGCATTATTCAAATTAAAAGCAGTCTCGGAGACATGGAGTCAATAACTCCATAAATAACAACAAAAACTTTGAAAAAGAATAACTCAATTATATGCACTTGTTCATACTTGAACATTTGGCAACATACTGCTGATAGAACAACTTGAAGGTACTGAGGAGATGATTGTATTCAAGGGCAAAATATCGCATAATAATCAGAGCCAACGAACAATGCAGATTCACTTTGGCTGACGTCTCAAGTTAAGGGTTAAAGCTGTTCATTCTTTCTTTACTATTCATAACAATTTATTTTCTGAGTTTAGAATGCTATTGACGAGTAATCAAATTGCAATTAAACCAATAAGCAGTCATTCAACTAAATCTGGAATCACGGGAAATTTATTAGTAACTAATTAATGACATTTTTCTGCTTTTGAACATAAATGGCTATAATGCCTAATGAAGTTATCAAAATATCTTAAAGTTTGCATTCATTCAGATCTTGTATGAAATGTACTTTATTTACTATTGACAATGAACAGAACTTCAATGTTACTGAAAAGTAACAATAAAGTTTGAATTTGAGGAAGAAATATTGTATGCTTATTGCATCTTTATTTTTGTATTGAAAGAAGGATTTTGCTTGATGTGTTGATGCATGTGATGAAACAATATTTATATGCTGCTCACTTTGATTGGTATTTTTTTTAAAACTTCATTGATTTTGCAATTAATATCATCTATCAGTTTTATGAATAATTTACTATAGCATTATCTTTTATCAATTACGTGGGTTTTGTTTGTTTGTTTTTTTAATTTCTAAATGTCAAATGTATCAATTTAAATTGATTAATAAATGTATATTAAAAATGATTATAAAATATGTAATTGTTATAAAAGTTGTTTTAATATCTTCTGTTCCCAAACCTTTGCAGGTTTGTCAGAAAATTAAGTCAAAAGTATAGTTTTAAAATGGTTTAAGAATAGTTCTTTATTATAAAAAGTCTATGTTAAAATAAAAATATGTATATTTCAAATATTTATTGGATATTAATTCTATATTAACAAAACATACTTTCTTTTTTTATATAGTTAATGAATGAAATATATATTTTTATATAATTGCATAATATTGTTCATGAATAGTGCTTCTTTTAGTATTAATATGTAATTTTGAATTCTTCTGCTTAAATCAATAATTATTAACTTTTTAAAATGTTTCTATGTACCTTTGTTTTATACTGAAATATATTGGAAAACTTAGCTAATTTGAATTTTTATTTAAATTCATTTAAATTTTTTCATCCTTTGAATTTTTATTTATTATAATCCTTAAATATTGTCCATACTTTGAAGATATTTTAGTTAAATTCAGGTCAAAAATAAAAATTGTAAAAAAAGTGTTTTCTACTTGAATTGTTCCATATGTTAATTAATCCATACTTCACACTTTTTGTCATAAAAGAATAGATTTTTAAGGGCTCTGAATTTGCACTAGGATTTTACTGTTATATATTGTGTTCAGTCAGTAAAAGAATGAAATATAGATTTTTAAGGACTCGGAATTTGCACTAGGATTTTAGTGTTATATACTGTATTTAGCCAGTAAAGGAATGAAATATTTTCTCTTAAACAAGAAAATTAAAATGCATTCTTTATTTTAAAAGGTTATTGCACAATTGGTATACTCAACTTGCTATATACTGTTCATTTATAATTAATTGGAATTATCATTTTTAGTGGGGGGTTTTTTTGTCATTTTTTTTGTCTGTTAAAATTACTTGCTATTTAAATTTTTTCTGCCATTGTTACATTAGTTGCCCTTTTTGATTCTGTTAATTTTGAATTAATCAAATTTCACTGTATTTATGTTTAACTGCAATTCAATAAGTTTCTTTTAATTTCCTTAAATCTCTTACTATTAACTCTGCATTTTATCATATAGATTAGTGAATACATAAGAAACTTGCCAAAAAAATTCTCAGTTTTAAGTCATTTATTTATACATTTCTTTTCTCTGCTTTGTAATTCATGAAAAAATATATTATTCATTAATTTTTTTTCAATATTGTCTAGGACAAAAAAGCTGTGCCTCTATTGCCAATTTCAAACCATTTAGATTGACAGCACGTCATTTTCCAAGCCGGATACCACCAAACCCTATAAAGAAGGGGCCTTGTCGCCAGTGTGCAGTCTGCTGTTCAAAAAAAGATGATATGGGTAAAAGAATTCGGAAAGAGACTAGATATTGGTGTAAAGATTGTGAAGTAGGACTTTGTGCTCATCCCTGTTTTGAAATCTATCATACAAAATATAAATTCTGAGTTTTATAAACTTCAAAATTTCCCATGACAGCACCCTGTTATGATATCATGAATAGATTCCATATGGAAAAATTATCTAGAATACATACCATGATTGCATTGGAAGATATTTAACATTTTCTGTTAAAGGGCCATTTCCATATTTAGATGTTTAAGGTTTGATTCTCATAATGTTAATAATTGCTTTTTTTTTTTTTTTTTTTTTTTTTTTTTTTGTGATACTTTAAAACCATCTTTTAAAGTTACAATTTACATCTTAAAATATTTACTGCTTCAGGCATGTTAAAATATTTACAATAAAGATTTCTGGAAGAAATTTGATTCTTTTTCGAAAACATATATTCAACAGTATTAAAGTTTTACTTAAATTGCATCTGAGGCTGAATCACTATTACACTGCATCAAAATAGAAAGTTTTGTTGTATAAGCAAATGAAATAAAATTGAATATATTTTTATTATTTAAAAGAAATATTAATTTTAGTGTTAAAATTAGCATCATATAGAAAGAGGGGGGGGGGAAATAATTAACACATTTCTATTCTTTTTTGTGTTTTATTCTTGCATTTCTCTATTAGTATACACTATTCTTATCATTATTATTTACAGCTCATAAAAAAAGACTTGGAATGATTCACCACTTTATTTTACAAGAACATAAAAAAATTAGTGCTTTTTTTTTTTTTTCATTTATAAATGTAAAATCATTTTTCTCCCATGCTTTACCACTGGCTTTTTGTTCTAAACTAGTGATTTTTAATTGTGCAAGAATTCATTATATGAAGTCATGTATGCTGGATATATGCTTGTTACTGACTAGGAACGTATATCACAGAACATCATTCAAAATGCTGTCATTTATTTTATATATATTTATTTCCCACTCTTGTTACTTTTTTTTAAGCTAATATTCATCATATATTACAATTCCTAATATGAAAACAGAAATTTGAAATCAAATATAATAATAGAAATAATAATTTTTTTTATATAATTATGAGAATAATTATCTGTAAGATGTCTTTATGAAGTGTTCATCTTAATAACCAAAAATTTATATCCAAATGTGTAATTTTTTAATTCATTCTTAAAGGTTTAAAATTTTTTTCAGAATAATATAAGCATTAATGTGTTGTAACAAAATTATTTTACAAAATGCGATTGTTCACATAATTGGGACCAAATAAAAAAATAACTGTAAGTATTTTATTAAAAAGTCACTTCTAATCTCTTGCCTTTTTTGTAAGTATTGGATCTTTAAAAAAAGTATTAACTTTGAATGAAATTTAGTTTCCAGGTAGAATTTTTGTTGTAGTTTTGAAATTTGACTAGAAAAATGGATATTTCTGTCAGAAATTTTGAAGTTTGTTCTTATTTCAATATGTACATGGCTCCTTATGGAATTTTTAATTCAAAAATCCTTAAGATTATGTTAATATTTTCAATTGATACTTTTTTATTATCGTATGATGAATGTTGCCAGAGTAAACCTGAGTGGCTCTTTTTTTTATTTTATTTATTTCCCCTGTGGTGAAAAGCTATATTGGTAACATCGGACGATGAACCTTTAACCTTCGTACAGCTGTTGTGTCACCATCTACCCTCAGCAATCCAAAGTTGTCAGATCCTCTTGACGCAGCAACCCAAAGTCGTCAGACTCACTTGACCCAGCAACACAAAATCGTCAGACTCACTTGATTCAGCAATATAAAAAGGGCCGCAGCAACACAAAGTCATCAGACTCACTTGGTGCAACAGCAACCACTCACCCACACACGCTCGCCATAACGCTTGACGCTACTCATATGGGTACTGGCACATTTGACTCAACAGCTAATACATGACCACTCAACAGCCATATCGTTCGTCTCACCTCCAACTCACTGGAGGGAGATTACTGTGGTAAAAAGCTTATAAGCCAGATAACAGCTACAAAACACAGGCAATTGATTTTGTCTTGTTACTTGGCTGCAAACCACAAGGTCCCAAGTTCTATCCTCATTCATTCCATTCCGCTACACCCCTATGACTGTACATGACTTGGTATTTATGTTTTCATTTTGTATTTCTAATGCTGCATTTTGTTTAGGGGATTTTTTTTTTTTTTTTTTTTTTTTTTTGTAATCAAATGAGTTGATTTTTAAAAAATTTAGATTCTGACCAAATGTAATTTGTTTTCTTTTCAATTAACATACATGTGGTATAAATCCTATCTTCTGCCCCGTTGGTGTGGTGTGATGTGGGGAGGGGGGTGCCAGCTCAGGTGTCGCCCTCGTCATCTGACCACGGTTCAAAATTACAAGGTCCATCCCAAAATAACCGTAGTGTTACTTCAAACAGGACGTTAATACAACTAAACTAAACTAAACCTATCTTCTGCAATAAATACATTTCAGTCTTCATTAATACAATATTTCACAAGCATACTATGTTGAAAAATAGAGCTGCATGTTGGTTTAAAAAATGTTTAAAAAGAAACAGTTAAGTGAAGTATATCTGAGAATCTCCAAGCCTTTACTACTTCTTTATATAATTTATTCTCATAATGAGCATTTTTTTAAAAATTATTTAATGGAGTAAATTAAAGTATTTCTATCTTGTAGGTATAATTTCCATAAATGATGATGATGATTTTTTTTTTCAGTTTGCATTTCTACTGCTTTGATTCTTAAATTTCCTAATTAAGAGTTTGTATATAGATTTAAAAGATTGTATTCATCAAATATGGATAATTCACTTAAATAGTTATGATTTTATCTCTTAAAAATAAATTTCTAATTATTTTGAAATACATATTTTTTGCCTGAAGTAATTAAAATATTCTCTTCCTTAAATTGCCAAAAAAAAAAAAAAAAAAAAAAAAAAATTGTGCTATCCTTTTTTTTTTTTTTTTTTTTTTTTTTTTTTCAAAAATAAAACGTTTAGCATATAATTGAATTACTTTCCTTGTTAATAATCTCAAATAATACATAAATTCGAATTATTTTTTAACAATTTTTTAAAATTTTATATTTATAGCTAAGATTTTTCTGATAATGTTGAAATTGCTTTCTCCTCTGTGGAAAATTATTTGTATGCACCATAATCTAAAAATGCTATATATTTAATTCATGCATATGTAATGAAATATCTGATATGTGTATCAAATTTTTTATATTTAAATCTATAATTGAAATATTAAAAATCAAATCAATTGATTTATTATGATGAAGATTTTGAAAATCAAATCAGTTGATTTAAATTAAATCAGCGATTTTATTTAAAACTTTGAACATTTTTAAATATCTTGGGTATTCTTTACATTCTTATATAAAATGAAACAAAAAAGAATGATCCAAATAACTTATGTCAACTAATTAGAAAGTTAAATAAATTCATAGGAGAGGAGATCAAAAGTAGAAAAGAAGCATTTCAAAACTAAAACATGATTTAAATGAAAATTAAGTTCAAGTGAATATATCTAAAATTTTATAACATTTTGAATTTTTAGTAATTAAATTTCAATTTTTTTAATGTAAAAACAAAATTTTTAGAATTCTTTCAGATTCTTATTGGTATAAAATTGAATAAAAAGATTGTATTTGCTGTTTTTTAATAACTTTTAATATAGACTATAGTCTGAGGATTGAATGAAGCTTTTATCTCATCAATATGCAATTCTAAAATATGACGAATATTTTTTATTGGGAAATTTCTTATTCCTAATATTTTATTTGTACATGATTAGTTTCTTATAAATGTTAGTTCTTATAAATATTATTTGAGTTCTTTAAGTGTAGGTTTTATGTGTTTATCCGATTTTAACCAAAATTCGATGAAATTTTTCATTGATTGAGTATAATAATTAGCCTATGTTTTTGATTTTGCCTTAAAAATATATAAATGCATCTGAAGAGTGTATATTAATATATATATTTTTATTATTCTTTAAATACATGTTTTCAAGAATTTTTATTAAAAAATATTTGAGAATTATATTGATTTGTTTATTTTCAAAATGTGAAAATTTTATAATTTATTTAGTTCAAGTCATTCTGTAATCATTTTGGATTGTAGAGTTTTATTATTGAATATTTTGCAGTATTATGAAATATACAAATATTAAAATGATATTGCCACTTACAATTCTTTTAAACAATACAAAAATATTCTAAAGTGAGTTTGTCAAGTACTGTATTTGATTTGTATTTCTTTAATTTTGAATTTTTAAATGTTTTTTTATACATATCAACTTGAAAAATGAAAGAAGAAGAAGGGGGGGGGAGAATCTGGAATAAATTGACTCGTATTTAAGTTAATAAAACAGAATCTCAATACTGTTTTTATAAATTGGTATGTAATTTTTCTAATTATAAATTTGGTAACTCTTCATAACTTTTTAGATGTTTCTGTTCCTAATTTACCTTTTTATTAATCAGATTTTCAAGACCAGAGGATTTATCTTGGTTGAAAGCTATAAATTGTATAAATTATAAACAAATATAATTGAATTATGTCATATTAGAATATATGAAAAACCATTATTTTATTGATATCAGCCATATAGACATTTTCAGCTTCCGTGTTGTAATTTTTAAACAACGCGTGTTTATTGCAGCAAGCAAGTTCTGTTCTTTAATTATACTAATTCTGTTAGTTCTCTTTGATTCCTGAGTATATATATATATATAATAATTTAACAAAGGAATAGTTTTATTGGCCATTCTCCATCTTCGCTATGTATTTATGAAGAGTAGGACTAATATTTGATGGTTATGGAAAAATTACCATTATTAACCTCTTTCCACTAACAGAATTAAAATTTTATTTAGAAAACTAAAGTCTTTTGCTTTCATTGTAAAAAAACTTTTATCTTTTTACAGAAAATTTACAGATTTTTAAATTTGCTTAGTATAATTTATATGATTTTAATAATTATAATTTTTAAATTCTCTTTTCTGTATCATGTTTTACAAATTCATTTTCACAATTTATTTTCTCTTTATTCTAATGTTGTGCCTTGCACAAAAATGATATTTTCTGTTTTGTTTAAAATTAAAACTCAATAACATTTAAGAAATAGTCAAAAAACTTGAATGGATGAGCAGTTGAATAAACTTTTAACTATTTGATCTATCGTGTTATTGTATTTTCTTTATTTGGCAGTTTGAAACGGTTATACTCGGTTGTAACAAGATTAAAAGATGTATGAGGGCCCTGACCCATAATAGTACTATTGCATAAAAGTACAGACTGTTATACCAAATATTCACTTCCCAAATTAAAATGAATAAAATCCTTCTTGAGGAACTCGATGGAACGAGAAAAATTACTTAATTTGGCGACACTCTCCAATGAACAATCTTTGGTGCAAATATTGGGTTTTGAAACGATGACAAACTTTTTTAAAATGAAAATTAAAGAATTTTAAATTTTTCTGTATTATTAATTTGTAATAAATAAAAAAAAAAAGTTATGCCAAATATGATGAATAATCTCTCACCTTTCTTTAAATTCTAAGATTCTTTAAAATCAATTAACAGTGCTATAAGGAATCTCAAAAATCAAATACTTTTATTATTAGCAATATTGAAAAATTTCGTTTTATGAGGAACTCCTTTTGACCATTTACCAAAGGCTATAGCTACCTACTTATGGCATATCTGATAGGATGCTATAGGATATTTGAATTCTAAAGAATTTCTGTAATGCTTTGATGTAATTTATTTTTGTTGCTATTGTTATTTATTGTATATTTTAGTGCTTGTGAAATAATATGATTCAAACCGAAACAATTTAGAATGATACAGAGGGGAAAAAAAGGAGGGGCTTTCTTTTCGTCAAAATATATTTGGTGAAGTATTATTTATATTTTCAAAATCTTGTAAGTGAAAGACGAAATCCAATGTATATTGTATTTATAACATCGAGTCTTTTGTTATAAATAACCTAGTGCAGTTCTTAATTGAATCACTGTTAGTATTATTAGTTAATAATATCCTTAGAAAACTGCAAATTTGTGTTGATGAATTTATGATATCTTACAATGTAAAATAAAAATAATTATAACTATAGTCACTTCTTTTTAATTCTCATACATTAAAAAAATATAGCCACTGCAGTACACCCTATTCTGTAAGTTTTTTTAACTGTACTTTCGTTATGCAGCATTAATTATTGTTATAAAAAATTTGATGGTAAGCTATTAAACTTAAAACCAAGTTTAAAAATTAAAATAATCAGTTTTGTTGTTGGTTTGAGAAATGTGAATAAATTAGTACCTGTGCTAAATATATTATTATAAAATTTGATTTATCATGTTTTCATTTAATTTTTATGCGAAATTTTCATCTTGAAATTTATTTTAACTATGAAATAAGACAAAATTTCGTCAAAAACTTTAAATTATCTTTTTCTGTAACACTCTTATGGAGAAATCTTATGTACTTTGAAAAGGCAGTTATTGTCAATATTTTAATAGTCACTCTTTTATTTTATCCTCTTTTTTTCAAATTGATAAAATTTTCCATTTAATCAATTTAAGTTGATTAGTCTGTGGAGGAAAATAATTTATAAATAATTGTATTTTGTCTAAAAGAAAGAAATTTCAAATTGTTGATTTTTTTTTTAAATTCAAATTTTGAATGGTCGGGACAGGATGAAAATGAGACATTATTTCTCATAAAATTCTTTAAATACTTTGAAATCACTTTGTTTCATTTCTTGATATAAAATATTTTTCTGCTCATGAAATAATTTTAATTCTTTTTAATAGTGGATTTCCTGGGGAAATACATAGGAAGTGAAACTGAACCAAGGAAAGATCGATATTCCTGTTCCTTTTGTTTTTATTCAACAAAATTTGAAATGGAATTTCAAAATCATATACAAACACATACTACTGCAGGAAAATTATATACTTGCAAAGTATGCAACAAAAGCTTTAATTTAAAAGGAAATCTCAAGATACATGAGAAGATTCACACAGGTGAACGTCCATTTGAATGTAATGTTTGTAACAAAAGATTCACTCATAAACATGTTCTGAAACGCCACTTTATGTTACACATGTAGTATTTGTTATTTTAAGGGTTTTTTTTAAAAATAACTATAAACTTATGAATCCTGACATTATAATTACATAAAATATATTTTTAACTTTAATTAAGAAAGAAGTGAGTATTTAATTTATAAAACAAGGTATCCATTTCATATCATCAAAGTGCTGTGTTCATTTGATCAGTCATAATGGTGTATTTTTATTTAATTCATGTATCCCATTGTATTTAATTATCAAATTTTTAATTATAAAGTTTCATTTAGTTTCAATGCATGTGTGAGAGCTTTTAAAACATTCTTCAAAATTACATTCAAGCATTTATGGTGTTATAAATATTTTTTGTGTGTGTGCATTTAAATTTAGAAAAAATTGCCTAATTGCGAAAATATTAACTTTTTGAGTGTAATTTGAATTTATGTCTATAGTGAATGACAAAATGTTATAGAAAGGATAATACTTTTTGACTATTTTATTGAATCAATACTTTAAAAGCTTTAAAAACATTTTTTTTTCAAAAAGAAAAATATTGAGACTTTATAAAAGTTTTAAATCAATAAGGTTGCAGATAATGATGGATTATTATCTCTTTTTAAAATTCTTGTTGAGAATTGTAAAAAGTTATTTTCATAAATTTTATGTAGCTTTCTAGTTAGATGCTTGTTTATAACATCATATGAATTGAATTTATATGATTGTTTAAGTTCAATAAATTTATTGTACTTTTCTATCAGTGAGGATCGAATGTATCTTTACACATATTTTTAAACAAATTTTTAAGAATATGTATGATTTTTGTACTGTGAGTATTATATGTTCTATTTTGTTTATAATTTAATAATTCAGATTATTAACTATTATAATCATCCTTTTTGTGGGTAAAGAGTTTTATTCTTCCAATTGTATTAGAATAATAGTATTATAATCTCAGAGGAGCATTAATCTAATATAAGAATCAATCGCAATTTTGTCTAAATGTTAATTCGTGAATATGCTGTTAGATTGCTGTACAGTATTATTTATCTTAAATAAGTTTATTCAATTGCTTTTATTTACTTGACTTGTTTTATGTTTGTTACATTCTAATTTTGTAATTATTCATGTATCATCAGAGTTCAGAAATCATCAAAACTTAATTTTTGAATAATTTAATTTTTATTTTACAGCTGTGAAATATTAATCTTAATGAAGACCTGATGGTAAATCTGAGAAAAATTCTTTTCAAGATTTCATAATATTTATAATAACCTATTTTTAATGATAGACTTAAAGATTGAAAATTATTAAAATAAAATAATCATCTTTTTAGAACACTTATAAAAGTGCTTTTTAAAAATATGGTAATAAATATTTTTAATAAATCAAAAATTATTAAAATAAAATTTATCTTGAATATTTAATAGCTGTTCTTTTTAAAGAAAGTACATTAATATTTATATGTACAATTTAATCTTTTATAATTGAAGACTAAAATGAAGTAATATTGGTAATTAAATCCATATTTCTCATTGATGTATTAAACTTAAGCTGTAAATAGTTAATAAAATTAATTCCAAAGTATAATTTTGGAATAATTTAAAATGGTGTTTTAAGTGTGCTGAAAATCAGTATGATTAACAAATAATAACAATTGATAATAATATCTAAAATCTTGATAAAAAATGGTTATTGTTATGTAGATACTTTATATTGTGTTTTTTGGATGAAAAATTTATCAAATCTTAATTATTTAAGTTTATTTTATTTACCCTTTGGATAGTTGATTTCTAGGCATTTTATCTGTCTTTATTTCTATGCCATAATTATTTTTTTTCGTTTGTGTGTGTGTGTGTGTATTTTCTTTATTACTAAATGCATATATTTAATGGTCAGCTCAATTTTGGGGAACTTTTATTTCATTTTACCTAAATTTAGGATCCAAATAAAATCATTTCTTTTTTATCATAAACATGTTTAATAGTATACCCTCTACCCATACTTAAATGAAGTTTGAATTTCATCATCTTCATTTTATTTGATTATTAAGTAAGAAAGGATTATGCTCTTTGTACTTATTGCTATGCATTTTTGAGATAAAAATATTAAATTTTGTTGTGCTTATATCTCACATATTTGACTAGTTAAATTATAATTAAGTTATTTGACTAGTTGTTAATAATTAAGATTTCAGTGTGGGGATTGGTATAATATAGTTTCCTTTGATAACTCTCCCTTTAATTATAATGTCATTTTATTAGAAATATTTTATATGTATTTTTTAGTGCTCCTGCAAATAATTGTTAAATTATTTAATCTCTTTGCTGGTTGATTTTTAGTAACCTTTATTTCTTATGTTTAATCTAATATAAAAATTGTTCTGTGTATTCATATAAATTATTTGAAAACTAAAATTATAATTTATTTTTGATAGAGTAGTACTTTTTATTCTTCAGAACTTTTTCATCACAATTTTTAGTTAATTTCAACTATTTTTTTTATTAATATCCACAATGAAAATTGAAGCTTAAAAAGAAGGTTCTGTCTAGATTTTTAAAACCTATAACTGTGATTACAGTGGGTCTGAACTAATTTGTGACTTTTTAATTATCGGAATTTTTTTCTAGCCATATTTCCTATTTAGCATACTGTTCATAAGTTCCTGTTTTGTTTAATATTTTTATGCCATCAATTTTGAATTATTCTTCTGCTGTTAAATATTATATCATTTATATTTTACATAATCTCAAAAGTTTTTATAAACCATTTTGACAAGTACTTCTTTAGAAATTAGTAATAAAGTCATTCATGTCACAAATTAAATTGTTAGCAGTATACAGAAATTCTACAAAATATAATAAAGCAATATATTAAGATAAGTGCATATCAAATGCAGTACTAAGGATCTTTTTCTATTTCAAATAATATAAAATCTACTTGTACATAAAATAACTTTCATGCTCTTTGTAATTTGGTACTCTTCATGAATAAAGTTAATGACTTCATCTAATCTTTATCTTTTCCTTATAAATGATAAATCATGAAAATTTATTCTCATTAGATTGTACATTTGATTTGAAGTACATGATAAATTATTTAATTTAATTATTTGTGCTTTTAGAAATTAATTTATATTTTCATTGCAGTGTATCATATGAATGGTGAAAGCCAGCATTACATTTTGATAAATTTTATCGTTATTATTTATGGACTAGCAACTTTTGGCAACTAGCTGGTTTGCTGAGAATTTTTGTTTTGTTTACTTACAATTAAATTTTATATACATAGCTTAATATTTATGATTCCCTCAATAAGTCTTTTAAGCATTAAAATGTGGTAGAAATTAAAGTCTTGTTAGTTAATAAACCAACATATGGGCTATTCATTATGTATATGAACTAATCTAATTGAATCTAGTCTCTTGGTTTCATAGTGTTTAAAAACTTAATTATACAGTTCATCTATCTTTTAACTTTTGTGGTATTGTAATTTCACTATCTGATTTCGCGTGCAAACTGCACAAATATTAAATAGAATCCTCTTCTTTTGCTTTCAACAATGGGGAAAAAAAATCTCATGATTAAATGTTTGATGAAGCAACCAAAGTGGTTTAAATTTCAGAGATACTGTTTGAAATTAGACAAAAAAAAATTAGCAAATTTCTAAATTTCAAGAAAAATTGAAAATATTATTAAATTGATATTAATAAATAATACCAATTATTAAAATGGTATTATTAAAATAATTATTTTATTTTTTAAATGATATAAAAATAATGTGTGTACTATAACATTATCTGCAGTTGCTAGGGATAAACATGAAATTTTACTTAATTTTTAATTAAAATTTTGGGAAAAATTGCTCTGGGATACACATTTTTCTGTTCTAAAATATATCAGTGCCAATTTTGGTAGCTTTAAGCCTAATGTTTTGTCTGTACACACACATTCTCTTTTATAATTGGAAGAGATACAAAATACTGAAGCAGAGGACAAGCTTTATTCAGAGTGGCAATAGAAAAAAGTTTGTATGATGCATGATATTTGAAATGACTGGTAGTATTAATCATTCAAATGCATGTTTTCTATTTGCATGCTTATGTAGATTTATACTTCTTTCCCAAGTTCTTCATATCTGAATTAATAGAGATACAAAATAGTGAAGAGAGGGCAAATTTTATTCAGAGTGGCAAAGAAAAAAAGTGACACTTGAAATGACAGGTAGTATTTAAGTCTCTTTAGTTTTAATTAAATTTTTTTTTCATGTGCTTCCAAATAATTTTAACAGCTACAAATTTCCACATACTTAGTTCTTTCGTTTTTGTTTTTTTTTCCCATAAAAAATTATGAAAGTGATTTAATTTCTTTACTGTAAAAAAGTTTAATTGTACTTATTAGCAGAATGTCTTATTATCTATTAGTTGTTATTACTATATTAAAATTGTATGATATTTATTAAAAAATAATTGATGTGAGTAAAATATATTACATATCTAATTATTCAAATTATTTAGAAGCATTTTGATTATTTTTGGGTTATTTTTTAGAAACATTTTAAGCAAACATAAATTTTCATTTATGATATATTTATTAGACTGCTTTATTAGATTTTATACATTTCCACAAAACTTATGTCAGTTTTCTTTATCATAAATGGAAATAAAATGTACTGAAAGCGAAGCATTGTCATTTATTTTAATTCTGATCTTCCATGGTGATACATACCTTATTATTATTATTATTATGCCCTTTTATACCAATGTTCAAATGTTCTAATACAAACTTTAAAGATATTGTTTCTTTTCTATGTATATCTAAAAGATGGATTTTATATAATACAGTGGGACCTTACCTAATGAGTATAATTTATGTTCAATCTTACTCATTATGCATAACAATTTTTTTCCATAGAAATCTATGTAAAATAGGGCCATATATTCCATTCCAAAAAGAAAATACTTAAACAAATTTATAATAATAAAATTTATTATTTATAATTCATGCCTTTTTATAAAAAGATATTTGTTTTTGACTTATGCTTCAAAATTGGATGAAAATAACACACAGCATTATCATTAAATGAATATGTAGTGCACATAAGTATTGCCTTATTAGGGTGATGCAGCTCAATGTGTGATACAGTAATTTCCCAAGCTTTCAGCATCTTTATTTCACTAGAAAATTATTGTTGTGTTCAGTCTATTATTCCTTTCTCTCCTGAACAAATCAACTCTGCAGATGTTTGCTTTTGACACAGAAGGCAGCCCCATATATTCCTCAGTATTTCTGGATTTATTTTTCTACCAGCTCAGTGGTGTCATTATTATCAACACTAGTCCCATAGTTTGGCCACAGACACAATGTCATTGATTAAAGTTCCACAGACAACAGTGTTATGGAAGAGGTTTGAACCAAAACCTCTTCCATGTAGATATAAAGATATAGAGAGATAAGATATAAAGAATTTTCCTCAAACAAGTGCTCAACACAAACTGATGCAGACCAATTCTACTTGCGACATCAATTCATCCTTTTGCCATCCGTTCTGGGAAACGTCTTTCATTAAGGGAGGTTTTTGCATTTTAGTTTACTTATTATGAGAGGTAATCCTTAAATAAATTTGATTGTGTGTATACATATACAATCAAATATATTCCTTTAAAGATGTGTGTGTGATATTATTATTGTTGTTATGTATATAACCATAGTGCCAGTTAAGTTTCATGTATTCATTTTTTCTAAAATTTCTACTTGGTTATATCTGTAACAATTAAAAAAATTTCTGATTGAGAAAGAATAACTATCTTAATTTGTTTCATTTTAATAATAATTTCCCATATAATTTTGATTCTATTTTTTTTACTCCCCACAGCATTTATTAATAGTTTTTTCCCCTTCTTGGACATAGGTTTTGAATGCATTACACAGGTGAATTCTGATGTCAAGAAGAATACATTTTTCTGCTCCATCTGTACATATTCCACTTCGTTTAAGCCTAATATGAAAAGGCATATTCGAATTCATTCAGGTTGCCGTCCTTTTGTTTGTAGTGTTTGTCAGAGTGAATTCAATACTAAAGATAATCTTAAAGTTCATTTTAGGATACATACTGGTGAACTTCCTTTTAAGTGTCCTGTTTGTGTTAAAAAATTCCGAACTAAACAAGCGATGATAAGGCATTTTACTCTTCATACCAGAAGTTAATAAAAAATTAATATTGTAAAAGATTTTGTATATCGTAATAAATAGAATTTTAACTTATAAGAATTTGTAAAGATAAAATTTCAAAATGTCATTTCCCCTCCCCTCAATTTGTTTATTTGTCCATGAATTTAAAGCTTTTGGTAAGCTGAAAATCAGCATAGCTTGAAACATAATTGCTGCCACTTATGAAATAAATTTTTAATGACTTTTCTTGTGACAATAAAGCTGGAATTACTTCAATCTGCCTTATATATAGATCAGAAAAATTATTCCACCTATCATTGCTTTCCATAAAAAATAAATTCTGTCAATATTATTTTTCTTCTATGCGAAACTTAATGTAAAATAGTTTAAATAGTACTATTTAATTAAGAATAAATTTATATGCTTCATTCGTGTATTAAAAATTTAAGATTTTATTTATGAATTCTCTTTTTTTGTTTACTGTTCAGTCTTACTTTGTACCTTAGGCTTCAAAATTCAAAACACAGTATAAAAGACAAATTTCAAATTAGCTTTCTCATGTATAAAATGAATTGAATTCTTATTTGTGAAAAATGTTGTTGAAATGATGATCACATTGTTATGTAATTGTGTTATATTACTATTCTGAGAAGTTGTAATTAGGAATGCATGATACGAACCTTTATATTTTCATTTTAGAAGATAGTCGAAGTGTGAAATGCAGCATCAGTGCATGATAGTTTAAATTTCTTATTCAAGCCTTATGTTTTGGGCACAAAATTGATTTTTTAAATGTTACTTGAAATGGTTCGTGCAATCATTTATAGCTTATGAATGGAAACTTTTAAAAAATTATATGAGCTGTAGGATTAGAAATTTATTATATATAGCATACAAAAATGTCAAGTTTATTAAAAGTTTTGTATTATTGTATTTATTTATATTAATTTTATGTTATTCTGTTCTGTATTATTTTATTCATTTATATTAATTATGTGTTATTCTGTACTGTATTATTTTATTTTTATTAATATGCAATAGAAAAAAATACTTGCTTAAAAATATGAGAAAATAATATACTACTTTATTTTGTAGAATTCCTAAAGAATTTTTTTCTTTTTAATTCTGACCTCAAATTCATTTGATTTGAGCACCATAGTAAATATATAATAAGAGGTAGTTTTTTACATAAATATTTGCATTAAATAATAAATATGCTCTATATATCAAAAACATTTTTAGTAAATAATCTTAAACTGTTTTTAGTATTAAGGATTTCTCAGTCATTATATATGCTCCCAATTTAGCTTTCGACCAAGTGCATAAGTTCTCAACTGTTTAGCATAAATCGATTAAAATCAGCACAATTAATCTATAGCAAAATTTTCTCAGCTTCAATTGGAATTCTCCCATTGTGCATATCAGAGTTTAGTATTAGTTTTGCGAGTCAAAAGCAAATATTTGATCCTAAAAGCAATTCTTGCCTTTGTTCTTTCTGTATTTAAGCCATAAAACAATTCTGTTTAAAGAAAAATTATCCGGTATGATTGAAATTTCATTATAAAAAAATAGACAAAAATAGATATATAAGCCATTTAAATAACTAGATAATTTGTCTCTTAAACAGAAACTAATTTCATCAAAGCAAAGTTGCAAT
The DNA here is from genome assembly GCF_947563725.1 of Argiope bruennichi. Classification (NCBI taxonomy): domain Eukaryota; kingdom Metazoa; phylum Arthropoda; class Arachnida; order Araneae; family Araneidae; genus Argiope; species Argiope bruennichi. The sequence continues at coordinate 61,798,524 of NC_079156.1, read as the reverse complement.
TTAAATTTACAATGAATGAATTGAAGCAAAAATGAAGTATGAACTTATAATGATTTACAAAGAAGCATGCAAAACCAGAGGTATAAACATGTAATCTCTTCCATGTTGGTTTATATGTATTTCATACTTCTTAAATAAATAGAATTATAAAAGAGTAAATAAATTTATAGCATATGACCTTCACAACTCAACGAAAATAATCAGGAAATAAAGGAATTAATTTATTTTTATCAGGTAATAAAAAAATCCGGATAGCCATAATTTATTGGAAATATAATAGAGTTTCATTAAATTTGTATGTTTTTAATTAGAACCCTTTCTTTGGCCCATTGCATTTTCTATTAACATAATGATATATTATTTCATAACATAATGATATTCCTTGAATAATTTGATCTGTAATTCAATTTCTTGGTTAATTCAAAATAACAATTCTCTATAAAAAACTAAAATATGGATTTCTATAAATTTTGGTTGAATGGAAGAATTTGTAAAACATATTTTTCTAAATTCAAATATATGTATTGAAAGTAGCAAATTGGTGTTATATAATTTCGTGAATATTAATTTTTCAGCTTATTATTTCAAAATAACTATCTAAACATAATTTCTATTTTGAAAGCATTGAAAACATAACAAATAAATGTTTTGAATTCCATTTGAATCATATATAATATATTTTGAAATATATATTATAGTTTAAAATTGGCATTTCCGTATATATGTCAGACATCATTTTTACCTATTGAAGTGCATATTTATAATATCTATCAGAGTTTTTTTTCTATATTTCCTATTACTATAAAAACTTTGTTATATAATTTATCAAAATTTTCTTAAATAAAATTTTCTGGTAATAAATTTTTATATTTACCAATAGTTCACGTTATTATTTTTATTTTTTTTAGTCAGAAACATCATTTTATCTATTTTTTCCAACAAATGATTTCATAATATTATTCAATAATATGTAATATTATACAATGCTGAATATATCTTTGTGCTCTTGAAAGTGAAATGAAAATACTCCTTATGTTGTAACTAAGATTCCTTAAAATATATTTCTTGCATCTATTTTCTCTCTTTTAATGCTGTTAAAATATTTTGTAAAATTGTATTGCCACAATTCTTTAGTAAAAACATTAAGAAATAGATTTTGTTATATTTCCTGCAAATATTAACAAAAGTAAAATATTTTTTGCTGTTTCTGAAGAAGAAGAATGGTTTAACATTTGTAATTTGTTTTTCAGGATTTTTTATATGATATTCTGAAGATAGGATTAATTTTCATTTTCAAAACATTTTTATACCATTGTCTATATTATGAATACATCAATTCATTTAGATGTTATATGAAAATTCATCTATATACTTATACCAAAAAGTGCCCTTACAAGTGCCTAGTGTGCAAATAAATGTTCATAATTAAAGAGAACTTAAAAGTTCACTTGAGAATTCATTTTGTTGAATGTTCTTGCAACTGTTGAGTGTGAAAGATGTTCTGTATGAAACAGAATCTTAAGGCTCACATGAGAATTCACACTAGAGAAAATAGAGTGTTTGTAATATAAGCTTTGTACAAAAGGTAACTGTAAATAGAACTTTACAGTACTTATTTATAAGCCTACTTAAAATAGTTATTTTCATTATTAGAGCAGTTATTGGTATTTTTACTGATTTTGAAGTATATGCTTTTTCTTCGTGTCTATAAATTTAATAGAAAATAAAAAGAAGATGGCATCAGCAAAAAAGAAAAAGAAACCATTTAAGTTTTCCTAATGCAAATCATTATTTTATAAATTCTGTAAACTACCACACAAGTTTTTTTATTTTTGATATTTACATCCTGTACCAGTTCTTTATTAATAAATTTTCTTAGATTCCATTTAAAATGTCATTCAGATTTCAAATTAACAACTCTTCAACTTTACATTCTCAAATTATATAAATGAAGCATTAAATCAATCAATCAGTGCAAACTATTTATGTTTCAATCTTGTCATTCTTTATGAGAAGTATTTGTTGTGCTTACTGTATAATTTACTCAAAGAAAAAAGCAATATGAAATTAAATTGATATTAACTGTTTACATCTTTATAATATATTTTGTTATTGTAATAATAAATTATTGTGTGCAACAATATTGAATTATTATTTATTGAATGAATTCAAAATTTGGTCACATGCTTTATTTGATTTACATATCCTCATTAACATTATATAGCATAATTTTATATTGAATTGTATAATATTATATAACTCTGAGTATGATTTGTTTCTGTCTTAAATCCTTAAAAAATATATTCCTTTTATACAAGCTTTTTTTTCTTTTAAAGTTGGGGAAATATTTTCTTAACTAAAACTAACCATAAATGTTTAGTAATATAAAAAAATTCAGATGTTGTTGCTTTTTTTTTTTTTTTTTTGCATTTGTTATTAACAATAATAATAAAACTTTTAAATATTTTTATCCCAAAAATTAATGCTTTCATGTTTTTTTTTTTTATAGGATTTGCAGAATTTTGTGCTGGGGATAAAATTAAGCCTCATTTTCAAGATGGTTTGTATCGCTGTCAGTTTTGTGAGTGCACCAGAGTTTTTAAAAGTGAAATGAAAATTCATCTACGTAAACATACAAAAGAACGTCCTTTTAAATGTACAGTCTGCAATAAAATGTTCTCTATGAAACAGAATCTTAAGACTCACATGAGAATTCATTCTAGAATATGTCATTACAAGTGTAGTATGTAATAAATGGTTTGTCTCAAAAACAAATCTTAAAGCTGATCTGAGAATTCACACTGGGGAAGTGTAGCGTTTGTGTATTTAACTGTAGCATTTATTAAAGGATTGTCTTAAATAGATCTAATTATTGACGGCCTTGTTGACAATGTTGAAATGAAATAAATATTTAAAGAATTTGAGGTTATTTTTCTCCTGGATTTGAAATATAATGCTTTACTTTATTTTCTCAGATAATTTATAAGAAAATTAATTTTAAAAATTAATTTATCTCTATGCCACTGCTTTGTTTTATTGATTAATTGACTACCCATATTCATATTCCATACTTAGCTGAAAAACAGATTATTCTTTTTATTTCATATAAATAATTACTTCAAAAGCTCATTTCAAGTGGTTTAAAATTCTCAAAATAATTGGACATTTTGAAATATTTTTGGATGATGCCAAGGTAGCCAGTAACCCTTATACATAATATGCCAAGATTGTTGCGAACTGAATTTACAGGGGACTGTAAAAATGGACAAATACCATTAAATCTATAAACATGGGATATTTATTTTTGTTTAAAAAGTCATTGTGATTACATCACTATAGACCACTAGCAATACCTGTATGGTTTCTTTCTTTTTTTTATCATTTACTTTGGAAGAACGGAAAAGAACTCAACTGGAAGATAACTATTACTTTCTTTGCCTTATAATATGATTTGTAATTATAATAAATTATTGTATATGATATTGGTAGCGAGTTATTCATTTATTTAGTTTTAAGCTTTGCATCTTATTTGATTTAAATATTATCATTTATGCAAGATGGTGCATGTTTTTATGCCATATTTCGTAATGTTGACTTATTACTAACAGTGCAATTTTTTCTAACTAAAATCCACAAAAATAAGATTGTTTTGTGTATATCGGTGTAATCCCTTTTTAAAACAGTTTGAAATATGAAGTTAAGCTAATTATAAGTATTAAGAAACAACATGAGAAAATATATATGTGACAATTTTATTTAGGATATAATTAAAGAAGTAATACATAAATATATGTATTTAAAACAAGGATTACAGAATTTTGCACTAGCATTTTTAAAATAATTTGTTTTATAGCCCATGTTGTGAATACAATTCATCTAGAACTAATATGAAAATTCATCTTTGCAAATGCTGAAAAAAACATGCTTACGAATGTTTAAAATGTTAATAAATGTTCACATTTAGAGGAAATCTTAGTTTCCTGAGAGCTAATACTAGATAATGTCCTTGTATAGTATTCTGTCTGCAGTAAAACATTCTCATTGAAGTTTCAAAATTCAGGACAGATAATTTTGTTTGAATGTAGCATTTGCAAAGCATTAAAAACTGAAAAATAAGAGATGCGTATAATACTTAATGTACTTAAATATACTTGAAACAGATTTAATTGTATCCATATTTAAAGTACTTATTAGTTTCTTTTATTGTATTCAAAGCAAATTGGTTTTTCTTTTCTCAGATAGATTATTTAATTTTAAAATAAAAGATGGCATGAAAATATTCAATAATAGTATTTGGATTTTATTATATAATTATTCATTATAATAATTTATTGTGCTACAATTGTGGAATTATTCCTTCAATTTTAATGCAACCTTATTTGATAAGATGGAGCATATTATTATATAGCATTCTATAATGTGTTATTGTGCTTAAAAAAAATGTGTAAAAAAATATTTTCTTCCATATAATTTTTCTCACTTTTAAAACCGCTTGAAACATTTTGTTAAATAAACATACTACTATTGTTCATTAACAACATTACAAAATATATTTTGTTACTTGGTGAGCTGTCTTAAGTAAAACGTGTAAAATAAATATTTCCATACTGGTTATATATATATAATATTTGAACAGTAGTTCAAACATTCTCTTTCAAAAGTTATCTTTCTTTCTCAAATATTTTCTTTCCTGCAATTGTTTGAATAACTTTGTAAAACTATACAATTCTGTAATTATAGCATTCAAAATTTATTTATTTCATCTTTTGCTTTTACAAATGATAATAATAATAAGTATGAGGTTTTTTTCCCTATATTATATACTTTTAAATTTATTTTACAGGAATTTTAAAAGTACTTATTCTGGATGAAATTAAACTCCATTTTGAAGATGGTTTATATCATTGTTCTTATTGTGAATATACCAGCCCACTGAAAACTGAAGTGAAAGCTCATCTATGTAAACATACAGCCGAGCATCCTTACAAATGTTTAGTGTGCAGTAAAGTATTCACAAATGAAGACAATTTTAAGATTCACATGAGAATTCATTCTGCAGAACATTCTTACAAATGTTTAGTGTGCAATAATGTATTCACAATTGAAGAAGATCTTAAGGTTCACATGAGAATTCATACTACAGAACGTTCTTACAAATGTTTAGTGTGCAATAAAGTATTCACAATTGAAGAAGATCGTAAGGTTCACATGAGAATTCATACTGCAGAATGTTCTTACAAATGTTTACTGTGCAGTAAAGCATTCGCAATTGAAGAAGATCTTAAGGTTCACATGAGAATTCATACTGTAGAACATTCTTACAAATGTTTAGTGTGCAGTAATGTATTCACAATTGAAGAAGATCTGAAAGCTCACATGAGAATTCATACTACAGAACGTTCTTACAAATGTTTAGTGTGCAGTAAAGTATTCACAATTGAAGAAGATCGTAAGGTTCACATGAGAATTCATACTGCAGAACATTCTTACAAATGTGTAGTGTGCAGTAATGTATTCACAGTTGAAGAAGATCTTAAGGTTCACATGAGAATTCATACTGCAGAACATTCTTACAAATGTTTAGTGTGCAGTAATGTATTCACAGTTGAAGAAGATCTTAAGGTTCACATGAGAATTCATACTGGAGAATGTTCTTACAAATGTTTAGTGTGCAGTAATGTATTCACATTTGAAGAAGATCTTAAAGCTCACATGAGAATTCATACTGGTAAACGTTCTTACAACTGTTTAGTGTGCAGTAAAGTATTCACAGTTGCAAAAGATCTTAAAGTTCACATGAGAATTCATACTGGAAAACGTTCTTACAAATGTTCAGTGTGCAGTAAAATATTCAAAGTTGAAGAAAATCTTAAGGTTCACATGAGAATTCATTCTGAAGAACGTATTTACAAATGTTTAGTGTGCAATAAACCATGGGCATCAAAAACAGATCTTAAAGTTCACATGCAAATGCACGCTGATGAACGCCCTTTTAAATGCACCATTTGTGATATGAACTTTGGTCAAAAGTCGGCATTGAAAAAACATTACAATACTCATTTGGAAACGTACTTGGAGAAGAAAAATGAAATATCTTTTTAAAGCATTTAAAGATATTTTTTACTGTATTTGATATATAATACTTTACTATAACAGATGATTAATAAGAATAAATTTAATAATAAAAAATTAAGTTATCCTTTCACTATAGAATTGTTCTCTGAATATATCTAGTGGTCATGATCCAATTTAAAACAAATTATTCTTGTTTTTTTTTCTCAAAATTCCAAAATAAAATATTCTTGAGATTTCAATTTCTTTTTATTTCATATTGAAAATATCATTTAATTACTTTAAAATTTCATTTCTAATTATTGAAAGTTATTTTGTCAAAATGATGGACTGCTTTGAGAGATTAAATGTATAAACTAAATATTTACCTGTGTTTAAAGCTTCATTGAGACAAATGAAGTTTTTAAGACATCAGAAATACCTCCGTGGGTTTCTTACTATCTGTTTTGGAGGAAAGAATTGAAAATTTGCTGTTACAATTAGTTTCTTTGCTTTATTATATGTTTTGTCACTAAAATAATCAATTATTGTGTATGATTAGTTTTGTACTTTATTTGTTGTATGATTTTAGCTTTGTGCAAGACGATCGGATATTTTGTAATATTGAATAAATTTATCTACCATTACAGTGTGATCTATTTAAAATCCATATAAATAAAATTGTTTGTTCTATACCAATTTAATTTCTTTCTGAAACACTTTAAAATATTTTGTAAAACCAAGTTGGATATAGATGTTAATTTACAATATGAGAAAAAATATTTTTGCAACTTTTTTTAATTATATTGCCCTGCTTTAATACATGTAAATTAGGACTTGCAAAATCTTGTTCTGAAGATGAATTAAATTCTCTTTCTAAATATTTTGTCTGGTTATCTTTATTATGAATGCAACTCATCTAAACATTATACAAAATGTGCATTGTTTAATGTGTGAATACACAATGTTTAATGTGCAAATAAGTATTCACAGTTAGATATAATTTTAAAACTCATCTGAGAATTAAGCTACTGGAGGATATCCTTTTAAGTATACTGCCTGCAATAAAATATTCCCATTGAAACAGAAACATTTTTCATGGAAAGCAAATCTTAAAACTCACATGAGACTTCATAATCTTATAAATGTTTAGAATACAGTGAATCTTTTTTACATAAAAAGAAAATATGATACACATGAGAATTCATAACAGATAATGTCCTTAAGAATGCAACAATTTTACTAATGTCTATTTTCAAAAGATAGAATTAAATGAACATCACTGACTCTCCCACAATTTTTTTTTTTTAATGCAATTATTGTGTTTGTTTTTTTAATGTGTGGGACGTGTGTTGTGTGGTTTTGTTACATGTCTTATATATTAAAATAAATAATACAAAGAGAGTGATAAATTTTAAAAATCAAATACAGTTGATTTATTTCTCACAATATTTTATTAGTTTCTAAATTTGTGAAAATTATTTCTATTAGAAACTTCTTGGCGAATGCTTTTTTAGAACCATCAAAAGAGACTTCTGTGCTTTAAAATAAGATATGATCTTAAAAAGTACAGTAACATTTTGATTTTTATTTTATAATGTTCTTTGTAATTGTAGTAATAAATTTTTTTATGTGTCACAATTATTGAGTTGACATTCATTGAGTGCATTTTCAATTTTGGTTATACCTTTTTTTTTTTTATCATGTTGTATGATACTGTATATATTTCAGTGCTATTGAATATGATCTGTTCTGTATTTAAAATCACTTACTCTTCAAACCAGTTTTCTCTTTTTCTGAAACTGTCAATGTTCTTTAACATTAAATTCTTCTAGTGTTTAGTTAATATTGAAGGAAAATGGATTTTATAGCATCTTCTAATTTTTTACTCATCAGTAATAGTAAAAGTAAAAGCTTTTTTTAAATTTATTTTTGCAGGAACTCATAAGAAAGGTCGTCAATTCGAGCATGAGAAAGTACATCCTTACAAGTGTATAGTATGTGGCAAAGCATTCACACGTAGTGATAATCTTAAGGTTCATCATAGAATTCATACTGGGGAACGACCTTTTAAATGCTACATTTGCAGGAAGGAATTCACACAAAAAGTTACTTTAAGTAGACATTTCTTTACTCATTCATTGAAACTTAATAAAATATAATTATTGGTGTATTTCCTTATTGTGTGTATAAATTATGCTACTTGGTTTTGATCAATATGTCTCATATGATCATTAAAAAAAATTATACATAGAAAACAAATCTGCTTTCCCCCTCTTTTTCTTTCCCATCATTTTTTTACATGGATATTTTCTTTAATCTATAAATTAGAGAAAGCTGTTTCAGTTTGGAACTTTTTATGATTCCTTGCTCTTTTACAAAATTGTTCCAATGTTTGTTTTGCCACATTTATTTGCAATTAAATATGAAATGTATTTTTTTCTTTTTTACTGTGCATTGTGATGTAATAAAAGGAAATTTCAAAAATAATATCCATTTTGTAAATTTTTGTATAATTTCAAATTATATAAAATTTTTATTTATATTTTTTTAACCTATTCTAAATATCTGTTTTCAATTTGAAGGTTTTGCCATTAGTAAAATCCTGTATTTTTCTAAATAGTTCCATGGTTTTAAGGAATTGGCAGACTATGATTCTAGTTAGCCAGTTCTCAAAATCATAAAAAGGCAATACTTCATCCTTCTTAAACCTGCTTTATAAAGCTTTAGGTATAAAATATAATTTGTTTTTTTTTTCTTTCGTTGTTTGTTAAATTTATTGTCTTTATTAAATTTATCATAAATCAATTTTAAAAAGTCCAGAAGAAAGTTATACGTAGAAAAAAAAAAGATATTTTATTTTCTTTTTTTCTACCGTCACTAAGATGTTTTCTTTAATCTACACTATCTTCCAATATGTATTTGGACACCCATGCAAATCAGGATACCTGCGGTCCTCATCTACGTCATGCCTTCTATAACTAAATATCGTTTAGGAAACATCACTGGCATAAGTCGCATGCAAAATGCCACGAAATGCAGAGCTGTCTGACTTCGAGAAAGTCGTAATTATCGGTTATTATAGAAATGGCCGATCCTCAATGAACATATCTAGTGAAGTAGATATACCAGAATTGACAGTGGCTTTTGTGATTAGAAAGTGGAAGGTGAGTAATGTGCTTCGACACGGCAAATCCACGAAACTAAGAAATAGAGACAGACGAGTGCTGTCCTAAGAAATTCGCAAAAATTGCACCAAACCGATGGCCCACATACTCCAGAAGTTCCAATAAGCATCCGGGATTGTTGTTTCGGTAAATACCATCCCACAAGGAAGCACATTTGCGTGGTTCCCATGGTCGTATTGCGGCCCCTAAGCCTCAGATTACAAAATCCAACCCCGCTGCTTGGTTGAGGTGATGTAAGGCATGTCGAAACTGGACCGTACATGAGTGGAAATGGGTTTTTTGGAGTGATGAATCAAGGTTCAATCTCTATCAGTCAGATGGCAGAATCTGGGTTTGGCGTATGCATGGAGAAGGCCTTTTTTCAAAATGCAATGTGCCTGCAGTGAAGTTTGACGGTGTTGGAATTATTGTCTGGGGATGTTTCACGTGATGTAGACTGACCCATGATCCCAATTCATGGTAAGCTCAACTCCGACTCCACTATTCTAGACAGCAATGTGCTTCCTACACTATGGCAATTTTACGGATTGGACCATTGTTATTTCCAGGATGACAATGCCATTTGTCAGTAGGTCCACCATGGATTGATATGACGACATATGGAATGTACCTACTGGATTTTCCTATCCAGACTTGAATCCTACAGAAAACTTCTGGGACGAGTTGGATCGCCGAATTAAGGAGTGCAGCAACCATCCAAAATTGGTGAAAGAACTTGTGTGTCTTCTCCAAGCCGAGGAGAAGAAAATACCACTGCCCACCATCCAAACACTTGTGAAAAGCATGCCCCAGAGGTTTAAGGCTTAACTGCCCCTAGCTATTACCAATTACTGAATATAAATAAATTGTGTTTATCTTTTTTATCACAGTTATCCAATTACTTATTGGTAGATAGTGTATTAATTAAAGAAAACTTTGTGTGTCACTTTATTATAGACTTAAGTGACTCTTCTGCTTAGTTTATGACATTTACTTATTACGAAATATGAGATAAAAATGTACTATACATTTTTTTAGTAGATTAAGCCGATGTTTGCTATGTCAAATAAAAAAAATTAGAAAATTATTGAAAATGTTCAAAGTAATTTTGTGCAATAATATTTTCTTGAGATATTGCGGAAAAATCTAACTTAATTTTTATTTCATTAAAATTCCTGGGAAAAAAATCCTTCCAATGCGCATATTCTCACGTCATATATCTACATCAAATTGCACTCATGTCCATAAATTAAAGATAATTCAGAGTCACGCTGAAATCGAACTCTAAAATACATACATCACCCGTAAAATGACTACACACATCTTCAAAAATCATATGCAAATTACAGGAAGCCACCAGATGACACCGATTGTACATGACAATGACGAGAGTGATGTGTACGGAATATAGGCAAAGAAATAAAATTGTTCGCAAGCGCTTTATAAGCCTCAGAGCAATAACTGCATAGTTATGACACAAAGGACGCATATGTATGATTTTTTACGTGGTAGAATTATCGGCCGTCTGGAATGTGGGCGTACCCAGCTGGAAGTATCCTAGGAACTTGGAATCGCCCAGAGTGTCATCTCCAGGCTTTGATAACGATTCCAAGATGAGGGTAATGTACTCACATTACTTTATAGCACAGGTCGCTCCCGAGTTACAACGCCGAATGAGGGCCGGTATTTGGAAGTTACTGCTAAAAGAAACAGACGAAGCACAGCATCAGACCTGTCTCGTCAGCTCTCTTCAGCCACTGGTACCACAGTTTCAAGGCAGACCGTGTACAGACGCTTAGGGCAGATTAGTTGGTCTATATGCTCGTAGGCCTGTCAGATGTGTTCAACTTTCTGCAACTCACTGTCGCTTGCGGTTAGCCTGGAGTAGAGAGCTTGCATTGTGGACACAGTGAGCTTGTGTGATGTTTTCTGACGAGTCCAGGTTTAGCTTGCTGTCTGATCCTCGACGGACTTTCATATGGAGAGCGACAGGTACCCATTATCATTATTATCATTGAACGAAACCGCTACGGTGGTGCAGGATTGCTCGTTTGGGGAGGAATTATTCTATGTTCCAGAACTGACCTGTATGTTCAAATTGGAACCATGACAGGCCAAAACTATCGAGACGTCATTCCGAAACAACATGTACGTTTGTTTCGGGGCGCCATGAGCGCAGAATTCGTGTTTATGGATGACAACATCCATCCTCACCATGCAAACAAAGTAAACGAATACCTTCGATTGGAGGATATCACCAGCATTGACTGGCCAGTATTCTCACCGGACATGCATTCAGCAGAGCATGGGTGGGACATGCTTTGCCGACGAGTTGCAGCCCGTCAACCACTTCCTACATGTCTAACTGAACATCGGAAAGCATGTAGTGAATAGCATAAAAGCCAGTTAACCATCATATATATCATATAACCAGCCATCATAGCATATAAGCCAGCCATCTCCCCGCAACCAAAGTCGTCAGATTCACGTGACGCAGCAACCACTCACCCACACACACTCTCTAAACTGGGTAGGCCCATTTAGACAACAGCTACTAAAAATCACTCAACAGTTATGTAGTTCGTCTCACCTCCAACTCACTGGAGGGAGAGTACTGTGGTGAATAGCATATAAGCCTGTTAACATCTACGCTACACGAGCGTACGCTTTTGTGTCCTGGTTTTGTTACTGGACTGCGAACCACAAGGACCCAGGTTCTATCCTTAGCGCATCTAAATCCGCTAAAAGCACTACTTGATGAGTGGTGTAATATTCCCTAAGATCAGATCGATAATTTGATACTCAGCATGCCTAGGCGTTGTACAGACTGTATTGCATCGTCTGGGAGACATACTATGTAATAACCATCATACCAACCATGTATTTTTTTTTTTTTTTGTAATTTGCTTTATGGAGCAAAAATTCGCAGTTTTTATTAATGATATCAAATATATAGCATCTTTTTTGCTCTTTACTTTTTGTTTAATAAATAAACTTTACAAATAAGTCACATTTGCTTCGCTTCTGATTCTTTCTTTTCCTGAACCTACATTATCCTTAATTTAGGGACATGAGTGTAGTAGCTCTAGGTCAAATGGTCTATCTTATTGAGCGCCAATACACATTCTCCTATAATATTAATAGAAATAAATACAAAGTGTCATTGCATTATATATGATGTCCATTTATTGGTCATCGTAAAAAGTTAAATATTTCATTCATTTTAAAAATTAGATTTTAATAATTACTTATTATGTTTATATCTAGATGCCTGCTGTTATCAAGGTCTGATATTTGATTTCTAAACTGATAAAGATAGACATATAGCTCCAGTTAGAAATCAGCAAGAGTAGTCTCCTCAAAATTATCTGGTATATTCTCCAATAAACTTCTCATACCAGAGAACGCCTTACATCATATTGGCCTATAAAGTTACTTAAATATTAACTTTTGGCTTGAATGTAGCATTTTTATTGAATCTATTGTGTCATCATTGGCTAATTATTTGGCAATTAATCCCTGGCATGCGCTAATAGTATTAAAAAGTCGAATTTTTTTTCAGACACTTTTTTCTCAACCGATTGAAATAAAAATTTCAAACAAAACTGCGCTAGTAGTCACAAAAGGCCATATCAAATTAGATATATTTAAGTTCTTGCATTTTTTAACTATCCCGTTTACTTGTTTCTGAAAATACAGACAATCATCCCCTAGTTGGATTTGGCTCAAACTTTGATAAGTGCCTACAATATAGATGTTAAATTTGTGTACCGAATTTTATATATCTTGCTTTCTTCATTTTGCAGTTATCGTGTTAATTCATATTCCAACATCCGGACAGACAGACTTCTACTGAACAGATTTCAACACAAAATTTGATGGAAATCTTCAAATTTGGTGTAAAAAACGTATACCAAATTTTATTCCTTTAGTTCAAAACATTTTTCATTTATATTTGTCATGGGTGAACATTTTCCAAAAATGTGTTTTTCTAAGTCCGGGAGGGGGGGGGGGGTAAAAACGTGGAGATTCATCAAAATCTAGAGTTCGAATTTTTTGACGATTACAATACTTTCTTAATTCTACATATACAAGAAAATAAATGTGTTTTAAATGATAGTGATATTTTATAATGTCTGAGTAAATAAATATATTTCTCAAATCAGACTTTTTATACAGTCCTCCGACTATATCCATCATATTTTGATTTTTGAAAGATGAAACAAGATTAATTGCTCTGCTATAAGGTTTTTTGAAATAGCAAAAAAACTCCGAACTCTTGAGTTTAATTTTTGATTAATTATTAATTTTTGATTGATTAAAATTTTAACAGAATCGCTCATTCTCCCATTCAAACACAGAGAGTGAAAACACGGTGCTGTTTTAAATGCAAGTAAGCAAAAAATTTCGCAAAAACAGTTTTTTTTTTTTTTTTTTTTGAAAATTATGTAGATGCACTGAGATTCATGGGGATCTCAGTTGGATTACCCTGTCAAAGGGTAAAATACACAAAAATAAGAGGAGACTTTTATAAATCCCAATCTTTAAAAGTTTTATAATTGTTGTTGTTGTCGTGTCTATGCATACAGTGCTAGTGCAAAAGATTAGAGTCCTCCAAAAGCCTTGGTGACAAGAAGGCTTTATAATTATAATATTTATATTAGCGAAATAATGCATTAATTTTACTGTTATTTTTTTTAATTCCTAAAAGTATATAGTATTGCGAGACACAAACACCACATTGAGCTATGTTCTACACGATACCGATTTTTTTAAATGTTTTCTATGAAACAGGGCTAAAAAATTTTACACTAGACATTTAAAATAATGCAGAATTTATTTTTAAATATAAGAATGTTAATTTGAAGGTATTTTAGTTTTTATAGTAAATATTTTATAATTAATGGAGTTTTATGACTTTTTAAATATTGTTTAAGTGGGTTTCTTTTATTAAAACTTTCTCTGAAAAAGAAAATACAATTTCAATAAAAATAATGAATAAACAATACAATCTAGAATATACATGACCGACAATCGAAAGGCTGCTTGCAACTCTTTTTCAATAATTTTTCTTCCTTTACTTTCGAAAATTTCGATTCAATTTTTTTAAATTTTTAATTTAAATTGATTGAGACAGTAAATTTTACTGTTATTTTCTTAAAATGGCTTTTTTTGCACATTTATAAGCTTATATTTTCGAGTCTAATAATTTCAGTTCTCTTTTATATACCTCTAGAACACTTTGTAGAAACGGGGAGGGTAGAGGAAAATGTTATGTTGAATTGGTAATTTATTTAACTCCATTTAAATTAAAAATATTTTTAAGAAAATCAGTTTATTGCAAAAAGAATAAATAAATATTTTTAATGTGAACGCTATAATTTTTCCCGTTAAATTTCGAAATCCACGAAACTGTAATAAATGAAGCATTTTTTTCTGTTCCAACCATAACATTGATGATATATAAACAAAAGTATTTATATATACGTGATACTAGCATTTAGATTTCTTGTTATGCATTAAAGAAATATTTTCATTTGGATGAATTTCTGTGCATCACCTAAGATGTTTTTAAAAATCCATGAAGAGAAATTTATCATTAGCAATTTATTTAAAATATCCCTTTTATTTTTAAGCTATAAATCTGTTTTTAAAAATTTGGGCAATCATTCAGAGCAGCGGAACTCTCATACTAACCAGGCACAGAAAATTTAATTATGCGAATATCAAATCGTCTCAATCATGGAAAAATAGTAGTTTATATTCATTTAATGATATCGCATATGAAATTTGTTTGGAGCACTGAATACCTCAATAAACTTGTTTGAAAAACAAATAAATATTTTTCTGTGCAGACTTGAGTGCAAAAGAAATCTTATTTTCGTACAATGAGACAAGCCGCGCATTGCTTCCAGCAATAGGACCTGACTGTTTGTGAAATAGGAAATTCTCTGCGTGTGATCAATAGGTTCCGCCGCCGCCTCAACTATTTGTGAGAGGTCTGTTCCAAAAACGTACATCAATGTATAAGAGACTATCCCTATGCTAGGGATGACAAATATTTTAAGAGCGGTTATTACGTAACCAATATCAAAAAGTCATAAATACCAGTGATCAATATTTAAAAAAAAAAAAAAGGTGTGATTCAAATCCTTGACATGATCTTACTGGTGATATTTCGCTTAAAGGTCTTGGATCACAATAGAAAGTACCAATCGGTACGATTCTGTCCAATGGAAGCTCTAAAACAAGAATTCAATCATCCAATATGTGAATGGATTGAAAAGTGAATGGACCGGTTATTCTTAGAATTATCGTATCATTGAATCGCATATCACTGAAAGTGAAGCTATCACAGGAAAGTGTTCATAATTGTGAAGTCACCGCTCCGCTATGATAACCGCTCACTTGACTTTCCAATCTTCGCATTTGACAATGCGTTATCCAATGAAGATCATTTCTAATTACCTGTGACATGACTCTCTAATGGCATACATTCCTTTCACTCTGCAGGCGCCATCTATTAGCAGAATATTGAACTAAAGGGGAAATTTTAAAGAAATGATTTTCTTTTAATTGAACTTTTCAGAAAATGGTTTACTCCAATAAATAAATTAAATTAATAGTTTTGAAAAAAATTAAAATTAAAAAGTAAGCTGAAATAGATAAATTAATTCAATCACATGTTACTTAAAATAGTAAATTAAGCATTAATTAGAATTAATAAATTATATATTTAATAATAATTAATAATTTTTAATTAATAATATGATTGAAACGACAGATATTTGGAACGAATATTTAAAAATAACAATAGCAAAATTATTTGTTATTCAAAAAACCATGAATTATGCATCTCTAACCCTTACGCATCTATCAACTTCTGAATTGTTTACGACTTCAGAGCGACATTAAATCGATCACGAAATTACGGATGCTAAAAATCAGTTTCTAATCTCAAAAATCAACAAACTTTATTTTGTCTTTTAAATTAGTGAATTTAAGTGAGAGTATTAAAGAAATATTAATCTTTGAAATTGTAACTCGATATTTTTATTTGATATCGATTAATCACTCCCTATCGATAGTGATCCAATTTTGTTTGTTTATCTTGGTTTTCACACATGTGCGAGATTTGATTTTGTCAATCTTGTTACTCACAAATGAAAGCTATAACGATATTATCTTTTTGCATTAAAAATTGCGGCCAAATATTTAATCAGCGATTCAATATTACGGTAAAGAATACATGCATCCCATTTCATAATTTGTCAAATGTGTTTCGATTTTGTTCTTCGAGTAATTATACGCCGACAAACGAACAGTATTTTAAGATTCGTGATTTAAATAGACAACTTTTAACGAAAATTGTTCCTTCTCTTGAAAAGGATGAGAAGTCGACAACCATTTGTACAGAAATTGAATTTGTTATTGCTAAAAATAGACGATTTCCAGAAAATATTACAATTGATCAATTGAAATCGTTATGTAATTTAGAAACACGCACTCAAAGATTAGAATATTTGTCTTTCCTTTTCAAGAAAGAAAGACATAAAATTTCTGATGCTTTGAAAAAATTAGAGAAAAGGAAAGAACGAACACTCAAAAAGCCCGATTTAGTGTATAGTGTGACAAACCCGTCGATAAAATATGGATTGGGTAGAAATTCTATATTACTGTCTGTTCGGACTCATGCTATGAATAAATTTTACAAATACCGATTGGCATATGCAACTTTATTCGGTGAGAAAATTGTACTTGATTTAAGTTATGATCCTTTTATGACAGAAAAAGAGAAAAGTGCTTGTGTTACACAATTAGCTCTCATATACAGTGCAAACAGAAAAAATCGAGATCCATATGACTTGCACTTTTGTAATGCCATTTCGTCGTATATGTGTGTTAAGAAATTTCAAAACTTTCTGCCAAAAGCAGCTGAATCCTTTGTCACTCTAACTGAAAAGAGTTATTTGAATATATTTCCTAAGGAGAAGTTAGTATATTTATCACCTCATGCAAAAGAAACTTTGCAAGAATATGACCACAATGCAGTTTATGTGATAGGTATGAAATTCTTGATATTATTATTGTTGTTGTTGTTAGCTTTACTTATTTGTACTTTTTGTTCTGTGTTGATTTGACAAATCAGTAAATTTTTTTTAAATTTCTCATTCTAACTGTGTAATTTGATGAATTGCCATTTAACTTTTCTGGTGCATAGAGAGTAAGTGATGCTTTTTTTTTATCATCCTCATTTTATTTAATATCATGTTGTGAAAAAAAAATGCAATACTATTTTGTCTTCATGGTGCCCCAGAGATTAGGAACATAGTTCTTCTGTGCCCTTTCCCTTCGTTGTGCTGTTATTTAACATCACTTTCATTCTTTTTCGTAGTGATAGATTGGTATCAAAATTAAGTTGTCAAAATTTAGCTATAATTAATTTTTATAAATAAAAATGAAATGCATACATAGTTTTTATGCTATAAAAATTCAAATTATTAAATTGATTTTCTTCTAATTTTGCTTCAAGTACTATGAAGTATAAGAAAAAAATCTAGTGCAAGTTTGATAATAGTGAATAAATAATAAATTTTTTATTAATCAAAAATTAAATTTTCATGTATGGAATTGTTTTCTCTTAAATACTGCCATTCCTATTGAATGACTTTATTATAGATATTTTATTTAGTGCTTTCAAGATGCTGCAATAATGTTGAATTAAATTTTATTTTATTTCATAAAAACTGATAATGACTTTTTGAAAAAATGGTTTTCTTTAGTTTTTAAAAATCATTTGATGTAATCTGTATCTTTTGGACAAGCTAGGAAGTTAAAAATTATTTAATGATGTTGATATTTTCATGTTATTGAAATAAATTACAGATGATAAAAAGATTTTGTTTTGTATGATTATTATTTAATTTTTTTTTTATAAAAAATATTAAATGTTCATAATTTTGAATTTTTAACTGTTTAATGATAATATTTGCAATACTTTTTATGTGTTGAAATTATTGATATTGCACAGAATTCATTTAAATTTAAAATCTGTCTCTGAACATATTTTATTCTTATTAATAATAAAAAAAAAAAGAGTTTATACTTCTGTGTAGTTACAAGGATAGAAAAGATGGGGAAAAAAAGAATTAATTTATTCTGTTACATCATTATTATTATTAATATTTTGAATTGGAATACAGCTATTTCTATAATTTAAGTTTTATTCTTCAGAAAAATTTGTGCTTTATTCCACATAATGGTATCTTAAACTATAAGTTATGACCTCAAATAGGATCATAAAGAATAATATTGAAGTTACAGAAATTTTGTAATTATTTTCCTTTTCCTACATAAAAATTATATATATCGAAGAAACATTAATTGTGTTATAATTACAAGTAAATCTCTTATACATAACTTGATGTTTGTTATCAAATTGCAATATGTATTAAAATGTCTTATTTTAAAAGCATTTTGTTCTGTTTACTCTGTATGAATATGCTATTAAAATTAACCTTCCTAATGCAGTCCCATAACTTCAATCCACTATTAAAAATTTAAATATCTATATCATTTAATTGCATATTATCTTTCTGTGACTTTATATTTCTTACCAGCTGCCACCAGCAGCCTGCTAGTTCACTGAAAATATTGCATTTAATTTCAATTAAATCTAAGTTGTGTTCATGAATCTTCCTAATATAGTCAAGTCCTATGATATCATAGCGCTATTAAAAACTGAACTGTTTGGTTAAAATTTCACTTATGTATTTTTATATAGGTACTTTGTATACATTAAACAGAAGCTTTTGCTTCATTTTTGCTTTTAAAATTTGATAAAAATATAGTAATTATATATTTTAAAACAGTTTGAATTTCATAGCTATTATTAATTTCAATAATAAAATCTTTTTAAAAATTATGCTAGAAAAAAATTTAAAAATTGTATAAATTTAAGAAAAAAAATTACTTTTTAAATACTAAAAGAATCTAAAAAATTTGAATTTTAAACAAATGTAAAAATATGTTTTGTATTGTAACATTTTCAAAATTTATCATAGGAAAACTCCAAAATCTCTCCAAGTTTTTAATTACTTAAAATTTTGGTGCAATCCAAGGTACATATTTCAATCCTGCAAAATATATTTGCACCAAATTTTGAAGTTCCTGATCAAACTGGCCTGTTAAGTACTAACAGACAAGCATGCTTTTTTCTTTTTTAATTATAGAGATTATTCTTGATTTCCATATTTTATGGCCATGAAAAAAAATTGCGGTAAGAAAACATTTAAAGCCCCATTTTAATATTCTTAATATTACATTCTTCAACACTCTTTAAGAAGTTTCTAGTCCTTTCAAAGAGAAATATAATTCATATAAGGAGGGGAAAAGTTAAAGAACACAATTTCCCGCATTGATTTTTCCTGAAAATAATAATTTTAAAAAAATACCTAAAAGGGAATGTATTTTAAATGTAAATGACTTGAAACTTACATGCAAAATTAAATAAATTTGTAATTTACTTAATATACTAGGAAAATTGGGAATGCTGCAATTCCTCTGTGACTAGATATGAGCTAACCTTGAAAGTTAGGAGTAAGAATTAGTAAAAAGCAGCCTGTTTTGTGTTTCATTAAAAGAAAATGACAGAAATTGCCATTCCATTCAGTCTCATTATAGGAATGATAATTTTTTGCATCTTAATGTGAATAGATTGTACTTGTAATGAGTTGCAGATTTATTCAATAAAAACTAAAATATTTAAGAAACATTTATTTATAAAACAAATATTTTCAGGTGCTTTTGTGGACACAGTGAAGAAACAAAAACTCTCTTTTAACAAAGCTGACAGTGAAGAAATAAAAAGTTATTCTTTGCCTCTGGATGACTATGTTATGTAAGTGTTATTGATTCCATAATAGTAATTAGTTTTAGAACAATTAATAGTTTAAATAATTTTGTTTTTCAATACATGTCAAGGTATATAATTATAGTTCTTGATAATTATGATTGCCTTTCTAGATGATCTAGGTCTATCGTCTCTCATAATAAGCAATAATTAATACTAGGAATGGTCCAAGATCAAATTTCAAAATTTTAGAAATTGAGTAGAAAACAAACACAATTTTTAATGATATACTAATACAATGCACATATACTTTTCAAACAGTTTCATTTGTAAAGTGTAAAATATTTATATAGTTAATTTTACAATGTTACTTATGGCATTTTTAAAATTAATTTATAATTTTGTATTTCCATGCACATTAGGTTGGGGGGGGGGAATCATATTTGTTTGTCATTATTGCATATTGCAAACTGGTAAAAATGAAAAATATATATATGTATAAAATTAATTGATATCTTCTAATTAAAAAAAACTGTAACATTTATTGTTTTTCATTAATATAAACTTTATCTCTTTTTTTAAAATAGAAGTTGTTAAATACACAACTTTTTAAAAGTAATAAAATATACTTTAACAGGTCAGTCCGTAACTTCTAACTGTCCCTCCTAAAAAAATTTTTAAAAAAATGAAATTGAAATTACATCACAATGTATGTTTTAATTTCTAATCACTGATAATTATCTTCATGCATCAGTTTATGGATGAATTATAATAGTTTCATGTATATGCATTGCAAAAGATTATTTGGCTTTAAAAAAAGTATTTACTTTTTTACTGTCTTAACAGATAGTAATGCATTGCAAAATTAAGCTCCAAAACTAAAATATTATTTGTTAGAATGAATAACAAAAATTTAAAAAGTAATAAAAATTGAGTGATTGTTAAGAAAGCATTTCAATTTTTAATGCAGCCATGTGTTTCTTAAATTTCTTATATAGTCTTATTCTTTCTCTGCACCAGATGATACTTCAAAATCTGATGTGTAAGAGATATTTGGCATTACTAGCGATAAGATCATTTCTAAAATGAGTTCTGCAAATATACTGTAGTGCTTCTGATGTTCATTACTCTTCAGATTTTGAGTACAAACCCAGAGTGTATGTCTCCACCTAATTACATATTTTTCCTTCTTAATGTTTGGTGAATGTGATTTATCAATGAAGAAAAACCAGAATATCAATACATGAGTCCAGCTTGAGAAAACAGTACATTAATTTAAATCAACAAATATTTCATTGAAAACATAAAAACTAATGGGTTCAAAATTATTTGTAGTTTGGTCTGAAACATCTGACCATTTTTCTCCTCAAGACTGACTTTAAAATTTATTTAAAGCCCAGTTCTATGATGTGTTTTCGGTCGCACCATATCATAATCATCATCGTATTTTCAGCTAGGGCAGAATAGTCTTAATGATTATGGCCTGATACTTTTTGTTATTTTTCCCTGCAAGACTGCATATTTTCCTTTAAAATTTACCTAATGCTCAGTTCTCTGATGTGTTTTCTATCATTCAGTAACATAATCAACATCATATTTTCAGCTAGGGCAAAAAAATGCTTACTTTTTGTTCAAAAAATTAATAATTTTAAACAACTTTTCTTAAAGGTATCAAGTTATTTCAGGCTCAGAGATATATTTCCTGTTTTGATATTAATAAGAATAATGAATTTTTGTACTATCCGATTACTTTATTTCTTATTTTTAACCAGCTAAAAATGGCAGCTGGCTAAGGTCACACCTAATATGGAAAGTGTACTTAATATGTCAGCATTGAACGATCATTGAAAGTAGATAAAACAAACTTGTTTTTTGGAAATAAAAAAATGACAATTGAAAGTTTAAATTCAATAAATCATAAGTGCTCATTGTGTGCATGTATTTGTTCCTCTGCTACCAATAGGGCTTTCATAAACTTAAGACACACGTATATCAGCTGCCTTTCAGTGTCCTACCAGACATGCTCATGAAAGTGTGGGGTGTTTATTCATATCCTCCAACACCTATGGAATTTAGGAAAGGTTAGAAACTATGGACACATAGCAGAAAACTACAAAAAAATTGGAATTACTCCTCATAATAATAAATAGAGTAGTTGGTTATAATGCTAAACTGAGCAATGATGACTTCATATGAAGTATTTGCTAATAAATGAAACAAAGTAGTAAATATTTAAAAAATATGTTTGATCACCAAAATCGTGTTGTGTGATTTTTTTAAAATTTCACTTCTGCTTTTAGTTAAATATCCATTAAATAATGTTTGAAAATATTTGTTTTAAAATTAAGAAATTTCTATTCTTCAATAATTTGTTGGCACTACATTATATGTTACATATCAGGAAAAAATGCCACTAATAATTGGGTAACCAATGTTAAATGGTGTTTATTATACCATCTTAATGTTTAAGGAAAAGTAGCTTACAAGGAACATTTATAATTGTGATGAATTTTAACTTTTAATTTTTTTTTTATTTCTGTTGAACAATGAAGTTAGGACATTCAATTATGTACACTTAGTATTTCGACATTTGGCTTGCGATCAAAATATTAGAAGATCCATCATTTAATTTCATTTTTTTTGGGGAAGATCAATAAAAGAGTTACAGCTATAATACTCAAAATCAGACTCCTAAGTATCATCTAGAAAGAATAAAATATAAATTTCGTGCTAAAAAAATTTCTTAAAATAGATGCTTTAATTACTGGAATGTTTTTTTTTTTTTTTAATTTTGTTTACGATAACCCATTTCAAAACTAAGAAAATAAATGTTTAAGATTTAAATCATCTTTTATAATATAAAAAAGAAATTATATATATATATATTCATTCACCTAGAGTATATTTTGAAGAATTGCAAAAATCACTCTACATGTAAAAATTTTGCATGATTAACAAGGCATTTTGTTGTATTTTACTGAGGGGGTGGAGAGAACGTCCTTTTCCCTTTATCTTTTAAGTGTGTATTTAAATCACACTTTTCTTTCTTACAGTAATGTAAGGTTTCAGTTCTACTTTGGTAAGCCTTTACTTCAGATTCAACTTAGTATAACCAGCCATATGACAAGTATTAGTTATATTTAAAATTTGTAGCATTTCAGTTACAAATTTTATTGAGTAGATAATTAAAACTTTGCAGTGACATAAAATGATTTTGCTTATGTTTGAAAATGTATACTCTGAAAGTCTTGTATAAAGATAATTAACAGTGCATCATTTTATTAAAGTAACTGTACATTTTATTCTGCAGATAAGTCAATATTTTTACGATAGGTTAAGGGTATAATTTGTTTTGCATGGATGTAATAATTTAACATGTGCATATTCATTTTCTCTTTGCTTTTGTTGAATATATCCAAGAGTTATAAATTATATATATATATATTTTTTTGATTGGGACAATCATTAACAAATTTGAAATTAGCTTTTGAATCACCGTTAGAATGGGATTCTTAGATCTTCTAAGTGAAATATATATTATTACCTTCTATACTTTTGTTTGTTTCAGGTGGGGAGCAGGAACAAAAAGTTTAACTGTGAACCAAGTTTTTGAAATAATGCTTATCATGAAAAATACTGGTGACTGGAAGAAAGCATTTGAAGTAATACCTACTAGAAAAATTCGGAGATTGGACAAAGAGCAAATAGAAAAACAGAATGTCCCAGATAAAATATTTTTAGTTAATTCCTCTTAAATGTCTCATAGGTAAGAGCTCATGTAAGTCTTGTTAACTTTAATGTATATTCCAAGTTCCTTTTTGATGGAAATATTCTCAACTACAAGCAGTTCAGTTTTTTAAAAAATCTTTAAATATGTGCAAAGAAAAACCTGATTAAAATAAATATTCCTATCTTATAATTCATAAGGTGTCTAAAATAATGTTCCAAAATTAATATTAAACATTACTTCTATTTCTCTTTCCAAAAGTTGCTTAAATGGAGCTGAATGGTGCATGTGAAGTTATTATATAAAATAACAAGATATGCATATTATCCCAATACAAACATGTAGCATATTAATTTTTCTAAATTGTAGATATCAATAGAAACAATTATTATGTGGGTGAAATGAAAAGGATAGTGAATAAAATTTTTATTGTACAACAGGTTTTATTACACAAGAAAATCACATTTAGTCTGTGTGACTACACCTATATTAATAAACATGGAAGATGAATACTAAAGCAACATACATTGTTCATACATAAAAGATAGGTTTCATCATAAAAAATGAAGAAAAAATGCATAGTATATAACTTCATACATAAAATTTAAATTGCGTAGTATTTTTAGTTCGTTCACCACAAAGTGACTTCTAATCAAAAGGTGGAGGCGAAGGAATGTGGCGAGAAGCATACCAATCATTGTCATTCAAACTGACCAGTTCAGCAACAACTAAGTGAAGATCTCCATTGTGTTTCTTCAAAAGGCTTTCATTTTGCTGTCTGTTGCAAAATCCCATCTCAATTAGCTGCTCCATAGGATTAAGATTAGTTGAATGGGTATTCAGAGTTGGTCCACTGGTGGCAGCTTGAGGCAATTCTTGTGACAAGCATGCTCCCTTTAAAGGATAAAAATAAAGCATAAAAAGTCAAAAAAAGGGGGGGTGCAAAAATGCACCTCATTTTGCATGCTATTATTTATATTAAGTTATGAACTGAAAATATAAAAAGCTTCAGAAAAAAATTTATTTTAAATTGATTATTTCTACAAAATAAACTTGCAGTGTTAAGATTTTTGTCTTATCACGATACATATTCTTCCAACTATATAATTTAGGATATATATACATCATAATTTTTCATACTATCAAAAATTTATTAAATTATATATGATGGTATTGTTTATTTTTACACATTATTAAATAAAATGAAAAATGTAACAAATAAAAAATGAATAATGTTTACAATACAAAAAAAGTTTTTTGTACAATAAAATAAAATATTGTCTACATGCAAAATTACATTTCCATACACATCCCCAGTAATTCTACAAATGATGACACCATTTAAGATAATTTTAATACTATTCAATGAATAAAAGCAATATTATATACTTGGAATTTATTTAACATGAACCACATTAAATACTTGCAGACCAAAAATATATATCTATATAAAATCAAGTTTTATTATAATTACCGCAGCATTCCTTGGTTGTTGTACAGTTGATATAACAGCTCGGGCAGTATTATAAAGCGATGCAGCAGCACTAAGAGCTCCTGTTACAAGGCCTTCTGGCAATACTTGAACAGTTCTGCAAGATTATTATTAAAGTTAATCACAACTCAAATATATTTAATAAGCCCATGACAATGGAAGTAACAGATGAAAAAAAAAAAAAAGGAAACTTTTCATGTATATTTTATTATCATGCCAAGTTATTCTAAGAATAATCTATTTCTAATTTTACAATTCCACATTAGATTATATTTGATTCCCAATAAAATTTATTAATTCTACTGCAGTATAATTTTTTAAATATTCATTCAATTTGCACTAATTAAATGCAAGTTACTACAGAATTTAACATATTGTAAAGGATTAAGTATCATACCTTTCTTCATTTGACGCTGGAGATGGATCATATGTACTGTTGACAAATTCAATAGGAAACTTTGGAAATGTCATACTTGATGGATTTTCTTCAGGCTGAGGCTTTAAATTAAAAAATATATATTTTATCTTAATAGCCCTCAAGAGAGGAATATTTCTAAAACACAGTAATGTAATACTACCATGAACTAGATAGTGGAATATTTGTTTAATTAATCCTTTGGAGGATTTTCATTACAAAGTATTTATTAATTCTGTAAATTAATATTTAAATTAGTTGGATCTTAGATATTCATTGTTAGCTTCTATACCAAGTTCTCAGAAATAATTAATATAGGATTATATTAATATAATAAACAAGAATAACAGACATAACATAAATAACAATATAACAGACAAGACTTTTAAGAATAAATAGACTCTTAATTGAGGACTGCAGAAATACTGGAATGGTGGCTACAAAAACTGCAAAAATTTTTTTCTTCACTTATGGTTTGAATTATATTAATGTTCTGACTTTTTTCCAACTCAGAATCTTTGTATTAATATAAAATACTTTTATTAAAAACCTTTTTACATTTAAATATATATATGATTTTTTTAAAATTGGAATGAGCAACCTAAATAACTATTAAAACACTACATTAAATTTTTCCTAAATGAAGAATTCTAAGAAACATTAAAAGTATTCTTTGCAACGCTATTATATTATGTTATCAGTAAAGGTTATTATGATTTTTGCTTAAAATTTTAAAACATTCAATAACTAATTAGAGCTCTTTCCATAAGTACCAGAATAAGAGATTATATGTACCTAATAGTACATATTTTATTCAAAGACTTAAAGGAACAGAAATTGCCAAAATATTACTTCAAATTTTTTTTATCAAATCATTAGAAATTAATTGTTCTAATTCAAGAACTTAGCCTAAATGAATATAATTTTTTTTTTCTTATTATTACAAGTAATGCTAGATACAAAATACCAATTTACAGATAAAAACTCTATAAACAAATAACAATTATTAGCCTATGACACTTAAAATGCAAAAAATTACAAAAAGTTTTAAAAGTTTCTTTTTTAAAAACCTGCATTTTTTCCCCTCATATCTGAAACTCTTTTTCGAGTTGTGTTAAGAGTTTATTTATTGCATTTTATTCTTTAAACTAACACTTTTTGTCAAATTCCTTCCGTTTCTTCATATTTGGTTTGAAAATTCATCACACTTAAAATTAACTGCTTCTGTCTTCTCAATCTTATTGATCTTAGTTATCTTTGATCTCTATCTTTATTGATCAAAAATTCACTCTCAACAATACTGTTACCATTAGGAATTATCAATATCATTTTTAGCAAGAATATAGCATTATTGTGGGTTATAAGCACGGTCAAATTAAAATAATTAACTTTATGTTTTTTGAAAATTGAAAACTTATCCCAAAAGTTTGATTAAGGTTGTTGTTAGCGACATTCATCAGCTTATTGGTCTTCTTATCATAATGAAGGTCCAAGAAGTCTCTATATCTTTGAAAAAAGCTGTCCCGAGTTGCTGATGCTGTGGTCGCTTTGGTGAAATTATACTTTGGGTGCAGAGAAATCAATGATTGTGCATGCTAAGTGCAAAATGCTCTCATCAGCAATTCTCAGATTTTTAAATAGCTTTACGAATTTTTCTAACTTCTCCAAATTGATAAAATTCATTAATGTTTTCTTAGTTCTGTTGCCACTCTGTGAAATCTGAGTTACTGATATATAATTGAACATACGGTCATCTTTAGCTAAATTACATTTATTTTATAAATATATGGTGTTGAATATTAATTCAAGATAACGGAAGTTTGAGAGATGAATACATAATTTTCTTCATAGGAGATAATGAGTTTAATTTTACATTATTATTTAAGGAAATTTTATAAATATCAAATACAAAAATATTTTTTTTAAATCTTTTTTTCTTAACATAGCTGTACAACAGAATTAAAACCACTAAAAATGAATATTACTGTTTTATCTTAAGTGAAAACTTAGAGAAAGAAAGAATAAATCAAATTTATTCTGACCTCATTCTGTGCATGTTCCTGAGAAATTACATTGTCATTTGATGCATTCCAAGAGACTTTTACTTCATCACCTTCATAAGCACCTGAATCACCCTCAGAAGACACACTGATGTTAACTGAGCCAATAGTTTGTGTTGCATTTTCCGCAGTCGGACTATTATCTCCACTTTCAATGATGCTTACTTCAGAAGAAGAACCATCAGTAACAACAGATACATTTGTTTTCTTGCTATTTTTCTGTTTTTCTACAATATCCAGATATTGGTCACAAGAGATAACAGATAATTCAGGAACTCCAGTTTCTTGTGAAACAGTTCCTGAAGTCAGTGGATTACTTTTTGGAGCACATTTCTGTGGTTGCATATTTTCTGCAGAAATAATTCCAACTTCTTGGTCTCCAAATTGCATCATTTTATGGATATTTTTGCCAGAATAATCGGGCACTATGAAAGAAAACACATTTATTAATGTGAAATAAAAATTTAATCAACTTTAATAAGAAAACATCTATACTCTATTAAACAAAAAAAGTAAATATTACTAACCTGCTTCATTTGGATAGTTTGACAACAAACTAGACCTATGTTGAGCAAAGAAAGACTCTGACAGATTGAAACATTTCGGCATTGGAATAACAACAAATTCTGTATCAGATTCGGAACTTCCTAGGCTTACAACACTACATTCATCATCATCATTATCGGAATCTGGAGGAGGGGGAAAAAAGCAGTTAACATTTTTTTTGCCCTAAACATATGAATTATATAACTTTATCCACTTTAATAAAAGAGTCAAGACAAGTGTTTCATCATTATATATACCGATATATGTGTGAGTGTGTACGCAAAAAAAAAAAAAAAAAAAAAAAAAAAAAAACATTGATTTTCTATTTTAATGCAAGCTTTTATGTACACTGAAGTTTTAATTAAAAAATCAGTAAAAATGTTGGAAAGTAAAGAATGGAAATAAACAACACAAAATAGAATATTCTTAAAACAATCAATTGAGTAAGCTGAGGTATTCTGCTCTTTTATATAATAACAGCATATCCTTTCAATTCCATGGATTTTTTAAATACTTCAATAAGATATAAGTAATAATACAAAATTATTAGCTTTCAAAATAGAATGATTGCGTGAAATGTTCGTTTTTGCTAAATACTGACTCCACAGTTAGATAATTCAAATCAAAAATATCCACGGAGAGCCTCCTAAAAGTTTTATTAAATTGATATGGACTTAACTTTCATATATAAATCCTCATAAAATAATTGATATTGCATGTTAGACATTATGAAACATTTATAATAAATAAATTGTGTATTATATCAAAACTTATTTAAATGAATATAATACACATCTTACCTTTGACATCTTGGGAATTGTTTACATTCATACTGTGCACGTCTTTCATTGTTGGTGCATGATGATCAGGAGATTTTGGTGGAGTCAAATCTGAAAAGAGATTAGTGTTAAAATTATTTTTTTCAATCAATAAATGCTCAAAATAAAAATTGTATGGTAAATATATTTACCAAACGGAGTATTATTAGGAGTGGCTGTCTGAGATGAAACAACTGCTTTCCTAATAACAATATTTCCTCTGTCATGTTCTTTTTTAACAGCAGTCAAAACTTGTGCAATACAGGAAACTTCATCTTGCTTGTTTTCAGCCACCTAAAAAAAAAAAAAAAAAAAAAAAAATTCATTTAATCAATAAAAAAAAGCTATATAAAACTTTCCTAACCATAAATATGAAGCAGGGAATCAATTTTTAAAATATAGCAATTACATTTTAAACCATCTAGTTTTCATATTCTAATTTTCTTATCATATATTCAAAAACAATTTTAAAATGAAATAGGAGAAATATTTCAAATATAGAAAAAATATATGCTTTACATTTATAAAATAATAAAACAGAAAGAATAGATTATTTTACAGGGTTACCCACTCAAGTCAGGGGAAAAACTCCCCCCCCACATGTGTATATTCAGCATGCGAGGAAATGCAAAATATGACTTTAAGCAATGGGGAAAGCAAACAGCAATTTAACATTATTTGGAATAATAGTATATTAATTAATTTATTTATTTTTTATATTTTATAACACAAAAAAAATTAATGTAATTGAGTGTTCGAAGAAAATTCAGGCAACAAAAGAATTCTGATAGTAGAAAGGTAAAACATATGAATAGTAATATCAATACATCTATATTTTTGATATTACTTGCTTTTATCAATTTAATGATGAGTATTTTCATTCTTATAGAAATTGTTTTAAGATTCAAATTAAATGAAATCAAACTTTTTATGGAGAAGAAATGAAAATCAAAGAAAGTGATTAGATTCTTTTGATAAAATGTCTTTAAATTATTTTAATGGACTAAAAAAATAAATTCTGTAAATTTTGGCAAACATATTCAAACTTATATATCACTTAATTGTCAAAATTATATTTATATACATCATTTGAATTATTTTAAAACAAATTGGCATTAATAATAAATACTTTACAATTTTTAAGAAATTCTAATTTAATTCAATATTTATCACAGATTTTAAAAAAATATTATATTGGTTTAATTAATTAAACTTTTATTGGAAAATAAACACCACTGGTTCTAAATTATAAATATTTAAGCTAAAACGCACCCTTTAAATAATATTTAATATATTCTCCCTCATTTAAAAGTATATAATTTAATGAATAAAATTGGCGAATGCTCACCTCTTCAGGAAGTTGCTGCAATTTTAACTTTCTTTTGTGGTCTTCTTCAGAATCACTTGAGGATGATTCTGAACTGGAACGTATTCGAGTTTCTGTTTTTGATGCAGCTGTCTGACACCTGCTTGCTTCAGCATGTAGGTCAGCATATTTACTTTCAAATACGGTCTGTGAATTTTGAGAATTTATTAGATTAATAATGCAAGTTCAACAATTAATAAAGCAGCATGATGAGAGGGGGAAACTGTCATTCCTTTATTACACAACTCAGATTAAATATCGATGATCTCTCTTTCATACGCTTTCTTTATTTACAAACTTAAATTTTTGCTAAATGTTTAATATATATTTTTGTACATAACATTTTATTTCATAGAATTTCAAAAGAATTCCCAAACTTTTTAAAAATTATCAACATAGAGATTGTACTTTCCAAAGGTCATCATGAAACTAGAATGCAAAGTATCAGCAATATTTTCATTAATTTTAGATCACCATTCTCAATTCTTAAAGAAAAATCATTCATCATGTAAAATTTACTTTTAATAAAAATTACAGAAGAACAAGACTTCACATGCAAATTTTAAAAAATCAGGGAAAAAAAAATTCAAGACTCTGATACAATGATGTGATATCAAAATTGCAATGAGAAATGAAAATTCGTTAATATCTATACTTAGAAGATTGGTAGAAATAGTTAAAAAGGCGTAAAATACTGTCAACTAATTTTATGCAGAAACACAAGTCATCTGACAGATAGTAGCCATTCACTAAGCAGTAGCAAATTACAACAGGAATATTTTTTAACTGAAAACTTAAAAGGCTCATTGATCACTATAAATTGAAAATGTTTTATTTAATACTTTAGATAAACTAAGTCTACCTATATTAAAAATTTTAGTTTATAAAATTATGACAAATTCTTCAAAATAGTAAAGATAAAAAATTTAATAATAATCAATTTTTTTAAAATATTATCTAATTATGGTCATACAAATTGAAAAAAAGATTACATATTAGATTCCTTATTGATAGTGGTGTTCTCTTTTGCTTTTTAAAAACATGCCATGCCTTTTTAAAAAAAACAGCAAACATATGATTTATCTAATTTTACAAAAAATTTAGTCATAAGCAAATTTTATATATTAACAGATAAACAAAAAGGCTGCCTGATTTCAAACTATTCTATTAATAATCATAAGAAAGCAAATTCTGTGCATAACAAAACATTATATATTCCTGCTAAAGAGTTACTTCATTTTTAATAATTTATTTATCTAGAAATAAATGTTTAGAAAATTGTTTAGTAATTATAATAATTCAGAATAGAGGATAAAACGGTTTAATAAAAAAGCCAAGCTGTGTTTACTTTATGTTAAAAAATAAAGGATATTAATACATATTTAAATGCTGAATTAGTTAACAAAAACAAAATATGTTTTATATTTTAAATTTCATTCAAGAATTATCATGCATAAATTTATAAAATCATGCTTCATTGTTAATATCATAAGTAGTTTCTCAGCAAAATTAAGATAAGCCACAATAAATATTATGCTAGTACTTAAAATTCTTCTTCTGTTTTTTTTTTTATAAATAATGAGCAGGGGGATTATCATTAGTCTTAAACAATTAACCATTCTAAAATTGTATGATATTAAACAATTTTTAAATTTAATACAAAAATAATATAAATTATGGAATTTTCTGTCTTAAAACATGTTGATATTGGCGAACAAATAAAATAAATGCTTAATCATAGTAATCAAATGTCAATCCCTTGCCTGGAGTTGTCTTGCCTTCATAACAATTGAGCTATTAGCACAGTTTTTATAACAATTGTTGAATATTAATCGCATATCAGCAGCAAATTCTTCAGGAGAGTTGTATTTAGAATCTTCTATTTTTGCCTGACAAAAAAAAACATTTAAATAATCATAGCAGAATAATAATTAAATAATAATCATTTACAGCTTTAAAAAAAAAACTATGCTAAGAACATACAACCAGTAACCACACAAATTATCTTTTTCAGTTAAAAAAGATATGTTTAAAAAACTATAAAGAAAATAAATAAAAATCATACATTAGTAATAAAATATTGTTGTTCTCACAAATTTTCACTGACAGACCATTATTGTTCTTCTATATCATATTTCAATAGTTCAGTTTTTACATGCATGATGCTTTATCATTGTTTTAAAAAGATGCTATTTTCAAATGCAAGTATTAAAGCAGTTTATTACTCTGGTATATGAATGCCTCGATTTAAAACTTAATTTAAAGCAAATTTCAATAAATTTCTTTCAAATTATGATAAAAACATCCCGATTAAGAAAATCAAAATTAATTTTTTAAAAAACAATTTAATTGGATAATTATTTAAAAGATAAAATATTAATAAAAATCATTAAAAATGTATATTTAAGATACATGCCTTAAATAATATAGTACAATATCAAATATACATATAACTTATAAATTTCTGCCATTATTTCAAAAAGAAATTTTGTTAAAACATCTAAAATGTCATTCTAATTTTAGCTAATGGGCTATATCAGATGTTTGATAATTGTTTAAAATTGCTCATTGAGTTTCACTGATGCCGCAACAGTAAAGTATCACTGCCAATAAATAAGAAACTGGGATTCATGCGACTCTCATAAAACATATACATTCCCATCATCTAAATTAAAAAATAATTATTCCGAAAAAATAACTAATAAATACAAAATACTCCAAGCAAAGATACAAATATATCATAATAGGTAATTTTTTATTCTTACCTTCATAGTATTAAGATCCATAGGTGTTTTGATTTTTGCATTATAATCTGAAAAATCTATCTTGTAAAATGGCCAAGCATAAGCCTAAAGTAAAACAAATTCAAGGATTAACATAAAAATTAATCATTATAAAAATTGAGATTATTAGCAAATTATTGATTAGATTAGTTTTTATCTGCCATCCAAATGGAAGAAAGTCAGTTGAATTAATTTCAATTAAATCACTTGATGATTGTGATTACTTCTACAAAGTATTTTTAAACATCAAATCAAAATAGAAATTAAAACTTATTATATTAAAAAGCTAACACTAGTTTGTTTACCATGTTTTATTATGTTGTTGTTGTTTTTGTCACCATAGAACAAATAGTATCCAGAAAATTTCTCTCATAAGGTGTTGTTCTCAGTAATAACGTAACGGCACTCTTTTATTCCTCATATTAACTGCACACGTATTTAGCTGATTAACATATATCTAAGTATTTAAATATACTTTATAACTTAACTTTAAACATTGGAAGAAAATCTAACAATCAAATACCTGAGGAAACAATATGTTTAAATTTCATCGCAACAACCAAAACTATTGTTGAAAATCGTGCATCCTTTAATCTGTCAAAATTTAAGGAAAATTTGCACCACAACTAAATTGGTATCATTCAAAGGATAATTTTTTAAATTTCAAATAGTTATACTTAATAGTTAGATTTGTGCAATATCTTTGGGAGTTATCATGGAATAATTTCCAATATTTTGCTTCATTTTTAATTAATTAAAATGTTAAAAAATTGCTCAGAGTTGCAAAATTTTATTCTCTAAAGTAAATCTGTGCCAAAATTGATAGCTGTTAAGTTAAACAATCTGTGTTGCAGATTGCCAACATGCATATTTCTTCTATTATTAGTAAAGATTGTTATATATCAAATAATATAATATCTTATTCTGTATAATGCTCTTTAATGCAAAAATTTTAAACACAAACAATTTACAAAGCAAAATAAAACAATCCTAACTCTAACTCAACTCAACTCTAGTTTAATGAAATAGGAAATAGTGGTCAGAGGAAGCATTAGCAAGGGGCCAATTGTTCTCATATTGACAATTGTCTGACCTCCCCCCCCCCCTCCAGTAGGCTCAAGGTGGAGAGTTTCACCAGGAAAAAGTTTCCACCACTTCAGGACAGCTGTGAATAGCTGGGTACTAATAAATACAGTAATTTAAAAGCCATCTTAAAGTTAATATAATATAAACAATTTAAATATCCAAATAAAGTATAGGCAGTTTGATTACATTTGGCAATAGAGTGAATAACCTACAAGGTGATAGGTAAATAAGATAACACATTGCCGATTACTTTTGACCACTTAAGAACGCAATGCGACGGATGATGACGACATTTTAAAAACCTAAATTATACTTAATTTTTTTAATTAAATGTAAAATGAAAAATTATTATGAAGCAAAATTACAGAAACTGTGCTTGACCCCTTGTCATATTTATACTACCTCCTTGCCAAAATAATCTTGTTAACCTGTCGGCACACTTCTGATATCGCCTTTGCTTGTTGTAATAATTTCTGTTATTAGCTTTTTTTACCATGTATTTTAATAAAATCTCTTCCCATTTTAAAATAAGAATCATCTGGCTAAGTTGATAAACAGAGGTTATGTGTATGTGCATCTTATTTTGTTAAAGCATTTCACATATGGAGTGTATAAATTTCTTCCAGAATCAGATATATCAACTAAAACTCTTTTGTCTCTTAAAACAAATTTTATAATGACTACACTCACATGCACCTACTTAAAAAAAAAAAAAATACATACCACATGCGTCTCTTCAAACAAATCTGTTATTATTTCATAGCAAAACTTTAGATCCTCACTTGGCTTAGACTTCTTGCTTTTAGAGGTGCTCGTCTAAGAGAAATAACATATTATTGAAAAAATAAATTTAAAATAGTTTTTTTTTAAATATTCATATGACTTTAATGAGCTGGGGCAAATTTAATTTTCTGAACAGAGATAAAGTCATTTTTTCCACATTGAGTATTCTCCATTATGATAAGAATATCCACCAAATATGAGTTTAAAAAAAGCATTTCAAACCAAAATTTATTAAATTTAAACATATAATTACTCAAATACTAACTTCCTTTGAGGCTGTTTTGTCACTCTGCAACTTTTCTGAGGGTGCATTTTCATTTTCTGCTTCTTCTGGAGATCTTACAACAATATGACACCAAACAATATCACCAAATGGACGACTCTTATGGCAGAAATTCCAATGACTACGAAAAACTCCTGGGAAAGATGGAGTAGTGAAAAGAACTGAAATAATTCCCTCTTCTCCAGGTTTAAGGTGTGGAACATCCACATGATCATTAGTAGGTACTAGACCTGGGGAGCCTTGTATCAAACGCAGCTAAAAAAGTACACATGAGTTATTAAAATTACTGTTTTAGGTTATTTTTTAATAATCTGATAAGACATCCAAGCACTTAAAAAAATAAAAGTGACAATGACCAATAAAAAAGCCTCTAATATAAGCTTTCATTATTGAGATAATTAAACTATTTAATCATTAAATAATTAATCCACCTATAATTACTAAATACTATTGTAATATATATAAAACTGGAACATTAAGAATAGCTGAACTTCTGCTTTTTAAAGTTGAGAATGGTTAATTTAAAAATAATTGCAAAACAAATGATACTTTTTATTATAAAACTAAAGTTTAAATTTCTCTAATTTGTTTTGCTTTTCTAATTATTTTTATTATTTACTTTTTTTCTTTATACTTCAACAAATAATATCTAAATAGTTATAGTAAAATCAGTATTAAATGAAGCAATTAACTCTCACCTCATATTACCAAAACATATACAGAATAAGGGAGGGACAGGGGTGAAGTAGAAAAAAAAAACTTACTTTAGTAGCATGAGTCCAAACTCTAGTACCACTATTTACAACTCTCCAACTTTTCACAAATTTGGTAGAAGGTGGGAGAACAGTACTGTCAGGTATGGTTTCATCCATTACAAATTTTGCTTCATATAATCTTTAAAAAGAAAAAAAGATCATAGCAAAAATAAAATCTCATAAAATATTAAAATAATAAATATAACAAATGGATCACAATATTATAGTTCAAATAGTAAATCAAACAGACTTAAATTTTCATTTGATTAAAAATCACATATGGAAGAGCAAAGAGATATCACGATATAAATTTAATAGCAAATGAAAATTCAATGGAAAAAAATGCCAAATAAAGTATGCAACTTTTAAAAATCTTTTAAGGAATATTATATGCAAAAAGACAAATTTAATTATACAAATCATACAGTAAGCATAGCATACATACATATTTTAAAACCTCTAATATTAACAAAATGAAAAACAAACTGCAGTTTTAAATTAATTAATTTAAAAAATCAATTTACTTCTGAATATCTTATGTTAATAAAAAAAAAATTTAAAAAAAAACATTCTGAATATTAAATTATAATCTAAATGCAGCATTGCACACAAGGTTCAAGATGTGATAATTATATTTCATAAAATATGAATAGTTAATAGAAATTTTGTATGGTTAAAAAAATTTCAAAAATATAAAATCAGCACATTACTATTAGATGAAATGCAACAATCAAAAAGATTAAATCACAAGACAATATTTTATAAAAAGAACTAACTTTTTGGTTTGTCGACTTCTTGATGACCCTGTATGCATTTTTCCTGGATTTGGAATTTCTTGATGCTTTTGCTTGAGATACATCTTTAAAGCAATAGGATATCGTATTTTCAAGAATATATGATTTTTATTATGTATGTTAGGCAGGCTTTCACACTCTTGGCAGAGATCAAAATCTGAGCAATTTCTAGAAAAATAATACATCAATTCCAGGCAATATTTTTTAAATTAAGATAATTGTTACTTTCATATATAAATAAATATGCTCAGTTTCTATCAAAGGGGCAGTTATTAAGTGTGTTGGCATAATTTTTATCTTTTTATATTTTATTTCTTATTGATTAAAAAGTCACTCTTCAAAAGGAACAAAAACAAAATGAGATTACATATTTAAACAATAATAATAAAACCAACATTCGTTGAAATAGTTTGTATTCTGTACAAGTATTCTACTTCTATGATTGCTTAAATTTCAGAATCAAATGCTTCTAAACTTTCACTAGACAATCAGATTGAATTCAAAATAACATGCAACATTTTTAAAATAAAAACTAGAAAAGTTTTTCAAATATTCTTAAAGCTACACAAAATGCCAATTTTAAATTAAATATCTTTTTCGAAATTCCTAAAAATTGCATTTTGTATTGTTAAAGCTAAATTCCTGATAAGGGGGGGGGTATCTCTCTCGTATCCAAGATAAGATCTTCAATATTTAATCCAAGATCTTTATCTTGGATCAAGTATCATCACTTCATTTTTTCACTTGATTTTATTCCATTTATTTTAACTTTTTCTTAATCATTGTGTGAATCAAAATACAAACTTTTTTAATACATTTCAATTTAAGCAAAAGTATTTTGAAAGTTAAAAAAAAAAAATAATAATTTTATTTTTCTTAAGATATAACCATAATGCTATAAATTTTTAAAAGATGAATTTTACTAGAAATGTGAAAATTTACAAATCATCAAGTGGGGAGAAAAAAAACTAAAGCTAATGATATAATTGAATCAGCTTTCCTCTCAGAATCAATCGTAAGCTTGGAAGCAAAAAATAGTTTTAAATCTGGCCTCCATAAACAAAAAAATTAAAATACATAATTGAAGTTTAAATTTTTAATACTTAATATTATAAGAAATTTTTTAGTTAGAAAGAATAAAAAAATTAAAATTTTATGATGAGTTACAACAACGTTTACTTACCCACATTTATACCGAATTCCATGAATGAGCTGATCACAATTATCACAAAAGATACCTGCATGAACAACTTCACCTAAAAAGAATTATTACATACAACATGTTACATCAAATAAAAGGAACAGAAAACTCTTTTTATTCAATTAAAACAACTCTGAATAAGACACTTAAATAAGGAACAAAAAAGTGTATCTAATTGGAATATGGAAACTGAACAGCAATTTGAAAGTATAATATAATGGATAATCAGTAAGTTTTTAATAAAAATGTAAGTAAAGAATGTTTATTTAATTTCATTTTGTTAATTAAAACAATGCAATTTGACATTTTTCAATATATATAAATATGAAGTTCAAGGAACTAATTTCTTTTTAAATAAACAAATAATTTCAACTAAGATGTACTTAACCCCCCTTAGTTACTTTAAAAGCAAATAACTTGTCCTCCCCCCTTTGATGCTTTAAAAGCAAATAACTTGTCAAGTCCTGACAACTTTTCTTTTCCTTTCATTCTGCCTTCAAGACTGATAACAATAATAATAAAAAAAGGGACACACTAAGTTTCAAAATGAAACAGTTTTAATAATAAAAAAATCTTACCTTGAAAGTCTGACTGGTTTTCTTCCACTTTAGATGCTGCCCCAGGTTTAATGGTCGGTAATTCACCTTGAGATACTTGCAGGAGCTCATCAAGAACCTCTTTCTTTATCTCATGTTTCATCTACAGTAGCAAATTCCAGCACATTTTTAGATCAAGTGAAATCACATATTTTGCAAAAGAGCAATGTAACTTTTTGAAAAGATATGTGTGAAATTCAAAACTGAATGCATTAATAAAAGGTATCTGTCGAAATACATTTTCTAAATTCTTTAGAATGTTAATGTCTCTATTAAAATCTTCTTATGCATTACATGTACAATAATTGGCACAAAATTAAGATGTCATTTTTAGGAAAAAATTAATGTAAAGTAAAATTTCATAATTTTTCATTTTTGTAAATCCATGTATGGGAGGATTAATCTAAATATTAAATAACAGAAATCAGAAAAAAATTAATGATATTTCTTAAATTTCTTTTATTATGCAATTTGGGGTGTAAAAATTATACGATATTTATGCTAAAAATTTTATATACATCTCTAAAAATTTCATTTTAATATGTGCAGAAGTAATAAAGAACATACTTTTATCATATATTGTTGTAACCACAAAGGACACTGTTCTATATCAAACTCATCCAAATTCAGATCCCCAGAAGCTTTCTCCATTGTTCGAGATGCTGAAGCCTGCAAAATATTTAATTTTATTAAAGAATAAATTATACACTAAATAAAATAAATTTAAAATAATTCTTACAAAATGATAAATCAAGAGTAAGCATTAAAAAATTGTGTTAAAAGTTTAGCATATAAGTAAAGTATATAAAGGCCCACTATGTTTTGAGATGTTGAATTCAGTAATAATAACCTTTATTATTCCCAAATAATAACCATTCATATTTCACTAAACCAAATATTGAATAATTGAAAAAAATATATATATTATAAAAATGATTTCAATTTTAAACTGAATGTCAAAATTTACCTATAATTTTGGCTTTCAAAATCAAAAGCAATCCAATTAAAATATTCTAATAAAAGTAATAAAATATCAGTTCACAATGCAAATAATTTAAATATACAATGAATCAAAGTGCCAAACATTATGTTTTGCAATTTTATAAGCTAAAATTAATGAAAACTATACTATTTTTAGATGCCAAGGGGATTTCAGAAAGTAAAAGCATTTATAAAAAAACATAATTGCATCATTGGTTCATTATTTTTCTAAAAAAATAAAATTTTGTTTTAAGTGAAAAAAATTAAATTAGCCTTATTTCAGTTATAATATGTTATAACAATTAGTTCACTCACCACAATGGTATTAGAATCACAGTTAAAGTAAATTTAAATTAATAAGCTATATTAATTATTTTAAGGTAAAATAACTACTTGAAATTATTTCAAATCAAAATCTCTGCATCAAATAAACTGCATTTATTTTTTTTTCAAAAATTCACAACAAATAGAAAATAATGAAATTTAAAAAATATTGTAATGATTCAGTACACTTCAAAAAAAAAAAAGGTCAGACAAAGCTGTTATAAAAATAAACAAGCAATTATAATAAATTACAAAATAATTGTCAATCAAATAAATGCAACACAAAAATTCAAACTAAAATGTAATTGCTAGCAGTCACTGTTTACATATATTAAATTTAACATTGGATTGTTATCGCAATATTATAAATCCCAAGTTTAAAAGAAAATTAGTATAAAAAGTAAATATTTAACAAAAATTTTATTGGGCCTGTTTATAAAAAAGAGAAAGATATTTAAAAAAAATAATGACATCCAATGAGAAACCATTTAAAAATCGATTTTCATATTACTAAGATTTAAATATTATTCATATATTATCTAAATTAAGCTGATAATATTTCAAATTATTAAATTACGTATTATAATAATGTAATTATTGATTTTCATTATTTGATTTATTATAATATTATTTCAATATTGCTGATATAAATGTTATAACTGAAGGTTTTATATCTACCCTATTCCAGATTTCTAATAATTTTTATTGAAACTGACTTTTATCTGTAATTCTATTTGATGAAATTCTTAAAATTGAATAAACTGATATATGAAAAAAATAATATAAATTAAACTGATAGCTTAAATAGATTACTTTCTGGATTTTAATATATAGTAAAAAATTGTTCTTGATAATTCTCACAGAAATTATTGAAATGGAAATACAAAAAGGCAGAAATGTCATATTGTACCATTTCAAAAAAAAAGCTTAATGCACTGTTAAAATGAAATTTGGGAGATGCAAATTTAAAACAATTTGACTTAATTTAATTATTAAAACAAAAAGATTTATCAAGATATATATATATATATATATATATATATATATATATATATAAGCTATTAAAAAGCTTTTATAATGCTTTATTGTGAAAGTCCAGACATTAATATAACTACATTTTCATGAGCTTAAATTCATAACTAAGAAGTTGTAGGTAATTTCAAATGATTTTTTAAATATGAAAATACCATACATTACTTTTTTTTTCAATATTCATTAAAAATATTAAGATTTTAATTTTAAAAAAATGATGTAATTTTTCTGTTTTTAGAAGAAAAATAAGACAATTAGCAGTTATCTATAACAAAAAAAAAAAAAAATCCATACTTTGTAGATAAAAGTGAGAGTAATTTAGTTATTTAGTTTTGTTAAAATTTATTTTAATACATATTTTTAAAAAATTAAATTCATCAATTGATTCCTAATTTATCCCAAAGTAATAAGAAGAAAAAAAAGAACAAAAATAAAACTAACTTTCTTTTCCTTTTAAATCTATATAATAATAAAAACGCATTCAAAAATGCGATTCTTTACTAAAAGAAGATGTCAAAGAAATTTTTTCCTCAAGTTTAAAAGTTACTTTTCTTCTAGTGTATATAATAATCAGACAAGAACATGGGGATGGGGGAAGGAAATGTCATTCACCTATGGCTATTTATCAATACCATTTAGTGAATTGTATGGAAAAAAAAAAAAGTACTGAAATCCAACGATCAGACTTAATTTTAAGAGTGATAATTTGCTTTTTTTTAAACATTTGTATGAATTTGTTTACTGATGCAAAACTAAGCGTACCTTTGAAAAAACATAAGCAGATAATGAATAGATAGATAATGAACAAATAATGATATCCTCCATGATCAGTGGTTTAACATGAAGTTGCTACATGCATTACATACAGAGATATAGCAAATTATTTGTCAATAATTTACCTTCACGTACTTACATTCATTTTTAGTTAATACAATAAAAAATAGAAAAGAAGCTAAAATTATTGAATAATAGATAATATATTTCAGTTATATAGTGGATCAGATTCTACAAAAAATTATTAGGGCTAATTAGATTTAAAAAAACCCTACAAATCAAAGTGTAAACACTTTTTTTATTTATTAACACTAGACAAATTGTTACTAAAACACTACCATAGATATTAAGTCTTTCAAAACAAACAGAATTAAAGTTCGATTTATCATTATTATCCCCACAATGAGGGTTATACAATGCTTAATTATACATACGTGAGTGCAAGGAAAAACACAGATTCAATTTGCTGAATGTTAAAGGTCAGGACAGAACATTTTTTAAGTACAAAAACAAAGGTCAATAATAATTAAAACGTCTAAAATTAGTAACAGAATAATCAGAAGTAATAGCTATTAATTATACATAATTAATCACAAAAAAAAATCCACCAATGAAATTATGTATTTGTTATATATATATATTTAAAAATGAAATAAATATAAAAAATTGAAACTGAGAATATAAATTAATCAATAGCATGATGATATAAAAGGTCTGTTTTCTTAGAAAGTATATACTATAGTCAATTATGTGCAAAAAAGAAATTTCAAGAAAATATTTAAAATTACTTATATAAACATATAAGTGATAATAAAATTTAAAAAAAAAATCCTTCAATTTTTTCAAAAAAATTGATTGCCTAAAAATAAAACTTATTCAACATACAAAAACAGCAAGAAGTATTAATGCATTGCATATTTACTAATAAGGAATTATTACCGTAGGTAGATATTTCATGGTCATTTGTTTAAAAATATTACTAATTAAATCAAAAAATTAAAAAGTCAATGAGAAATAGTATTTTTAATAAACGTGCTATCCTATTTATAATACTATGTTAACATTTTATCAGCATATATTAAATAAATAAAAATTTGCATTATCATAAAAAGGAAGTTGTTGGATTACTTTCAAAAGTGAAAAAATATCTGGCTGAAGACTGATGGAATTTATGAAAATTAAATACTTATAATCCAAAATAAGTGATTGTTTTCCAGACACAAACAATTATTAAAATTAAATAGCAGGTTATTAGCGAGACATTCCTCGCTAAATGTCATTTACTAATTATTTAAGTACGTATAAGCAGACATACAATAAAAGAAATCTTGACTTCAGTATATGATGAAATAAAAGTTTTCAAATAAATGTTTGTAAATCCAGATAAGGTCTCTTACACAGAAATATTAACAAATAATTTTATTTGATAAAATTTTTTTAATAATATCAAGCAACTGAATAAAAATAAAATTATCGCAGAAAAACTTTCCCTTTTTAGCTCCAAGCATAAACGAAACTATTGTACGACTACCTAGTAAACAAACAACAGAAAATTAAAATTTTAAATGTCATGATTTTCCTTTAGAATCATGAATTACTTACCATTGTATTTTTGATATTTTTTAAAACTTTTAAAAATGCCAAATATTCGTCATTGCGAGAAGAAAGAATTTCGATTGCAAAAATTTACACTCTTACGTCGTCGTTTGTTGTGGTACGTCATACGTCTACACAGCAATGAAGCTCGCGGTTTTGTTATGAAACACCGTACTGGATAGAACAGGACTTTCGGAATGTAGTAATGCGTGACGTAATTAAGAACCAGCTGGGAGAAAAATATATAAATAAATAAATAAAAAATTTCTCACCAGTCGCATAGCATTAAAAACGGTTTCGCTCTTTTTTCTCTCACGGTACAATTGATTGTTTATTTTTTTTACCTCTTGGTGAAATGTTTGCTGCTCAGTTCAGCGACCAGATGTCTGCTTCAAATTTCGCATCGCATTTGTAACTTTCATTGAAGTTGATAAAATTTATAATAATAAGAGTTGCACAAAAATGTGATAAATTTAATCATCGCTTCTGATATTTTAAGCACATACTATCTCAAATACATAAACAAATCTACAATTATATCTTTCGAGCTGTATGCATTTAAGTTTGCTAAGCTTTCTTCACAACGACAATCAAGATTTTTTATATAAAGAAATTAAGTAATTTAAAATCAATTATGTCCCTGCTTCATAAATGTATACAAAGAACATACTACTTAATTAATGCAATTAACTGTCCAATTTATATTTTAAAAATTGTTTGATAATAAATGATGAAATTAATATTAGACAGATGTTTTTTTAAGGGGAAAAAACTATTCTATAAATAGGAAGAGGTTTGAATTTTGCCAAAGAAATATGTAACCTTGCATATTAATAACAACAGGGACTGCTTTAAACAACAGATTTAAAAAAAAGAAAGAAAATAGACACCAGAAAGTTCTACATTTTCCCTGTATTAGTTTAAGATAATGCTTAAATACAAGAATTTCAACACTAGATAAATAACAACAATTAAAATTCGCAAAATTAATACAAAAAATGCAAATATTCAAGAATTACAGGAAACTGGATTCTTTTCTTAAATCTGAATATTTGGAGTGCCCAACAAATATAAAAGAGAAAAAAGATTTTATTCTAAAAAAATTCTTTAAAAACATATTTTGTTTCTACACAAACAGGAAATTTCAATTGAATTTAATTAATTTAAAGATGTATTTTGTTCAAATA
Organism: Argiope bruennichi; assembly: GCF_947563725.1. Classification (NCBI taxonomy): domain Eukaryota; kingdom Metazoa; phylum Arthropoda; class Arachnida; order Araneae; family Araneidae; genus Argiope; species Argiope bruennichi. The sequence goes on along the minus strand of NC_079156.1, from coordinate 61,753,855 downwards.
TATTTTCCTGAAAAGATTTATGTCTAAGTCAGAACAACTATATTGAAGGAGCTAAAGTAAATAATGCAGACTATAAAGGATCTGTGAATCTCAAAGATATTTACAACAAAACATGTCATTTTATGCTTTTGATATTTATATTCCGAAGGTACAGTAGAAAGGGGAAAAAAATATAAAAACTATTAAAAAAATTTCAAATTTATGTAATGCCAGAATTGTTTTCCTACGGACTTTCATAAGGCTTATTTATTTCAGGTGGATAAATAAGGTCATTTAGGTTTTATTTATTCACCTGAAATCTAATTACTTGCAAATAAATCCCTCTAATAACAGTACATAACAATGAAAAAGAAAAGTTATCAATTTGTTCAGGGTAAAAAAAGAAGAAAAAATCAAAATTCATAAAAAAAAATGTAAAAATTTCAATAACATGCTTTGCTGCTAGAAATATTATTAAAAAGATCAGATTAGCTAGCATAAAGGTTTCAGATGAAATAGCATGCAGTTAGAAGGAGGAAGTATTGAAGCAACAATAATTAACTTCAATGGCCACTTGAAATAGTTTCAATTTTCAACCAATTTTGTCAATATATATATATGTAATGATATTTTAACTCTAATTTCAATTTAATTAATTTTCATAGTAACTTCATCTTAATTTAGCCCATAGTAACTTCATTCTAAAATGATTCATAGTAACTTCATCTTAATTTAGCCCATAGTAACTTCATTCTAAATATTCTCTTATTTTGTGATCCGATTCCACTGTCTCTACTTAATTAATTCAAGAGAAGCTTTGTTAAATTGTTGAATCAGCTAAAATCTAACTTTCCCACACTACACGTGAAGAGATAACATACCGCTGATCAAGCAAATTCTTTTTTTAAATCTCCCTGTGTTTCCCCTACCTTGTCCACCCGTGTAATGAAAATCCCTATTGAAATCTCATAATACATTAGAACCGTAAAGAAATATTTTCCCTATCAAAATCATAGGTTATATAAGACCAGGGATAAAATGTCCAAGGGCTTTTTCCTCATTCCTTTTCTGTGTCGTTCTGTGTGCTCATCGCTTGTACGTATGCTTGCTTCTTCAAAATGAAATAAAACGACGTCACAAAAATTAAAAGTATCTTCACTGTCTTCAAACTGCATCATGCTTCACAACAAATAATATTACATATATATATATATATATATATATATACATATATCTAAGGATTAACACATTTTTTTTTTGTTGTTAAGCATACATTTTTTAAAGCTATGTCATTGAAATTTCAACAATAAAATATCCATTTAAATGACATAGTCAAAAAATATATATAAACAAAAGAGTAGTATTAATAGAAAATTACATTAAAATTAATTTAATGTTGAAATGAATATTTGAAATTATGAAATTAACTTGTTTGCAAAGATTTATCAATTTATCTATATTTGTAAACCAAAAAAAATTATAAAATTTTATTGAATTACATCTCCAAATAAGAGAAGAAGTAATTTAAAACTGCAAGTGTAAATTAAATCAATTTAATTCTCTTTCTCCTATGTATGTAAGAAAAAATCTAGAAAAATTCCCTGAAGAATTTAAGGAAAATTATTTAAAATCATTAACTAAAAATTCTGTCAACTTTCAATACACAAATAACAGAGATGTATTCAATATTTTGATGTAAATGCTTTCTCATAACTACTACTATAAAATAAAAATGATAGTTTACAACTTTAAAGATTTCAAGGAGGAAAAATTCTTTTAAAAATAGCTGTGGAAAAATCATACTAATGATTTCCAAAATCTTTTACCTTTTTTCAAGATTTTATATAACAAAGATAATTTTAAAAAATCTAGTTCTTATAAATATATTTAAAATGCTTTAATTCATTTCATAAATAAAATTTTTACTACAGAATAAATATTCCAGTATAAATATGGCTGAATTCCATTACATATAAATATTCAATATGGATATCACCTTCAAAACAATACAAAATTTGTATAAGACAAATTATGGAAGTAAAAGACAAGCTGTGTTTGGGTAACTTTGCATATTAGATAGTTATTTCATAAAGTAGAATCATATATATTCAATAATGAAACTAATTCAATATTTGTAAGCATTTATCAAATGAAAGTTTTAAGTAATTTTATTTGAACTAATGTAATAAAAAATATCTTGCCCCACACAAGAAATAATCTTCCATTTGCTAATATGACATTCTAGCTTCATGAGAAATATTAGTCTCTTTATTATTTGGGTTTAAAATAATAACTTATTTGGAGATAAAATGTAATGTCATGAAAAGATGATATTCAGAAGACAAGAAGGGGGGAGGGAAAAATGATAGCCCAGATGCTGTTTATAATTATGAAATATTTCCTTTTTTTAAAAAAACATAGATACTTGGAGTTTAGGAGTTAGTAAATATTAAACTTCAAGTACATATAGATGTCAAAAATTCCTTCTACAGACACCATTAGGGAATTTGAATATCCAAAGAGTGTACTAAATTTTTATAAAACAACAAGTTTCTTTGTAATAGCCCCCCCCCCCAACCTTCCAAAGGTCAGTTAGTATGATTACTTAGAATTCTAATCTTACATCTGATGAATACAGTGGTCACAATTCTTAGTTGATAATGTTAAATTCCCCATTGTTAAAGAAAAAAATAAATGTAACAATTTCTTAAGCATAATCTCTCTCTCTCTCTCTCTCTTTTTTCTTTTTTTTTAATAAGGAAAGGATGGGAATAAAGCAATTGTTTAAAATGTGTTAATATTTTTGAAAAATAATACTGCCCAATGACATTTTAAAAATATTTTTATTTCTGTCAAATTGTTTGGAAACATACATATGCATGAAGGTAAATCATATTAATATTTTCAATTATTTGAAATCAAGCTGCATTTTAAAACTCCTTCATGATTTTCTGGATTTAAGAATGTGGATGTAATTACTTTTGTTATTTTCTTAGATCATCATTAAAAATTGCTTCAAGCTTTGATTTATTACACCAGGTACAATAATTGTAGAAATATTTATGTCACATATATGGAGTTATGGAAAAATATTCATGTCACATATCTAGATTAGGAACTTCCATAAAATTTCATTTCTGAGCGCCAAATTATTGCCATAAAAATAGCATAAAAAATAGCAACAAATTCAGTTTCATGATAGTTTGCTGATTTCCTAATTGAAAATATTTAATAATTTAATTCAAATAGTGTTTTAAATTATGACCACATACTGCTACTGCTCAATTATTATAACAAATACATAATCTTTCCCTTAAAAAAATCAGTTTTAAACTTGATTACAATAGAATGTATTTCCTGATTATTTTTCAATATAAATTTTCTTATTCAAATGAAGTTCTCTCTTGTATTTAGTGCATTTAATTCTTTTTTTAACTTTCTTCTTCAAGACCACTTGTTTATTTTATGACATTATATTTAATAATAAAAAAAAAGCAATCAAGCAATCATTGAGAAAGCCATTTTCCTCTCTCAAAATAAAATTCAAGTCTGTTTTCTTTTTTTAATTCTATAATCAACATTCTAGTCCATGGATCATTTTGAAAAATTAAAGATTATAAATGAGCAGTTAATCTTTATTATTGTTTTTTTACTTGAAAAAAATGTGTGTGTTAGAATTCAATATTTTAGTTAGGTTCGAATAAAGTTCCCACCAGTTTTTTTCACCCTAAAATTTAAGACTACTGTATTCCCTTCTACAGCTTTTATTTTTCTCTATTTATATTCTTGACAGCAGATTTTCAACAGTAATTACAATATCCATGCTTTACTTTTTGCAGGCAGGATCTTAAATCAAACAGGATTACATCATTTCATCCTAGCAATGTCCCCCCCCCCACACTTTTCTTTTTCCTTTCTGTTTGTTTACAACTCACAAAAAATCTTTATCACCTTCGAAAATACTAGCAGGGTTAAAAAATTTTGTATGCTTACCTTTTTGTTTTACATGTTTAATTTTTTTTAATTGTAAAAAAGCAGAAATTGAACTTTTTCTCTACTCCAAAACTATTTATGCTCATTATTGCATTCCTAATTGTATTAGATATCATTATATAAAATAGTGTCCATAAAAATTGATATATCAGTAAAAATACCTTAAGTGATCAATTACAGTAATAGCCTTAAACCAGCAAAATGACTATTTGAAATATATAATGTGTACATCTGCTATACTGTATTTATTAAAGTAGAGTTTGTATGATATAACTCCAATTATATAAATGGACTTGGAGGAAAATGGAAAGATTGAAGTAAATTTAGGAGTTTCTACAAGCTTTCAGTTTTACAAACTTGCTAAACTTAATTCCAAAAATTAAAATTATTTTTCTGTCTGAGAACTTTATTTCTTATTTCAGCTTTTTCATATTATCTGAATTTCCATATATTTGAATTGGTCCAACATCTACTTAGTATGGATATCTGACCTATTCTACAACTGATATATGTAACTTCTAAAAAATGCTCACAATATATATATATATATATATAAACTTAATTTTTTTTTCTTTCAAACTATTTTTGAAAAAGACAAAAATTTTACACTTACCGAATGACAGTTTTTCGATATATATTGAAGTGTGAGAAAGAAAAAACACAGCATTATGCAATGCTTACAATCATGACAAATTAGTCATTCACATTTTTATTCCATCTCATGCAGTCACTAGTGATATTTTAATCTATACTGCATTTAGCATAAAGAATGAAGTACATATAATTACGAAAGTAAATAAATTTTTTTCTTCATTTTTATATATTTTTTACCACTACAATACATTTTTATTACATACATTTAGTTTTTCATTATTTTGATGATAAGGTTTCTAACTAATATTAAAGTATTAATGCCCTTCCCTTAATAAAAGATAAGTTTATAGGTTAAAGATTACAAATTTTTAAATCATTGATTACTAAGTGATTATGTCTTCACTTTTTCTTAAAGCAAAGTTTCATTGTAACCTCAAAAATACTCATAATTATCTTTTATTATATAAAGATTTTTCTTTTAATCTTCAGTTATTTCTTGTATAATGGTTTGCAAATCATATTTAGGTTCTAAAGTGTCTTTTAATTTGCATTGTATCCACACACAACAGCCAATTAATTAATAGCTGAAAAGTTAGTAATTTTCTCTAAAACTTATAAGCAACTGAATCTCAAAACATTTGAATAACATTATTTTATGCATTAGTTTTGATACATAGAACATTTAAAAGAAATCAATGAAAAAATATCATAATTTCTTTCATAAATTATTAAGAGATTTTCCCATTTCTGTTTTCTGTATGGTGTTTTGTTATTAATAAATTAATAAATAAAAATAGCATGAAAATCTTTCTTCATGGGGAAATGTTCATATGAAAAATCCTTTCCTTTCAAATTGACAAAAATTCAATATGTTTTTGGGATCTGTGTGATTTTTTAAAAAATTTATCTTCGAGATGAATAATTTTTATGTAGGAAATGTAAAATTATTTTAATCAAGGGAAGCATTTAAGAAGAAATCAACAGAATCTGAAACAACAGTCTTTTTCTGTTGACAGAGATCACAATCTACTAAAGTCATTCTTAAAGTATGTGCCTCTATTCCTTTAAAATATTCACTTCGTATTAGTACTATACTATTCTTAATTTTAAATTTAGTTTTATAGTTGGCATAAAGAGTGGCTGGTTCAAATTAATAAGTAAATGATTTGTGTCAGCTCTGGTAGATATTGCATATTTTGGTTTATACTTAAATAAATATGGCAGTTAGCAAATTTAGTAATGGATTTACAGTTTTTGAAATCACAATGCTCTTTAGTGTACAAAAAACACTTTTTGATTGAAAGGAGATATTATTGTAACCCAATTTGCTATTAATTTTTTCTGGAATAATGAAAAAAAATCGATGTGGAATAGGATACAGGGTACCACTTTATTCCATTCTTTGAAAATATAGTAATCTTAGATATTCATCAGTTCAATATTAATATATTAAACTTGATTCTAAAATATCCAATGTAAATGAAAAGAATTTTATTTATTTTTATCAAAAAACATTTATTGGTTAATTTTTAAAAAGTCCTTGCAAGAGTTTTATAAACTGTGCAAGGATGGCAAAAATTGAAAAAAGAAAAAAAAAAAAAAAAAAAAAGGGAATTACTGGTCTTATATTTGAAGACCACTGGCAAATATTACCTTATTTAAAATATACAATGCATAAATGTGAAATAAAAGGAATGAATAGAAACCAATTCTCCACTATTTAAACAAAATGGAAAACTTTAATTACATATTACAGCTAAAATGATTTTCAATTGAGACTGATTTTACATATCATTATACAATATATTTCTTGTTTCTATTGAACTAATGAAGACATTAAACAAAATTACAAGGATAGGATCAAATATGAACAAAATCTAATAGGAATTTCCTTTTCTTCTCCCAATGAAAGCTTTAGTGGTGAAAGATAAACAAAAATGCATATAAAACTAGCAGTCATAGTCTTCCTGAAACTTTCTTACCCATTCTCTAATAAAAGTATTATCTTCCCCAAGGCATAAGATTGTGAACTTTAAGTAAGATCATGAAAGCAATAAGTACTCAGATATTTATTTTTAGATTTACATATATGAGAGTTTAATACAATAAAGAAAGCAAAATGTGATTTTTGAATGCCCTGACTGAAACCAAACTTTGACAGAAAATCAATTTAATAATTTTTAAAAAAATTGCCAATCTTTTTATCCAAGTTGTCACATTTTTGAGTTACCATGTTTAATTGCATGCAACATTACAGACTGACAACTCCTTGACATACTTAGTTCAAAATTTGAAATGGATCTACATGTTAAATGCTAACTCTATGTTCCCTCTTAGTGTTTTGTAGTTATTATTTTCATTTAAACAAATGTCCTAAGAACGGATTTTTTCAAAATTTCACAAAAATCTACAAATTTAATTCACAAACCATATACCAAACACATCATCAATCTAAAAGTGTTTTGAGTACCTATGTTCATTTTTAAATAGACAAAGAAAAAAATTTTTTAATGTGTTTTTCAGATTCTAGGAAATCTGAAATGTAAAGATTCAATGTAAATTTTTAATTTTTTGATGATTATAAAATTATATCCTTATATACATGGTACATAAACAAGGAAAAATAACAAAAATAAACAGCTTAAATATTTAACTCTGAGAACTAAATTTAAATCATATTTCTCCATAAATAATTTTTCTACAAAATTTATGAGAAAGACTTTCATAACTGATATTCATACTTCATACAAAATAATTCATTTTTTAGCAAGCAGTTTTCCTACAAATATATATATATATATATATATATATATATATATATATATATATATATATATATATATATATATATAATGTTATTGAACTTCCACCAAGAATAGTGTAATTATTTATTATAATTATTACTACTCCAAAAATTTGTTAATTTGATTCAATTAAATTTTGAATCAAATTAACATATTTCCTTTAAGAAAAACCTAGAAAAGAAAGAGGTACACATATAATCCTTAATAATGCATGTTTATAATAACTGATATACAAAATTTCTTATTTTTTGCCATTGATTTTTACCACATCTTGTGAATATAAAATTAAATATCGTCATTTTAACTATTAATAATAACAAGCATATAAATTTCCAGGATCTATATGCATATATCATTATTTTCCTTCAAATGTAAAAATTTGAAAAATCAAAAGCACTTTAAACTCATGAACAGAGGAAAAGAAATGTATAGTTTGAAACTACAATATTTTGATTTAGAATTATTTTGTATTTGTAAAAAAAGCCACAATACTTTAAAAATATTCATTTAAAAAAAGTTAATTTAGTACTCACAGAATCAAAGAATGTATGGTAATTTTCACATAGGGTCAGAGCATCAGAGAGATGCAAATTTCTAAATTTCTTTGTCACTTCTTTAATTCTTGGGCAGTAATTTGGATCCCATGGGCTGGCAATTCTTGGCTCAGATTTTTCATTTAGCCCAGAGTTCCTTCTGTCTGGTTTACCAGGAAGCTGAAACTTAAAGATATTATAGTTGTCATTTGTAATTCACATTCAGAAAATGAAGTTTTCATCAACAATCATTAATCTTTTTTCTTCTCTTTAAGTTTAAAAGAACTACAAAAATTTAGCTATTTATTCTAAGGTAGCACAATAATCAAAATATCTAATGATTTAATTACATGAATATAAGTTTAAAAAAAGCTTATAAATAATTAATATCTTCAATTTTTCATAAATCTATTTAAAATATCTAACACTTAAAAGCAATGTATAACGAATAGTAAGCAAACAGCAGAATAATTTTTTTTAATAAGAGATTTAAAAATTTTTTAATTAAAGTTATCATATATTAATATTTTTCTGTAAGAATTATCATTTTTATTGAATAGCAAGAAGACAATAATTTTAAATATTTCAAGCCAAATAATATTTAAATCATCATTTAGATAGTTTTTAAATATATTTCGGTGTAACTCTTTATGGCATTAAAATTAATTAATTTACATATTTCATATATTTCCTATGCATCATAGTATTAGTAACATGTTTAAGAAGATATGGAAAAAAATTCTATAAGAAACCAGCAAATCAATAAAACAGTATTTTCAGTGATATTCTGGCTTGGTAAAATTTGAAATTCATCTAAAAATTTTAGAGTTATATTTGACTTTGCAGAAAATTATAATTTTACATAGCATATCCATTTAGTCTTTTCAAAGAAATTAATTTTTCCACCTTTTTTTTATATAAAAACTCAAAATTTACTAAAAATATTTATAAAATTTTAACGAAAAAAAAAAATAGAATTCAGCATTTTATTATCACATAAAGGTAATTCACAGAATTATACAGCAAAATTTTAATAACTAAAATGATACCTGATTTTTTTTTTCACTAAAATAAAAATTATCAATTTACAAAACAGTAAAAAAAAAAAAAAAATCTTTAAAACTATTAATATGCAAAACAACCAGACATGAATATAATAAATGTTGTCATACATAAAATTTTAAGAGTGACTCATAAAAGATTATTAAGGATTAGAAGAAGAAATAGATATAGTTAAAATTTTTATTAATAATACTTAAAATTACTAAAAATTTAATTATTAAATTAATTACACTGTCATAAGTTATATTAAAAAATAGCAATTTTTTTTTTAAATCACTCTTGCAAAAGATGAATGATTTAAAAATTAATATATGTCAGATGACTGATAAAATCTGCATATGATACACAATTTGTGTAACTTGTTATAATTTTTTTTCTTTTGTTATTTTTCATTTGTTTTTAAGTTTCATTTTAGAACGTAGGAAATTTTAAATTACTAATACTCAAAGCATATTACTAATTAATTGTCAGAATTTTAAAAAAAAATAAATAAAATGCTTACATTTTTGAAGAACCAATTTGAATCTGTTTTTCGTTGCTTTCTTTCTTCTCGCCTTGAATGATCCTGCAAATAAAAATTTTCAAGTTAAAATAATATATAAATAAAAGCAGTCATCAATATAAAAATCAGTTGAAATATATTTATTTTATATGTTGTTTAAAAATGAAATGAAGATTTTTTAAAATATAAAAATGCTAATTGCTATTGCAAACTAATCATTCACTATAAAATACCCAGTTTGCAATGTGTTTTAATTGTAATAAATTTATCAATAGTACAACATATAAACATAATGTTGACAATAATAAATTTCTATTTTGTACAATCCAAATAAAAACTTATAAAATAAATAGTAGACAAAAATGAATAAGAAATTGTATTTTAATATTCTCTATCAAGAACTAATAATTATAGTAATAATACTATCCAGTTTTTCTTTATTAAAAATGTGCATCACAAAAATTTAAATTATTACAAAAAATGCATCATTGTAAAAAAAAAAAAAAAGAGAGAGAGAGAGAGAGAGAGTCTAATGAAATAAAAGGATATTTTTAGTTTTACAAGAATGCCTCTGTTACAATAAAATACTTTAATACTTATAAAATAATATTTTGATGCATTGATTTACAAATAAAACTTTGCTTAATAAATGATAGAAATAAAGTTAAAATATTCTAAATTTATTTTATAGTCTAAATACAAAAAAAAAAAGCAATTATAAAAGTATGATTTAAAAAATCACATAATTTTTATTCTACAAATTTATGGCAAGCATACATAAACATGATGTCCATTAATATCTCCATTTGGACTATTATCATAATACAGAATGTTTTAGTTGAATTTCTATCATTAAATTTTAATATATCTGCCTAAATATTAAAATTATTTAAAATAAATATTTATTTTGTACAAAAAAATGAAATTGAAAAAAATTAAAATTACATTAGCAATGAAACAGTAGAAGAAAGTTAGAAGGAATGGGACAGATTCCACAATTTTTTTTTAATTCACTAGTTTAGAGAATAAAAGAATGCAGTTTTAAAAAATCTAACAGTATATTTTTTATTTTATTTTAAAAAAATAAAAGAACAGCAAAATACAAACAATGAGTTTTTATTTGCATAATTAGAAATTGTAATATTTTTGTCTAACCCCTGCCTCATATGAGGGACGTGTAGAACACATTTAAGGTAGGAATGGGACAATGTATGAAAAAAATTAAAATTAATAAATATTGTGTTTTGATATCCTATTCATTGAATGATTTATGGTTTTGAACGTGCCAAACAAGAGCTAATTTTGAAATCTTCACTGCTGCTGCCACATCTTGAAAACTTTTTCATGACCATTTCCACTGATTACAATAAGTTATTATTTAATATATTTTTCTTTTGATGCATACTTTTGCTTTCATATTTGTGACATTTTTATATAGAAAATATAAACTTAGTAATTCTTTTTAATTTGGAGTAACAAAAGCTTTAATAAATAAATTTCATAATTTTTCTTCTTTTTTTTTTATTGCTTAATGCTTATTATATGGCTTATAACTTTATTATATTTAGAGTAGAATTTCCCTTAACTGAACTTAAGTAGTGAACATGATTTCCAGTAGAAAATAATTTTTTTTTTATATGAAATGATACAGAATGATCTACAATATGTATTCATACTTTATATGGTACAATTATCAACAAATTACATTTAGATAAACTGGTGCTCTTGATTAAATTTTTGAAAAAAAAAGTGGAATTTTATTTTATGCTTTCTGTTTTGGTTAATGGAAGCTCAGATTTTTTGTTGTTGTACATTATTGCTTTATTTTATTTAATATATATATTATTAATAATGTAAACTAATTCATATATTTTAATAAATGTAAAATCATCAACTTACTTTGTATTGTAACAACCAAGCCACTCATTTTATGAAACAAAATTTAAAAAATTAAAATCTTTAATCATTAGCATATTTAGAAAATGTACTGAAATGTCATCAAGCCTGCCCCATTCCTCCCTCAGCAGAAATTTCTTTTATAATGCATATCACATAACACATGCTACATTTAAGCTTAATTTGACTGTTAATTTGTAAACACTATATCTTTAGTTATATACATTTATTATATAGTTTATTATACATTTAAAATAGTTTTATTTTACAAATAATAAGACAAAAAAAAAACCACTGAAAAAATACGAATTTGTATTTACTTCTGAGGCTGTTATAAACACTAATAATATTATAGCTGCTGTAACAATTAAACGATAAAACAAGGAGCTATAGCTACTTTATCTAATAGAGAAAATAAAAATTAATTCTAATCTTTGATTTAAACATAAAGGCAACTGTCCCATTACTCTCAACTTTCCCCTAAACTATAATGAATTTTCATAGATACGATTTATTGGAGAAAATAATTAAAAATGTTTAATGTAAAAGTTCTAAACAAGTACTATAATAGTGTCCAACGGATTAATAAACTGATCAACACGTCACTTATTGACTTAAATTATAAGACGCACAAAAGAAATCTGAACAAAAATTTTAAAAATTAAATAAAAATAATTGCATATATGATAAAAAGCATAACTTTTTGAAAAAGCTAAAAAGTGTTAACATAGGTATCCTCTTGTTAAAGTATGTTTGACTCAAAAAAATTTTTAACTAGAAAACGATCATGAAAACGAAAACTGAAATCGCATAACTAAATCAATAATGCAATTTCAGGAAACAAATTTATAAGAATTTAAATTAATTCCATCTTAAAAGACACGAATTAAAATGTACTGAACAAAGAAATATTGCAGTTTATTAGAAAAGCCTTGACATGTTTCGTTTCTTACCTAACTGGAGAGCAGACCTCAGTTAAGAAAATACTTTCGTAATTTGAACAGAAAAATGCATTTAAAAATAGGGAAACAGAAATCTAACATTACCTCTGATGGTGGCAATGTAAACATATAAGGCTCTTCATCAATGATGTTAGCTGTTATCCGCATTTTGAAAACAAGAATTTTATGAATTCGACATGGACAGACGCTGTAATATTTATTAAGATACTGTTGCAAAACAAAACTAACTTGTTGCCAGATTTGAAAAAGTAGTTAGCCTTGGAAACAACAAGATCATGCGCATTCTTTCAACGCATGTCAAGAACTTTTTTAAAGATTTTTTTTTTCGGGACTAAAGTAAAGTCGATTCTTTGATTTTCTTTTTTTGATACAAACTTTATAAGTTTATGGTTTAAAGTGAACTATCATGATCAAAATACAGAAATATTATTTGCAAACAGATAATTTTGATAAGAATTAATTTAGTGATGGCGAGGAAAGGATAGTAGTATCGTTTTGCATCATATTATAAAAACTTCTAAGTGAATTTTAATAGTTTAAGATAACTATAATTATACGAACAAAAAAAATTATCCAGGAAAACTTTTATTTAATAAAAAATTGTTCTTATTATAACAAGTCCGTGTGGCCTAATGGATAAGGCGTCTGACTTCGAATCAGAAGATTGCAGGTTCGAGTCCTGTCACGGACGTTCGGTGCTTTATTTTTAATTTGTGTCTCTGTTTTATCGTTTGTAAAATAAATTTTAAATTACACATTCATACATTTCGAATACTGCAAACTAATTTCCACAAAACTTTTTTTTTATATAACTTTTTTTCTTTCAGAAATAGTTTTGTTCTCGTCTTATGAGAGAAAATTAAAAATTTTGTCACTTCTATAAAAGGGATAATTTATTCAAAAGTTTTCAACTTTACACTTTTAAAAATTATTACTAACCAAAAGTCTGAAATTTAAATGAGGAATATTCCATAAATTTAAAATATATTTTTAAATGAATTTTTTATAAAAGTATACTAAATGTTTCAATAATATAAAATTGATCGGTTATTTACTATTATTATAATTACAATCTTATTTAACTCCACTTAGTTAATCAATAGTGAAAAAAAAAGTTGAAAATAATGAATTTAATTTCTTGGATAAATTTTAGTTTTATGGAATGAGCTTAATTTGTTTATATATATATTACATTTTGAAACAAACAGACATGAAAAGTAAAAGTTTGAATAAAAATTAGTACTTGATTGGAGCATAAAACTGTAGAATTATGGATATACAGAGCATCTTTAAATTATAATATGAAAATATATGCATATATTATTCTTCGAGTACATGCGCGCCTATTGTTAAATGTTGAGAAAAATGTCTGCCGTGTTTATATTTGTAACTTTATTTACAAGGACAAATACTCAATTAAAATATAATATAAGCTAAAAAAAATTGATAAGTTCTCTCAGTTTTCGATTGCACAGATATGGGAAAAAGAGACAATAATTGTCCACATATATCGACATCGAACTGGCTTACTTCGCAACAAAATAGTTCTAATAATGATATAATCAGGTCTTGAATTTATAAAATGAAATTTACCTTTTATATAATTAAATGACATGATGTTCAGTTATTATCAAAAAAAATTTTTTATATCTCTCCCTTTTTATTTTATTTTATAATTACCATACCTATCAAAAGATAAATAGTATTATTAGTATACATTGTAAAAATTCGATGAATTATCTTTTATCATTTTCAGCCATTTTTTTTTTTTTTTTTGTCCTAAATGTTTTTATTGTATCATCTTCAGAAATAAACTTTAAGTAATCTGTTTAAAGATAGATTACAATGAAATGAATGCTTTTTTCGAAGTAGTTGAGAAATATTTACAAAATTGCAGACAACTGCTGCCTCAAAGCAGTAATTTCTGTCGCGGCTTTAAAATCTGTCTGAAAAAATAATCCACAAAAATTAATTAATAGTCCTTCAAAATCGATAATAAAAAAACAGTAAAAAATTTTTATTAACTACAAAAAATAAATAAATATACATATATGAATTGAAAATTTCTTCTTTCGTTTTATCCCAAACAGCTAATTGTAAAAATCGGTAATTGCTTTTAGTGCATGATTTAATCTTCTTATTCAAAGCTAGGTTTCAAAAACAGATTTTAATCGAAAATAATTTTATATTTTAACATATGAGAATAAAGTTTTTAAAAATGGTTAAATAAATTCACCCCACTTTTTGTAAATTATAAAATGATAAGTAAATGAAAAAATTCTTAGCTTCAGTTATATAAGTATACTTTGAAAATACTTATTTTTCCAGGTGTAGCGAATTTTCGAATTTGAGGCCCAACTTATATTTTAAAAATTATCAATGTTATTCGTGCCTTTTTTTTTACGTCATCATTAATACTTTAAAAAGAATTTCTTTATTGTTGAAATTTTTACTACAAAAAAAAAAGAAAGAAAGAAAAATCATAGTAAGTTATCCAATTCTTACATTACGAATATCCATAAAATAGATAAGGAAAGTCTATTTAAAAAAAGGGGGGGTAGATAAAATGGAAAGTGACGAATCAATATTATGTTTTCGTTTACGATATACCAAATTTAAAACAAAACTTTCATCCTAGATGGCGCTACTTCCCTGTTTTTCACTTTTCGGAATTGGGAAAAATAAAATAAGTTTATCAGAAATCTACCGAATGTCATCATAGATACTCATTAGTTTTCTCATATTTTATTAATCAGAAAAACCTATGACAAATTTTAAAAGACATTCAAATTTTTAACCAATAAAATGCAAATTCAAAAGAAAATTTGTGCATAAAGATTTTTATCATTCGCTATCTTATCGGGAATGTTACGCAAGCGGATTTTCGATTATATTGATTTATTTTAACATTATAAAAATAGATACATAGAAAATTTAAATTTTAAACTAAATATTTTTGACATTTGATCAAAACCCGTTACTTACGCTTCGACGACATCTTAACGTAGCAACAATAGATATAAGAAGGCAGTTTTAATTTAAACAAAATAAATAATCATGTGATCGTCAGTTGTATTATCTGTAAAACCTACTTAAGTACGTTCCTATTGATTATGCGAAATTTATTACTGTAAACAATACCAATAGCCTATTCAGAAATGCGAAGAATTCTTTTGAACATTTCAAACTCCTATTGAGTTTCAAACAAAAATTAAGTGGAACACCAAAATGCTTTATTAAAATGCGTATTCTTATTAAGTAAACCAGAATCTCTATCCAGTACTTCTTGGAGAACATAATTATTTAGAAAGAAATTTTTTAACAACTTTCTATAATTTTTTGAAATAATAATGTATTTTTAAATAATATAATTTTAATTATAAATAATCATTAAATCAAGGTTTTTAATAATATAATTTTCGGGTGGGGGAGGAAGATTGTTGTTTGGGCATAGTGAATATAGCTCTAAAAACGTGATATATATAAAATTTTCTTCAAATATAAACAAACCACTATATTCCTTTGAGCACAATATGCTTTATCAGTATATTCCTCAATATGCTTAGTTAAAAATATGATTTTCCAAACAAAAGATTATTCAAAATTCAATTTTATAAAACAAAATATATGATACATACCTTAATGTTCTACAATCTAGAATATTACAGAAAAATCTGAATAAAGTAGTTTAATGTTACATTTGGAAATATGAAGAAACAACGCATTCATTATCATGATTACAGAGATAAAATGCTGGTTTTAAAGTGCGATTAAAATATGAATGTTTCTTATCATTATCATAACTTGACTTATCTCATGCACCTGCGTTCTAACAAAATAAAATTAGTCAAACTATTGAATGTTGAAATCTTTATATAATGTACACCCAATCACCATTCACCAGTGATTGAATTCTATAATACCGACAGAATTGTATTTATGTTAGATGCTGGTTGTCTATCTTATCTTATTACCAATCATTGAAACTGTTTTTTTTTTTCTTTCTCATATAATGAAATGTTAAAAAATGATGAATGTTAAAAAATGTACACTCAGGATTTTGATGAATCTTCAAATTTCGGTCCTCCCTGAGTTTGGAAATAACATTATTGAATTATTTCTGTCTGCCCATGAACAAGATACAATACACTCCCGATTATCCGCGGAATTGGGTGGCGCGCCCGCCTCGGATAACAAAAATCGCGGATAATCCGAAAAAAGCTAAAAACGGGTATAGCAAAAGAGAAAACAGTCATTCCAACTTTGAAAACTCGTTTTATGTACAATAAAACGTAAAATAAACAGCTGGAAATGTTTAACTAACGCTTAATATTTTAGTATATCACACAAAACTAACCTCAAATGCATCTTGTTAATGAAAACAGAAAAGTGCTTTGTACTTACGAGAGGCGTCAAGGATACACAGAAAAATGAATACATATGTACTGTTTTAATACTGTAATGTATTATGTAATTATAAAAGCATAACTGTAAAAATACACCTTTTTGAAGAAATCAGTCATTTGTGTTTGCTTCTTGATTTGGAAGCATTTTCTCTTTGCTTGGAAGCAAAAAAAAAAAAAAAAAACTTAGTGCGGCAGGTGCGGATAACACGCCCGCGGATAATCGGGAGTCTACTGTAACTAAAAATTACTTTCAGCTAAGTAGATGAAATTTCGTATGGGCCCTTTATTCCAAAATATGAATACCTTCATCAAATTTAGAACGAAATCCATTCACAGGAATTATGTCTGTCTGGAAACCCGAGTAAAAATGAGCACCACGAAAAGATACAAATTTAAAGAGTTTTTTAAAAAAAATTACAGCCAGTCACCCCGTTACCACAGAACTAAGCCACACAAACAAGGATGATTGTGACTGGCTGAATATAAAAAGCTAGAGGGATAAAAAAATGTACCAGATTTCACAACTATAGTATAGATCCGTGTCAGATCTTGAATCAAATTTATCATCGGATCCACCATTGTATGCATGCGAAAATATAGACTGATAGTGGTAAATCGCTAGTCTGTTTTTATTTTCGCATGTATGCAATCGAAATAAAAAACACAACACTTGAAATAAATAAAATTTGGAATGTGATTTTTTGATTAAAATTGTATTTCTAAGTTAAATTATAATCTCAATCGGTAAACAAAAAGTGGTCCATAATGCATATTCAGTTTTCTAAAATATATGTATAATGAAACCGAAACCCCTTAGTGTGGGACTTTGAAAATAAATGGCCTTGCCCAATGGTTACAGTTTTAATTGGAAAGGGAGGGGATAACACCTTTATTTTAAAGTAGACGAGGAAATTGTAGGGAGACAGCTTTCACTG
Source organism: Argiope bruennichi (assembly GCF_947563725.1). Classification (NCBI taxonomy): domain Eukaryota; kingdom Metazoa; phylum Arthropoda; class Arachnida; order Araneae; family Araneidae; genus Argiope; species Argiope bruennichi. The sequence goes on along the minus strand of NC_079156.1, from coordinate 61,736,189 downwards.
ATGTTTTTAGAATGGCATATTATCAATAAACTGTAAGTGATTCAAAAATCGTTCAAAATACAGGGTGTTTATTTAGTCCCGGACCCATTTTGATGTTTAATAACTCATAAAGTAATAAAGATAGATTAAAATTAATAACATAAATGGTTAAATAGACTCAAAAAGTTTCATGACCCCTGTCAATGAACCCCCACGTGTGCCCCCTTCGTCGCACGGAGAATATCAAGTCGATAGTCAATTTCACGCCAGGTAGCGGCAAGCATGTCGGCATCCACAGAGCCTATTGCGGTTGTAATTCTGGCTTTTAGGTCATCAATGTTTGACACTCTCCTAATGAAAACGTTGGAGGATCTTTTTGGTAAATTCTGAAATTTCTCTGTGCTTGCACTATCGATTTCGTTTCTATGAACCACCATAAAATCTATGCTTTCTCTTGTGGTGTATGCATTCTCCTTAATATCCACTCGAATAAAACATCACATACAAAAGTACTACATAGAACAGACACATCAAAAGTAAACATAACATTGCAATAGTTGCCAAAGCCAAAAGAGAGAAAAATGCAATTAATAAGCAGACGATATTTAGAAAAGTACAGATATTTAGACTGGAAAAGGAAATTATCTGAAATTAACCACACACGCAGACAATATTTACAAAAGTAAAAATATTCAAACCTGAAAAGGAAAATATATGAGTTATTCCATCGATAAATGCCATAAGTTTGTTTATATCTTCATTATTTTATGAGTTATTAAACATCAAAATGGGTCCGGGACTTTATAAACACCCTGTATTTTGCAGAGTAGCAAATATGGCGGTTGGTTTGCAGCGTTAGCAAATATGGTGCACAAATATCTTCTTTGAATTCACTAAGAAGATGTTTATTGAAATTGTAAAAATATTTTAAATAATTGAAAATTAATCGACATTTTAACTTTTTTTTCCTCAATTACTTCAATATATTATACCTCAAAACCATTTTAGGCCATTTTAAAATTTAAAATTTTGCTTTTTAGTGGAACATTTTATTTCCATGCCTTTTTCATTAATTTTGATAATTTTTGCAAAGTTAATTTTAAACAGAATTTGTAACAATATTTTTTATTGTTGAAATGAAATACTGGCCACTTTTACTTTTTCATTAAATCCTTCGCTTGTGAGCTTTCGCCAATATTAAAAATTAATTTTTTTAAATGCTTCCTGCTTGCATTACTTGAAAGCAGAATTTTAAAATTTCTTTATTTGCCATGAGGATTTTTTTTAGGCTGACATCTTTTCTGTAAATTACGTGATGTGAAAATTATTACACACTGAAAGTAACAGTTTATGCAATCAAGCCAAATACATTTGCATGTTATTATATTTCTGATAAGATATTTGAATTTATTTCTCGATATAGACAAGTAAAATTGTTTTGGTCTAAAATATTTCACCTCGAAGAAAATATAAATACAGTAAATCCTAAAACTGAAAGGAAATTCAATCTGAACTATGGTATGATCGGCAGAATACCTGCGAAAGCACAATCAGTTATTATCAGCTTCACAACATAACTGTCAAAAAGAGAGAAAAGTTTGGTTAATAGCCGACTTTGACGATTAACTGCTGATTGTGCTTCAATTTTAATAAAATCTCTTAGATATGAACGTGATGTTTATGAATCCCTTAACAACGTTTTTTAAATATCAAATTACAATAAACATTAAAGCCATGTTATTTTAATAGTTTTATACCTATTCATTTAAATGTGCGTATGAACCTTTCTTAGGGAGTCAAGGTCTATGGTATTGAATTGTCTTTAACCCTTTCACTACTGATCCGGCCCAATTGGCTGAACAAATTCTATTCTGTCGGGGCGGTTTCTGTTTCAAACTAGAGCTGTAGGATGTAAAACGAGATATCATCAAGGATGTCTTTACTTTACATCCTGCACCCCTCGTTTGAAACTGAGACCGACCCGTCAGAGTAGAATTTCAGCAGCCGGTTGGGCCGGAGCAGTAGTGAAAGGGTTAAAATTTTAAGTGCCTGGAAAAAGTATATGTTGTCTTTTCTAGTAATGTAAACTTCAGTTTTATATATCGCTTATAAACTACGCTGATAATAGACGGAATCTTTTTCTTTCTCATATACATAGTATAGACAAAATATAATAATCGACAAAAAATTCGAACTCGAGATTTTGGCGAATTTCCAAGTTTTAGACTTCCCTGAGTTCGAAAAGCCCACTTTTAGAAAATGTCCCTCTGTCTGTCTGTAACAAAGATAACACAAAAAATCTAGACGGTTGAAATTTGATATAAGATCTTTACACAAAATTTTTAGATTTCTATCAAATTTTGTGTAAAATCTGTTGAGAAGTCCCTCTGTCCGGCTGCTCGAATATAAATTAACATGATAGTTACAAAACGAAGATAGACAAACAGATAAAATTCGATAGACAGAATCAACATCTATATTCCTATCTAATTATGAGCCAAATCCAATAAAGGATTCACCGGCTGTTGTTCTGTACTTTTAGAACCATGTAAACTCGCTACCTCAAAAAACGCAGTGACTTAAATATATCAAATTTTGTACAGGGTTTCGTGAGTACAAGTGTAGGTTTTGTGTCAAATTTTTGTTTCAGTTGGTTGGTAAAAAAGTGCCTAAAACACAAATTCGATTTTGGGATACTATTTACTGCATGGCAGAAGTTAATCGCCAAATAATTCGCCTAGGATGACGATATAAATTCAGTAAAAATGCTAAATTCTAGCCAAAAGTTAATATTTTTTAACTACTGTACGCCAACGCCATTGATGAAACAGGCAAACTGATTTGAATTTTCTTGCATCAATAAAATCTGTTACAGAAAATTGAGCAAAAAAATAATTTTAGAAATTGTGCAAATTTAGGGGAAAACATTACACGACAGTTAAATTGATGTAAATAAAAAGACATACTTTCACATTTTAAAGCAGGGTGAAAATTAGTTTTATACAAAAGTACTTTCGGGAAATATAGGAAAAGAACAAAAACGCTGAAATCTCGTATAGCTTTTCACTAAACAAAATTTCAATAAAATCGTTCCAGGGTGCTAATTTTTACTCTTCATAGATGTGTCAAATTTGGCAGTTCTAGGTCAAACTGTCTATTTTGTCGGGGGACACATATCTTTCTCTATTATTAATAGAGATAATTGTTGAAGATACAGAGTATTGAAGCAGTAAACACTATCATTTACTGGTCTTTAAGTTTGGCGATGGATATTTTGTACTTGGGTCAAAATAATATTGGGGGAGGTGGGGGTAGTTTAATATTGGATAGAATAGAGGGAAGAAAAGAAAAATCTTAAAAGTTTTTTTTGGGGGGAAGAGTGTGCATATTCAACATTTGAGTTGAATATGCACATTCTAATATGCACAGGATATTCTACGCGAAGGTGGATGGGAAAAAGCAGTAAACACTATTGCAGGAGTAATCTTGGGGGAGGAGCTATGACAGTGGTCAAAGTGACCAAAAGGGTTTTATTCTCAAAATTTTCTGAAAAGAATTTTTTAAACCGTTTTTTAATTTTATTTTTTAATTTTTATTTTTATTTATTTATTTCTGTTGTTGTTGATGATGCGTGATTTTAATTTCGGATTTCAATAAAAAAATTTCCTAAACCCTTGATTTGAGACACCCACTGGGACAGGAATGTAGCTGTTACTAAGGGACCTCGTTGAAAGGTTTATTCGATTAATAAAGTTGCACAAATAACCCTAAAGGACTCACTAGTTATTCAAAGTCGTTCTGTCTAATACAGGTAGAAATTATAAGCTATTTTAAACTCAGGGATACAAAGTACTTTATAATATCATTTAAGAGGTTCCAAATATACATTGAAGCAATAGTTCTGTCCAATATCGGTAGAAATTAAAAGTAATTTTAAACCCACGGATACAATGTATTTTATAATATCATTTAAGAGGTTCCAAAAACACACTGAAGCAATTCTTTGATTCAACTATAACTTTTTTCCACTGGCAGATTTCCGACAAGACAACTAGCTGAGCTAAGCTGAATAAAGAGGAGCAGACAGTTTGATTTTTAAAAAAATTCTTTGCTTAATTGCTAAATAACTAAGTTTTTGGAAATACAAATTCTATGAATTATAGCACATTAAGATAACATTAGCGCTTTACCAAGCATGCTTGTTCAGATTCGTACTTGTTTCATTAAATTCATTTTATTATTACACTATTCTTAATTACTGGGCAAAAATGCGATGTCACACAATAATGAATCACGATAAATAAAACAAAAAAATAATAACCTACAAAATTTCTTACAATTACTGAAGTAAAAATTATAACCTAAACAAATCATTAACACTTTCAACGCTACCGACGAGATATCTCGTCTTTCAGATACTCCCAATTACGGGTTTCTGCAGTCTAAAATTTGTCTCTTATACAGTGTAGATAGGTTGAACTTTCTAATACATATCTGATGAATACCTTCACTTTTTTTCATTTATTGTATAAAAAATATCAACAGCCAAAAGAATTGATATTTGTCTTTTCATGGAGTTTTTATCGAATTCATCCTTAGCGATGAATGTGTTAACGTATTGATTAAATTAAAAATATCTTGAAATTTGGAATTAAATTTCCAATTTGTTAAAAGAGGAAGGGGAAAAGAGCCCTTGTAAAGCACCCTGCCTAAATCGCCACTGATTTTTTTATGATAGATTAAATGCTTGTTTTCTTATAATCAAATGCATTAAATAAGGCAATGAGCTACTCCAGTGCAAACAGAATCAGATGTGTTGAAATTCATCAATACCTAAATAAATCTGTCTGTGTAGTTTCTGGGAGAGGACATAAAAAATTCCCTAACATTTTCTTAAATAATTTCAGGAAACCTTAATCCATTACATGCTACCTTGGAATTAAAAAAATATTCCAAAGGCACAAAAAAAATAATAAAAGCATTCCAAGTTAATAGGTTTTGCTATATAAATAATATTAATTCGGATGATCTGCAATATGATTTACGGGAGAAAAAAACCTCAAAATAGTTTTAAAATAGGTCAAAAGAGGGCGACAGCAGTTCATTAGAAGAGAAATCTAAATGCAAATTACAAGTCCTGTAAAAGAATTGGACAACTATCGCTTCTTATTTATGAGACAAAAATACTTTAAAATAAATTCTTGTTTGGATAAGCAGCATTTAATTTTGCTGGATACTTTTAACAAAAATTTCAATATACCTATATATATTTATATTCTTTATATAAATATGTAGAATGCTAAGAAACAATAATAATAACTAGAATATTGATTTTTATCACTCGTAACCATTTATAAGATAATTAGAGACCCCATTTTAATGCAGAAAATTTTGACACAACTAAAATTCAGTTATCGATCGACCGACTCATAGATCTAATATGAAAATTCTATCCGACTCTACAAGTTTAAAGCATAAATTCATCAAAATTTCGAGATCTTATTTTTTAACGATTATAATATTTTTGCTTTATGTATTACGTGCATGAAAAAGTAGAACAACGCTGGATTCAACTGTTTAATGATGTATAAGGATTGTATTTCCAATCATTATTAAAAAAAGAGTACTTGCCACAAAACACGTACACTCATTTTTATCAAACATATGTCTGTTCCTTCATTTAATTCAATAGTATCTATTTCGTTTTATCTGGTTAAGGTTACATTATTTGTTTACCATTAGCCTAGCAATGTAATTAATATGAAACTCTTTAAGTTTAGAACACGTTTCTGTTATTGCGAATCGAACCATAGTGCCATAGATTTAGAATCGAATATTGCCATAGATTTAGAAATAAAGTAATTGTTAAAATATCTAAATAGCTAAATTTGCTTTAATTGTTAAAATGTATAATTTTTCTTTAAAAAATTTAAAGAAAGTTTGTGAATAAATTGTTTTTATTTATTTATTATTTCACTTTATTAGCTAAATTTGCTTTTTTTTTCGAATGTTTCTTTAATGGTATTTTTAATATTGTGGATAAATTAAACCTTATAAAAGTATAAATGTATACGTATGGCAATTATATATAGCATAAAAACATTAAGTTAACTCATTCCTACAAAGAAAAAATGAGGTTGAACATGGTGATAAAAAAAGGCCATTATAGATAAAGTAAGTCCATATATTCTTTACTAACTGCAAGTTACTGCAATCAGAACTGTAACACTATTGCACCATTAGATAAAAAAATTATTTTTATTGCTTTGATATATCTTCTAAGGTCAATCAATCCAATCAAAATCTACTAAGCGTATTTCAAAATAGATACGTCATCATAAATTTTGTGTCGAAAGTTTTTAAGGAAAGCAGGATATTAATGGTTTCTTAAGATTCAAGGTGAACTTGGCTGGGAAAAAAAATCGTGCCATGTTGGCTAAAAGATTTCGTCATAATACTATTTTCAATTTCAAGATGAATGAAAAACGATAAACTTGTGGAAAAGATTGTATGTGTGAAACAGATGAACTGTTTATGCATTAACCAGCCAAAGTAATGTTTTTAATAAATATTAGTTCTTTTGTTACTAGTTTTATTTCTTGTCTTGTTGAACATATGGGAAATATTTGGTCTGGACAATCAAAACTACTATTTTTAATTAATATTGATTCCCTAAAGAATTACAGTGGCAAAAGCGACCAGATAATTTGAATACAAAAGAACTATTTGGCAAAGTTAGTTAAAAGTACTATTTCAACTTGATAATTATTACAATCTAACATACCATCTGCAAATTGTTTCATAATACATGTTCGATGCCAATAATGATGAAAATGTGCAGAACAGGTTGTTTGATTCACAGCTATCAACTTTTATCTGAAGGGTAGTAGATGATCATTAAGAAAGTATTTCACAAAATTTTAACATGATTTTTAAAATAAAAATTAGTTAAAACTTTAGCGGATTTCCTTCGAAACATGTGATTTCAGGTAAGCTGTTTTTACACTACTTAAAAATTCATATAAATAAATAAGCAAAATAATTTTTTTTTAAAATTTAACCAATCAGTTTTTTAGCGATATCAATTCTTTTCCCAATTTATTAAATCATTAAAATTTGTTTTATATATATTTTACAATACTTGTCCAAACTTTAGCCCACTGAGACGATATTAAATATATTCTTTTACATTCGTAAAAATTTAATAAATAAAATAAAATAAATATATGAAAGAAGCTTAAAATATTGTCATGTTACAGTGTTACAAGCAAGCAGTTTGAATATCCTTCATTAAATAATACATGTCATCCTATTAAGAATTTTATTTTATCTTAACTAAAGGGACCAGTTCATTTGATTCGGGCCATTCTGAAAGTTGAGAGAGGAAAATCTTAAATATTATAATAGTTAAAAAAAAAATCAGATCTAGAATATTTTTTAATATAATTCTCCCCACTTGTGGATCACCTCAAGTTAAACCAGCAGGAGTGGTCACCACAAAACTTTCTCGCATATCCTCTAGTAAACTTGTCATGATAGAGAACTTCTTACATGGTACTGGCGTGCAATAGTTACGAAATATTAACTCTTTGCGTGAATTTACCATTTTTGCTGAATCTATCCTGTCATCCTTGGCGAATTATTTGGCGGTTAATTTCTAGCATGCGGATAATAGCATCCAAAAATCAAATTTATGATTTAGATCTGCTTTTTCCAGATGATTGAAACCAAACTTTGTCACAAAACAACAACTGTAAGCACAAAATCGCGTACCAAATTTGGTATATTTAAGTCATTGCATTTTTGAATTATTGCATTTGATTGTTTCTTAAAGTACAAACCGACAGACAATTAAACCTTTGTTGGATTAGGCTCAAAATTTGACATGTTTCTGCACTATAGATGTTAAATCTGTGTACCGAATCTTATCTATCTAGCTCTCTTCGTTTTTCAGTTATCATGTTAACTTATATTCGGACAGTCGGACTTTCTCGGAAAGAATTTATTCAACATTTGATAGAAATGATCAAAGTTGGTGTAAAGACTGTATACCAAATTTCAACTAGTACAACAAGAATAAGCAACAAATTTAAACTAAAAATTTGCAGTACGGATTTATTTTGTATATTAAAAAGAATTTAATAAATAATATAATTAATGTTTATTTAAGCATTTAATTTTTTAATAATAATCAATATTACTTCAAAAAATGTTATTCAAATAATTTAAATAAAACGTAATATCAATTTTAATTAATAAAATTATTATTTTGTTAAGTACTTAAAACTTAGCACTTCGAATAAAGCATTTGTACAATTAATAAGCAGCCACGAAATTGATGGCATATAAACAAAAACATACAAGACATGTTCGACTTAAACGCAGAAAATAATTCAGAAGCAGAAACACTATTTTTTAAAAATAATTTCTTGTTTTTACTTAAGACTACAAATGATATAACAATATTATGCTGGACTCCAAGTATTGGAGAAAAAAAAATCAAATTGCTGAGAAATATGAATTAAAAACACTTGAATTAGCTATAATCTTTATTGCTAAAAATCATATAATTTACTAAACATTATTATTTTGAATATCAAAGGCGAATTAATAAGATTTCTTCAAAGTTGATTGGTTAACAAACAATTCGTGTTATGAATACCATTTATGAATGGATTCGAAATCGATTACCCATTATATTGTCTGTGAAACTTGGATAAACATTTAAAAACAAGTAATTGACACTTTTTTACGAAATAAAAAAAAAACTGTTTCAAAGAAAGAAAAGAATCAATTGAGTAATTCTGAGCTAAAAGAATTTCAATTTATTTCTAATTTTCGAATTCTAAGAAATGGATTTATGATATATCCTCGAAAATCTTTAGTATAGCGCTAATCGGTTGACACACAATTCGTGTTATGAACAATATCTTTCAACCGATTCGTAAACCATATTCAATTCGACGAATGAATTCAATTTGTAAAACTTCGATATTTTGATAAGAACATGTGGTAGCCAAAGGATTTCATAACTTCAGACGTGTCACCAATGAAAGAAAAAAAAAAATTGCTATCATCAACTATGCCACTCAAATTATAAAATTTCCCCATTTTTTTTACAATGTTTTGGAAATTTGAATTAAAAACATTCGAATTAGCTATAAATTTCTTAATTAAGAACATATAATTTATTAAATATTAATTTTTTGGATATTAAGGACCAATTTATGAAATTCTCTTGAAAATTAATGACTTGTTAACAAACAATTCGTTATGAACATCGTTTATGAATGGATTCGTGAATCGATTACTCTTATATTCAGCAAGTGAAACTTAGATAAATAATTAACAAGTAACCGACACATTCTTTTTTTTTTTCTAAACAATTTTAAATTTTCTTCCATCAAAGAAAAAAAAAATCAATTTAGTATTAGTGAGCTAAAATAATCCTAATTTATTAATTATTTTTCGTATCCCAAGAAACAAATTTATGAGTTCTTCTCGAAATCATAAATATCGTTAATTCATTGACGAGCAATTCGTGTTAAGAACATAGTCGTCAATGGATTCTTAAACCATATTCATTTAGTACTTGAGCATCGTTTATGAATGGATTCGTCAATCGATTACCCATTATATTCAGTCTGTGAGACTTGGATAAATATTTAACCCTTAGCACTCTGATGACTTCTCTCAGGTACCATTCAAGACGGTGCATCATTTTGAAGCTTTATTTATTTGTTTTTCAATTTTGGTTGTTAAAAGAATCTCAATTTATTAATTAATTTTCGAATTCCAAGAAACGAATTTTTGAGATCACCTCAAAAATTTTTAATATATTGCTGACCAGTTGACGAACAATTCCTTTTTTTCGAACATAGTCTTTCAACTGAATCGTAAACCATATTCAATTCGTCGACTGCGTTCAATTTGTGAAACTTAGATATTTTGATAAGAACATGTGGCAGCCAAAAGATTTCATAACTTCAGATTTGTCACTAACAAAAAAAAAAGTAACTGTCATAAACTATGCCACTCGAATTACAAAATGGCGCCATTTTTTTACAATGTGTCCGAACCATCGAACACTTACAAAAGAAACAAACTTATTCCCATTTCTTCCCTTTAGTGACAACATAATCTGTCCACAGGCGTGCATCTATCTTTGCAAAAAAGGGGGGAGGCAGGAATTAGGTTGTTGAATGATTGCGGCAGCCTCAAAGAAGGTAAATCGTTGCGTCACTTTCGCCAGGCGTGATCGCAGGCATTGCGTAGGCCACAGAGTTCGATAGCCGCATGTGATCTCTGATCTGTGTCAAGGATAGAGCAGATCGGAGCGGGAATAATAGCTGCCCACCAACCAACCGGTTTGCTGTTGGACGGTGTCAGGATTTCAGAAGGAATTTTTAGAGTTCACCTACCGGGATTTTATTTCATTAGTTTTTGACGGTTGGGTTCTAGAAGAATTCGAAAGAGCTGGTTTTTCGCGCGCATCAGATTGTTTGGGCGCCATTTTGGATTATGTAGACCAACCGTTTTCCATCTGTCAATATTTTTCGGTTTAAAAAAATTTTTTAGATTTCACTTACGTTCGGAAAATCTTGTTGGGACTCCGAATTGGACCAATAATCAAAGAGACAGAAAAATTATAAGTAGAAAAACAAATTCGATTTAAAAAAGAATCATTCAAATGCTTTATGGAATTCGATTAAAATAACATTTTTAATTATTATAAATTAAATATTATTATTAAAATATTATTTATTTATAATTTATATATTTATAATTATTTATAGATTTAAAAGTATGTAATTTCTTTTTAAAAAAACTATTTATAAGTTATTCAGATTAATTTAAAAATTAATGTCTTTTAGTTTTAGTTAATAAAAAGGAATTTTTAAATCATTTTCCTTTTCGTTATTGCGGCATCAAAATCGAGTAATAAAAAAGAAAATGCAGAATTTTTTTTTGTGACATAAAAAAATGAATCATTTAAAAGAATTATTTAAAAATTTTGTTAGTTAAAATTGAAATGAACTATCAAAAAGTTTATTTAATAAGATTTTTCTTAGTTATTTTTAATTTATAAAATTAAAAAAATTTGAACCATTTTTTTCTTTTTTTGTAATAACTAACGTAATTTGGGAAATGAAGAATTTAATAATAATAAATAAATAAAAAGAAAGACATAAAATTATTAATACTTTTTAAATAAATTTTAGAGAAATCTAGTAAATTGATTTTCTTATTATTCTTGAATGAAAAATATGAATAAGAACATCCCATCAAAATTTTGAACAAATATACGCAATAGAAATTACATGCGCGACATATAATTTAAAACTTTTCCCATTTTTCAGCCTCTTCCCGTTAAATACGAACCGTTCAAAGTGATATTCATATAATAAATTATGCATTCGCCAAATGATTTTTTTAAAGGAAAATGCACGAATTTTAATGATACATTGTTCTACCGATTAGTAAAAATTAGTATTCAGAATGAGAATTTTTAAAATAATATTTATAATTGTTTTAAAAAATGTCATTCACTATTTACAAATATACGAAAACTTATTTAAAAAATAAATAATTAAAAAGAAACAAAAAAGTTATCACACAAAAGTCTACTTACACTTTGAAGAAATCTACACATAGTAATAAATATTGGGATAATTAATACTTAATAGGATATCCAGCATACGTAAAAACGGTTAATATATGAGCATAGAATGCAACAATTTTTTGGTATTTCTGCATCAATGTTTCTCAATTTTTTCAATATTTACTATTTTTAATTCGGTGTTCATACTATTGTTTTGTCATCCAATTCTTCCAAAAAATATTCTCGCTTTTAATCTGGTGAGTGAGGTGGTGTTTCCAGCTTTTGTACACAGTTGAAGCTAATCAAGAAGAACTTTGGGAGCCATGTGTTTAAAAATCATTATACAAAATATAAAATTATTTCAAATATCCAAAATTTTGGCTTATAATTTTAAATTGTTTTTACAAATGTTTAGATCAAGAGTATGATTCATTATTCCCTTAATAAATACCATAATACCTATTCCTAATACTGATATGCATCGACACATGATACTATCACCGCTATTCTGTAGTGTTCCAACTATGGTTTAACAAAAAAAGTTGAACGCCACCTAATCCAGGTTATAGTTTCATAGCTCATCGAATAGTTTCAGGTAAAATTAAAGTAGAAGACATTTTGTCAAACTCCTCAGAAATCTTTAAAAAATTCAAACATGAATTTTTCACGATATTTTTATCAATATATGTCTTATTAAGGGTGAGTTTATTTAGCTAGTCAGTTCTTTTATATTGTTTTTGTTTAGTTTATTAGTTGTTTAGTTTTGTTAGTTTATTTTGTTTTTCTTCTTTAAAACGATTTATTAGATATTGCACTATAGAAAGGAATAAATTTGCTAATTTAGCAATACGCCGAATTACTTTACTACTTCTATGATAAAAAAAAATAATCACTTTCCAAATGCTATTTGTTATTTCCTTACTACTACAGACCATTTTAAAATAATAAATGGAGCGTAGAGAAATAAGTAAGCAAGGATTAATGCCAGACGATTTTTAAAATGTCACCAAATGCTAAAGAAAGAAAAAAAAAAAAAAAAGGAAAAAAAAAAAAAGATTACACACGATAATTTCAGCTGCAAATTTGTCTGAAAATTTTTCGATGTAGGAGCACTTTAGTGACATGTTTTTATCTCAACTTTCTTATATTTTCATTTTTATAAGAAAAATTAAGTATAATCGATTTTTCTCCCAAACTTATGAAATAAACTAAATGAAATACTGGATTTTATATTCCAATTCAATTTCAAGTTACTTCATCTTTCTTCACATTTTAAAGGTATAAGAACATTTTAAATAATATTCGATGTTCTATATATTTGGCATTATAATGTCGAAAACTCGCTTGCAAAATATGAAACGAATTTCACACAATTCGATGATACACCGGCAAAATATGACATACATCTCCGATGCCCCTCTTGTACTTTATATCTTTACCTATAATGAAAATGAATGTGTGTGTTGCACTCTATCTACAGCTAAAAATTTAGCAATAATATACTTTGGAGAGCGGGAATATGCACTTCGGCGAGATTTTTTTTTTTAAATTTCAATTAGAATTTTAATCAAAACTAATCGAAATTTTAGATTTTCTGGCAATAACTTTCGGAAGAATTACAACAAAGGTTTTGTATATTTTTTAAATTAAAAATTTTTTATATATCTTTTAGATGGTACTTATAATTTTGCAGTATAATTTTTTTTTTCAATTTTTAATCGAATTTTGAAGAATATTTTAAGTATATTTTTCAGCAATTTATTTCGTACTAAATAAATATATAATTCAACCTGCTTTTATCAATATGTTCCCATCAATTTAACAAAAACTCAAATTTAAAAAAATAACTTAACTACTACTGTAAACTAAATTTAGAAAAGTGAAATTTTGACCTCGTTTCGATTCGAAATATAAAAAAAAAATGAAACTACATGTTTCTAGTAAAATAAATGCAAGGAAAAGGCTTCTGTGACTTTAAAAAATATCTATATCATTAATTTAATAATTTTGTAATATTTAAAGCAAACGCGGTTTGATATATAATAGATATTCACTCTAATTCGAACCAAAAACTAATTCCGAAACCATTAGCAACAGTTAGCATAGTTTAAAAGAAACAACGAATTATATTTTATGTAGTTTGAGTCAATATATATTTTAATGAAATAAGAATTTTAAATTCTTATTTAAATTTTTGGACCTATAAATCATATTTAATAAAATATTCTTGAAAAACTAAAGATTTTTTTTTTTTTTTTTTTTTTTTTTTTTACATTGCGATATGTTAAAAAAAATGTTAATGTTTATTTACATTTGAAAAACTGTTAAGAAATAGTATTGTTTTATATTAATTTCACGGACAGCATGAATTCCTAAAACCCTGCACAAAATGACACATAGAATCATAGATTTAGATGGCAAAGTTTCCCCCAAAATGGGAATAAATTGCTATATTCCTTAAATAAAATGAAGTTTCTGTCATACTATTATATTTACTATTATTTAGCTTATTTACTATTTAATTTTTACTTCATTTAGCATGTTTTCATTGAAACCCAGATCAATAACTCTGCGACAGCTAAATTAGTTGATAGCACACACTACTTTGATAGAAATAGCATGTTATTAGTCTTAGTTTCGAAAATTAACTTAGTTTATTCTGAAGAGGGGCAATTAACAATTTCAAAAACAATTAACAAATACAATCAATTACAAGTCCACTGCGATTTCAACAATCATTTATGTTTTTCTGGATTGCAAGCTTTTCGATGAGAAAATCTTGCAATCCAGAATATCTTTTTTTTTTTTTTTTTTTTTTTTTTTTTTACATTGCGATATGTTAAAAAAAATGTTAATGTTTATTTGCATTTGAAAAACTGTTAAGAAATAGTATTGTTTTATATTAATTTCACGGACAGCATGAATTCCTAAAACCCTGCACAAAATGACACATAGAATCATAGATTTAGATGGAAAAGTTTCCCCCAAAATGGGAATAAATTGCTATATTCCTTAAATAAAATGAAGTTTCTGTCATACTATTATATTTACTATTATTTAGCTTATTTACTATTTAATTTTTACTTCATTTAGCATGTTTTCATTGAAACCCAGATCAATAACTCTGCGACAGCTAAATTAGTTGATAGCACACACTACTTTGATAGAAATAGCATGTTATTAGTCTTAGTTTCGAAAATTAACTTAGTTTATTCTGAAGAGGGGCAATTAACAATTTCAAAAACAATTAACAAATACAATCAATTACAAGTCCACTGCGATTTCAACAATCATTTATGTTTTTCTGGATTGCAAGCTTTTCGATGAGAAAATCTTGCAATCCAGAATATCTTTTTTTTTTTTTTTTTTTTTTTTTTTGAAAAGAGGAAAAAATTTGTCAAATTTCATTTAAAATTGATTAAATGATTGGATTAATTAAATTAATCTAATCATTTAATCTTAAGATTATAATTATAGATTTGACACTTGGCGTAATCGAATATGAAGAAATCGCAACAATTTCATTTTTCCCAAAAACTTCAGCTGTGAAACTGGGTTTAAAAATGAATAAAACAAAAAGAAAATAACTAATTTTAAATTGGCGTTTTATTTAATTATTTTATTGAATTTTGATTGGTAAAAATACTTAAGAATGGTAAAAATATGTAGATTAATTTTCTGGGAAAATTCAACTTCAAAAAATTTATATATATTAATTTTTCTGAGTAATGAACGAGTTCTCTTATTCGGCAAATATTTATGCATCTAATTACTTTTCGGAGCGCTAAGGGTTAAATAAAAATCTTTAAACTTCAATCAACTAAATTATTCACTAAAACTAAATAATTTATGAATTTTGATTATAACTCTTCTATAAAAATTGGCTATTTTAGAACATTTCATAGTCCATTTCAAAGAAGATACGCCAATCTTTTACCAGGTTTTCTCAACAGTGATTGGCTTATAATTATGAAAATATTGATTGTTCTAATATTGATAAGTAAAAACTGACAGATTTGATCACAGAAGATAGAAAGTTTATTTATTGAACTTGAATTAAGAGTTGAAGTGTCAAGAGTATTTCGCAGAATATGACTCCTTAGGACAAAAGGGCTGTGTAAAATTTAAACTTCATAATTTTTTCATAGGAACATTTATTGACTGAAGTCAAATAAAATATTTTCATTTGCATCATTTAAATGTTTTGAAAGTAAAAATAAAAACTGAATTTTACGATGAAGTAGAGAAATTTTTGTTGAGTAATTCTTTAAGATATTGTATAAATTACAAAAATTATTCTGCATTGCATATACAACTTCAATGCTGTGCGACTCTACATTCAATTTTCATATTCAAAAAAAGATAAGATATTGTATAAATTACAAAAATTATTCTGCATTGCATATACAACTTCAATGCTGAGCGACTCTACATTCAATTTTCATATTCAAGAAAAGATAAGATATTGTATAAATTACAAAAATTATTCTGCATTGCATATACAACTTCAATGCTGAGCGACTCTCTACCTTCAATTTTCATATTCAAAAAAAGATAAGATATTGTATAAATTACAAAAATTATTCTGCATTGCATATACAACTTCAATGTTGAGCGACTCTACATTCAATTTTCATATTCAAAAAAAGATAAGATATTGTATAAATTACAAAAATTATTCTGCATTGCATATACAACTTCAATGCTGAGCGACTCTACATTCAATTTTCATATTCAAAAAAAGATAAGATATTGTATAAATTACAAAAATTATTCTGCATTGCATATACAACTTCAATGCTGAGCGACTCTACATTCAATTTTCATATTCAAAAAAAGATAAGATATTGTATAAATTACAAAAATTATTCTGCATTGCATATACAACTTCAATGCTGAGCGACTCTACATTCAATTTTCATATTCAAAAAAAGATAAGATATTGTATAAATTACAAAAATTATTCTGCATTGCATATACAACTTCAATGCTGAGCGACTCTACATTCAATTTTCATATTCAAAAAAAGATAAGATATTGTATAAATTACAAAAATTATTCTGCATTGCATATACAACTTCAATGCTGAGCGACTCTACATTCAATTTTCATATTCAAAAAAAGATAAGATATTGTATAAATTACAAAAATTATTCTGCATTGCATATACAACTTCAATGCTGAGCGACTCTACATTCAATTTTCATATTCAAAAAAAGATAAGATATTGTATAAATTACAAATATTATTCTGCATTGCATATACAACTTCAATGCTGAGCGACTCTACATTCAATTTTCATATTCAAAAAAAGATGTGCTTGTTTTCAGTAAAAAATGTTTTTTTATTAATTGCAGTTTAACATTTTCACTCTAATTTAATGTGCACATTTTATGAACTCTGACAGAAATTAGTAAGTAATACAATGAACAGAATTGTTTAAGGCCTACTGTTAAGTTATGACTGAATTATATAACTATCAAAATCTGAAACTTTGATAGCTAAATATTTTGCAGTCACTAAAGGCGGCTAGTTTCTGAATAAAGATATTGCTAAGTGAACTATTGTATTATATATACATACACATACATTTTTTCCCTTTTTATGAGTATAGATAATAGCGATTTTCAAGAAAATTCACTCAGAAATAGGAGATTGTTCAAATATTACTAAATAAAACAGCTATAGATTCTCTTATAACTTACTTCTTTGTAAATGAATTTAATTCCGCTATTCATTTTTCTGATAAAAACAGTTACTTTTCTATTAATAATAGAATTAATTATCATTTATTGCAAGATATATGAATAAGATATATGTATGTACATAAATCTCATAAATGCAAGATCAAATAAAATTTTTGCAAAAAAAAAAAAAAAAAAAAAAAAAAAAAAATACAGACAAAATAGCATCGATTTCTGAATTATATATATATTTAAAAAATACATTTATGAAAATATCCAGAGGGGGAAAAAGCTACGAAAACATTATTATTGTGTTTCCTAATTTTTTTTTCTGGCCCTGCACTTGAAAATAATATTTCTGATTTTTATTTATTTTTGTATTTCCACCTTTATTTAATTTCCAAAATGAAAATTTTTTAGCTTTGATTCCTTTGGAGTTATATTTTCACAGGATGCTGTGTATTTTACTTCTGCAATTACATTATCACCAATTAGCCCGACCGGAACTGGGTTTGCGAATAAACTGTCACCCCTCGAGATGCGCGCCAAGTTTTCTTGCCAAAGGTCCAAATCCCTGTAAACCTACAATGCAACAGGAGTAGGGAATAATTTATTGAGCGCAAATGCCCCATTCCCGATATTTTTCGATATATCGTGATATCATTATTTATTTGTATCAATTCTAAGTTATAAATAGCATCTCTTAGTATATTGACTGATCAGAACGACTCCAAATAAAAGGAAGTTTCAATTCATATAATAAAAATATTCTATTTCTTTTAAATGAAATTAGAAAATAAATTTGTTAAAACCTTTTGAAAAAAGTGTGTCATTGACAAAGCAATGTCTGCATGCTACAATTTATAACAAGTATTTTTATACATTAAAATATGACAATATTTATATAAATATTAACAAAAATTCTGTATGAAGGTCAATAAGAATGAGGAGCAACAAAAATAAACACTAACTGGTAACTAAAATGAAATCGGAAAAGCAAAAGCAAATTAATCGTGAATATCGATTTATAGTATCGCGATTTATCGTGAACTATTATTCATGATCATGCTTTCGATATATCGATATTTTTTGAAAACTGGTAACAAAAAATCGATTTTTTTTTCGATAAATTAAAAATCGGCACAGCCCTGGTGATGACTGATTGTAATTAAAAAAAAACAAAAAAAAACACTTGCTGGTCGTTAAAAGTGGCTAATAATAATGCACAATAAACGCTTTCAAAATTCCTATGAAAAATAGTAATGTTTTTAGCGCTTAGAAAATATTTTTATTCATTTTGTATACGAGAGAATTAAAATATATTCCTTTACTCGAAACCTTGCACTCCTACAATTCTTTCAGAATTTTTTCACAATGCAGAATTCTTTCTTTCAATGCACTTCTACAATTCTTTCAAATGCGTTTATAGTGACGGACTCCTTTACTCATAAGAACCTCCCCTTTCCCTTTGCATTGTAAGAGAGGGGGACTTCATACGTATTCTGAGAACTTTGACTCCTCCCATACATTTGAAGTGTCAGAAGGTTGCCCTCAGGTTTAGAATATACATTTGCATTGCACTACCGATAACTGTTGACTAAATTTAATCACTCCATTCAGTATCACGGGTAATTTAATGCTTTCTCGCATTCTTTCGCTTTCGATTTTCGATCATAACTTTTTCATTTCATAAAGCAGGAAAGTTTTATTGGATATTTTTTTTACCTTATTAAACAATATATTTTAATAAAAATATCAATTTTTCATTCTTTTCTAAATATTTGTGACTGATTTGTAAAATTTTGGTTTTTATAAATATTTTTTTTTCCAAATAAAGAAATAACAAAAGAATTAAACATTCCTGCTTTTTTAATAGCACAAAAGAGAGCTAATTCTTTATGAAAAGAGATATTTTGTAATACGAAAGCATTCCCAATAAAATTCGATAATTATTATAAACATGAGTGTGTGTTGGCTTGTTTTAAATACTCTCACATATGCAAACAGGCAATTGCCTAGGGTTCTGTAATTATAAAGGATCCCGAACTGTCGAGATTTTTTTTGTAGTATTTGAAAGCCATTTAATCGCGTGCTTTAATTTAATTACCAAGGGCATACAATATAATTTATTCAAATTAAAATCCAGTGTTGTTTATTTTAATTTCGCAACATTATTCTAATAATATTAATAATCAGTTACCATTTGTAAATGTTATATTATGTTATTTAACAATTTTGAAAAAATGCGGTGTTTCATAATTTAAAAAAAATTCCGATTCTGTTATTAAATATTATTGAAACTATGGTAAGAAAATTTGTCACCCTTTTTCTTTTGCTTTTTTACTTTCTCGCATAAGTAGTACAGAGAAAGTATAGTAATGTCCGTTTATCTGTGACAAACATAACTTAAAACTCTTTGAACTAGAAGGATGAAATTTGGTATATGGTCTTTGCACCAAAATTGAAGATTTCTAACAAATTTTGAGCAAAACTCGTTAAGTGAAAGTCTGTTCTGTCTGGCAGTTCGAATATAAATTAATACGATAACTACAAAAGCGAAGAAAGCTAGGATTGTTAAATTTCGGTACACAGACTTAGTATCTATTGCTTGGATACTTAGCAAATTTTGAACTCAATTCAACGAGGGATTGACCGTTTCTCGATTTGTACTTTGAAACCATGTAAATGTGACAAATCAAAAATGAAATGATTTAAATATATCAAATTTGTTATATGATTTTGTCTTTACAGTTGTAGTTTGTTTGACAAATTTTAATTTCAATCGGGTTCATTCTAAAGCGGGTCTAAATCACAAATTTGACTTTTGGATTCTATTAACCTCATGTCAGAGATTAATCGCCAAAAAAAAATCTGCCAAGGATGCCAATGGATTCAGTAAAAATGCTGAATTCATGCCAAAGTTAAATATTTCGTAACTGTTAAACACCAATGCCATGCAAGATGTTCTTCTCTTATCAGAGAGTATCCGAGAAAATTTTGGGAAGATCTCTCTCATTCCTTTTTTTTTTTTTTTTTAATTTTTGCTGTGCAATTTTTTATATACGAGATTTACTGAAACTAATTTCTTAGATCTGTAATTAAACGTTTTACTGTTTTAATTTGTCAAAATTTATAATTTAAAATTATATTATATTATATTCATCATCATCATATTTGGCTAGAGAGCCCAGGGTGGGCCAATGCCTTCCTCTGAATTCTGTTCCATCTCATTTTATTTTTGACACTTGTGCGCCATTTTCTTTCTTGGATAGCCAGGAAGTCTGTCTCCACTGATTCCATCCATCCCATTTTGGTTTGGTTTGGTTTGGTTTGGTTATATTAATGTCCCGTTAGAAGCAACACTTGGGCTATTTTGGGAAGGACCTCGTAATTTTGAACCACAGTCAGATGACGAGGACGACACCTGAGCTGGCACCCTCCCCTCTCCAAATCACACCACACCAGCGGGAGGACGTTAGGTCAGGACGGATTTAACATGCAACAGACCCCCTTAAGCCGCGGTCCAACGGCCGGATGATCTTCACAGATGTGGTCATAAAACTGTCACTCTTCCTTCGTGGTTCCACCCCCGCCTGTGGCAGCGGACCCACGACCAGAGAAATCTTCAGACGGCACGCGTTCCCCTTTCGACCGCTCAAAACCCTCAGTTTCTTTGACTCCCTTCCCCCCCCCCCCCATAGCCCAAACAAATTTTCCGGTTCTTTGATGTTTATCCATCTACCGACATTTTGCGGGAAACTACAGGCGTACAATGGGCGACGGGGGAGTGTGGTCCCCCAGTGGGTTGGATGTCAGATTTATGACCAAATCCGTGAGGTGGCAGGTCGTTGGACCGCCGCTTTACACGATGGTTCTTCGGTGGAATCGGGTCTCGAACCTGAAACTCTCCGGTTCCGAAGCCGAGACCTTACCACCAGGCCACCGCGGCCTCCCCATCTTATTTTGGATCTACCCCTTTTCCTATTTGTTAGAGGTTTATGTAAAAGAACTTTTTTTTAATATGGAGTAAAGTTTTTCCCGTCCTTGCTATGACGAGTTCCCGCGTTTTTCGACGGCCCAGGTTGACCATTCTGTTAATTTGTCATTTCATGTAGATGTGGCCAATTGCCTGTCGGCATAAATAAAAGTCAAGCGCCAGATTCTAGGCTATAGTTTTAATTACATAAATATACATTATATACATGGGTTAATTGTTGTGTACAACTTCGGTAATTTAAGAAATATTTTCTTAACCATTGACAAACACAAGCCAACTGGACGTGGCGTCCTCCCCAGTCTGTCTTAGCTTCTTTACACCCCGTCCCTCCCTTTTCCCTCCGGGGGCTCTCGGGAGGCGACCTTGGAAGCCGGGATGCAAAATTTGGCAGAATATCGCCCTGTGGAGTGAGGCCAATTTGACTTATGGAATCCTCCTCCATTCTAAATACATGAACCATCCAGTTTATCCGATTTCTTTTTTATGAACTTTATAATATCTGGCTCTCTATAGATTTTATATAGTTCAACGTTATATCTTTTTCTCCAAACATTGTTGATTTCTATCCCACCAAGAATGGCTCGCAGAATTTTTCTTTCGAAAATGGCTATTTTATTTTCTCCTGCTAATTATATTATATATATAAAAGCTGAAAAATATGAAAATATTTTCTAAAAAAGGAAAGGGGGTCCTGAGATTTGTAATGCCTAGAAGTCCCTAGAAGATCGGGTTGAGTCAACTGGTAATAGAAAAGAAATCGAAGTTGATTCGCTTCACTATACTACGGAGCAAAGTTGAAAATTGCCCTTTTAAGTAAATATACGAATAAATCGAAAAGAGTTGTACTGTTATATCCGCTGTAAGAATTATGCACAGCGCCGTTGACTCTTAGCAAATAAGCGCTGAGTGTCCTTTACATATTTTTGTATCGTATTTAATTAACCTGTTTCAAAACAGCGCATGTTTTTTTTAAATCAATTACATCCTTCGGTTTATATAGTTTTCTATTACTTAATTAAAAATGCTTACACTTTTATAAAGAAAAAAAATAGGAAAAAAGTATCATAATAATAACAAAGCAATTAAATTTTAATGAAATGAAAACGGTTACAATTTTTTAACAATGTTTTTACTAAACGAGTACAAAGTATACACATGATTGAAAATGCAATTTTATCACACGGGTGTATTCAAAACATTAAATAAAATATTAACTCGAAAAAATCATTAACACTAACTAGGCCTTATTTTTTAATTAACACATTTTTCGCTTCACTTAAATTTAATCCGCTCCAAATACACAATTAACAATTTAAATGAATATAACTAGATCTATGGATCGGCTTTTGTGAAAAGATTTTGCTAGTTCCTGCACTGATGAATCATTCTGTTTAGATATAAATGACTTCCCAAGATGTTTAGAGAAGTGAATGTAGGCCGGTTCATTCACAATTCTCGAAAGCGTTCGGCGCAGGAAGTACGCTTTCGGACGTGCGAAAAAAATTGGAGGAAGTTCGAAAATATCATGGTTTACTTTTGCTCGATCCGAGTATGAAACGCTCATAGGCAGTCTATTCATCCGTGAAATGTTCGTGTGTGAGTTTCAATTAGCTGAATGAACCGATGTACAGGTTTAAGAAGGGTAATCCCGAATACTGATATTTTATCCTGGATTTATTCCAAACTGTACAATTGTGTGATTTTTTTACAATTAATTGAATAAATAATCTCTACTAATAATAAAAATGAATGTGTGCGTGTTTTTGTCCGGTAGAATATATATAAATTTTTATTTAGAGTTACTAAATTTGATCCAAATATGCTTTGCAGAGTATGAATGTGCAAGTCAAAAACAATTTTTTGGAGGAAATTTTCAGCAGTATTTTAATTAAATAAAAAAAAATAGATTTTTTGTCTATAACTTTCAAAAATATACTCGCACAAAAATTATATATACCCCGGTTTAAAATCCAAAATAAATAAAAGAATATCTTTCTAATGATATCAATTTAGTTACTATAAAATTCTTTAGAATAAATTATACTAAGCATATTGTTGATCATATTTCACAACTTTATTTTCACTGTTGAGAATGAAACCGAAATTATTTTTACATCAGTTTAAAATCCAAAATAAATAAAAGAATGAATGAAAGAATATCTTCTTATTGGTATCAATTTAGTTACTGTAAAATTCTTTAGTCTAGAATAGGGATTGCAATACCGGACCAAAATGTCAATACCGGTATTCGGTATTTTTTTAATCTTAATACCGGGATACCGGTTTTAATACCGGTATTAGAAATTTTAGAATAAGAAAGAAAACGCAGGTGTTTCTTTTTTTTATTTGCCAGTTTTGTTAGAGAGTGTAAATATCACAAAAAATAATTTGTAACTTATAAATTATAACAGTATATAATCACAAAAAAGTAAAGAAACATCTTATTTATTTAAATCCCAAAAAAAGTGTAAATATCACTATTCAGTTTGTGGTACTATTACAAATTTTTGAAATATGATCTAAAAAAACGTAATGCATCAATTGTACTGTCATTAAGCCTGAAAAGTAATTTTGTGTAAAAAATACCAGCTGTCGAAAACGCTCTTTCGGCATCTACGCTAGTTGGTGGTACTGTTAGCAATGCGCAATATACTTTTTCCAAGTATTTACCTCTAAATCCCTCACTTTCAAATAAATCGATTTCTCTTCGGATGGTTTTGGATATAGCTGATTTCTGTATTGTATTTTGGTTCGTTGAAATTTTTTTATTTATTGCTAATTCTAATTTTTGTTCAAGAGACAATTCCTTTTCACTATCGACAGTAGCGACATCATAATCTTCGATAATTGAACCAAATTCTGAATGTGGATAGATTTGTGGGAAAAATTTTTTTAGAAACTTTACTCTAACTTAATAAGATTTGAATTGGTTATTTTCTTTTCTTCTTTTCATTTTCATTTTTAAAATCATTAGAATTATGTAAATACCATAAGATTTTCTATTTCGGTATGCCTTTCTTCTGTGCGATTTTTCAATTTATTATAGTTGGAATCTATAGTTTCTATATCCATAGTATTTGGATTCTTCTGTTCTTTATATTTTTGGTATAATACATCTATTACTCCTAATTGAATTCCACGAGCATAGCACAATTGCTGATTTGCACCAATCAACTTTCCAACTTTTTTCGTAATTGCTGCTCCATCAGTCGTTATGGATACAATATTTTCTTTCAGGGATAATCCATGTTTCGCTAATTTAGATTTAAGCAATTAATTAAACCATTAATGAGCTAATTAATTTCGCCCGTTAGGGAGACATAAAAACAAAAACGTATACTATTTTGCTATGTTCGCGATACCTGAACATATAGTGGAGACAATTTAAAAAATTTCTAGTAAATACCGAAAAACCGGTATTTAAACTTGTGAATACCGGTATTACAAAATTGTACAAATGGCTCAAAATACCGGTATTCGGTATCCCGGTATACCGGTATTGCAATTCCTAGTCTAGAATAAATCAAATTAAGCATATTGTTGATTATATTTCACAACAGTATTTTCATTGTTGTGAATGAAACCGAAATCGTTTCCTTGGTTTTGTGGTGAAGCTTATAAGCCAGATAACAGCTACGGGACACGAGTAATTACTTTTGTCTTGTGGTCTTGTTACTCGGTTGCGAACCACAAGGTCCCATGTTCTATTCCAGCCAAATCAACTTCCACATTGATGACTCGGACGATCTTGTTACTCGGCTGCGAACCACAAGATCCCAGGTTCTATTCCAGTTAATTCAACCTCCACAGTTTCCAGTACCAAAATATGAAACTCAAAAATCTTTTGCAGAAAAATCTTCTAAGTGAATAAGTTACATTAATTGAAAATTTTAGCGATCATTAATACTGCGAACCGGCTGGTTGCCAAAGGCGACTAGTGGTAAATAAATATGACATTTATGTATAAAATATAAATAAGGACATGTTGTAGGTGAAATTCGGCAGATGGCGCCAAGAAAGAAATGTCTTTAAATGATATTAACAACAAAACTATTTTTCCTTATATTTGTTTTAATTAGCCCTTATATTTGCGATTCGCCTTTGCAAAAAATTTCATATTTTTTGAAGCGATATTTCGGGAGGCAATGTTATCTGGGATCTTTAACACTAGGTCCATGGAGCAGAAAAAAAGTAAGGATCACCCTTAAAGGTAGTTGAAAATTGAGTACTCAATTTGCCTTGTATTCATGCACGATACTCAACGCCTTTGCTCAAGATATAATTCGTTCATTTTGAAGGGCGCAAATCTAATCTTCACGCTATCACGTTGTTACAGCATATACTTTCACTGAATAATTTCTATTATGGCTTTAATATGAGAACAGAATAACACAAGATCATATTTTTATATATGACAAACTTATTTTTAACTCAGAAGTGTCACTTATTATTAAACTCGTTTCTGAAACAATTGTACTTAAAAAAAAAAAAAAGTACACAGAAGTACTCATTTTTAAATACTTCATTTTTAATAGTGTGTTAAATAATAGTGTGCTCTTGATGATAATAATTTTTAATAGTGTGCTCTTGATTCCTTTCTTCCTACTTTGGCCGATCGTCCCAAGCCACTTCGCGAATTGGCCGGCCAAAGCCCGAAATCAAGAAAAGATCGGGCATTGGCCGGTAAGTTTACAGCAACGTTAGCTAGTTCGCGAATTGTCTGGCTAATTCGCGAACATATGACAATCCTATATAACCGTATGTAGACAGCCGTATGTGATAGATCCCGTATATACGGGACGTATATCAACCCTACTCATTTACTCACCAACATTAATAATATTTTACTATTCATTCCAATATTACTATTTGTTTTGTTTTTATTCCAATTTCTCTTGACTATACTAAACCATCGATATTGACCACAGAGAGATTCTTTTCAATCATTTCGTAAATCTAAAAGGTTATTTAGAGTTAAGTGATACCAACCAAAATTGCGAAGTTACTATAAAACTGAGTATGGAAAACAATTGAGTGAATTTTTTCGCAGATACGTTGAACAGAAGTTATAGCTTATAACGCTATGCGAATACATATTTTCCATTCTAGCCCACACTGCTTTCACTGTTGTCAATACAATGGCAGATTGAAAGAAACTATCAAGTGATAAATGGAGCAATTTTGATTATAAAATGACTTGTCTCCAATTTTATAGTTATGTGAAATAAGGAAATTCTATAATTAAATGCACTTTAAAACATTACCGGCTGTAAAGGATTAGTCTTACATCTTTTATTATTATTATTCTATCTTTATAATATAATAAATATTATTCTTTTAATATAACCAATATCTATTCATTCAATTCTATTCTTTTATATTCTTATTTTTTATTATTCTATATCTGTTTTCTATTAGATTGCTTAAACTTCATAATTTTTTTTTTTTATCAGGATAAGATTGCTATTTTTTTTTTCGAAAAAACGTACTAGATTCTCAATTTTATTTTAACTATTCTTGAAATATCTCTAACTGATGAAGTTAATTCAATGATTTAAAAAAAAATGAATTCTTTTTTTAACACAATTAACATTTTAAATCTGTGTTTCGAATGCTATATTCAGTAAAAATTAACTTTCTCAATTTTTGTTATAGTTTTTACGCAAATAATTTTCCTTTTAACTTTTTCTCGTGCAATGTTGTTTTAAAAAATGAGGGGGAAGTTGAAAATAAAGTCTATCCTTTATATTATTATTATAAATAAAGTCTAAATTATTAATAAAGTCTATTCTTTATATTATTATTTAAATTATTATTATTATTCTATTCTTTTATATTTTTCTATTTTTTTTATTATTATTCTAGATATATTTTCTATTAGATTGCTTAAACTTCATAATTTTTTTTTTATCAGGATAAGATTGCTATTTTTTTTTCGAAAAAACGTACTAGATTCTCAATTTTATTTTAACTATTCTTGAAATATCTCTAACTGATGAAGTTAATTCAATGATTTAAAAAAAAATGAATTCTTTTTTTAACACAATTAACATTTTAAATCTGTGTTTCGAATGCTATATTCAGTAAAAATTAACTTTCTCAATTTTTGTTATAGTTTTTACGCAAATAATTTTCCTTTTAACTTTTTCTCGTGCAATGTTGTTTTAAAAAATGAGGGGGAAGTTGAAAATAAAGTCTATCCTTTATATTATTATTATAAATAAAGTCTAAATTATTAATAAAGTCTATTCTTTATATTATTATTTAAATTATTATTATTATTCTATTCTTTTATATTTTTCTATTTTTTTTATTATTATTCTAGATATATTTTCTATTAGATTGCTTAAACTTCATAATTTTTTATCAGAGTAAAATTAATAATTAATTGCCATGATTTTAATGATTTTGTTTCCAATAAAGGTACTAGATTTTCAACTCTATTTTAATTATTCTTGAAATGTCTCTAACTGGTGAAGTTAATTCATTGATTTTAAAAAATGAATCTTTTTTTATATAATTAACATTTTAAATCTGTGTTTTACACACTCTACTAAATAATAAAGATTAACTTTTTGAATTAATGTTGTTGTATTTATGTAAATAATTTTCCTTTTAACTTTTCCTCTTGCAATTTTTTAAAAAAATTAAAAGGAAGTTGAAAATAAAATCTCTGAAGTTTTAAAATAAATCAGAAAATGAAACATTGACATATCTTGCGAATTCAATTAAAAATTATGCCGCAAATTTTAAAGAGATGTAGTGAGATTATTTTAGTGAGGTTTGCTTAAAAATATTAAAATATTTATAAAAGAAATCATTTTTGAAAAAAATAACCCTTTTTTTTAATCTACAATATAAAAAAGACATCTTTAGAAGAAATCAATTTCTTTCATAAAGTATTATTATTTCTAAAAAATGCATAAAAAGGGCAAAACTTTACGGAAAATGCGGCAAATGATAAGTAATGCATAAATTCCAAAATAAATAAATAAAATTATGAGATATTCTCTCAAATCGTTAAATATTTTACGTATTAAATTATTATTTCTTGAATAATATTTAGAACAGAAAAAATTAGAAAGAAAAAATAAAAGAAAAAAAGTTACGAAAAGAAAGCAAAGGTAAAAACAAAATGTTCCAAAATAGAATTCCTTTGAAATTAGATACCGTTTCATTGATCTTGTTGTTCTAAACAGGCATTGACGCACTTCCGTTCTGCAAACCACGGAAGTGCTGGACAAAGAAACTGTTTCAGCTTAAAAGTGAACTCATTAAAAAGATTTTCGAAATTATTCTTCGTTATTATTGTAAGCATTTTTTTCGTCTATAAAATTGACACGCTAGTTCTTATAAAAAAATTGCTAAGACTAATTCAAAATTTTCAAAACAGATTTATTTTGCAAATTTCTCTATTTGATCATTAATTAATTAATTAATTTAATGTTTTATTAAATTTTGAATAATAAAATGCTAGTTATTACCTGAAATTATGGTAGTAATCTTTAAATAGTTTAAAAATAATTGGAAATAATTTTTCGAAGCTAGCTTAAAAAATTTGTGTTTATTTTCCCAGAGCAATTTTTAACAAAGACGCTTTGTAAGAATTTATATTTATACATTATGCATTTTATCAAATTTCTTTTTATTAATTCTGCATATAAAAATAACTTTCCATTTGAAAAATAAAAACTATAATGAAAAGTCTAGCACATGTTGGCACTATAATCAAAGAGAAAAATACAATAGTATTATAATCATAACAATAGTAAAATAATGCATATTGAATATATATATACATGTATAGAAATTCAACAAAAATTAATTTAAAATTAAAAAGATTGATTTCTTTTGTTACTATTTTTTCAGTATCAGTTTCCTTTATGTATTTTTCAGTGTTGGTTTTTCAGTTTTCTATTATCACTATTTATTTTTTCGTAAATATTCCTAAAAAAATGAAGATGTGTATTGTTATATAGAAATTGAACTTGAACAATGTAAATTATTAATAAATTTATCATTAAAAATTTGCATTAACTGTTTTGAAGTTTTATATTTGCTGCTTTTGGAATGTCTTTCATTATAATACCTTTTTCGTTTTAAAAATATAATTTTGAGTTTTAAAAATAGAGAATTAAATAATTTCACAAACAATTTCAGTTTCATAAATTTGAACAGCCTGGTTTTGATGACTGAGTCACAACTTAATTTTTTAGGTTAAATATTTATATATACTGTTCGTGATCGATAATTGTAGTTTATTTGAGCGACACTAGATGGCGCTGTAAAGCCATGAAATTCCTCGCATACTAAAGTGACTGAAAGATAAAAAGCTAGGTTTGTATAATTTAACTTACAAGTTTTTTAGTTTTATATTTATATAACAGAACTGAATTTTCAATTTTATTTGTTTTCTATATGAATAATAGCACGAAGCAGATAAATACATTTGTATAGGAACGATATGGCAATTTTGAAACTAAGAATTTAAATTTTTACTGAAAAAGAATGTTATTGGGACTTTGCTGTCGATGTTTTTGCGAAGAATATTTAATATTTTTATCTGCCATCGACATTACCAACAGTTGATCACTCAACCTTGTTAATGTATAACATGTTAGAAAAATGTTTGTTAAAAATTTACTTTCTCCTAAAATTTTTAGCAAACATTTAAAACAAACAAATGAAAGCAAGAATTCTGAAAATAATTAATTAACAGAAATTTCAATCATTATTTTTTGTTTATTCGCTCCGTATTTTCCAAGCTTAGGGACACATATTTCCATTTATTTAGTGCAAAAATAAATATTACGTTTTTGTGTGTGTGTGTGTGTATGTGATAAGGTAGAGAAAAATAAGTATATAAATTCTCTGTGTTTTTATATTTTTAATTAAAAACAGACAATGGAGAATCATTTGAGAAAATTTTAATAACCAAAATTATTATAGCATTAACATTATTATTAAGTAATAATTTTTACAATATTATGCCAATATCAATCATAAATATATTTATAATTAGCTATATATAGTTTTAATAACCATAATTTAATTATTTTATGTTACTTTTGTATATAATTATTTCTTGGATAAATATTAATACACACTAAATTAATTATTTTTAAATTTCTAATTCATAATATAAAAAACACAAACAATATATATATATGTTCTTTTATAATATTAAATAAAAAATAAATACTTAATTTTAAAAAAAAAATTTCAATATATGTATAGAAAGAGAAAATTTTGAAATTCCTCATTGAAATCTGGTAAGTTTTCTTATAATGCTAACTTATGTTTGAAACATTTCAAATGCGCCACGCCTATTTTAATTTGCAATCCATTAAATAAATTGTAAGGTGAAAAAGGACTATGAGTCACAGAGTAGACAATTTGTAGTCATCTGATGATTACTTTTATCATGTGACTCTGATATCACATCAATTGACTCCATTTCTTCCTAGATCTCACCTCAAAGGAAATCAATAAAAATTCTATTATTTTTTAACAGCATTATATATTCTCAAAACCAATTCTTTTTTCAATGTTGTTATTTTGTATGTTTATTATTTGTCAGATCAAAAAATTATTAAAGTTATAACAAAAATAGTTTTGCGAGTATTTAATTTAAATAGATATTACAAGAATTATTCCATTTTTTTAAAAAATACTGTTAGCTTGGTAACATTAACAACATCTGCATAGAATTCCTTTTTTGCAACTTTATCTGTTGTTGATAAATAATAAAAGTTATCGTTTGCTACAAAGAGTTTAATTCGTTAAATAATAGAAATTTTTTTATTCGGAAATGCATAGTAATTTTAATCTTGGAAATAATAATTTTTTTTTTCATATATCTATAGGCTATAATAATCGTTAATCTTTAATTATCCTGTTAATTGAAATTTAATTAGTTCAAACATGTCATTTCTAAACTAATCGAAGCCTTTAAAATATTGGAAATTAAAACAGAAATTACAAGAATTATTCTATTTAAAAAAAAAATGCTGTTAGCTTAGTAACTATGCAACATCTGCATAGATTTCCTTTTTTACAACATTATCTGCTATCGATAATCAATAAAATTATTGTTTGCTACAAAGATTTTAATTTGTTAAATATTGAAAATAACTGTTCACTATGAAATGCAAAGTAATTTTAATCTCAGAAATAATAATTTTTCATATATGTATGGATAGTAATAATCGTTTAGTAGATTTATTTTCTTAATTTAAGTTGGATTAGCTCAAACAAAGCATTTCTAAACGAAGCAAAAACCCTTAAAATATTGATAATTCTAATCAAAGAATTAGTTTAAAAGGTAAAGGAAACAACCAAATCTCAAATCATTTGCCGCGAAATAATAAATATTTTTCAGTTTTTCTTGAAAATTTTTAAATAAATAAACGTGGAATTCTTCGGATGATTAAATATATCCTAATTTATCTAAGAAATGCCAGAACAAGTTTAAAAATATATTCCGCTTTCGTCCCGCACTAGGAAAGTGGAAGGTATCATCGCTAGTAGGTTTCCGCCATCTTCTTTCTGAACTCGCATCGCTACACTGTAGTAGTCCAATGCATACCGAGAAGGCGAATGTACAGAAGTCAGAAGAATGCACAGCACAGGCGTACGAGAGAGTTTTCTAGAAAGTAGCTCCGCCTAGTAGCTGCGTCTGCACTATTAAAAGAATTGCAGATCATATTTTATGTCGATTTTATACCGTTTTTAGTGCTACCGTCCTTTTTTTTCTGTGGAATTTTCTAGAGTGATGCAATATTCGAATACTTTTGCAGCGTTTAAAAAAAAGATGTAGACAATTGTAATATTTACATCTTTTTTTTGTTAGTTATTAAATGAAAACAACGTTCTGAAGGCAGTGTTGGATAAGGGGGGGGGATATAAATGATATTTTCATATTCCTACATTTTTGAATGCTTTTTTTTAATGAATTTCTAGATAAAAACAATGTCTGAAAGCTATTGTTATGGAAAAGGAGGGGGCAAAAATGTAATTCAAGATTGTCAAATCTGCTTTGACTACTTTTAGTGCTTTTTTAAAATTAATTTTATGAAAGATTCAATATTTGGAAGCTGCTGAAGCGCTTGGAAAAAAATTGTAAATCAAGATTGTCAATTTTTACCATTTTTGCTCATTGTTTTACGATTATTTTTTTTTCCTTTAAAAGTTATTTAAGATCTCAGCCCTAAATGAATAGAAAATAAAAAAAAAGGCAGTCATTTGATAACTTTTTGTGATATATTTTTAGCTATGGCGTTTTAAATAATTACAACCCCTCCTTCCATATAAAACTCTTAAAATGGATTCAATAACCTTATATTTTAAAAAAATTAAAATATCACGTAATTTGAATATTTATTTAGTTCTTTTCCTAATTACGAGCAAAATACATTATTTTTGTGAACATATGATAGATATCTTATATTATTATCCCATCATGGATTCTAATTTCCACTTAGCTTCACTAATATAAACATTAGAAAAGTAATTAAAAGGAATAAA
Organism: Argiope bruennichi; assembly: GCF_947563725.1. Classification (NCBI taxonomy): domain Eukaryota; kingdom Metazoa; phylum Arthropoda; class Arachnida; order Araneae; family Araneidae; genus Argiope; species Argiope bruennichi. The sequence goes on along the minus strand of NC_079156.1, from coordinate 61,703,401 downwards.
AAAAATAAAACTATTGTACTTATTGTCTTAATGTATAAAATTGGAAAAAACTTTTTTCATGATATAATTAATTTTAAGAGATACTTTTTCTTCTGCTAAAAAAATCATCAAATGAACAAAATTTCAAACTTTTTAAAACTATTTTCCACATTAGTGGCACGAGAAATTTATTCAATTACTAATTTACTATATTTGGGAATTTAATAACAATTATTTTATATTTTAATTCAAATTCAGTACATTTTTCTCCCCTCATTTCCAAGAAAAGTAAATTTCCTTAGATCATACAGTTATATATATATATATATATATATATATATATATATATATATATATATATATATATATATATATATATTTATCGCCTGTTGATATCTTTTAAATAATACACCTTTATAATTTTAATTGAACTAAATAAAGCAAAGAAAATTCAAGAAAGAAAGAAAAAATACATTTTCCAATTTAGATTTCTTTTATTTTAAGAAATTCTGAGTAAGTAACGATGGACCATTCCCATTAGTTCTTTTCTTAGCGATATAGTACATGCATCGCAGCGCCATCTAGCGGAGAATATGTGGTTTATAGACAGTAATTGAATGTGGTCGGCAGTGTGGAAATTTCAGCGGGATACGATTACCGGAAGGCAACTTTCCTGCATTGGAGGAAATAGGATGCTATATTATAGGTCAAAAATATGATCAAAATTAAAAAGCGAAATCAAAGTTTGGGAGTGATTATATATATATTTAGACTAAGAATCGAAAAATAAGAAATTAAGCTGAATTTTGTTTTTCCGCAATTACTTTTAAAAGTATCATTACACAAAAAAGTAATTTTGAACCGTTTCGAAACTTAAAAAAAAATGCCTTTTTAATATTATCAATTTAATAGTCATGCGATTTTTTTCTGAATTTTGCTAAATCAAATTTTTTTTGGTCCAATTTCCAATCATATGCGCTGGAATCATTTGCGTTGAAATTCAAATTGTTTTTATTATTTCGTCAAATATTTAATTGCGTGATTTTTTTTCCCATTTTTGAAACTTAAAGAAGAAGGATTCTATTGAACGCTATATTTCACTCTATTAAGGGGACAGTGGACTTTGAAATAAACAAAAATGGATGAAAATGTGAAATTTATTTCAGTTGTTTAATCTCCAAAATATATGTTTATATTCAACTAAAATAGTGTTATAACATGTATTGTTCAATAAAATAAGTATTTGGAGGGTTAAGAGGGGGAAAAAAGCACATCTTAATGATTTTCTCAAAATAATATAATTGGATTTAAATATCTTTGAAATGCTGCAGGTGTCTTAATTTTTGAGGAATAATAAAGATTTCGGTCAAACATTAAAAGAAAATAGGGTATGCATTTTATGTTTCGAGTTATTTTAGTTCGTTAAAAGTCAATTTTAATTCAGAAAAACATAAAATTCCTATGAAAAATCAGAAATGCGCATAAAAATATTTCTTAAAAATTAGCATTTAATTGGAATTACAAAATTATATGTAATTTTGTTCCAAATAAATTAACATTGGGTAATAAGAAAAAAAAAAACAGAAAAAAATAAAAATCGCCTGGAATATTTCGAAATTTTTAAAAATTATATATATTTTGAATTTTTTTAAAAAAATAATATATTTTGTGTGAAAGTGATTTTTTAGTAAATTTGACGTATTTATATTTTAATACATAGGCATAAAAAATTTCATAATCCCGAGTGAATAATTCCCCAAAGTGTCTATTGTCCCTTAAACAATATTTACATAAATAAACAATTATTCCAGAGTTTTAAAGGAATGCCTTGTTGAAACAAAGTAATAAATATATAAATAAATGAAATAAAATATGAACAAAGGATTTCTCATCCGTCAACACGACGCCTTCATCATTTATCTTGTCCGAAAAAAAAAATATTAACCCTATAGCTAACTTGCCCAACAAAAACATTTTCCCACACTTTAGTTCATACGCAATTCGCCTCCAATGCACCAAGGATAATTCTTCAAAACAGTAAGCAGTTTGGCTCCTGCTATCGAAATCATCTTTTCGGTTACACAGCCTTGTTACAAACGTCCTGTTTGCCGGAGTCAAGGTCGTTCCGAAAAGAGCCTTCGAATAGAACATTGACACCACGACCACCCATACATCTCCCTCCAACACGGGGAGGGAGATTCGTGGAAGCACCAAATTACGTTTTCAATTTGGTTGCGAAAAAATAGGGTTAACTGTTCCCAAAATGGCGACTCTTCTTAAAAAGATGTATTTATTGTAGGAAAATATGTAGAACGCTGCCAGATTCAATGAGGGCTTCAGCTGTTTGACGCCCTGAGCCATGAAGTTTAAGAGGTTCCTTTTTAATAAAATGGTCAATTTATTTTCACTTTTCTTTACATTTTTAACATGTTTATGATTTAATTTAATTTAATAATTTTGATTTAATTAATTTTAAGAATATGCATTTGTTTTTATTTTACTATTATAACCCCAGATTATCTATATACTACTCAATATTAATGAAGAATACTAATACAGCATTACTAATATTCAAATAATTAATTGAAGCTAATAAAATATATAGGATTTTGACCAGTTAAACTTGATTAAGTGTTAATGTCATTCTAATATTTTATCATTCAAAAACATTTAATTTTTTTTTTAAATTTATCTTTTTGGCAACTAGGAAAAAATTTTTTTTTAACCGACTTGCTTTCCCACTCTAAGATTAGCAGTTGTAAGTAACTGCTTTAGTCTGTGTAATTGGAAGCCCGTAATTGGCTAGATTTATTTCTCATCGGGTTCGAATTGATGACAGAAAATACAAAAATATTTTGGAATATTAATTCGTTTGTATAAAATTTTTAGTACGAAAGTTTGAAATTTTTATTTAATTTTCCGCTCTAATTTAAATTTATGGAATATGAATTTCTATATATAACTTTTTTAGCAGAGTGAGTGACGATACAAAAAGTCCGAAAATTTTAGGTTGCAATTTTTCTTAAAAGAATACAAATAATATTTCTTAAGTATTTTATTTTAAATACCACAATGGGAATTCTTAAAAAGTTTTGTAGAATAATTTTTAATGAAAAATGGAGAAATAATGGAATTCCATTTCATTTTTGAGAGTTTGCATTTCATTACGATATCTGGATTTGAATCAGTAATGTTGCCATATTTAAATACTAAAAAGTTATTGAAGATGGGTATTTCCATGTTCTTAAGATTTGGTGAAAATTTAAAAGAGCTCCGAAAATTCAGAGACGAAAATCAAATTCTAAGGCATGAAAGCTCCCACCTTTCGCCATTTTTTTTCCAAGTTAAACAATATGAGGGAAACTGTATAACTTGAAATGATAATATGATGCATTTCCATCTTTCCAGTCGATATCATTTGTGTACACATAGGTTATAGCTTCCAAGGTCACATCCGGAGACCTTGGCCTAGTGCGTCGAACTCAGAACCTTCTGTTCTTTCCCCTTTACACATCCTCCCTTTTTTACCCTTTTTGTGCCCATTGATTCGGGTGGCTGGGGAACAATCAATAAAACGAAGAGAGTAGGGAAGTACATGGGGTAAAAAGGGATTTTTCCCTATTCCTAAACAAATGTTTCCCTATTCGCTAAGTGGGAAAAATCTCTATAGTCTTGTCTATACTGCCTCGTTCAGAGGTTCTTCGTGCTTAGAGGTATATAGAGATAAAAGAGACAGATTTATCGTCCAAAATACAAATTCGTGTCAAATTTGGAGTCATATCTGCAATGGAGATAATAGTTTGTCGGTTTATATTTTCGCATCTATGTAAACTCTATTTAAAAACGCAATGATTTAAACAAATGAAATTTCTTTTGTGATGCTCTGACCAAAATTGCATAGCTGTGTCAGATTTTGGTTTCAGTCGATTTGTAAAAATAGATGCCTATAAAACAACGCACAAAGCTTTCACATATGGGACTCTAGAAATAAAAATCTGAGCACTTAGGGTGTTCACGCATGCCCGAGATCCACAATTTTATTTGGGTGCAAGATAACACCTTTATTAAAGGCTATGAGAAATAAAAACACTTCCACTGACTTTTTTTTTGTAAACTAATTTAAAATAACTGAAGTTAGCTATTAAATAATTGGTTTTCAGAAAAAAGATATACCATTTTAGAAGGCAATTACTAAAACATTTTGCACTAGCGAAAGCATTTTGAATACCATATCTTACTCCATTCCTTGCACGATCTGAAAAGCGTTTCACGTTTTTAAATGCTAATTAATGTGATGTAGTTCTTTATAATGATTTATTTACACTTGGCTGTTGTTATTACAATATATAATAAGAAAGAACGACTTTTCAGCCGCCTACTATAGCGTGTTTAGGTTGTGTGTGTGTGTGCAATATATGGATAGATATTTTAAATTATCACACATATTTATTTGTAAAATAATAATTAAATGTCTAACATTAAGTTGATTTTCTAATTTTTTTTCTATATTAATAATCTAAAATATGACAGATATTAGAGCTATTAATATTACAAGCTCCTTCAGTTTCATGCATACAAAAAGCTGTTTTGTTGACCAAATGCTTTTTTCAAGAATACGGCTCAGTAAAGTTTTTGAGTTTGTTACCGTGTTTTCGGGAGCGCTTTCTCATTGGCGAATTTCATATATGCTACCCATTTGTGATTGGGCCTGTAGTTCATAAACATACAAACCTGGTTTGGAAGGCGTTCTATACATAGCCACACCTTAGTTGACCTTTTTTTCAATTGCTGACCGATATAAAAGATAAAATCCATACGATATATGACAATTAAATTTAGCTGACTCTATGGATCAGCTTTTTTTTAAATTTTAAATACCAAATTTCAAAAAAAAGTAATTCAGAATTTGTAAAATGTTAGCAATTTGTTGAAAAATGTGCAGAATTTCTTACTAAAAGAAAAAAAATTAATGTAAAAAATAATAAATTGTTTTATTAATATTAATAAACTGAAAAAAAAAAGCATAAATCTGTTTTAATGTATATATGAGTGTTTTTATAATCTGCTAGTTGCCTAATTTTAATGTATATGTGGGTGTTTTTATAATCTGCCTAGTCGCCTAATTTTAATGTATATGTGGGTGTTTTTATAATCTGCTAGTTGCCTAATTTTAATGTACATGTGGATGATTTTATAAGCTACTATTCACCTCAAGCTACCAGCTGTTTCGTCAGGAATGTTGGTTATATTTGATTTCAGATAAATTATTTAGATATTACTTCATGTTCATGATTCTACCAAATTGCTTGACATTCAAACCGTATTATTTTTATTCTGTTTCGTACGTTCTGTTTATTGTATACATAAACCTTTCAATAACATCATAATATTAATAAAAAAGTAAATGCCCAATCATCTAATTTCAAGGTATTGTAATTTCAGTTTTTTTACTCGTCTTCTGCATTAGTCAGATATTAAACAGGATCCTTCTTCTTTAGTCTTTAACAATGGAAAAAGAATCACGCGATTGAATAGCTGATGAAACAATGAAAAAGATTCAAATTTCAGGGGAACAATGAAATTGAAAAGAGACTAGTGAAAATAAGGAGAAAAAAAAAGTTGTCAAAATTTAGGAAAAATTTGAATAATTATTAAATTGATATCACTAAAATGATAATTTTTTTTTGAATTTTAAGATGGTGTAAAAATTCTTTTATTCTATAATATTTCCTGAAGTTATAGTGAAATAACGTCAAAATTTAGCTTACTTTTTCACTTTTAATTAAAAAGGCACAACCAAGATGCACATTTCCATTCTCCTAGGTATAAATGTGCCAGGTTTGGTAGCTTTATCTCATACGGTCTTTCCTGTACAGCGCACGCGCGGGCACACACATTCATCTTTATTAACAGTAGAGATTTTCTGCAACTATCTAAGATTTTTCTAAACATTTATCTTGATCATTGGTGGATGTTGACAATAATATCACGATATAATAATTTACTCTGAAGCAATCATAAAATAGCATTCAAAAATGATTCCATTTCACCATCTACGATAATGGAAGCTTATAAACCCAAAAATTGCAATATCTTTCTACATAATAAAAAAAAGTCACATAAATCAAGAACTTTCCCTCTCAGTTACTTGTCTTCTCCCTCAAAGTCGTGAGAGGTACAGTTATGGAGAAATTATGGGGAAATAGCTTTTCCCGCCTTTTCTTACCAGTTTCCTCTTAACCTAGTTACCCAGAGGGAAATCTAAAACATTCCAATAGTAAACCCTATTCCTGTCCCCTATTTCCCCCCTACTAAAAGGTTTTGCAAAACACCATTCCCTCCGGTAATCAGATTGGTCCAACTAGATTCTCAAGGTTCTTCCAGGATAGAAGTTGAGGATCCATCTGTAAGGTGATTGCACCTTCAACCTGCTTGAACCTGCATGTCTTTGAAAGCAGTTGAAGGTTGCTCATGAAAGAAGGCCCCGTAAAAGGATCCGTGTTGAGGTACCATGAGGCCTTTGTGCACCGATGTATAGAAAGTGAAGGTCTTCTGGTGGTACTTAAAGGAGGCGTTGCTCATGGTCATGTTCAGCTCAATTTTAGGTCCATCTGTTCCTTGTTGGTCACAAAAATTGTCCATGGTATCAGGATCCTCATTGGTTAATTGTATTGTTGAGCAATGGGAGCGTGATGGATGTCTTGAAAGATAAGATCGATATGAATGAATCGTGACTTTAAAAAACCAGGATCTAGAAAATGGCCTGGTTTGAAATTGGATATGTTTCACAAGGTTGTTGGGGATTATGAATTAAAGGTTGATTGTGATGAGTAAGGTTTTGAATTTGGAACAACAATGATTAAAAGATAATTCTAGTTGCTCAAGATTCTTTGGCCAAATACTTATGATTAGATCTTCATGATTGGGCTTTAATAACTCTTGTAGAGAAATACATCTTCCCTCTCCATATAGGCCCACATTTTAAACTTACATAGCATGAAAAATAAATATACCGCAAATTGTACAGGATTCGAAATTATTTACCAATTTAATCCCTTTCACCAGTTGGGCTGTGATTTAATACAAATATACTTCTTAGTACACTTATACCAACAACAAACCGAATTTATTTATCTGAAAACTCCACCCGGCAAGCTGGAAAGAAAAGGTAGATTTCTTTACATCTGGCATCCTATTAGGCAACATAAATTGTTGATGTTAGAAACAATCAAAATTAGGGCATGAAAATCACTTTTCAGTCTAACTTATAAGATTTTGCAGTTATCGAATATTTTTATATGCAAATGTTGTTCGTTTTAAATAGGCGCTAATTTGGCTAATTGAATTTATTTTTCTATCTTCAATATTAAGAAAATTGTACCCCTCCCCATCATTTCCACCCCATTTGAGCTAGATTTACGAACTCGCTCGAAATATTTACATTTCTAACAACATATTTCAAGCTAGTTAAAATCTAAACAAAATTACTCTAGATATCCTGTTTACAAGATGATATGCCGGCGTCCTGTCATAGGGGTAGCGCGTCTTCCCCGTGATCTGGGCGTCCCGGGTTCGAGTCCCGGTTTGGGCATGGTTGTTCTTCTGTTGTTCTATCTGTGAGATGTATGAATGTGCCCTCCTGTAAAAGGGGGTTGTGCAAGCGAATGAGTGATGCGTGAGTGGCAAAGTCGTACTCTTGGCCCTAGTTGGCGCTGCTATAAAAAATAAGAGACGTCCCCCTCAGGCTTAAATCGCTGTCTTCGTAACAGCGGGCTTGTCAAGTGGCAAGTGCCATAAGAAACAAACAACAAACAAACAAGATGATATGGGCAAAGCATTATACAAAGGGTGATTTTGGGTTCTAAGGGCCAAGACCAGTGATGAACTGAAGAAAATTTCCCAAGTCTTGCCTAGAGAACTATTGCAATAGCTAGTCTTCACATAGAAATCTACTTAATAACTTGTTGGGTCTTGAGCTATCGTGTTTACAATTATGCGAGTAGACAGACAGACTACTCAGTATTGCGTTATGTCAAAAATTTTATACAGATTAGAAATTTTGTAGTAAAAGTCATATACCTCATTTGATCATGCTAATTCTTTCCATTTTTGAGTTATTTTATTGACAGATAAAATATCATGCTGTATGGCTGGGCACAAAGGGCTATATTAGCATTTAAGTGGACATGAAGAAGATATGTGGTCACAGAGAGACTGATAAAAAACATAATTCCAAACCCCTGCCCCCCCTTTTTTTGAGATTTAGAAGGACTAAAAGTAGAATTTAATCAAATTATCGCTAACATTTTTTGAAAATAAAATATTTCTTTTTTTTTATATAATATTTAAAGAAAAGCTACAGGATAATAAAATTTAGTTCTACCCTTAATTATTTCTATTATCATTTAATTAAATGGCACTTTCCGTTTCGAGAAGGTTATATTGTCTTACCGATTCAGTTTTTCTGGGACTGCATTATGTTGCCTTCCTGATTCAGATTAGGGATACATAATATATATTAATTATGGATTAAATAGGATTTTTAAATCTAATTTTAGCGTATTTGAATCATTTAACTTCAGCTTATAAGTTTCAGATGCGATAATTCGATGCCCGTATGAGGAACGAGCACGATGAGTAAAAGGTTAGACATATTCATTTGTTATAATATTGTTACGGATTTCCCTCTATCACTATCAATCCGTCGGGTTCGTTTACTTGTGTGTATTTAGTGGTTGTGTATGGTATGAAGATAACACAACACAATGATCAGTCCTTTCAATAGACGAACATACAACACGTTTATTGACACTACGACACATAGGACAGCACAAAGACGACAACTATATATAGCATAGAGAAGACTATCTTCAGCCGAGACGTGCACACAGCAGCAGACAACAAGACTCTACTGCAGACAGTAGCGCACAGCTTAGTTCAGCACTAGCTTGACTCCGTCGCTGCTCTGCTATTCTCTGGAAGACCCGTTGTTTACCGTCGATTCCGACTACTCCTCCGGCAGCTGCAGACTGCCTCCTTTTATAGGTCTCAGGAGGCGGGGCGAGAAGCCTCTCAACCAATCAGGAACGTTCGAGGCGTATCTCGGTTCCCAATGGACGGATCGGGAAAATTCTTGATGTTTCGGGTATAATTTATTTTGGCACCAAAGTCGCCAAATTCGTTGCCAAGTCGCCAAATGGTCAAAAAGTTTGTCGCCAAGCTCTGGGACCTCCGACGCGACACCCGGACTCCGTCCAATACATATGACTGTAAAACAGTCTTTCTGATGGTGGAACCAACTATGCTGAGAAGCAGCATCACAGATTCTTAACATTATTAAATATGAAAATGCCTTTATGGGGGTAAGACACTTGCATGGGGAAATCAGCGTTTATGTAAAGGGATTTTTCTTCTCTAGGGGGTAGAGCTACCTTCGTTCCGATGATGGGGCGTCCTTCCCACAAAAGATCAACGATGGTCCTTAGAACTTCGCTCTTAATTTCCTTGTTATTGTCCACACAACTTCACTGAATTTACCTTAATTGTGCTTAGAGAAGACGGGGCCAACTTTTATGTGATTATACGAAAATGGCTTTCTAAATATTTTAATTCAAAAAACTGAAAGAACCACACGCTGTTTATGTTGCCGATGCCATAATGTTACAGGACACAGATAGTATGAAACGTCATTCATTTGCTCATGCAGTCAATTCAGTGTTGAATTACTCGGATATTGTCATAAATGCCTTTTTGGTTTAAAGTTTTCATGAAATGTTTGAAAGAGGGAGATGCACAATTATGCTGATGAGAGCTGTGTGATTGTGCAATTGATTTTCTGAACGAGTTCTGCGAATTTTAAGGTATTCGATTAGGTTAAAAACATGAATTTGGATGAAAATTCGTATTATTTTTTATTACTATTTGCACTTTTATAAAATAAATACATTTCTGTTTCAAGTGATATTTTTATTTTATCTCCCTGTCAATCAGAAGAAATCAAGTTATAGCAAAATATGACATTAAGTGACGCTTATTTATAAGCATTTAAAAACTTTAAATGCATTTTCAGAAGAAAGAATTTCTTTCGTTATTCTACTGCACGAGTACCATTATATCTCAAAAAATAATCAAGATATCTTAATGAAAATTATAGTTAATGCTCCTTATGTTATACAGATGTAATGAACTGTAGATATAATGTTGAATGCTTTAGAAGTGGATTTACGGATTATTTAATGTCTTCTTCTTCTTCTTTCTAATCCCCTGATCGGAATCGGATCAGGTCCATGAGACCATTCGCCTTCAAACCATAAAGGACATTATTGGGGCTATGAAGCAGGTTCTCCCGGGAAAAGCCAATACAGCGAAGCAAATGCTCAGCAGTGGCCTCGCTTGAATTGCACTTTGTGCAGATGGGGAAGATCTTGTTCCCACCGGAGAACCGAAGAGTCTTGAGGTGGCCAGATTTAAATCTAGACAGAGCCGTCTGGTCTTGTCTAGCACCGCCAAAGCTCAGAGCACCACCAGGGCCAGAGCCAAGGTACCAAGGATGGGAAGGTGGTAGTTTCCAAGATGAGTTGACAAGGGCCTTACTTCTGGAATGCATTTCCTGGAAAGTTAAGGGCTCAGCAGAATTCAGAGTCAGGGATGAACCCTTCTTAGCCAGACTATCGGCAATGTCATTATATTTAAGGTTTACATGAGATGGTATCCATTGAAAATGTATAGCGGAGGACTTGGACATCAATTTTAATTTTTCAAAAACACGGATGCCTCTCTGGTCTACAATATTCCTCCAGTTTTCTAAGTACTGTATGACGCTACGACTATCAACTAGAAGCCAAATCTCACCGATTAATTGGTGATCTAAAGAAAAGCCCAGAGCCATGTCAATGGCTATCAATTCTGAGCCAAAGACGGAACTAAAGTCAGAGTTGCGCTGACTAAGGAAAGTCTCTTCATTGCCGGATTTAATTACAACCCCGCTACCAGTGTGACCATTTTCATCTTTACTACCGTCAGTATAAATCAGTACAGCTTCAGATGGGATATTATTGATTACTTCAAGAGCAGCTTGTCTTAGAAATTCAGGATGTTGAGAAGATTTATTAGTGTAAGTCAATAGTTCTGTATGGAAGTACACCCCAGATAATTTGTCAAGAGGGGAAGCAATAGGCTTTAGAGAGTTAGAAGAAACAATGGGTTATTTAATGTAATATTGTTGAAGAAAATTACAAAATTTCACAGATATTTTCATATATTACACAAACAAGATTTAACTTTGTATATAATTCTTAGATAACAGTTACATTCTAAAATATGTTACGCATATAATATAATGTTAGAAAAAAAAGACTGTAAAATTTTTTTTCCCTCTAAAATAACCCCAGTTTTTGTAAATAAATATTAAAATTTACATCAAAATGCTTTTTATTCAACAGCTACATATATATATTAAAATAATTTCACTTTTATTCATCATTTTATCCTTATTAATAAAAAAAAAAACAATATAAGCATTAATTTTTTAGAAAAGTCTTTCCGAACCTAGATGGATACCAAAACTGAAGAAACTGAAACAAACACATATTGTTATGTTTTTACCATGATATATTTCCAGAAAAACATAGTTTTAAAAAATAATAAAAAAAATAAAAAAAATTTGATTTGTTGCCAATATAGTCGATTGCAAAATGGATTTCTTGACTATTTCCATAAAAAATCTTGTTCGGTAAACGTTTAAGCATTATGTTCAAAAGGTCGGGATAGATTATTGGATAGCCAAGTCGATAAAGCGTGGCTATCATAAAATCTTTTTTCATTTGTTCGCCAATATAGTATAGTATCGCCGATATTTATTTTTTAGAAAAGTCCTTTCCGAACCTAGAGGAATACTAGAACTGAAGAAAATAAAACAAACACATATTGTTATGTTTTTACCATGATACATTTCCAGAAAAACATGGTTTTTAAATATAAAAAAACAAATAAAAAATTTCATTTGTTGCCGATATAGTCGATTGAAAGTTGGATTTCTTGTCTATTTCCATAAAAAGTCTTGTTCGATAAACTTTTAAGCATTACGTTCAAAGAGAGATCCTTGGACGACCAAGACGATAAAACATAATTAGGATAAAACCTTTTTTCATTAGTTCGTCGATATAGTCGATTGCAAGTTGGATTTCTTGACTATTTCCATAAAAAGTCTTGTTTGATTAACTTTTAAGCATTATGTGTTCAAAAGGTGGAGATAGATTCTTGAATGACCAAGTGAGACAAAACATAGTTATCATAAAAACGTTTTTCATTTGTTGCCGATATAGTCGATTCCAAGTTGGATTTCTCAACTATTTTCATAACAAATCTTGTTTAATTAACTTTTAAGCCTTATGATCAAAAAGTCGAGATAGATTCTTGGACAAACAAGTCGATAAAACATAGTTATTATAAAAACTTTTTTCATTTGTAGTCGATATAGTCGATTGCAAGTTGGATTTCTTGACTATTTCCATAAACAATCTTGTTTGTTTAAATTTTTAAAAATGATGTTCAAGGATAGATTCTTGGGCGACCAAGTGGATAAAACATGGCTATCATAAAAACCTTTTTCCTTTGTTGCCGATATAGTCGATTCCAAGTTGGATTTCTTGACTATTTCCATAAAAAGTCTTGTTTGATTAACTTTTAAGCATTATGTGTTCAAAAGGTGGAGATAGATTCTTGAATGACCAAGTGAGACAAAACATAGTTATCATAAAAACGTTTTTCATTTGTTGCCGATATAGTCGATTCCAAGTTGGATTTCTCAACTATTTTCATAACAAATCTTGTTTAATTAACTTTTAAGCCTTATGATCAAAAAGTCGAGATAGATTCTTGGACAAACAAGTCGATAAAACATAGTTATTATAAAAACTTTTTTCATTTGTAGTCGATATAGTCGATTGCAAGTTGGATTTCTTGACTATTTCCATAAACAATCTTGTTTGTTTAAATTTTTAAAAATGATGTTCAAGGATAGATTCTTGGGCGACCAAGTGGATAAAACATGGCTATCATAAAAACATTTTTCCTTTGTTGCCGATATAGTCGATTCCAAGTTGGATTTCTTGACTATTTCCATAAAAAGTCTTGTTTGATTAACTTTTAAGCATTATGTGTTCAAAAGGTGGAGATAGATTCTTGAATGACCAAGTGAGACAAAACATAGTTATCATAAAAACGTTTTTCATTTGTTGCCGATATAGTCGATTCCAAGTTGGATTTCTCAACTATTTTCATAACAAATCTTGTTTAATTAACTTTTAAGCCTTATGATCAAAACGTCGAGATAGATTCTTGGACAAACAAGTCGATAAAACATAGTTATTATAAAAACTTTTTTCATTTGTAGTCGATATAGTCGATTGCAAGTTGGATTTCTTGACTATTTCCATAAACAATCTTGTTTGTTTAAATTTTTAAAAATGATGTTCAAGGATAGATTCTTGGGCGACCAAGTGGATAAAACATGGCTATCACAAAAACATTTTTCTTTTGTTGCCGATATAGTCGATTCCAAGTTGGATTTCTCAACTATTTCCATAACAAATCTTGTTTAATTAACTTTTAAGCCTTATGATCAAAAAGTCGAGATAGATTCTTGGACAAACAAGTCGATAAAACATAGTTATTATAAAAACTTTTTTCATTTGTAGTCGATATAGTCGATTGCAAGTTGGATTTCTTGACTATTTCCATAAACAATCTTGTTTGTTTAAATTTTTAAAAATGATGTTCAAGGATAGATTCTTGGGCGACCAAGTGGATAAAACATGGCTATCACAAAAACATTTTTCCTTTGTTGCCGATATAGTCGATTCCAAGTTGGATTTCTCAACTATTTCCATAACAAATCTTGTTTAATTAACTTTTAAGCCTTATGATCAAAAAGTCGAGATAGATTCTTGGACAAACAAGTCGATAAAACATAGTTATTATAAAAACTTTTTTCATTTGTAGTCGATATAGTCGATTGCAAGTTGGATTTCTTGACTATTTCCATAAACAATCTTGTTTGTTTAAATTTTTAAAAATGATGTTCAAGGATAGATTCTTGGGCGACCAAGTGGATAAAACATGGCTATCATAAAAACATTTTTCCTTTGTTGCCGATATAGTCGATTCCAAGTTGGATTTCTTGACTATTTCCATAAAAAGTCTTGTTTGATTAACTTTTAAGCATTATGTGTTCAAAAGGTGGAGGTAGATTCTTGAATGACCAAGTGAGACAAAACATAGTTATCATAAAAACGTTTTTCATTTGTTGCCGATATAGTCGATTCCAAGTTGGATTTCTCAACTATTTTCATAACAAATCTTGTTTAATTAACTTTTAAGCCTTATGATCAAAAAGTCGAGATAGATTCTTGGACAAACAAGTCGATAAAACATAGTTATTATAAAAACTTTTTTCATTTGTAGTCGATATAGTCGATTGCAAGTTGGATTTCTTGACTATTTCCATAAACAATCTTGTTTGTTTAAATTTTTAAAAATGATGTTCAAGGATAGATTCTTGGGCGACCAAGTGGATAAAACATGGCTATCATAAAAACATTTTTCCTTTGTTGCCGATATAGTCGATTGCCAGTCGAATTTCTTGACTATTTCCATAAAAAGTCTTGTTTGATTAACTTTTAAGCATTATGTTCAAAGTTCTTGGGGGACCAAGTCTATAAAAACTGTGCGTTTATTTGAAATTAACTTTCTGAACAATTTTTTGCGTATTTAAAATAAAGATATCGAAAAGAGCACACGTTGTCTGCATTTTTAAGACGTCATAGTTCTCGAAAATACAGACACCATAAAGCTTTATTCATTTGCCGAAACAGACGATTTCATATTAAATTCCTTGCATATTTTTATGAAATGTTTTATTTGTTTAACATTTAAACAATGTATTCAAAAGAGGGAGATAAACTCATGGATGGTCATATTGATAAGAGCTGCGAGGATCTAAATTGAGAGTTCATCTTGTCTTATCATATTTCCTCATTTACAGCAACAGAGGACAAAATAACAAAGAGGAAAAAAGGCCAGGTCTTTGACCGAACTTATCTCTAGATATACTTAAAAGTTCTCCACCGCAAACACTTATGCGATAAGAGTGAAAAAAATGCTGTATTATACTAACCCAATAAAATGAAAGGGGTATATAAAAGATCTTTATTCGCTTTTATTTGACGTATTTCATGTTTACAAAGATGAAATTTTATGATCGATTTTTGATTCATCATTTGATGTAGTAGAGTTTTGAAATTTCGTATACTTACATATACACTCTGTTGATACTGTCAGAACTCTTACTTATCAGTTAATCGATTAATTGAAAATTATCGATTAACTAATTGATATTAACGATTAACTAAACGATAATTATTGATTAACTAAATGATGATTATCGATTTACAAAATGACAATTATAGATTAAATAATTGATAATTATCGGTTAATTATTTATTCTTTCATGAATGAAATAATCTAGTAGTGAATTGAAAAAGATTTTAAAATTATTTTATATTTATTATTATGCATTTAATAAACGACTAAAAGTAGACGAAAATTAATTTTTTAAGACTTAAGAGCAGACGATAATTTCAATTTAAAATATCAACTTTTTACTACATTCACAAAAGATGTTTATTAAATATTGTTTTAACGAATTTATTTTATAAGCTGCATGTCATATAATGCAATTAGAAACTATAGCCTGATAATAAATATTCGAATTTTCGACTGATTCAAATAAAAAAAAAAAAAAAAAAAAAAAAACGTTGGAATACGCGAGGTTTAATTGTATATGCGAGAAAGTCGCAATAACATACACAGCTCCCAAACCTTTTAAAAGAGTTTAAATAGTTCTTAGTAAAAGTAACTTTTTGGGATTGTTTGACAATTATGTTCCAATCTCTGGCTTAAAAAATCCTTTGGAAAAAGAATTCTAGAAAATTTGTCTCATTCAAAATCTATTCTTTTCACTTATATATAAAATGAAAATAAAATAAAATATTTTTTTAAATTCGTGGCCAAAGAAATGAGCATTAACATAACCTCCACCACCCCGGTTCATAATGAATCTCAACGAAATCAAACTACGTATAACATAAAATGAAGTCTTGAAAACCAAGCAAAACAGTAATTATTTGTAAATTAAACAAGCAATTTTAAAATTCATTTAAAAATTTCTAATTTTAAATTCTTTTAAACATGCCAATAGTATAGATGACGGATAAAAAAAATCGAAGCAAATAATAAAGAAAAAAAATTTAAGATATTTTTTAAAAGATGCAATAACATTAAAAAGTTTGCTATAAAATTCAACTCCTGTAAAAACAATTTTCACAAATTTTTAAATCCTCATATTGATTAGTTCCCTAAAATAAAATTATTCCAGTTTTTTTAATTTTATGAAATGAAGTCATCGAACTTCGCTTAAAATGGTAAATAAAACCTGCAGTAGAATGATTTCATTTGAAGTTACTTTATCAATAAATCGTTGTTTTTAAAATGAAGAAAAATGAGATAAACAAGATTTATGAAAATGGTTGATTTAAAAATGATTAATTTAGTAAAATGTTAAAGAAAGGAAGCCGAATGAAATTTGACATGGTTTGAAAATCGATCAATATACTCCAGATTACAAATTTAAACATAATTTGTATAAATTCATATACATATCAAAAGGGCACATTTAATTCTTTTTCCAGTTTTGCTTGTGAATTGTTAGTGAAAAAGCATATGCGAGTTTAAAAAGCTTCCGAAATGGCGATCGACTACGTTCGTCAGTGTTAATTTTTTTCTGTTTCCCTGATTACGACATGCACCGTTTGGCTAAAATATATTTTTGCTTTGTGTTAATACGGCCATCAACGTTTAGTTAATGTTCAAAATTCGAAGACTATTCTTTTTTCAATGTTCAATCTTGTAACATTTCTCTAGGCAAAATTTACATAGTGATTTTCATGACAGAAAGGCTTTTCGTAAAATTCCTAAGGGTATTAATTTTAATTTCACTTCTACTACCTTTCATCAATCGTAGTGGATTTGTTCTTAGAAAGAAGTATTTTCAATAGAGTAAAGGCATAATAGTTCATAGGTAAGATTTCAGGGAAATTTGGAGAATATTTTTAAGTGGTATATCATATGTATGTGTGTGTATAAAATATACTTTTAAGCAGTTGCGTAGCTGAAGAGAAAAAGACACTTATGTATTCTTTACTTCGATTTATTCCTCCCCAGGTGGCATAGTTTATGTATAAGAATAAGTGATAAGAAATTCGTCAGTCTACATCGCGTCGCAAGAGTGAAAGAGACCGAAAAGTTTCCCTCAATGATTCTATAATGAGATTTTTATAGGGATTTCTTTGACACGTATAAATTTAAGACAGGGCAATTAAAAGAATGTGCTAAGCATTAAAAATTTTTATCCCATCACTTCAAGCATAAGAACCTGTTGATTACAACAGTTTTACAGAGCTGGTGTAGTATTAATTAATAAAAAAAAAATGTGGAATTGGATCAGGAAATAAGAGACCATCTCAGAATGAAGTTAATATGGGTTAAATTAAGATAAAAGTTAGAAAATTAATTAAGATTTAAATTATATATATTAGTCACCAGTTTTTCAGGGAGTGCAGAAATACTTTTCGAAGCAAAATTTGTACCTTTATCTTGATGAAAGTTCATTCTTTGAAAGCCATTGGAATCTTTTTTTTTTTTTTTTTTTTTTTTTTTAACTATCAGAAGTGAAACTTTCTCTGGACAATACGGTGAATTCAATGTAACAAATTTTCCAACATTTAATTTCCCATTCTTGTAAAATCCTGCGACAGTCATAAACCCCTTACTAAAATTTTCTTTGCATTGACGAAACATGTTCGTTTATTTTTTTACTTATGAAGTATGGCTAAAATTAAGACTGAATTTGGAGATTTTTATCAAATTTTGAACGAAATCTATTCAGAGTTAACCATTCTTCGTCTTGTGACCAGCCAATCACCGCGCCGCCAATGAACGAAGCAGAAACAACAGAATTATTTTGTGGCTTCTTCTATCTTTAACATAATCCATCCATATCATTAGCCAGTTCACCAAATCGGTGTCCTCTTCGAGCTGATTGGCCGCCAGCAACAATGGTCAATGTCTCCTCAACTTTTCCTTCACCTATTATCTTGTTTAACTAGTAGCAAGATTTTGAGTAAGATCAGATGTAAGACAGTGTTAAGAATTCAGTTAACCATGTGATCTTCCTTGGTGGAGCTAGCTGCCAATCATGTATCACGTGGCCTCCCTGTTGTTGTTTAGTATATTTTTTTCCAGTAGAAGCGAACTGGGGTTGTGTGACTTTTGCGTACAGTACACTTTGCGTACCAGTCATAAAACTGTCAATCAATAGTCTCGTTTACAATGCGGTTGTGTTACTGATAAGGATCAGTTCTCGAAGCGTTTAAACGTTATCTAAAAGTGTCATATTTGGCAAGAGTTAGCAGGATGTTTGACACAATTTCGATTACTTAACGACACGTTCATTAATACAGTTTCATGCGTTTTAATACTATATGAATAATTTTCACTTTGCTTTTTATGAAAGATGGATTGCTTTTCAATGTATTTATTCAAAAATGTATGATAAAAATCATTGAGGAAGGATATTTCTTCTCATATAAATAGTGTATCCACAGCGAAATAATCATTTCTTCTAGATTTTAGATATAAATGCATTTCTTTACATAAATATAACGTTTTGCATTAAACGAAAGAGTTTGCGTTTGATTAGTTTTTGTTTTATTTCTTCTTGATTCGTTTATTTAATTCAATAATTTCGAACATTAAAATGTATTTTATTTAAATATAGGCACTTAAAAAAAGTTGTTTCTTAAATTTAAAGTACAATTAAATGAGGTTAGTGGTATTGGAATGATTTGTAAGGAGGGAAAAGTTGGAAAAGCAATTCTTGAAATGCCGTAAGTAGTAAGAAAAGCTTCCAACTACGGATGTTAAGTTTCCATGCTATATCAGTTTTTAAAAAAAATCAGTTTCCGGAGTAGAACGCCATTACAAATTTAAACTTTTCAGTTTATCATCGTAGATTTAATTTGAATGTCGTTACATTTTTTTTAAAATCTGTACTCTGATAAATTATTTGTTCATTATATGACTTTGCATTTTGTATATGAAATGTTGTAAGTATACGGAGCATAAAATAAGCAGCTTACTAAATCAGAAGTATATTTATATTTTGCTAACTGATCATTTGTATCTGCGAAAATTTGTAGGAGATATTAGCTGAATTCAAACTTAATTTTCTTCTAGTTGCACTATTTATTAAACCATAATCCAAATCTACTGTTAAAAAATAAAATAGAATTAAGAAAAATGATTTTTGCATTAATATATGTAATATATGTCCTTCAGAAACTTTAATTTTTTTGAAGATCGTTCTTATATGTACAATAAATTATTAAAAATAGTATTCAATAAAGTTCTGGTAATACACTCTTCAACAATATACATCTACACCTATATTGAAATGTTTACTGATTAGCTATGCGTTTTTTTTTCATATTTTAAACTATGTAATTATTTCTAATTTCAGAAGAATTCATGGCCGTTTTAAACCTTCCAGGGGCCCGAGATAATGCAAATCTCGAAACCCCTTTTACCCTCCAAATTTTTTATTGATTTTAATTTAATTTTTATTCAGCAATTTCAAGTAGTAAATTTTGAAAACTGAAGTCGCAATATTATATCCCTTTCTAAAAAGTCCATTTCAATATTGTACAAATAAAAAAAAGTGCACAGTCAAAACGTAAAATTAATTTTAAGCAAAATATCGAAAACAAAAGATAACTTTCTACAGCACTCTAAACAATATTATAAAAGGAGGGAATATATTTTTTTAAACTGAAAAGCTCCAAATTTTTTAGAATTATAAAATAGCATAACGAATAACTTGTAAATAGTTATTACGAATATTAGTAAAATTAAGTTCCAAAATTAATTTAATCAATACTTGATAATGACTTGAATAAATTTGACTGCAAGGCCAGCCGTCATTAAATGAAACTAAATACCTTTCTACAGCTACTAAAATTATCAAGAGCTGAGGGTATTTTTCTTTGTTGCTTTTTTTAACTAATCACTCTTTTTTAAGATTTGTCATTTAATCAGACTCCTCAAATTTAAATATTTCTTCATCCAACTAGAATATTATGTTAACTTACCTGCATATACATTTTGCGATTAATATTTATCATAAGTATTCTTTATAAGCTTCTGATGCATTTTGCTTTTAAAATTTATAATATCAATGGAAAAATATTGTAAGAGAATACAGCGTTTCAAAATTATCTAAATTTGAAACAATGTCACAAAAGATAAAAGAAATCACACTGAAAATATTTTAAAATAATATTCAGTACATTGCAATATTATAAAAATCAAATAAATAGTAAACTGCGGGATAAGTTTAAAAAATAGTAAAAAATGCTTTCTTAAGTATTATCATTCCATTTCAAGTTGTAATGTTCCATCAAAATGTCCTGAATTTTATTTTTAATTCATAAAATAAAACAAGGACTATTTTAGGAACTTAAATAACAAAATGCCTGATAACATACGGACACACACACACACACAAAGGAGGGGGAGGGGAGGGAATGGAAAAAATTGACTTTTAACGCGGAAGCATATACTTTAAATTTCACAGATATCTCCAAATTTTTTCGTTTAAAATTATTCAAAAATTAAAGGGTGGAATATTCAGACTTTAATCTAAAAGTTTTAATTAACAAAATAAAATTTTCTTCCAAGACGTAGAGATACTAAATTTAACACGCGTATATTTGGGAGAAAGAAATATGCAATTCAGTGCATTTAAAAATATTAATACAAAAAATAATGTTATCTCTAATGAAAATTATCTTAAAATTAAAAAAAAATCATTAATTTTATTGGTTGACCAGTCTTTGCGTATTTTTATTCTGTAAAAAGAATACAGATCTTAGATAGCATGTATGTTTTATGGTCAAGATCTTCCGTTTGTAGTTACGTATGAAAAGATAAAAACGAGATTACTAGATTTTTAAATATAAGATAAGATCTATTTTTATAACTATATCAGGCTTGTTAAGTTGTTTATTTCATGTGTATATGAATTATTTATTTGATTACCAGATTTATCAAAAGCTTTGAACAGATTTAATTTCAAATAGTAGGAAATTTATCAACTGTTAAATTCTCTTATTGACTTATGTTATTAATTAGCTGAAATGCACATTTAAATAATCCACTTATCAAAAACAATTGGAATCGTTTGTGATGGTAATAGTTAAGTTCAGGTGTAATTTTTTAGAATGGAATTTCTATTTCAGATTTTCTTTTAAAGTTTATTAATTTTCATTTGAGAACTATATTTAGCATACTTTGACTGTGAAGGAATAATCAGAGAATTGATATGATTTGAAAGTAAAATCTATTTTTTACTGTAAATTTTTAGAAAGTTATCACGGAAAAAAATCAATATTTCTTTAAATTTTTGATTAATCAAAATGCTAATTAAAAATTCAAAAAAAAAAATCACTTTCCTACCTTTCAAAGTATATATATTTGCCAAATTTGATAGGCAGATGGCCTGGTGTGTACAGAGCCAGTATATACATATAGAGACAAAAGCTTTTACCTTGTGTTTAAATATCAAAATTTAGTTAAAATACCAAAACATTTTCTCGCCAAATACTCTTGCCAACAGATAACATATGTTTTAGCA
Organism: Argiope bruennichi; assembly: GCF_947563725.1. Lineage (NCBI taxonomy): Eukaryota > Metazoa > Arthropoda > Arachnida > Araneae > Araneidae > Argiope > Argiope bruennichi. The sequence goes on along the minus strand of NC_079156.1, from coordinate 61,681,614 downwards.
AACCTAGACTAATCACTCCCTACCCCCTTTTTTCAAAGAGCTACGCATGATTTATCGGCCTTTTATGACCCATACGCAAATATATGACCCATACGCAAAAATTTGTCCCACTACCGCGAACTCGACTCCTGTACTAGGGGGGAGTGTGATCTCGGCTCTCATTCTCCCGAGAAATTTCATGTGTAGTTCTCTAGGCCTTCTACACTATGGCCGTATTCATGCGCCTTTTGTTGTTGATGTTACCAATAAACCCCATAAAAGACAACATGTGTCTTCAAGTCATTTCACCCAGACCACAATCTTCACTATCGAATGAATTAATGTGTAAACATAAAAAAGCAACGATAATATTTTACAGACAGACTTTCTCTGAGCGAATTTTGCACAAAATTTGACAAAAATCCCCAAATTTGGTATAAATACCGTATACCAATTTTCATCCATCTAGTTCAAAATTTTTTTGACTTATCGTTGTCACAGACAGACGGACATTTTCCAGAAATGTGTTTTTCGAACTCGGGGAGTTCTAAAATGAAGAGATTCGTCAAAATCTCGAGTTCGAAATTTTTTTAGCCATTATTATACTTTCTCCATACCACCTATATGAAAAAGTAAAAATAGAAACGTAATTATTTAAATTGCCTCAGAATAAAATTTATGAAAGTAAATTTCTGAAAAAAAAAAAAAAAACCTGAAAACATACGAACCGTTTCTTTTAAATAAAATTATTTTTATTAACCGCACAGATATAATATTTAATAAAGTTGTTAAATATAATTAGAACTCCAAAATTGCTTCCAGTTGGTGCCCGCACCTCCTAAGGCCGACTTTGGATACTCATACTCATAAACACTTCCTTTTATAGCTATATTTTAATTGCAGAATTTTTTTTCGGCTTTCTTACAGAGACAAATTCGGTCGTTATTGCATCACTGACACGGTTGCAAGACTGCAATAAATTCATCTCTGTTTCTTAGAAATGACGTCTTAAGTGGTAGAGATAACGCTGGGCGTTTAAGAACCTATGCCGTTTCTTTTTTGACTCACCAACTTATTTTTAAATCAGTACTCAAAAATAGCTTGAAAGCTCATCTCTCTGATGCTTTTGGGACCATAATATACACTGCAACCACGCTAATTATGGTCCAATAGCTAATTTTTAAACCGTAATTCCAAACAAACATTATGCTTCCAATAATAAAAATGCTCTAAAAGATGTGTAATTTTAATAATATTTCAGTCAAAAATAGTGAAGTAAAAATTTTTATGCACTCCAACCAACTCCTACATGTTGAGCAGTTGTGGAAAAAATTTTTTGATTAAACATCTTCTGCACAGATTTTAAAATTATTAAGTCCAAAAAATTTATGTTTTAATTTTAAAAATTTTTAAGTTTTATACGATATACTAATAAAGTTTACCATTAGAGAAAAAAAGCGGGAAAACCGGAGACTTTAGAATAAAACTAACTCGAAACCGGATCGAAATAAAACTAAATCGAAACCGGATCGAAATGAAACTAAACAAATAACTTTTTCTGGATATTATTTTTATTCCTCCATTTATTACCAACCAGTGTCTAGCTTGTGTACTTAGTTTTGCTGATAGTCCCAAAATAAGATTTAAAATATCAGCTCCCTTTAATGAAATAGGTTTAAAATCCGTTTTGATTTATTTGATTAAGTACTATCAATACACTTAAAAATTTATTTTCCTTCTCGGCAAGCCGGAAGTCAAAGGTAGATTCCTTTATATCTGAGTTACTGCCTGGCAACATAAATTGTTGGTGTTAGATACAGTCAAAATTAGGGCGTGAGAATCACTCTTCAGCCCCTAACTTCTAAGACATTGCAGTTATCAAAAAACTTTGAATGCGAAATTTATTCATCTTAATGAGGCGCTAAATTTGGCTATTGGATTTATTTTTCTATCTTCAATATTAAGAAAGTTATAGTGAAATGAAAACTTTAACTCCCCCTCCCCCCACACACCATTCCTTCCCACTTTGAGCTAGATGGGACATTTACGAACTCGTTCGCGATTTTTACATTTCAAATAACATATTGTAACAAACCTGTAATTTTGCTTCCCAGTACGACTAGTGTCATCGTAAGAAAGACAGGATGTACAATCTGTCCTGTGCGTTCTGAGCGTCAATGAACTCAGAGCTTGGCGATGAATTTGGTGATAAAATGGATCATACTGGAAAGTTCGAGAAGTTTCACGAACCATCCAGTAGGAACCGAGATACACCCAGAGACGTCCTGATTGGTCTGGAAGATTCTAGACCCGCCCCTCGCAACTATAAAAGACAGGCACTCTCAAGTGGTGTAAGTGTCATTTCGTCTCCAGCCATGGAAGGAGACGGACGTTCTGATAGCAGATGCTCTAGCAATCTCTCAACGAGCAGCTCAGGCAGACCTCGTAGGCTTATGGTAGTAGGATTCAAAGGTGATGATGAAGATGAACGCTCTTCCCCCAGGGGAAGTAATCACTCATACAACCAAACAGCACCTCTGGGAACGGACAACAAGTCAAGGACTGTTGCAAATCCCAGGTCAAATAGCTTTCCTGACAGAAAAGACGATTCTCAACAAAAAGCTAGTAAATACTTCCAATCCAAATATGCAAAGGAAGCAGATAGAAGGATGGAAAAATACAAATTAACTCAATCCTACAAAGATAACTACCCCAACTCTAAAATAGGCCCAGATACATTTGAAGTAAATCAAATGGAAATTGATAACACATCCCAAGAAAAACACAAGATTGATGATGATAACACCGAAACTTTCCAACAAGTTAACCCCAAGTTAATCAAGATGATAACACCGAACTTAACCAACAAGTTAATCTTTAGCTGCCCAAAAAGGCAGCTAAGATCAAGAAAACTTAGGAAAATATTGAAAGCATGGACACATCTAACAGATATGAAGTACTGAGCCAAAACCAGGAAAACCAAGAAAAATCTATTAATAGGCCCGCTGCAATAAACATGAAATTATCAAGCAAATACAATATTACGCTCCAAGAAATCCATAGGAAATTCCCCCAAACAGAAAACATACTCATCAGAAACATGATTGCAATACACCCAGCAACCGAAGAAGAGAGAACCAAAATCATAGAAATTCTAACTGAGAAACAAGAAGAATTTATTTTATCAGCAAATCAAGATGAAAGACCCTTAAAAGTTATCCTGAAAGGACTCCCAATTAACGCAGATAAAGAGGAAATCAAAAAAGAATTTGAAGAAAGAAATTACGAAATCATCAGAATCTCCCAACTTAGAAATTATAAGATGCAATCACTATATCCAATTTTCCTACTGGAAGTTAAGAAAACTAGAAGTGCCATCAACATATACAATGAAAAATCTCTCCTCCACCTAAAAATCAAGATAGAAAGCTACCAACGAAAATCAACTGCAACAATGTGTTACAACTGTGCAGGTTTTTACCACTCCGCTAGAAATTGCAGACTAACTCCCAAGTGCATCAAATGCGGTGGAAATCACGCAACAAGAAACTGCAACATCACCTAAAAAATCAAAGATCCAGTGTGCGTAAATTGCAATGAAACTGGACACACAGTTGCCTGGAAAGGATGTTCCAAATTTCCTAAACTGACAACCATCAATGGAAGACCCTCCTACGCAGAAATGACTAAGAAAAATCATAGAAAACAAGATCCTCATCCAGCTCCCCCACCACGAAAACTGAATATGGAGCTCTCTTTGACAGCAGCTGAAGAATTCCCCTCCCTCCTAGAAACCCTCCAACTACTAAAAGAACTTAGAGAAGTATTAAAAGAATTCCCCAATTTAATAGAAGCAGCCAAGCTCGCAAAGAAAACTGAAAATAAAGAAGAAAAAATGATGATAATCCTTAATGCTCTGATCGGCTAAATCCCAACAAAAGTAAAGTTAATCCTCTGCAATAACCCAGCTTTCTGATTGGTCACCTATCTACAATAGTTTATCCCGCACCGAGCTCCGAAAACCCACTGCATCACCCACTCCTACTCCCCTGACAACCTGCTTTCCTATTGGCCGAGACATCTCACCCACTCTCCCTCACCTGCAAAGACCAAATTTCGTTTGAAGTTCCAAGGCAGTTTCTCTCCTTCCACCGTAGAGTCAAGACCCATCACAGTTATCATGGCAATATATTAAAAGTCATGTTTTCCACCAGTAATGTCATTAAGGGGATAGTCCTATTCCAAGGACGGGTGCCCCGATAAGCTACCATCGAGATCGTGGTGTAAGTGAAGTCGTGTGAGAAGTAGCGAGTCGGCAGCTAAGGCGAGAAGTTCAGCCGTTGGAGAGACGGTAGAGCGAAGCTCCCAGAAACCCCTCTCCTGCTGGATTCTGCCTATCCGTTTCGTGTGCTACTGTCTACTGAAGTGTGCTACTGTCGTCTACTGTATTCATCTCTGCTGTACATAGTTGTCGTCTGTGTACTCGCCGTCTTTGTGCTGTCCTGTCTTCGTGTAAATACACGTCGTTGTTTTTTTTCTACTGCTGATTGAGCGTTCTCCACACCATATCACTTCCACTATCCAAACGAACCCGAAAATTTCGTAGCAATATTCCAAGCCAGTTAAAAACCAAATAAAATTACTCTAGTAATCCTGTTCACAAGATAATATGAACAAAGCTTTATACACATTATATATACATATAAACTTTTGAACGAAGGGTGGTTTGGGGTTCTAGGGAGCATAATCTGTAAAGAACTGAAGAAATTTCCCCGATGTCTTGTGATGAGAACTATTGCAATAGGTAATCTTCCTATAGGAATCTACTTAATAATCAACTTGCAACAAAAATCATCAACGTTTCGATATAATATTTCTTTCATTTGCATGTAGCATTTTTTTTTATGAAATTAAATAAATAACAAATCAATTACGAAGGCATACGTTTTTTGATTATTAAATATACATACAAATCAATATTTTAAGTAAGTTTTCATATAAAAGAAAACGCGATGCTAATCGCACGTGTATTTCGTTTTTTTTTTTTTTTTTTTTATAACGATTTAAAGCATCGTTATATGGTATTAAAGAAAGTAAGGATCGTAGCAAAATTTGTATGTCCCACACGAAAAATTTGATAACGCTTTTGTTTATAGGATATTTTCAGTCCAAACCCTGTCACCATTAGAGATAATTTCGTATTCATTTCGTGCAAGATTCTTTAAGTTATCGGAAGTACCTTTCAACTTCTAAAACTTTATTAAGCAAACTGACATAATTTTGTGTCGTGTGAAGGCTGCTAAAAGACTGCAAGAAACATTCTAATAATTTTTTATTTCCAAAGAGATTTTCTTGAAAAATCCATTAGCGACGAGAAAACGTTTTAAAGTAAATGGCATGAACATTTTTCTACCATTTGATGCATAATGTGACACGTGTCAAGTCGCGTGATTGCATGATAGCAACTTAGCACTCATAGTCTTGTATTTTCCTTTAAGAAACAGTTTAGAAATTTACAAAACATATGTCCTTGAAAATTATGTATAAAATAATGGACTTGTAATTGAAAAAGGACATGTAATAGTCACTATTGCAGAATCTACCTTGTTGTTCGAATATCAATTTAATTGAATGATGAAAATGTGGATTGCTTTATCAAATGTAAAACGGTATATTTACAATAAAAGGACAAAAAGAACGGGCAAAAGAGCAGGGAAAAAAAAAAACTTACAATCCATGACTTTAAAATGCTTATAAAATACATATCTAGACGCAGTAACAGGAAACTAGGATGGTTCACTTGACAACTAAACATCGAAACCTTGAGTTTTATTTTTACTTCTTCATATAAGAATTATTACAAAGGCAAAATACTGTAATCGTGAAAAATTCGATTCGAGTTTTTGACATATCTCCACGTTTTAGATCTTCTCGAGTTCGAAAAACACATTATAGGATTATGCATGCTTGAATATGTTAATTCAAAACCGTTTTGAGCTAGAGCGAAGAGATTCGGTATTTTATAAATACTAAAAGGCCCCAAACGCCCATTCGACAAAATTACGGCGTACGCCTAAGACGTCTGGATATCACTGCAAAATTTCCTCCCTTCCCTTCATTAAGTATGATTTCTTGAATAGCCATTTTGTGTACTTGTGTACAGATCAAATACTGGACTGAGTGGATTATGTAGAAAAATAGTATGTGTATCATATTGCATTGTAACGGACTTGTCAATAAAATATTTATGACCTTGTGGCGATCCTGCTTCCATCAAAATGACTGTATTTGAAAAACTATTTTCCTAACTGCGCACCGGAAGTACGAAGCAGTTATCTACGATCAAGCGCGCAAGCTGTGCGAATTAAAAAGATCAATTTCCGGTCTTACAAAAATCTGTTGTCTGTCGATGTGTTAGCGTTAAAAATTAAAAGATGTTTATTTTTATATAAAAAAAGTCGTCGCTCATTCTTTATGTGTGGATGTAACTTAACTATCCCAATTTGCAACCTTCTCCACTAAAACATCCCACATTTGGTGACTCGAAAAGGGAAAGGATAACTTTCCCAGTTTTCTTTATGCATTAAATGGTGCCATAGCGCATTTCTTCCTAATGGCGGTAAGCGTATCGTTGAATATTGTTTCTATTTTCACAGCCTAAATAATTTCCATCGGAACTTCTGTTATATAATTTGGATTAGCATTTTCATATTATTTACTCTGATTATCAGTATATTATTTGTATTTTCGTATTTCAAAGCAGTTTTGTGAAATTATATTTATAACGTGCCTTTGATTTCTTTAATAAAACATGCCAGGAGATACTCCAAATTCCGCCAACAACGACGCAACAGTTTCTCGTGTTGGCGTCAAACTTCCGCCTTTCTGGAAAGCTAACCCTGCATTATGGTTTGTTCAACTTGAGGCGCAATTCGCTTTGGCGGGAATTACTGCTGACGATACAAAATTTAATCGTGTTATTTCTGCCGTTGATTCTGATATTTTGAATTGTGTAAGCGATATAATATTGAAACCTCCTGATACTGATAAATATCCAACATTAAAAAAACGTTTAATTGAGTTGCATTCTGAAAGTGAAGCTTCGAAAATACGTACGCTGCTACAAGGCCTAGAACTTGGCGACCAACGACCATCTCAGTTATTAGCTCGTATGAAAACATTGGCGGGCGATACTGTTGGCGAGCCACTCTTAAAATCTCTTTGGCTCGGAAGACTGCCAAACAGCACACAAACTATTTTAACTGCTTTGAATGAAGATTTAGCTGGTTTAGCATCAGTTGCAGATAAAATAAATGATTTGGCTGGCCATTCAAACATTAATTCCGTTACTCCTCAATCTTCGAATAATCAAATAGCCCAACTTGAAAAACAAGTCGCCCATTTGACGACTTTAGTTGGCGAGCTTACTACAACAATGCGCCAATCACGCTCTCAAAGCAGAAATAGAAATCGACCTTTTAAAAACAATCGTAGTTGCTCTCGTGATCGCTTAAAAAAATATAAAGAACCTGCTGATGGCATTTGCTTTTATCATACAAATTTTGGCACAAAAGCAAAAAAATGTAGTTTGCCTTGCTCTTTCAAGAATTCGGGAAACTAAATCGGCGGTCGTCCACTGGCCTTGGCCACGATCGCAAAATTAATAGAATTATACTGGCCGATAAAGTTAGTAAATGGAAATTTTTAGTGGATACAGGCGCAGACGTATCTGTTTTACCAAACAATTATGCTCCTAAAGCTGATTCCTCTAATGAATTACTCCTCTTAGCTGCTAATGGCACAAAAATAGCTACTTTTGGTAAAAAACGCCTTACGCTAGACTTAAATTTACGGCGAAATTTTACTTGGTCTTTCATAATTGCAAATGTGAACCAACCAATTATAGGTGTTGATTTTTTAAAACACTATAATCTTTTGGTTGATGTTAAAAGTGGTTGTTTGATTGATGGCATAACTAAATTAACCACTCAAGGCAAATATACAAACACAGATTCATTAACTTCTGGTATATCCATTTTGCTTGGTGATTCAGAATTCTATGACATTTTATCGCAATTCCAAGACCTCACTAATCCATCTCAACCAACAAAAAGCAAAGTATCAACTAAAATACATCACTTTATTGAAACAACTGGTCAACCAGTATTTTCGAGACCTCGTCGCTTATCTCCCGAGTTGCTAAAAATTGCACGTCAGGAATTTGAATTTTTAATGTCTCAAGGTATTATCCGTCCTTCTAGTAGCCCATGGGCAAGTCCTCTACACATGGTGAAAAAGTCTAATGGAGAATGGAGACCGTGTGGCGACTACCGTCGTTTAAATTCAATTACCGTTCCTGATAGATACCCAGTTCCTCATATTCAAGATTGCACTCAAATGTTTTTCAATAAAACCATTTTCTCCACCCTGGATTTGATCCGAGCTTATCATCAAATTCCTATTAACCCAGCGGACATTCCAAAAACAGCAATCACAACCCCATTTGGTCTTTTTGAATATGTTTATATGCCCTTTGGTTTAAGAAACGCGGGACAAACCTTTCAACATTATATACATCAAGTTTTGTCAAATTTAGATTTCTGCATTCCTTATTTTGATGACATACTGATTGCATCAAATAATGTAGAACAGCACAAACAACATTTAAAAACAGTATTTGAACGATTATCTCAGCACGGATTGAAACTAAACCCTTCAAAATGCGTCCTTGGGAAGCAATCGGTAAAGTTTCTAGGTTGTCTAATTACATCTGAAGGCGTGAAACCTTTACCGGAAAAAGTTCAAGCCATTTCTGATTTTCCCAAACCTCAAAATATATCTGAGCTAAAGCGTTTCTTGGCCATGCTCAATTTTTACCGTCGATTTTTGCCTCATGCCGCTCAGACTCAAGCTAGCCTACACGAACTTTTAAAAAACTCTAAAAAGAATGATAAGCGACTTGTTCCTTGGACTGACCTCACTACAGAAGCTTTCGAAAAATGCAAATCTGATATTGCAAATGCAGCTACTTTGAACTTCCATTCACCTAACCAGCAATTATCTATCATGGTTGATGCTTCAGACTCAGCCATCGGATCTGTCCTCCATACAACTACGTCTAATGGTCAACAACCTCTAGCATTTTATTCCCGAAAACTTACGCCCTCAGAACGTAAATACAGTACGTATGATAGGGAACTTTTGGCGATATATGCAACTATCAAACATTTTCGACACTTGTTGGAAGGTCAAAATTTCATAATATTTACAGATCATCGACCTCTTACTTTTGCTTTCACCAAAAAATCTGACTCTTCTTCTCCAAGACAACTAAGATACCTTGATTTCATTGCACAATTCAGCACCGACATCAGGCACGTATCGGGCTCAAAAAACGTTGTAGCTGATACCTTATCTCGTATTAATGAAATACAGTTACCAAAAATAGACTTTTCTGCCATGGCGGAAGCACAAGCATCTGATGAAGAACTTCAGACTATTTTGGCAAAGAATGAACTGTCACTTTGTTTAAAACCTCTCTCAACCGACCCCAATTCATCTAAACTTTACTGTGATGTCAAGCAAAACAAAATTAGACCTTACGTCCCAGAAATTTTCCGAAAGAAAGTTTTTCTATCTTTGCACAATATTTCCCACCCAGGTATCCGTGCCACTAAACATTTGATTTCAGAGAGATTCTTTTGGCCGTCCATGCAAAAGGACATTTCAAATTTCACCCGTTCATGTCTAGATTGCCAAAAATCTAAAATAGCTAGACACACCAATAGTCCTCTTAAATCTTTTCAATTACCTGCAGCCAGATTTGATCATGTTCATCTAGATCTCGTAGGACCTCTTCCACCTTCAAACAATTGCGGATACCTACTTACCTGCATAGATCGTTTCACACGATGGCCTGAGGCAATTCCCATTCCTGATATTTCTGCTGAAACTGTTGCGCGTGCATTCATAACTCATTGGATCTCACGCTTCGGTTTGCCTTCAATAATCACGACAGATCAAGGACGACAATTCCAAAGCAACTTGTTTTCTTTGCTCAGCAAACTCTTGGGTGTCCAAAAGATCCGAACGACCCCATACCACCCAAAAAGCAATGGAATAGTCGAGCGATTCCATCGATCTCTTAAACAAAGCCTCCGATGTCATGCATCTACGAAATGGACCGAATCAATTCCTTTGGTTTTGCTCGGACTCCGAACCGCATTAAAAGAAGATCTACAGTGCACATCGGCCGAACTAGTTTATGGCTCAACCCTTAAACTACCATCAGAATTTTTTGAATCCCCTTCAATTAACGTCGAGCCTCATGAGTTCCTAATAAATTTACGGACCTTGATGGATCAACTTAAACCTGTTGCTACTGCACCTCATGACACCAAGAAAGTATTCGTTCATCCAGCTCTGGACACTTGCTCACATGTGTTCGTGCGCCACGATGCTGTTAAAAAACCTTTACAAGCGCCATACGATGGACCATACCTCGTACTCAAACGAACTGATAAAATGTTCACAATTGAAAAGAACGGCAAACAGTCCACGATCAACATTGATCGCTTAAAGCCTGCGTTCTTCGAGAACTCTCACCAGTCCTCTGCACCAGCAATATCACCACCAGTTGCAGTTCCGACTTCACCAAAACCAGTACCTGAACTGTCTCCATCGAGTCCTGTGTCACCTACAAATTCTACTCCAGTACCTTATGTGACCAGATCTGGCCGACGAGTTCGCTTCAACACTCGTTACCTCTAACTTCAGTGCCTGCTGCACTACTAGAGGGGGGAGTACTGTGGCGATCCTGCTTCCATCAAAATGACTGTATTTGAAAAACTATTTTCCTAACTGCGCACCGGAAGTACGAAGCAGTTATCTACGATCAAGCGCGCAAGCTGTGCGAATTAAAAAGATCAATTTCCGGTCTTACAAAAATCTGTTGTCTGTCGATGTGTTAGCGTTAAAAATTAAAAGATGTTTATTTTTATATAAAAAAAGTCGTCGCTCATTCTTTATGTGTGGATGTAACTTAACTATCCCAATTTGCAACCTTCTCCACTAAAACATCCCACAACCTAATTGTTTCAGTGTAACTTACTTTTTGAACGCTCCTAGTATTAATGATGATATATAATGTATATTTTTCTTTTATTTGATCCTCATCAGGACTTTTTCTGACAAAATTTTTTAATGTATTACATTATTTGTCCATAAAAAAATTTACCCTCCATAATATTTGTTATTAATATTTTACTCATTTCAAAATACCTATTTAAAAAAATTACTATAGTAAATTGAATGATTAATTTTAGTTATATAACATACCTATTGTTAAAGGTCTAGAGCATATTTAAATTAAATCTGCCAATAATACTATTAAAATAAGAATAAAAATTTATGTAATTAATATACAAAATTAATTTTTCAAGACATCTGGTTTTGAATTCAGGATTTATGCAAACTATTTAATTTTACATGTCAAAGTCATTATTATGTCGTTTCCCTTTTTTTGTATGAAGAATAAAACAGAGTTTTTTTTTTTTTTTTTTTTTGAAAGTTAGCAGTAAAAAGGATAAAATTTTTAAAATTATCTTATTATTAAAAAAAACGCGATATTATAAATTATAACATGCAGACATTGCTTTAGCATTGACACACTTTAGTAAAGAGGTTACAACACAATTGTTTTCTAACTATTTTATTCAAAAGAAAACGAATATTTTTACTATATAAATTGAAACTTCCTTCCGTTTGGAGTTCTGATCAGTCAATATGTTAAGACATGCCGTTTATAACTTATAATAGCTAAAAATAAATAATGATATCACGATATATCGAAAATATCGATATGTATTGGACGATATATCCCGATGATGAAGTTCGGTCATCGCCCAGCCCTAATACGTATATTAATGTATAAATCAATTTTTTTTGTTCTATTTTATTTTTCAGCGACAGATTTCGATGATCGTTTAGTAGTGCATCTCGAAGAAAATTAAATTTGAATTCAGCTAAAATCTCTTATAGATTTTCGCAGCAGCAAATGATCATTTAGTGAAATATTAATATATTTCTGTGTCATTAGGCTCTCTTATTTTAAGTACTCTGTGCTTTCAATATTTCATATACAAAATGAAAAGTCATACAAAAAAACAACAAATAATTTTAAAAAAATTATTAAAATTTTTAAAAAAATGTAAGAACATTTAAATGAAAACCTGCGACGATAACTAGAAAGGTTTTAATTTGTAATAGCACTTCTACTCTGGAAACTGATTTTTAGAAACTGATATAACACGCTATCTCATGGAAATTTCACATTCGTACTTGGATATTTTCTTACTACTTATGGCATTTCAAGAATTGCTTTTGCAATTTTTCCTCCCTAGGAAATCATTCCAATCCCAGTTACCTCATTAAATTGTACATCAAACTTAAGAAACAAATTTTTTTTAAGAGCCTATATTTAAAAACATATATTTCAAAGTTCGAACTTAAACAAATGAATCATGAAGAAATGAAGCAAAATCTGATGAAACCAAAATTTATGAGAAGTAATGCATTTACTATCTAAAATATAGAAGAAATGATTAGAAGAAATATCATTCGTCCTTCATTTTTATCATTAATTTTTGAATAAATTCATTGAAAAGCAATATCTTTTATAAAAGGCAAAGTGGAAGGTATGTAGATTATATTAAAACGCATGAAATTGTATTAAAGAACATGCCATTCAGTATTTAAAACTGCATTACACATGTTAAATTTCACCAACTCTGACACTTTTAGATAACGCTTGAAATTTAGCAGCTTCTTACAGAACTGTTTCTTATTAGTACCACAACCAGCTTGTAAACAAGTCCATTGATTGTCAGTTTTACGTTCCGTAGGGAAAAGACTATAGCGGCTAAATCACAACACGCTGTGTATGAGACGGACGAGTCCATTGAAAGACGAATTTTTTCGTAGGAACTAGGTTTTAGAAGAGACTAGTTTATGTTTACAAAACTACAGGAGTTTGCAAATTGTACAGGCAAAGGATACCGACGTGCTCTAATTGGTATTGAAATACTGAAATTCTTTTCTCACAGGATTCCCCTTCCATCTATTTTAAGTCTTGGCGCCAAGGGTCACAATCCCCGATTCACATCGGGACCAGTCTGCAAGGACACTGTTATCCGACCAATTTGTTTACTTCAGATGACCTTCAGCTTCTTTTCTTAGCCCTTCGAGGGCCAGCTAGGGTAGGACAAAAAAACTGGGTTAAACTTCACTGTCGACATTTATACGGATGACAGTTAAGTCTGAAGTTCTCCAAAGGAGGCGTTAGCATGGGACGATTGTCAATCCTGTCGGCAATCGGTACCCTCCCCCCCCGTTGGCAAGGGATTGATAGTCTTGCAGACAAGTCTTCCTCCCCCCTCAGAATGGTTGTGGAGAGCTGCACATTCTCGAATCTGATGATATAAAAGCCACTTTAAGATTAATATATTGTAAACAGTCGAAACATCCAAGTAACTATATTTGACGGGTTTGACTATATTTGGTAAAATAATCGATAGGGTGGCAGGTCAATAAGATGCTGCATTTTGCGGGTAATTTTTGATCGGCCAACTATGAATGAATGCAATGCGATGGATGCGAGGAAGTTAAATCCGTAGATTTGTAGGCTTTTGTTTGGAATGTCGTTTTTGAAGTTTATTACTTTTCGAAATGCATCCGACAAGGTGAATAAGATATCGCATTTTGCCGGCAATTTTTGGACCACCCACTGTGAACCAAATGCGGTGGATGTCCACTCATTTTCAGATATCAGATTCAAATGTCGTTCATTCAGTTTATAATTTGAACAATGAAAGAAAAGCTCAGTATCTGAATTAAAAAAAAAAAAAACCTGAACAATATTTAATTTTTAGGTCAGTTAGGTATTATGAGTTATTTTGAAGCCAAGTTAGAAAAACTGTGCCTTCTCTCTTCTCAGATTTATCTTGCCCCTCCTCCCCCCCCTTGTCGGCAAACCCATGGCACCACCTGTATGGTTCTCAGAAAAAGGTAGACATGAAAAGGCCATTTCCTTTGCTTTAAGTGAGAGGTGGTTATACGACTTCGCTTCAAGTGGGAATCACTGTACATTTGCCATTTCTCATGTGTCTCATCGACACGTCTGTGGATTCATTCACAAGTAATCATCTTGACTGACTGAATGCCAAACACAAAAGACAAGTGGACTCACTTAGAAAAGTGAAGGAATTTGGGAACTATGGATATCACTGAATACCATAAAAAAAATTGTACCAATTATTTCAAGCAGGAGAAGGCAATATTATGCATTTATGTCGGAATCCCCATTTCGTAATTTTATTACCGTATGCTTTTGTGAGCCATTAGAGAATATAATATCAATTTTTAATTAAAAATTTAGTTTGTTTTTCAAACAAAACTGCCTATCTTGACAATTCGTTTCAGTATCTAAATTCTATTATGAAAGCAGATATCAAATTATCTGCGTTTGATAATTCATCATCATAAATTTAACAAAGGTTACATATATATATACACACACAAATTGATACATATATATGTTACGGCCAAAGCCCGAAATCGGCCAGATCGCGAATTGGCCGGCCAATTCGCGAAGTGGCTTGGGACGATCGGCCAAAGTAGGAAGAAAGGAATCAAGAGCAGATTGTTTTACACACTGGTAAAAATGAAGTATTTAAAAATGAGTACTTATGTGTACTGTTGTTCTTTAAGTACAATTGTTTCAGAAACGAGTTCAAATATAAGTGACACCTCCGAGTTAAAAATATGATCTCGTGTTATTCTATTCTCATATTAACGCCATAATAGAAATTATTCAGTGAACATATATGCTGTAAGAACGTGATAATGTGAAGATTAGATTTGCGCCCGTCAAAATGAACGAATTATATCTTAAGCAAAGGCGTTGCGTATCGTGTATGAATACAAAGGCAAATTGAGTACTCAATTTTCAACTAATTTTAAGGGTGATCCAGACTCTTTTTCTGCTCCATGGACCTAATGTTAAAGATCCCAGATCACATTGCCTCCCGAAATATCGCTTCAAAAAATATGAAATTTTTTGCAAAGGCACTAATTAAAACAAATATAAGGAAAAATAGTTTTGTTGTTAATATCATTTAAAGACATTTCTTTGTTGGCGCCATCTGTCGAATTTCACCTACAACATGACCTTATTTATATTTTATACATAAATGTCATTAGATTTATTTACCACTAACCGCCTTTGGCGAGCAGCCGGTTTGCCAGTATTAATGATCGCTAAAATTTTCAATTAATGTAACTTATTCTCTTAGTAGCTTTTTCTGCAAAAGATTTTTGAGCTTCATATTTTGGTAGTTATATGATTCAGTCATGCTTTTATATACGCCTTAAACAGTTTTGTTTATTGTACTACTTTCTCTAATGTTCTGTCAGCATCCATAAAATTTCTACTTTAAATTAAAGTGGAAATGTTAAACTGCAATCAATATAAAAGCTTTTTATATTGAAGCTAACCATGTCTTTTTTTAAATATGAAAATTGAAATCAAAGTCGTTTGGCATTCAAATTATATTTGCACTGCAGAATAATTTATATATTATCTTAAAGAATTTATATAGAATCTTAAAGAATATAATAATGAAAGAATTATTCAACAAAAATTTCTCTGGTTCATCGTAAAATTAATTTTTTACTTTCAAAAAATTTAAATGAGGCAAATAAAAATCTTTTATTTTATTTCAGTCAATAAATGAACTTATGAAAAAAATTTAAATTTTACACAGTTTTTTGATCCGAAGGAATCATATTCTGCTAAATACTCTTGACACTTCAACTTTTAAATAAATAAATAAACGTCCCTATCTTCTGCAATGAATCGGACCGATTTATGAAGTTTTCATGCATCAATTTTAGAACAATCAACATTTTCATAATCACAGGCCAATCACTGTCGAGAAATCCTGGCAGAAGATAAGCGTATCTGTAGTGATTGGATTTTGAAGCGTTAGGAAATAAACGTTCATAGATGGCGCTAGACCACTAGCGCTATTGTAATTAGAAGAGTGATGTCATTCGAGTGTTTGATCTTGGAGGAGAAGGAGTTACTGAGCAGAGTAACTCGAACGAATCTGCAATAAATTTGTTAAGTTAAGTGATGCGTCGTCAATCGGGATTGGCTCGTGTTTATCACAGACTGTTGATAGAAAATTGTGCCCTATCGCTTATGCAAGTCAAGAATTAAACAAAAGCCAACAATCTTGGTCGACAATCGAACGGGAAGCATTTGCTATAGTTTGGAGCTTGAAAAAGTTTGAAACCCTTGTGTTTGGATCCGAGATCCACATTTTTACTGATCATAGCCCACTTCCTTATCTGACCAAGTGCGCTCCTCAGTCATCTCGACTATAAAGGTGGGTATTTGCCTTGCAGAGATTCAACATAACATTAAAACATTGCCCTGGTTCTAAAATGCCGCATGCTGATGCTCTGTCACGTTTATTACCAAAATAGACTGAAAAACATTTTTTTAGTACTAATATCATTTTTCTGTTTTATATATCAATATGGAATTAGTGACTATAAAATAATAATAATTTGTACTTGATATTTATGTATATTTGTTTTAATGTTTTTTTTATTATCATTTTCTTAATATGTTGAATAATTGGTATTCGCAAGTTTAAGAGTATAATGTGCAAAACTGTTTGAAATAGGATTAGTTACAGGAATATAACTTTTTCTAGTGTTTGTTATAAATTTTCATTCAGCAGTTTTGGTTATATTTGAAATATTATTTGAGTAATGTTTATCAAGTGAAATCCTTTCTTAATTATGTATTAATGTTTACTAAGTGATTATATTCATTATAAATTTGTGTTTATTAGTTGATAAGTGATTATATAGTTATTGAGTATATATTAATGTATATTAACAGATAAGTGAGTTTCTTATTATCAAGATGGTATTTATATTCAATTGTGCATTTCTTATTTTACCTCATTGCTTTCTTAAATGTTTATTAGTTATTCATTAGAGTTAACTTTGCATTTGTGTTTATTTTTATTTGGATAATTTGATGTTATTAGATACGTATTAAAATCCAATTCATAATTTTAATTCAGAGGTATGTTTATGTTTTCATATAAACATTACTCTTACATTGGGGGTGTAGTGATTGGATTTTGAAGCGTTAGGAAATAAACGTTCATAGATGGCGCCAGACCACTAGCGCGAGTGTAATTAAAAGAGTGATGTCATTCGAGTGTTTGCTCTTGGAGGAGAAGGAGTTACTGAGCAGAGTAACTCGAACGAATCTGCAATAAATTTGTTAAGTTTTCTATTTGCCTAATTTTTTCAAAGCACTCACGAACCAGCCACGACAGTATCTTTATTAAGACAGTCGGTGAAGTAGTCTAAAATCGCCATTTTTATAGAAGAGTGATATTGAAATTTCATAAATCAGTCAGTTTTAATGATTGATTTAGTTGGAGTTCAACAATTTTTATTTAAAATATTGGTGTCTCAAGAATATTTTGTTAAATATGATTCAAAGGGCAGAGAACCCATGTAAAAATTTAAAATTCCTGATTCATTGGAGCATTTGTTGACTAAAGTTATGTTAAATATAATTATTTCGTTCCTTTAGACAATTTTTTTAGCAAATGTATGCCCCAAATTAGCTGATGGTCGCTGATTAGAATGATTATAAGTATATTAAACTATGTTTGCCTTAAATTAAATTGTTTTATTGAATTAATAATATAGGTATTGACAAAGCTCATAGAAAACTTTTACTTCTCAGAAAATATCTTATTTCATTTTATTTTTCATTTTATACAGACACCTACCGAAAATTACAATTTTATTTATTAAATTTGCAATAATAGTTGATTTATTTTTTAATTTAAACTTCTATCTATGTGATGGCAACAAGATTGATAAAAGCTTTTTTTTTTTAATTTGACGTGCTCGTGCAGATTAAATTTTATTTTTATTTTGAGCGAAATATATTATTGAAAAATATGGTTAAAATATTTATTTAAAAATTCATTAAAAATCTAAGCATAATTTATAAATTAAAACATTGGTATCATTAAAAAGATAATTTTTTGAGCTTTAATTTGATGCAAAAATCGATTTTGTGCTGTATTATTTTCTGGTTATAGCGACAAAGTGCCGAAATTACGCTTAGTTTTTAATTAAAATTCTAATTAAAAATTTTAAAAAATCTCTCCACGGTGCACATTCCCGACCTCCAAGGTCTATATATGCCAAATTTGATAACTGTATGTCAAACGGTTTGGACTGTAGAGCGCCAACACACACACACATACGCGCGCGCGAACACACACACACATACGCGCGCGCGAACACACACAAACACACGCTGAACTTTATTTATAAGCATAGATTATCACATCGGGCTTTGGGCAAGGATTCCCGGCCACTTCGGGAAATGGCCAGCCAAAGTAGAAAATACAATATTAATTGCAAGTATTTTGGACTTTGGCCAAACCTCTTGGCCAGTTCGCGAACTGGCCGTACTTCGGGCTTTGGCCGTAACATATATATATAGAGAGAAAAAAATCTATATATTATATATATAACGCTAACGTACGTGGCACAGAAATCGAGCTTATTACTAAATGTCGAATGGCAGCAGTCAAATATGTACATGACATCATATAAATTTCAGACTGCTTCATTCATTGAACATTTTTACAGAAGTACTGAATATAGCTGTAATTAGCTAATTAATGGAGCAGAACAATATTATTAGAAGTTTTCTGGAGATAGTTCGCCATGTCGCCAATGATGAGATTTAGTCAGAGGAAAGAAAATATAAAAGAAATTAAGAAATAGGCTTCAAACGAAAAGTGCAAAAATAGGTTTAACCGTTGCTAGATAAATAATCATAGTAAGACGTTCGATTAATGGTATGGTTTCTCGAATGCATTCAAAGAAATGCATCCCAAAATGTTTATTTAATAATCTAAAAAGTCAATATCTATGCGAACAAACTGGTCGCGAAAGGCTGTTAGTACAATAAAAAATACTACATGCAACAACCGTGATCATTATAATTGACTGGTAAAGTCTTGGCATCAAAAATGGAGTATGCTGAACTCGAAACTTAATTTCAACAGAAGTTCAAAAATGCACATAGGCTTTGAATCTGCGTCATTTAAATTTGATTTTGAGTGTGAAATATGGTGGAACATTGGATTCATCTGACAACGTTTCACAATTGCGAGGTATTTTCAAATCTTTCTAGGCTTTCTCATAAAATTTATATAAAATCTGACCCGAAAAGAAAAATCTACTTATAAGCAAAAACTGGAACTCTTGTCTAATTGTCGGGGATTCAAAACTATCAATAGCTATCAAAGCAAATCTCGATTTAGTCAAATGGATGCTATCACATTGAGCTGACTAAAATCAATTTCAACAATATCTCGGCCGAATGCATAATGGTCATTCATTCAGTTATTTTAACATAATCGATCAAAATATACATATTTGTTAAAAAAAAAATTAAACCATACAGGACTAGATGATTCATACCATAGATAACTCCATAATTTCTATTTCTTATTGAAAAGCGTCAAAACCATTTTAATAGTCGAGATACCATAGATGACTAGATGATTCATACCATAGTGACTCCACAATTTATATTTCTTACTGAAACGAGCCAAAATTATTTTAAGATTCGAGATACCATATATTATTAAATGATTCATATCATAAATGATGAGCCGCAGATGATTCCACAACCTCCATTTCTTATTGAAAAGCTTCCAAAATCATCATTTCAAGAATCGGCTTTCAGGTCAGGGGTATTTTTTCTTTCTTTTTTTAAGTCAGTTTTCATATTTTATTCTACACTTGACGTCAAACAGCCTCAAATTATTATTAATAACTTAAGTAACATGTTAAATCACAGGGCATATTCCTTAAATATGTAATTTGTTAAATTAATTTAAAATAATAATAAATATTATAGACGGGATGGGACATTACCATGACCCTTCACTTATTAACATTTCATATCATATAATAAATTTTTCAAAATGCATGTAGGTTTTGATTACATTCAAGTCTGTTCTTAATTAGGATTAAATATACAGTGAACATTGTCAGGTGTAACTGAGAATTTTATCTTATTTCTCAGTAGAAAATCTAAAAATGTAAATTTTAATCATAACCGTTATGTATTACAGATTTAAAAAAATGTATAACTTTACAGCTAACCGATATAGAAAATGAATAACGATTTTAAGAAATCTTTTGGTATCCCTTTTTCTATACTGAGGTTATAATAAAGTAAACAATGTTGAAAATTATCATTGAAAAGAAGAAGGAAATTGAAGGAATTGGAGAGGAACTGAACATTGAAGCTGAGGACTGTTCCTCAGCTCTCAAGACTTTATTGCTGTGTACAATAGTCACTGTTCCCAGTTATCCTCACTGACTTTAGACAGGTCCCATTCAATGGTCAATCCATTATTTTCTCAAGAGGGGTAACAGGTGTGGCCCTCTAAAAGATTGAAGCACCTGCTGTCTCGGTTCAGTCCACACAAAAGCACGTGCCGACCAGACCTTCAGTCCCGATACTTCCTGTACTCACGTACTTACGCTAGAAGGAGGTACTAGCGGAACGAAAGGACGAATTTCATTTCAAATTTGATGCAAATTTATAATTTTAGTTTGAAGATGATTTACTTAATTTCATCTGCCTAATTGATTACATTTATGGATTTGTCACATTTTAAAGCAGGTAGATATAATTCTGCTTTGTTTTTATTTTTTTAATCAATTACATCATCAGAATCCCGATGTCAAAATTATGAACTGGCTGCATTATTGCTTTCTCGAATATGTAGTACAAAGAAAATATAGTTATTGACAAAAAATTCAAAATCGAGATTTTGACGAATCTCCATGTTCATGTATGAAAAACACATTTTTGGAAAATATCCGCCCGTCTGTCTGTGACAAAGATGACTCAAAGACGCTTTGAGCTACAGGTTGGATTTTGTTGTACGATCTTTACACCAAATTTGGAGATATCTATCAAATTTGAGTAAAATCCGTTAAGGGGAAGTTTATCTGTCCAGCTGTTAAAAACGTAAGTTACCACGATAATATCAAAAGGAATGTCACGTTCTTCTAACCATTCTGATAGCGTTTTCTTTGTGGAATACTTTGAACGTACAGGATTTAACACTATTGTGTGATAAGAAGCGTTGTCCATGCAAATCACAGAAAAGTTATCATAGTTCATCTGGCCATGATAATCTCCATGATCTCTCCCTTCGTTGTTCCAGACTGAAAAACTAAACCTGCCGCTTCTATAAAGCCAGTAAGGTTTCCAATGGGGACAACGATCAATCGCTTCCCAGCAGTTTGTTTGGTGACAGTTCCAATCTTGTCGAACTGCCAACACTTGCCAAATGATATCTATCCTCGTTTCATTTAATAGATAACTCGTTTTTTATCCATGTGCTTTTTCATATTTTTTAAATACCTGCACCGCCACTATACAATGTCAGACCTTTCCATGACAATTGAAACTCTTATCTACAGATCGCTTCTATCTAAATCCAATTTTCTGTAGAACTTGTCTCAGTGGGAAAATAGACCTTTTCCTTAACAGATGGCAGAAGAGTGCGTAGAGAAGGGACTTCAGTTCTGGCACATAAAATTCGTTGATAGTTCGTCATATAAAGCACAAGTCGAAATCATCCAAGAACACATTAATTTTCCGATGCATCTTCGTTCCAAGGGCGACTTTACATTACCTTCACTTCCCACTTAATAGAATTAACAGTTCGCATTGAAACACCAGTCGCTGCCGAAGCTCTTCTGATCGGTTGAGGAAGTGCAATTGGGAACATTCATTTTCAAAATACCTCAAAACATTCATGACTATTTTCTGACTAACCCTGGCTCTTCTGGTTCTGAAGGGGACTCGTCGTAAGCAAGGTCAAGGCCATTTAAGTCAGAGAAGTGCTTTAAACCGGAAGTTGTTTTCCCCCGCCGTGTGGCCATCTATCATCGCAACCCCATCCCCCCTAGCGACTTTTGACACAGTCACTGGTCATTTGAAAAAGAATTTCCAATCCTTTTGTATCCTTAGAAAGCGAAAGGAAAGACTGTCTTTCCTTGTAACATTCCCCGTTTCCCAGTACTGATAAGACATTTACAGTCAGCTGTGTCGTCGCTGTTAAGAGTGCCAAATACAGAGAAAGAAACCCGATGTCGACGAAAGCGCCACCTATCGATGGGGGGATAAGGCGGTGACCAAACTAATGACGGAAGAGGATTAAAAGGTTTGACTGACAAGCCGAATAATACCCAACAAAAAAAGAATTCCTAGTCCCCAGGATATATTGCTGTGTGAAAAGTGTGACACAGCAAGGGAACATTTGCGCTCGATAAATTATTCCCTACCCCTGTTGCATCGTAGGTTTACTGTGATTTCGATCTTTGGCAAGAAAACTTGGCGCGGGTGACGGTTTTTAGTTTTCCATAGCTGCATTTCCGGTCGGGCTAATTGGTGATAATGGAATGGCGATAATTTTTGTAAAAACTTTATTTGATCTTTCATTTATGAGATCTTGTACATACATTTATGTTATTAATATATCTTGCAATAAATGATAATGAATTCTATTATTAATAGAAAAGTAATACTGTTTTTTATCAGAAAAATAAATAGCGGAATTAAATGCATTTATCAAATATCTATTGATAAAGTTAATTCATTTCTTAGTTCAGATATAGTGCCAATAAAAATTAACTGAATCTATCGTTACCATACAATATACTTTTGTAGAAAATGAGATCAACTCAAGGACTTCTAAAAACGGCAGTTGTAACATATGAACAGAAAACTGCGAGTGATGATGAATTACTTGCACGAAGAATTGTCTTCACTTTTCCAAAAGTGAAATTTTTTCAAATGAATGTTTCTATCTAGATTAAAGCAACATTCGTCTCTCCAAATAACATTTTTCAGAAAAAATAGTTTTGATTTTACATTGCAACAAAAATAATGCTTTTCTTGCTGAGTATTCCAGTAAGTCTCTGAGATGGTTTAAATGCTCAGTTCCCCAAGTTTCTGTTCCCTTCTTTATAAAGACGATAGTGCAACTGCCGAAGAGTGAAAATGAACAACGTTATTATTATCAATTTTTTTTAAAGCCATAATGATTTGATGATGTACTAATTGCATTTCGAAATAAACGCTTTCTTCCGCATTTGTGGCCAGTCCTTCGAAATTTAAAACTAAGCATATCCCTACAAATGTTCTAGATAGAAAAAGCGAAATTTTGAATAGATGAAAATAAGAATAAATATATACTAATTCACTCTTGAAATTATGTTGGATATAAAAAAATTTAATTTTTGCAATTGTTGTACAATTGCCTATCTTATTTAATGAAATTTTGTAATTCGAAGTATGTTTAGATGCAATATTTAAAAAAAAAATGTTCCTAAGTGCAACCTTTTAATGCTTTTTTAGAAAAAAAAATGACTTTAGAAACCATGCTTACATAGTTGTGAAATTAGTTTTTATCTTAAGGCCTAATATTTAAATATTTACCGTTGTAATTTCAATTCTGATTACTATAAAGGTCCAATCTATATCAATCTATACTTTTGCCAAGAAATTCAGGGGCGAAAAAAAAACAAAAGAACGAATAAAATATAAAGTAATATATTTTATTTTTAGCTTTCTTTCGTGCATAGATTTAAGACAAATTGAAAATTAGTAATAAATCATTAGCAGCGCTTTTAAGAAAATAGGCAGAAATTTGCTACTACATTACTTGCGAATAAAATTTAAGCTCATGATACTGTATTTGAGAATTAATCGTTTTAATTTAGCACGTTTAGATGTTGCATTTAAATGTCGTTTGCGGTACATTGGATTATGTATAGTTAAATGTGACAGTAAAATAAGCTAGAAAATGAAGTAATATATTTCAGATTTGAAGGAATTTCAGTAATTATCAACATTTTCTTATTGAAAATGTGTTTTTTTTCTACTGAGAATTAACCAGCACCTATTTTTAAAATTATTAATATGATTCCTATCATTTATTTTAGCCAGCCAAAAAGCTTATTTTTGTTGCAAAAAAAAAAAAAAAAAAAAAAAAAAAAAACTTATTTGAACAGCTTTAACGTAAAAAATACATTAGCTCATTTCAAGTATCAGTTTGTGGAATGTATATACATAAAAGCATACATACATATAGAAAGAACTAAACATTATTGATATCCATGTAAATTTTAATTTAAAGCCCTTTCTATGTATTTTTTTTTTTTTCATTTTGTTAAATAAAGTTAAACCGTAAGAGATATAAAGATTAAATTCTCTTAAAACTAAAAATTATAATTCTTTTTATTAGATTAAATTTGTATTATGCACATCAGAATTATAATTTTTATAAATGCCTTCCTTGTGGGAAAATTATAAACGTATTCCTTTTAATAAATACATTTTTAAAGCAAATTTCTCACACTTTATATTTATTATATTCAACACTCGTTTGAAATGTGGTAAGGTCATCAACATTTTTCTCAAGGAAGTTTCGTTTCGTTATCAGAGACAAGGAGTATCTTTCTCATTCATAATGAGTTGATTACCATTTGGCGTACATTGTAAAATCGCCAAATCTTACATGCAAAGATAAAGTTTATAATATGGTAGTCTTTCTTGACACTTGAGCGGAAAGGGGGAAATTTATCGAGCGCAAGTACCATAGAACCATTTTAAATACGCAAAAAATTGTTCAGAAAGTTAATTTCAAATAAACGCACAGTTTTTATGAACTTGGTTGTCCAAGAATCTATCTTTGAACGTAATGCTTAATAGTTAATCAAACAAGACTTTTTATGGAAATAGTCAAGTAATCCAACTTGTAATTGACTATATCGGCTATAAATGAAAAAAGTTTTTATAATAACTATGTTTTATCGACTTGTTCGTCCAAGAATTTATCTTGACTTTTTGATCATAATGCCTAAAAGTTAATTAAACAATACTTGTTATGGAAATAGTCGAGAAATCCGACTTGGAATCGGTTATATCGGCAACAAATGAAAAATGTTGTTATGATAAGTATGTTTTTTCTCACTTGGTCACTCAAGAATCTACGAATTTTTCTCAAGGAAGTTTCGTTTCTTTATCAGAGACAAGGAGTATCTTTCTCATTCATAGTGAGTTGATTACCATTTGGTGTACATTGTAAAATCGCCAACTTTTACATGCAAAGATAAAGTTTATAATGTGGTAGTCTTTCTTGACACTTGGGGGAAAGGGGGAAATTTATCGAGCGCAAATACCATAGAACCAACCGATGGTTCACCGAACTGGCCCCAATAAAACTTTCCCTTACTCTTTTTCGAAAACCGACACTGTCTTTGTGCATCACAAGAGGGGTTTGGTGGGGTTAATGAGCCCCCAAACTTGTTTGGAAAAGATACTCTTTGAGTTGGATATTTTAAATTTTCTCTGCTTGCACAGAAAATCGTACCGAGGGCAGCGTGAATGCTAGAAGGACTCTTGGAACACAGAACTCAGCACTGATTAATTATTGTAGTACTTCGATTATGGGACATTTAATTGCTCTTCATAATTATGTTAATTAATATTAGAGGATCCTGAAATTTAGAAAGAGTAATTGAATAATTTAATATTTATAGTGTTTCGTTTGACACGACTTCATTTTTAACAATAATTGCGTTCATTAATTTTTCAATCCAGGAGGATCGGGCAAGATCTATGTGCCTATGAAAATGTAAGGCCTCGAACTTATCCCCAAAGAATGGGTTCAATCCTTTCTCTCAATAGTTTTAGTACCTACAGCGAATTTTAATAAAATGTCCCTAAATTTTCTTTAAAATTTTATAAGTAAATTATTTATTTAAAAAAATATTAAATAAGCTTAAATGAGGAAGGAAACGAACAAAATTAAGGTGAATTTTTCAACTCATGTGACGTATTTGATATGACCTGGTGTTTCTGTGCAGCTGGGATGTTCCTAATTTCTGCCTTATTTTCGCAAAAAAGGGAATATCCTAAATTTTAATTAAATGACTCATTTGTACCATATTAAAAAGAAAAAATAAATATAGTTATTTTGAAAATAATGTTAGGATAAATTCTATTAATTAGCTTTACTAAACGTGGAATATAACCAACTTAATATGATAATGTGCATAAATTGGAAGAAATAAATAATAAATTAAATTGTAAAATGCATATATTAGATTAAGTGTTTCTTGGTTTTCGAAATTTTTAAACCATTAATTGAATGATTTTTTCTTTTCTTTTGTTTTATTTATTTATTGGATTTTGCCAATATCACCATTCATTCGCTTAGCCAGGATTTCGTATCAGAATTCTGGAATGTTTCAATTGTAATAATTACTTTGTAATAATTTTTAATTATATATATAAAAAATAATATGAAAATAAAAAAAGGGTTATAATTTTTTTTAAAAAAATTAAATCTAATTTCTATAGAATTCTTTTCTTAATATTTCACAATATGTATAATATGGTCACCTGTATTTAACAAAGAAAAGAGTAAAGTGACCGCAAACATTTCTCTAACATCCGGAATAAGTCAAAACTGTCTCGTATTCCTGAAGGCTTATCAGCCATTTTTTTTTTTTTTTATTTGTAAGTAACTAAAATTCTAAAAAATGTTTAGTGAGATTCAATTAAAAAACTTGGTCGAAATGTTGCTTCGTTCAAAATAGAAATTATGATTACTTATATATAACCATGAATAGGAAGAAAAATAGTTGTAAAATATATTGTGACACAAA
The DNA here is from genome assembly GCF_947563725.1 of Argiope bruennichi. NCBI lineage: Eukaryota > Metazoa > Arthropoda > Arachnida > Araneae > Araneidae > Argiope > Argiope bruennichi. The sequence goes on along the minus strand of NC_079156.1, from coordinate 61,654,749 downwards.
TGCCAATACACATTAAAAAACATTATTTCTTTGTCATATAAGAAAAAGTTTTTATGAAAGCAGTGATCAACTTAATTTTAGATAATTTTTATAATCTAGATTTATGATTGCTAAAATTAACTTAGCATGCTTTTGATCGCTTACTCATAAGTGCATATTGAACTTCAAATTCGATAGACATGCAACATTTACTACTAACTTAAAAAACTTATACTGTTCCACATTTTGTGCACGGCATCTTTTTAATTTTCAATAATCTCAACTAAAATGGGAACTTGAAAAACGAAAGTATTTAAAATTCAACTAATACAAAAACTTCCTCATTCAGCATTGTTTATGAGCATTACAGATAATATTCTTATCTAATATTAATTAATTTCACTAACATTGATCCTTATACATCCAGTAACTTATTACATTAAGGACATTTCCTTGTTCCATTATACAATTATTTTCTCATTATCCAAATATAAGCAATGTAGATACATGAATAGGAGGAAAGATCAATAGTATATTGGTACAGAAATGCTAATATAGATTAAAAAAAACCAAAAAAAATATTACTTTGTTGTCATGTTGCTGTTGAAATTTTAATCTAATGATAACGATGCGTGAAAATTTCTCTGAAAGCTTTATTTAAGATTTCTAAAATAGCTGTCATTAGGGAGTCATCTGTCAATTAGAGAGTACAGTGAAAGGCCACATGCGGGAATTCCTCGTCCAAGAGATATTGATAGTACCTTCAAAGAGAAAGGGATGTCCAAACATCTGGTTGCTAAATGTTTCTCATTGTGAAAGGACTTCCAGAATAGTCAGTTATGAAAGGTGCTTCACTAAAAGGACCTTCCCCCGCCCTACTGGCGCCGTTGAGGGAGCATATTGCTGAACCCCAGTTGGCCGAAAGAGAGCTCAAATGACCAATGTAAATTAAGAGGCGGAGGTTGTCGCTGAAATAAAATGCGGGGAGATTTTTTTTTTTTTTAGAGGAGAAGAAACGAATTGCAGGTGGACTGTTGGACTATGCCCACGAGTTCGGAGTCCGAGAACCAACTGAGTTTCAAGAAAGCCTTCGACTTTGACTGTTGTGTTTCCTACTACAGGTGTAAATATCTATTTGTTTAACCAAGATTAGAACAAGTTGTTTTTTTGTATATATAGGGCTGTAAAATAAAGAATTGTCTGGAAATTCTGCTTCGTTATTTGATTAGTCTAGATCAAGACATTACATCTTTACGTTATCTAAATATTGGTGTTCTCTGGGAATGTGAGCACAAGATTATGGCTTCTTTAAAGATTTGTATGGAATTTGATGTCTGTTTTACTAAACTAACTATTGCAATGGCTCTCATGGCAAGATATCGGGAAAATTTCTGCAGTTCTTCACCGATTATGGTCTTTAAAATCCAAAACCACATCTCTAACATATTTTAGCAGACGCGTGGCCGAATTGAAGAAACTTTTGAAATTTTAAACTCCGATTTATTCCATTCCGGGAGGCATGATATGTAAAAGAATAAATGGTAAGAAATACGTCAGTCTACATCGCGACATAAGAATAGAAGAGCAAAAGAGACCGAAATTTTCCTTTCAATAGTTTTTACAATGAGATTTTGATAGAGGTTTCTTTGACACATGATAGGGAAATTTAGGTATCTTTAAAAAAATTGTGCAAGCATTAATGATTTTTATCCCTTAACTCGGAGTGTGAAAACCTACTGAATTCACAGTTTTACAGAGCGCGTGTAGCATTAATTAAATTTTTAAAATAGTAGGAATTGGATCAGAAAATAAGAGAACATTGTAGCATGAAGTTAATGTGGGCTAAATAAAGAAAAATTAGGATTTAATTAAGAGATATCATTACATACATATTATATATATATCAACATGTACATGTTATTTTGTTGGCAAGATAACTAGAGAAATTTTGTTTAGATTTGAACCACCTTGGAATATATTTCAAGGAATGTAAAAACCTTGATGAGTTCGTAAATGGCCCATCTAGCTCAAAATTGGTGGAAATGGTGGGGATGGGGGGATTAAATTTTCTTTTAACTTCGTTAATACTTACACTTACACAACTTCCTTAACTTCCTTAATATTCAAAATAGAAAAATAAACCAAATTAACGCCTCATTAAGATGAACTACATTTGTTTTTAAAGTTTTTCGGTAACTACCGTATTTAAGAAGTTAGGGGATAAAAAAGTTATTTACAAGCCCTAATTTTGACTCTTTCTAACATCAATAATATATTATACCAATTTCGAATATATATATATATATATATATATATAGTGTACGGAGCGTCCCCCTGGCGGCGTTAGCGGTACGGAGTGTCATCCTAACGGCGCTCGCGTCGTCTCTCAACAGCCAATAAGAAGCTATCTGATTCCCGCTCTAAGAACTGTGTTCGGTATTGTACTAGCGTCCATCGATGTAAAGCGGCCCAGCCGTTCGTCCAGTTCATTAAATTTGTTTATGTTAAATTAGTGTGTGATTCTCTTAATATGAGCCATCTCTACGCATTAATCTCAACCGGGCTTTCCCCTAGGACCCGTGAGAGATATTTAATTTGATATATAATCCGATTAGTAGAGGCATGGTTTTCGAGCCAGAGTTAACATACCTCTACATATATATATATATATATATATATATATATATATATATATATATATACACGTCAAGAGATAGATAAAAACCGTTCTAAATTTGGAATGGCAATCAGAATGAGACTGTAGAGAGACAAACACTTCCTTCTATCAAATATTCCATCTAATTTTGACCCAGTTTATCTAACAGAAAACTGGATAGAATTATTACCCGTTTAAAAATTTACCAAACTAGACTTACATATAGATAGGCCTTTGTTGTTGGGGGAGTCCGCACAATATGCCAGTGCCTAGTAACTGTTCGGCACATTCTTATGGAGTGCCCACCTTTTAATTCTCAAAGAATTCGATGTTTTTATTCTTCTCACAGTATTTTAGAAAGACATCCTTCATAAAGTAGTGTTCATCCTCATCTTTTTACCTTTTTTAAAAAAGATTAGTTTCTTCGATCTTATATGAGTATGTTCATTCTTTTCTTTTTTTAATGCTTCAAAATCTATCCAATAGTTGTTTTTTTTTTAATCCAGAATAGTATATTTGTAACTCTGAGCAGAAGTTTCAATTAACCTTTTGAAATGTTACCATATGCCTTTTTATGAACCATATATTGGCATATACGTTATGGTTGGCGCTGTATAATCAAAAGTGATTTTAGCACCAGTAAACTCCATCAGATTCAAACTCGAAAAAAAAATGAAATGAAACTTTTTTTTCATTTTTTCGGCTTATTATTTAAACGCACATGGAGTAAAGATTAAAAACTTGAATACACATTGTAGGTGGAAGTTCAGAGCTAGGTTTGTTTTTTTTAAATTTCCTTTAAATAATTAGAGGCAGTGGTCTCCTAAAACGTTCTCGCATGCTTTTCACTACATTCCTCTTTCTTCGTATAAAATTGGAGACGTTGAGTCAGGGAGCAAATTCTTTACATGGCCTTCGTGAATGATAGTTACTAAACATAGATGTTTGGAGTGAATATAGCATTTATACTGAATATATAGCGAGGATATATATTTTTGAATCTATAACAAGAATATATATATTTTTGAATCTATAGCGAGAATATATAGTTTTGAATCCATAATGAGAATATATATTTTTAAATCCATAACGAGAATATATATATTTTTGAATCCATAACGAGAATATATATATTTTTGAATCTATAGCGAGAATATATATATTTTTGAATCTATAACGAGAATATATATTTTTGAATCTATAACAAGAATGCGTCCTTTTATCGATTTTACAGCATTCTTTACATGGCATTGGTGAATGATAGTTACGAAATATAAATGTTTAGAATTAATCTAGCATTTGTACTGAATCTCTTGCGGGAATATGCATTTTTGAATCTATAGCAAAAATAAGTATTTTTTGGAAACGTTTTGCCGATTTATTCCAAAATTTGATACGAAATTACAACTGTGGTCATAAGACAGCATATCGAATTCCATTGATTTAAGTCATATGCGTTTACGAATTTTAACGTTTATATACATGTGAAAGTATAGACCGACAGATGGTCAGCTATTTGTCATATTTATTCAAAATTTAATAAATATCAATATTTTAGATAATAGACCCAAGTACAAAATTTTATTTACCTAGCTCTATGCGTTTTCGAATTATCGAGTTCACTTGCATTCGAACAATAGAGAGACTTCTTGTGAATGGTTTTCGTTCATTAGACAAATATACAAATTTGGTCGTAATTCTGTATACCAAAGTTCATCTGTCTAGCTCAAAGAATTTTTGAGTTTTCTTTATCAGATAGACATAATGTCAAAAATGTGTTTTTCGGAGCCAGGAAGGTCTGAAAAGTGTAGATATGTCAAAATCTCGAGTTCGAATTTTTTGACAGTCACAGTATTTTCTCCATACTTCCTATACGAAAAAGTTAAAATGTGAAATTTTGAAGTTTTCCCACCATATCTTTCAAAAATATTAAGAAATAATACGTACGATTTTATAATATGTTAAAATTAAAAATTGCCTTTTTAGTGAGTTTCAAACTTCAGAGTTTCATCATATATTTTGTCGATAATTTTCTTCGATTAGTCTTGGTCTACATCAAGACGACCCGCTTACCCGAAAGGGTATAAGATCTTGAAGGTCACCGAGATTGTGGAAGCCAAGGAAACAAGATTATTCTAGTTGTCTATGCAATTCATACCAAAAATCAGTAAGAGTCGTCGCAAAAGAGAGCATGCCGTTTGAAATAGATTACCCTAACTCTTAAGTTTTTACTAGCACTATGACGTCAGGGGACTCGACACCATTAGGAAGTTTCATGTATACAATAAGATGCAAAACTATTTATATGGCACGGCTTTAATATCTGTTACAATTAGATGGTCAAAAATATTTCATTGAAGGAATCATGAATATCAAATTATGCATAACACGACCAATATTCCCAGCGAACCAGCCAACTGGTATCCAAAGACGGCTAGTTAGAAATAAGAGAGTATAGCATCAATATTAAAATGAGCAACATGCAGTTAAATAAGATAAATATATTTTAATGACATTGTGAGTTACTATGAGGGTGCTTGAACGCAATAAACTGGACAGATGCAAGACTATTAAAATTAACTTTAATGCTTATTACAGTTTGATGTTTCTTAAAATTACTTTTTGGGGGATGGGACCATGAACATAAAGTCATGCATAAGATATTTAATTAAAATTATTCAATATTTCCGAAGAAACAGCTGGTCGCCAAAGCCAGTTAGCACTTAAGTAAAAACAGTGTGTGATGATACGTGATAATTAACATGTTCAATGATACCTTTTATCAAACCAAGGCCTCCAAGCCTATCATTTAAAAAGCGAAAGCTCCGAGATTGAGATAAGGCCAAAGAAACTTGCTAATCCAAATTGTTTTCACGTAGGAAAAGCATTTTCATTGAATCGCCAGAAGAAAATCTACACCTTCTGCTAAAACCAGCATTACATACTCGCCTGACACGGCTGTTTATCATTTGAAGGTCAAATAGGACACAGTGAAATTTAAGGAATTTCGCAGGAAAATTATGTTGTTATCCTGCCAATAAATTAGAGGCCCCGTTAAAACTAATATGAAACTGGTTTACATGATAACAGAGATGGGTAGTGGTTTTTGAAAGTAGGCGGAGAAAGGTCAGAGGGCCACTCTTTGTCTCGTTGTTGTCCTTAAGGTCGCACGTGTTGTTGTGATCCATAATCTCAATCTCATGTGGGCTTTGGTGAAGGTTGTTTTCGAATTGTCTGTTTTGTCTCATGACATAAATTACTTTGTTTATTAGTTTTTGTAATTGTAAAGTCAATATGCGTGTAACCAGCGGGGGTGGTCAGCCCTAAGAATTCTCGAAAACTGACACAACACGGAGCTTTTTGTGTTTAGTTTCATAGAATATTGATAGAACCTCACATATATTTATAACTCTCTCTCTCTCTTGACATTTTTTTTTAAAGACGATACAGATCTACAAATTCAGTGTCAAGATCATATAAATTTCCTTTATTTAGCTATTTGCCGCTTCGGTGTCAGAATCACATGAATTTCAATTATTTAGATTTTTACAGCTTCAGTGTCAGCATCACTTAAATTTCAGTTATTTAGATTTTTACAGCTTCAGTGTCAGCATCACTTAAATTTCAGTTATTTAGTTTTTTGCAACTTCAATGTCAAGATCACATAAATTCCATTTCTTTAGCTTTTTGCAGCTTCAGTGTCAAAAGGACATAAATTTCATTTATTTAGCTTTTTGCAGCTTCAGAGTCAAGAACACAAATTTAAATTATTTAGCTTTTTGCAGCTTCCGCATCAAGAACACATAAATGTCATTTATTTATTTTTTTTCAGCTTCAGTTTTTAAAATTCACAAATGTGTGTTCGCAATTCACTTCTTCAGATTACAAATTTCATTTATTTAACCTTTGCAGCTTCGGTGTTAAGATAACAAATTTCATTTATTTAGTTTTTTGCAGTTTTGGGTCGCTGCGTTCTCGCTGTTACAAATATATATACTGATAAATAGTGAATAGATTAACATATTTAGTTCAAAATTCGATGCAGATCTGTTATTCTTAACAAATTATTTATTAACTAAAAATGAATTGCACTTACATTATCTTTATTAGACGAAATATTTGAGAAACTAACTTAAAGCATTTAGTCCATTACTCATGAGCCATATAGGCATCTATTCTCCAATAATTCTAATCTGACCCCAAACCAACAATCTTTGGCATCGTTCACTTAAACACACCCTACTAAGAAGCCAAGTGTAATTAGTGCGCCAATATCGCCAAACCTGATTATAAAATAATGTGCCAAATTTGATTCATGTAGTTTGTTGCATTTTAGAATTATGGTCATATTATAAATGATAGTCATCAGGCATTGGATAATCATACTAAGATTAATAATCATCATGTATGATGGATGATCATGCTCACAGTTATCATGCTCACAATCGCAAGAATGTCCCTCTACTTTTCCCAGATTTTATACAGAGAAATAGTTTTTTTTTTTTTGTGTGTGTGTGAGTTAGATCATGTGATGGATGAGATTATGGGATAAATTGAACCATTTCAGAAACGAAAGAAAGGCTTTTATTTCATGTTGAAATAGGTACTGAAAGTTATTACTATTATTGGCTTTTATATATCCACAGGTACATATTACAGTTACAGCTAAGATATAAGTTTACAGATAATATGTGGGTATGGAAAAGCTAGTTGAAATATTTGTGGATAACAGTGGATAATTACTAAGATTCGAATCCGATGTTCCCCATCCGTAGATCCCCATAATCATATAGACTGCATCACTCGCCTATCCCGTTCTATCTATGATTAAATAATTTCACAACTACATAAGCAGAATTCAGAAGATGAATATTTTCTTGAAAAATAAATCAAATTCGCATTAAACTCTATCGTATACAGAATACATATTACCAATCAATTTGTACAACAAGCGCCACTTTTGAATTTTTATCAAGAAATTATCTTTTGATTATTTTAAATACTTTGGTTTTGCTATATATATGGGTACGAGAAAAATATATAAGTTAACTGTTAAGGAATTGTTATTGATAACAAAAATTAAGGAATTTTAATTGTTATTTTTGTCGTAAATTACATGCTTTTTCACCCTTTTCCTTGATATGGTTAAAATACAACTTATCTTGTCCATTTCGATTATTGTTATAAATCGGTTTATGCTATCAAAATCTTTTATTCAAGAAATAATCACATTAAGCAATAATTACTTTACCGTGTTCTTTTTGACAAGTAAAATGTTAATTAATTCCTTCTGCCAAAATTCAAAACCGATCTCAGGCAACGAATGGTCATATTATAGATGATTGTCATCAAGCAAAACCGATCTTGTATTTATATGATGATTGTCATGCAAGTACAAATCATCATGCAATGAATGACATATTATAAATGATAGTCATCAGGCATTGGATAATTACACTAAGATTAATAATCATCATATACTGGATAATCATATTACGGATGATAGTCATCGCATATTGGATCTTGTAAAGTAATCGTGTTCAAAAGATTACTTTAAATTCTCACTATATATTACGGGAATAATTTAAATAAATAAAACACTTACCTTTTGATAATCCGTATACTTGTATATAATCCGAGAATTGCTTGAAACGAAGAGTTCCTGGATTTGAAATTGAAGAATATCTTTACTTTCTTTTGCTACATGGAAGATTCAGGTTTTACCAGTGATCTTTTAATTAAGTTTAAAGATTTACAACAATAGATGGAAACTCCAGTTTCCAAATAGAGACACAATTAATAAATGTTAAACTGTTTTAATCCGGGATATTCAGATTCCAAGAATACCATATATTATTATACTTTTTCATTTCTTAAGTCTTATCACTCAATTTTAAACAATCAAAAGAACATTATTTCTTATACTGCTGCGATTGTTGTTTCAGATTATATGAAAAATTGTCATCTGACGATTGTTTAAACCACTGCAAAAATGCTACCGAAACAATGGCACTCTGAAGAACAATCAATCTAACAACCAAATGCGCCCAGTTTCAAGAAGAATTTCGCTAAATTTTTCCAAAAATAATATTATTAATCAATGATATTAAATTTTATTTCAGTAAATAAACAGACTTATATTATATCATAAAAGGTATTTAAGCAACCGTATAACAAACAAACCTGAAATTGTCCAACGCCACCCTTATCATAATGTTAAACTCTTTGACACTGAGATTAGCATTATGATAAGGGCTGGAATTTTGAAGTTCTATTAAAGAGAAACTTCGAAAGTGATTGATGTCTTTTTAAACACACCTCCTGTGTAATTTTTCTTGTAACTCCCGAATAAAATGCTACTGGCATATGATGTGATCTGTCGGATTCGAAAATTCTTTAACTAAGATCCAGGAACTTTACATGGGCGGGTTCCAACATTTCGTAAGTGGGAAAAATAAAAGGACGAAATGTTTTAATTTTTGGTGGGTTAGACCTTATGCCCTAATAGCATAGACAGTAATAACTGTATTTTATATTTCTGCATATAGAGAAAATATTGCAATTTTCAACAATCTGTATCTCAAGATTTTGTGACGAAATCGAGATAAAATGGCGAAATGTTTTAATTTTTGGTGGGTTAGACCTTATGCCCTAATGGAATAGACAGTAATAACTGTATTTTATATTTCTGCATGCAGAGAAAATATTGCAATTTTCAACAATCTGTATCTCAAGATTTTGATCCATCGTTAAGTGTTAGAACTTCCCGCGTCAAATAAAATCTATTGCAACATGAAAATATGGAAACAACATTATGGGATAAACCGGATACAAAATTCGCTCAAAACATCTTTTAGACGAGCTGTTAGGCATAGACCTATCAAATTTGGCTCATAGTTGCTTCATGATATGAAAGTGTTCAGTAGGAACTTACTTTTCTCAAAATTTTAGCTTAATTTTTAATTAAAAATATTTTCCTCAATAAGCGGAAGGTAAAGTTAGATCCCTTACCAACTAAATTATTATTTTCAAATTCATTTCGATTTTTAGACAAAAGCAATTAAGTATTACATACTGAAGTGACAAGATTACTGATTTTATTGCTATTGCGTAATTCAATATTTATATTATGAAATATTATAAAAAATATTATAAATATATAAAAATATTATAAATATATAAAAATATTATAAATATATAAAAATATTATAAAAAAATCTATTTATATTTTTTTATAATATTTGTCACTTTAATTCTATTTGTTTATATTAACGAAAAGCTTTGAAGTTTTTAAGCAAATGCCCAAAGACTGTATCTCTTGGCAAGAATTAAAAGTTTATCATCTGTATTTGAAGAAATTAATTATCATTTCTATTTTAAATGAAGAATAACATTTCATGATACAAATTATGAATTATCGCTCCATTTTTCAATTGTATTGGAAAAAACCGTCTGCTATTCTTACTTACTGTTGGAATTGAGATTTTATCTGTGAGGCTTTTCAATGTTTCAATTATAAATTTTAATTGCAGTAAAAGAAAATAAGTATTTCATCAACTTTTGTAAAAAATATACATTCAGTATTTGTGTATTATCTGCATCCATTAATAAACTTTACGTTTAATCGCATGTTTTTGGCGAGTATATTCAATTGACTGCCAAGACGTTTTTGGCAATTTATCATTGGTTTCAATGAGCATCTTTGTCAATTGTTTTGCTGATTAATTGCTGTTATGTGGTTTAAACAAATACTATACTTGTGTTAAAAGTATAACTGATGTGTTTTAATTCAGTATACATTCATTAATGCAGCAGACATCAAACTAAGGAGAGCTAAATTTAAAAAAATTCGAATACAATATTGTTACAAATATGCAATTTTGCTACCCGGCACAAATAATGTCATCGTGAGAAAAAGACCATTGTAAGATCTGTGCTGAGCGACTGCCGCGTCAATGACCTGTGAGCTTGGGGACCATTTGGCGACTTGGCAACGAATTTGGCGACTAAATGGATCATACTGGAAAGTTCGAGAAGTTTAGTTAATCCTCCAGTTTCTCTACGTGTCAGCGACTCCGACTCCTCTCACACACGACTTCTGACGATACACACGACTTCACTGCAGTTTCAGAGGGCCCGTCTTTTATAGTTCCGGGAGGCGGGGCTAGAATCTTCAGACCAATCAGGGCGTATCTGAGTGTATCTTGGTTCCTACTGGATGGATCGTGAAACATCTTGAACTTTCCAGTATGATCCATTTAGTCGCCAAACTCACCGAATTCGTTGCCAAGTCGCCAAATGGTCGCCAAGCTCACAGGTCATTGACGCGGCAGCCGCTCAGCACAGATCTTACAACGGTCTTTCTCACGATGACATTATTCGTGCCGGGTAGCAAAATTACAGATTTGTAACAATATTTATTGAAAAATGCATCTAAATAACTAAAAAAAATGTTTATTGAACTAAATACAAAGAATAATTCAGAAAATTATTCTTAGTATTATGAATAGTGAAAAATATAATTCAAAATTTAAGCAGTAACTTATTTTGTGCTTTGGCAAGTAATAGATTTCCGCTTAGTAAATTGGTTGTTCACTATAAAAATCAGTTTCATAAGTATTTTCTTTGGATAGCAAAATATTAATTAAATATAATAACATTAATAATAAAATTTAAATGTCGGTACGTTTAATTTTATTTAAAGAAGAAATATAGCATCATGACAAATTTCACATATTGGAAATTAAGGAAATTTCATCATCAGTGTTTGAGTGATGTTTAAACTTAAAGAAATTGCAGGAAGATGAAATTTTTCAACCCTCCTTTTGTTCGAAATGGAACCTTCTTATTCCAAAAAGAAATTTGGCATATATGCTATTCAAAACAAAAGAAAGGTCACTGAAAACTTTTAAAAGCACAAGAATTAATTAAAATGACGTCTAATTAAAAAGTAAGTATTTTTTTTAACTATCAACTATATTTTTTGGAACTACTATGTCTTATAAATAATTTTTATACCTTCTTAAAAACCTAAAAATTATTTTGTCAATAATACCAATTTCAGTCCCGTGCATTTTTTTCTTTAATTTAATACTTTTTAAAAATTTAATTTGATATAGAATCTGTAACAAAACTTTTATTCTTTTGATAAAATACAAATTAATGTCATTTCACCATTTCATTCAAACTCATGTTTTTTCTAACATTAAAATTAAAATGACATTTGTCTATCTAGAAGAATTTTTAATCGTTTCACTTCAGCTCCAAAGAAGGATTTTAAAATTCAGCTTTGATTTTTGTAGTATATATACTTTTTAATTTTCTCGCTCAGTAGATGATACTCAAGATGATTACCAATGGTGCTAGTATATATATGTAACATTATTTGTTGTGAAGCATGATGCAGTTTGAAGACAGTGAAGATATTTTAATTTCGTGACGTCGTTTTATTTCATTTTGAAGAAGCAGGCATGTGTACAAGCGATGAGCACACAGAAAATAAATGAGGAAAAAGCTCTTGGACATTTTATGCCTGCTCTTATATAACCTATGATTTTGATAGGGAAAATATTTCTTTACAGTGCTAATGTATTATGAGATTTCGATAGGGATTTTCGTTACAAGCGTGGACAAGGTAGGGGAAACAGGGGGAGATTTTAAAAAAGTATTTGCCTGATCAGCGGTATTTTATCTCTTTACGCGGAGTGTGGGAAAGTTAGATTTTAGCTGATTTCAGCAATTTAACAAAGCTTCTCTTGAATTAAGTAGAGACAGTGGAATTGGATCACGAAATAAGAGAATATTTTAGAATAAAGTTACTATGGGCTAAATTCAGAAAAAATCTTGAAAATTAATTAAATTGAAATTAGAGTTAAAATATCATTACATATATACATGCAATTTTTTTTTTATTCAAGATGTCTAAAGAGTTGATATCATCCTTAAAAATTTAGAATTAGAAGTATTTGATTTTAATAATATTTTCTCATAGTATACAATGCTGTAAAATGTGTTTCGAAATCAGTTAATTTCATAAATCTTTGAAAGAAATTTACTTTTCTATTGCATTTAGCTGAAGGATGTCCACTGCCACTATTATACATCAACCTTGAATCACTGTGAAACTATTTTAATTTAAAATAATTTATCTCTTTAATGGGCATATCTAGTTCTTAAAAACCACTGTGTGTGCATTTTCTTCTAATTATTTACTAAATTTTCTCTTGGGAAAGTTTTTTACATCAAAATTAAACACTTGTGCGAAAATTAAAAGAAAAATGGGTCATCGTAGAAAAATTAACCAAAAAAAAACCACCTGCTCATATCCCAACACTACTGAACATCCTTTTAAACCAAGGTAACATAAAACAGATGCAATAAACGCGAACTTCCGTTTCATGTTATTTTTTCCTTTTGGCGGCAATCAAGAATCTCGAACGTGATGATTTTAAATTTCATTTGTGCGGACCTAGATTTCGCGCGAATCCCCTAACGGTTTTTCCTCTCTCGCAGGCCTCCAAAACACATTCCTTTAACTTAGTTAGGCCTACTAATATAATAAGGATGGTGTCAAGGCGATCCACTCTTTAGCCCACAAAGAAAGGCGTCTGGCGTTTTACAGGAGGGGAAAGGCTATTTGTCTCTCCCCATAAGAAGTTTCGAACACGCAGGTGAAGTTTTAGGGGCGGCCATTAATTAGAAACAGACGATTTTGCAAAATAGAACGAGACACAGATTTTTGGTAACGGCAGCTGATATTTAGAATGTTGTCGTTTGATTTCAATATCAAAATTATTCTTTTGTGTGTAAGGTTAATCCATTTGTTAGAGTGTCCCTTTTTAAAAAAAAAAAAAAAATCAAAGCGGATAAACATTTAGATTTGAATGACACTGTTTAAATTATGCATGGTTACAGCTGTAATGTGGACATATTGAGGCTATGTTGAAATGAAAACTGTGTTTAATCTAAGTTATGGCTTCTAAAATTTATTTTAATTGAAACCTTAATAATTTAGAGTTCTTTTATATTTTCCCGACGTTTCCATTTTTTTTTTCAGATAAATTGTTTAAAAAAAAAGGAAATTAGAATTGTTAAATTCAATTTTAAAAATCGTTACCTGAAAATTTCTCTTAATCAGCTTTTATCATGCATAGAATATTGTAATTCTATTTTAGTGAATAATGGCTGTTCAATATCATAATTCTTTAAATTATTTTTGTATCCATTTTTTTTGTAGGCTCATGTTATCATTATTGCCAGTGTTAAGAAACGGCATACACATCTAGTATTCCTCGGTCAAAGCATTAGCTATGCAATGTGCCCAGTAAAATCATCAGTGACTTGGAATTCAAAGATAGCAGTTGAGTAGAGCACATCTTTTGATTTCTCTCAGACTTCTGGAGAAAATGTCGAGCAAAATTATCGCTAATAAATATTTGTCAAACAACTATGCTAAGCGAAAAGTATGTGTACACCACCAAATAGATATCAATATTCGGAATGGAGCTAATCCTGGGAAATCCCAGGATTAGCAGCTGCCTCCTCGGGATATCCTGGAAAATCCCAGTCTGCCTCTCACTTCATAAATTTTCAAAAGACGAAACGTTGATATATTTTAAGAATTCTGGATACTTTATCAGTATTTATTCTAGGTAGGATTAATTTATTATTAATAATATCAATATGGCTTTATTTGACTTTTGAATACTTGGCGTTGTTTGTTTAAGCATAGCTGCGTCAATTGTCGCCAGTGGGCAGGGAATTTTATTCATGTAATTTCATAAATGGACATTGTGACTGAGTTGGAAAAAACTCTGTTTTAATTCCTATTGCCTGTAAGTGATTGGGAATGAAATTGTCAGAATTTTATGTTGTTTAATTTTATCTGCATTTATTTTATTTTTTATCTGTATTAGAAGAAAAAGCTGGGAATTTTTCGTATTCAGTTCTATTTCCGATCACTTTTATTCGAAAAAGGTTTCATAAGTGGTTGAAATTTACGACCTCCTATTTTAATTACAATCCTGCAAAAGAATATTTTGTTTTCTTACATTTATTATTGGGGTTTCAACTCACGCTTTTTTAGATAAAAGTGGCATTACTAAAGCCTCTTATGTCGAAAAGAAATCGCGAAAATATGAGAGAGACTTTACAAACAAAAATAATATAATTTTAATGAAATTGATTTTTTTGTGCCATTAATTTTACTTCAATGAATCTCCATGGGTGGAAGAAGAAGTTGCCATACTGTGTATGTAAGATACTCAGTAAGGTATCTTACATTCCCCCACCCCCACCAAAGAAGGACGATCATGAAGTTGTGTGGTATTTGCGCTCAATAAATTTCCCCCTTTCCGCTCAAGTGTCAAGAAAGGCCACATTATAAACTTTATCTTTGCATGTAAGATTTGGCGATTTTACAATGTAAGCCAAATGGTATTCAACTCAATGGTATGAGTGAGAATGATAGTCCTTGTCTCACATAACGAAAGGAAACTTCCTTGAGAAAATTGCTGATGACTCTTACCACGTTCCAGACGAGTGTTGAAAATAATAAATATAAAGTGTGATAAATTTGCTTTAAAAATGTATTTATTAAAAGGAATACGTTTATAATTTTCCCACACGAAAGACATTTATAAAAATACTCTGACAGAAATTAGTAAGTAATACAATGAACAGAACTGTTTAAGGACTACATAATAGTATGACTGAATTATATAACTATCAAAATCTGAAACTTTGATAGCTAAATATTTTGCAGAAAAGGCTATTAAGAGATCAAGTTACATAAAATATATGACTGAAAAATTTAGAGATCTTTTATACTGGCGAACTGCTGGTCACCAAAGGCGCTGGTTTCTTAATAAAGATATTGCTAAGTGAACTATTGTAATGTATATACATACACATACATTTTTTTCCCCTTTTATGAGTATAGATAATAGCGATTTTCAAGAAAATTCATTCAGAAATATGAGATTGTTTAAATATTAGCAAATAAAACAGCTATAAATTCTCTTATATCTTACTTCTTTTTAAATGCATTTAATTCAGCGAATTTATTTTTTTGATAAAAACAGTCTTACTTTTCTATTAATAATAGAATTAATTATCATTTATTGCTAGATATATGAATAAGATAAATGTAAGTACAAAATCTCATAAATTCAAGATGAAATAAATTTTTTACAAAAATTATCACCATTCCATTATTACCCATTAGCCCGACCGGAAATGCAGCTATGCAAAACTAAACCCTCAAAACTAAACGTCACCCCTGTAGATGCGCGCCAAGTTTTCTTGCCAAAGGTCCGAATGCCAGTAAACCTACAATGCAACAGGGGTAGGGAATAATTTATTGAGCTCAAATGCCCCATTCCCGATCATGATCATATTATGATCCATGTGCTTCTGTCGTTAAAGTACAACAGATGGTTTTGTGGCAAGGTGTTGATATGATATATCATATGATTTATTTACGCTTTGAAATAAAATCCACGATAACGTTCTCCTCTATACCTTCTCGCATAGTTAGCACAATATTTCTGAATTTATCAAGGGCTATTTATCAAATCCAAAATTTGATGTTAATCTCTAATTGTGATGACATAAAAACGAGTTAAATTTCATTTATCAAATTCCTTGGTTCTCCTTTCAGAAATTTGTTTCATTATTCTGTCATCATATTCATAAGAATGTAGTGATCGTAGCGCCATCTTTAATCATGTCATTCTAAAGCGCTACCTATCTACTTTCCCTAATACAATCTATGTTATTACTTCCCCCGGGGAATCCCCGTTCTGTGTATACGTGCGCTAAGCAGCGATGTTCCGATAGTTGTTAGTGTAATAAAGAGTTTATTTTTCTAATAGCGATGAAATGCTTTACACTGCACTCTACATGAACATCACCACAAGAACGCGGTTGGACAGCCAGGCAGATAAATGTCTCATTAAAAATTTATAGAAATCAGCAAATTAGTGGAAAGATAGCATACTAATTAATCTTTTTTATCTTGTTGAGTTTTTGAAGCAAGTGTAAGCAAGCAGGAAGACAGATAAACACCATTCTAACAATGATTTATTAAAACTTAAAAAAGTCTGATATATAAAGAATCAAAATTTCACGGTCGATTTTTTTTCTGAAGTTCCAAAAATTTTACTGCCTGTTTCTTATACACGAGTAGAAAGAGAAGAAATACAGCTCATTCGTTCATAAAACATTTTTAAGAACCTATTACGTTTTATAAGGCAAGCACGCGGACCTATATAAAGCGAAAAAAAAAATCCGCTTTTTGTTCTGAATATATTCGCAGTTTTATAAAGTTTTCATTATGCCTTCGTGCGAGCAGAGAATGAATTCCGTTTCACTGTCGATACAAAAAAACAGTTGAAAATCTAACATAAATCAATCACCTGCCTGGCAAATCGCACGCAAGGGGAAAAACATTTGGTCTCTTTCTAGCAAAGCGCGCCAAATATCAACTGCCGTTACCTTGACATCGATACATAAAGTTAAAGTCGTTTCTTTTCGATGTCAATAAATTCAACTTACGAAGCAAAAAAAGGAGATGAAGAAAAGGTAAAAACAAAAGTATGAAGAAAGCGAAGATGTCCCTCGCTGATCCAGAAAACATTTATTTCGAGCTTGCTTTTTTATTTATTTATTTTTAAAAAGAAAAACCCTTTTGAGTATGTAGAGCATGAATTAGTTTCGATTATTCTGAGCACTAGAAAATCCAGTTTCTTTTTCTCTTTTGATAAATTTATTTTTAAAAGGAGAAATCGTTTGGTGGTGAAAAATTAGCTTATTTTTAATGCCATTTCCTGAAAGTTGAAAGTTTAATGATATTTTGACTTTCGTTTGTTGTAGCTCTTCTATTTCGCGTTCAATATTTGTTAGCAGCTTTGTTTTTTTGCTTGATTAAATATTCAGCCTCTGAAAGTAATTCACGGACGTCTAGTGATAATTAGTCAGAATGTTCTAGAAATTTAAGAAAAATATCTTCATGAATATCATTGATTTCATTTTTATTTTTCATGTATCTGAAGTTATAAGAGCGGAATTATTTAAAATTATGAAAAATCATTCTCTGAGTTTTTGGTAAATTTTCACATTTAGATATCCCAAAGTTAAAATGATCTATCACTTTAAAAATGCATGTAAAACATATATTTTTGAAGTTTAGTGGCCGAAGAGAGAGAAGACACTTTGAATTTTTAAACTTCACTTTTATTCCATCCCGGGAGGCATAATTTATGTACAAGCAAGAAGCGACGAGGTATGTCACAAGAGCGAAATATTTCCCCTCCCGCCGATTATATACTATGAGACAGGGATAGGATTTTAGGGATTTTTAGAGATTGATATAGGGATTTTTTTTGCACCTGTCGATTTAGGTAAGGGAATAATAGGTATCTTTTATAAGAATTCGCTTAGTTTGACAGATTTTTATTCTTTCACTCGAAGTGTGGGAACTTGCCGATTTTAGCAGTTTTACAGAGCTCCTGTAGTATTAATTAAATAACAAGTAATATAAAAATATTTAAATTCAATTCCTACTTAGGTTAGCACAGAAAATTTTTATTTTAATTATTTTTTTATTAAATAATTATTTAAAAAATTATTAAGTATCAAAAAATAAGTAAAAAAAATTATTGATTTTCGAAATAATTGAACTCGCATTCTTCACCTTCACGTGAAAAATACTGAAATCCTTGCATTTTGACGATTGAGCTACTGCCTGTTGATTTCAATTTTCATTACGAACTGCTAAAACTCTATTTAAAGTATTAAAAATTAATTAAATTTAATTAATAAATTAATATTTGAAAAAAAAACTGTATTAACATCAAGTGCCATCCACTACAAGTTTAATAAAATGTATTTGAACTTGATTTGATGAATAAAAAGTATTTTATTAACGATTGAACTCTCCCTATATATATATAGGGAGAGTGTGAACTAATAGTAGGAATTGTAAAAAGGTGGAATTGGATCAGGAAATAAGAGAATATTTTAGAATTAAGTTAACATGGTTTAAATTAAGATAAAAATGAGAAAATTAATTAGGGTTTAAATTGGATTAAGAGATATCATTATATACATATGTAAATTATTAAATTCATATTTGCTAAGATAAATAGATGAAGTTTTATTTCAGCTTTGTAATCCAAATTTTTGTTCGTATCAATTTTTGAAATATGTCTGTCACAGGAAAGAAATATTTTTGCCAAACACACAATTTCCTTATTATGCCGTGAAACTTCTAAAAAATTGGCCATATTTACAACAACTTTTAAATGTGCATATTGATACTAATGCCCATATTCTTTCAAAAAAAATTTTTTTTTAAATCCAAAAAATCTATAAAGTAATTATCCGTCTTCGACGACTAACATTATGGGAAAGAGAAGAAAATATTTAAGCCTTCTACCTGAAAGTAAGCCTGCCTTCAATAAGTCTGTTACATACAATTAGGGCTGGGCGATGACCGAACTTCATCATCACGATATATCGTCCAACACATATCGATATTTTTCGATATATCACGATATCATTATTTATTTATTGCCAGTGAATTAATTATGCAATACATTTTAAAAATATAGAGTGAATCCTTCAAAAGCTTTATTGGAAAGTGTTATATAGGTTTGGACCTTGGATTATATATTGCATTTGATAGAAAATACAGCACTGCTTTCTACAATTTCGTCTTAGGATTTTGAATGCAAATTCTTAGCTGTCATATGCCAGCCAGTAGAAATTTTGTAGGGAGGACCCGGTTGTTAAAGCCTATGACGTCCATTTCTGAATAATGCTAGGCAGATGCATAACCTCATATACTAACATAATGGTACTGTGCTTAGGTAAATAGGATGGCTGTCATACTCATTATAACCGGCTCTTTTAATCGTGAATTAAAAGAAAAAGAAAAGAAATGTAATTCAATTAAATACAAAGGTGATGTTCGTTTTTCGAAAATTACAACTCTACAACAAGGACCACCAAAAATTTGAATTTCGTCTGCGATGGCATCACCCTTTCTTTGCAGAGTTCGCGATAATCTCAGCCAATGATATTGTCCGATTTTCTTCCATTCTTGAAATAAGGTAGGGATTGGGTCGGCGAATCACCTGCATATTCGTGTTACAGAAAAACTTTGCGAAGTCCCAAACCACCGATGCACTTTTTTCTGGACGCAATCAAAGCCTTTGATAAAATTTGGCAGGGAAGGTTTTTATTCAAAAGCATGCTACTCGGATTTTTGGCGCAATTTATCAAAATTTTACGCTCGTACCTATCTTCCCGACATTTTAGGGTACGAGTAAACAATATAATTTCGTCCTGCCCCAGATCGATTCCGAGCGGTTATGCACAAAGTAATTTACTCTCTCCAGCGTTTTTTAACATTTATGTTAATGAACTACCGAGAGTTGGAAATTGTCATTTAGCAATTTTTGCAGACGATACTGCCATTCTTGCACAGCACAAGAACCCACAAACAGTCAATTCACAACTACAACAGTACATGACCCATTTTCAGTGCTGGCTCATCGGCTGGAAAATTAAAGTCAACCCAGATAAATGTGCGTGGGTCTTATTTACCAAAAAATTCTAAAAAAAACCCGATCTAGCCCCTATCCAAATTTCCGACCAGCCAGTCTCCTTTGTGAATGAGTATAAAGGGTTAATTTTAGGCTCTAAATTCAGCTTTAATAGTCATATTCCAGCTGCCCTCACGAAAGCTACAGGTGTGAGTGTTAAACACAACAGCTTAATTTCTCCATGGAGTAAACTCTCGATTAGGCTCATGTTTAAGCTCTTCAAAGTTATTTTAAGACTAACTTTAATGTACGGCTCTCAACTTGAGGGGGGAGGGCATCTCTGCCGAAAACATTAAGAAGTTGCAAGTTTTTCAAAATAAACATCTGACGAAAATAGGAAATAATCCCTGATGCGTCAGTAGGAAAATACTTCATGACGATCTCCAGATTGAACCTGTTCCGGAATTTATCAAAAGAACATCAATTAAGTTCTTCGAAAAATTCCCCCAAATTACTTTAGATGCCAACATGATCCAGTTGTGCCTAGCTCTAGGAAAAGACCTGGGGCTGCAATTGAAAACTTATATATAAATTCTCCGTCAGTAAAAAGACTGAGAAGTCACTAACTCTGTTATCAATATGGTTGTAACATTCCCTGTTTTCCAGTACTGATATGACATTGTGTTGTACTGATTCATTGTGCCGTAGCTGTTACTTACTAAACTCCTCGAGATAGTCAAATGGTGGATTTTTTCACCTGGGTGGTCTCGCATCTGTTCATTAGCGACTACAATGAAAGATCACATATGGAATTCCTCGTCCCAGAGGTATTGACAATACCTTCAAAAAGAAAGGGGTGTCCGTACATCTGGATTCTAGATGTTTCTCTTTGAGAAAGGACCTTCCCACGACCCACTGGCGCCGCTGAGAGAGCATATTGCTGAACCCCGATTGGCGGAAGGAGAGCTCAAATGACCAATGTAAATTAAGAGGCGGAGATTGTCGAGAGGCGGAGATTTTTTTTTAGAGAGGATAGAGAGAGAACTCGTCCTTGTCAGGATCAGTGTTGGAAGGACAGAGAATGATGAACATCGAGAACGCTGAGTTCCCGCTGATGGATACTTCTCCCAGTCTCCTCGGATATACTGGCCAAGACCACTCCACCCGCTCAACATTTCACCGACGCCAACTCCATTTGTGATGAGTTAAGGAAGTGCTCCGCTGACATCAAAGCCAAAAAGAAAAATATCCAACACCTGCAGGCCATGATGGCGTCCGGCACCGAGAACCCAGAGTTAAAAGTGCTCGCAACGTTGGAAAAGACCCTACACCAGCAGCTGGAGGACCTGCAAAAAAAGGGTGAGTGACTTTGGAACTTGTCCTCTAGTTAATTGCATGCGTCATACCCCCCAAAACCATCCCAACTTAATCAAAACTAAAAGACCTAGAACTGAAACTGTAAATTCTAAGAATGTTAAAAATCTCAAAACTGCAAATAAAAACCTAAAATCCAACGTATATCAAAAAATCAAAATTTCAGACAATGATGAGTTCAGATTCCCACCCAAAAGATTAACTGCCAAAATTGTCACTAAAACCCAGGATAATGACAACGATTCGGTTTTAAGTGAAAACACTTATCAAAATCTAGAGAACCTAGAAATAGATGAGGAAATAAAAGAAACAAAAATAGTAACTCCCAGCCCCCCCCCCCCCCGATAATGCTTAAACGAACAGAAAAATTCATTGATGATCTAAAACTGATAAATGACAAATGTTTTCCAGTAGAAAGCAAACTTGGAGGTCCTTATATAAAAATCTTCGTTAATAGTGATGATGAGCATCGTAAACTAACAAAATTCCTAAAAGACAATAACCTCGACTACTTTGTGATAACACCCAGATCTAGCCGCCCCATTAAAGTTGTTATAAGAGGTCTCCCCAACAATATCCCAACCCAGACAATCAAAGAAGCTCTGGAAATTGATTGCAATTTTAAAATTGAAAAAGTAGCCCTACTAACCCGATTTAGAACAAAAGAACCACTTCCTCTCTTCCAAGTTACTTTACCCAATATCGACATTAACAAAAGTATATGGAATCTAAATTCCCTACTCTACTTAAGAGTAAAAATAGAAAAATTTGTCAGGAAAACAGGTAGCATTCAATGCTTTAATTGTAACTATTGGCACCATAGTGCAGCATCCTGCCACATGAAACCAAGATGTATAAAATGCGGTGGTGAACACCACAAAGACCAATGCACTACGCCACCAGAAAAACCTGTATGTATAAATTGTGGGAAAGAGCATTATGCTTCATACCGTGGGTGTGAAAAATTCCCCAAGTCCCAAAGATTTACTAAAACACTTACCAAAAACAGTTATGTAAACCCAAATATCTCATATGCAAAAATAGCGAATAATGAACCTTTACAAGCTGAACTACCCCTGCCAGGAAAAATGACCCCCGAAGATACAGAAAATAATGTCCACGCTCAAGTCTATTTCCCCAAGGACAACGTATCTGAACTTGAAGACATTAAATATGTGATTAACGAATTCAGAGCACTATTTAACGGTTGTGACATTAGCAGCATTGCTAGGCAACTCAGAAATGCTAACAACCATATAGATAAACTATCAATATTAATCAAATTCATGCCCATATTCAGCGAAGCCAACACTGTATAATCTTATGATCCCTGGCCTCAATATCATGTTTTGGAATGCAAATGGACTCAAAAATAAAATGTTTGATCTCCGAACTTTTGTCGACGAGAATGAACCTGACTTAATCCTCCTTCAGGAAACAAAACTAAAAAACAGCTACACCCCCTATCTACCAAATTATTTATTTTACAGACAGGACGGCCCACAAAACCCCCTTTGCGGTGGAACTGGAATTTTTGTAAAAAGAAACATCAAACATGAAGAAATCTACATCCCCAACCTTAACTGCATTGAAACCACAATAGTCAAAATAACGCCTCAAAACCGACCCCAAGTAACAATCGCTTCAATTTACATTCCCTGCCGTGTAAACACTATTTTCACCAGAGACCTGGAAAAAATAATAAACCTCTCTGACAGCGTTATTATGTGTGGCGACACAAATGCACACCACACCAACTGGTCCTGTAAGAGAATCTCTAGCACTGGAAAAACTCTTCAAAAATTTGCATATGACAAAAATCTAGAAATTATCGCCCCATCCACACCTACTAGATTCGGCCCGAATTCGGCCACCACCATAGACCTCGCTATCACTAAAAACTTTTCATACAACCATGAAATAGCTTCAATTTCAGATCTCCCCTCAGATCACAACCCAGTGATAATCAAATTCAACTTCAATATCACACCCCTAATCATAAATAGAAATAATGTCACAACAGACTGGATAAACTACAAAAAATTTCTCAGCACTAACGTCCCATTCAATATCCCAAAAATTGAAAATACTGAAACCCTGGAAAATGAAATAGTCAAATTAACAAAAAATATTACCCTGGCATACAACAATAGCTCAAGACCCCTCAAACACCATGAAAAATTATACCTCCCTCCAAACATAAGAGACCTAAAAACAGAAAGAAATAGAACAAAAAAGATCTGGCTAAGAAATAGAGACCCAGCCTCAAAATCTCAGTACAACAAAGCCCAGGAAAAATTTCGCTTTGCGGTCCTAAAATACAATAGAAGCATATACATCCATCAAAACGAAATGCTCAACCCCCAAGATAACTCGTTATGGAGAGCAACCAAAAAACTCAAACGGAAAAGAACGAACATCCCCCAACTAACTGACCCAGTCACCAAACTTCTAGCACACACAGATGCTGAAAAAGCTGAGCTAATTGCAAACCAGCTGGAAGAGCAATTCAACCCAAATAATCTTAGTGATCCAAGCACAGAAAGCATTGTTGAGAGATCAATAGCAGCATACTAGCTCAAAAACCTTGACACAAACTACCTCAAAGTAATGCCATCGGAAATAGTTCAATTCATCAAGAAAATAAAAATTAACAAAGCCTCAGGTCCCGATGCAATAACCAACAAGATGCTCAAAAAACTACCTGACAATATCATTATCAAACTAACCCTCTTAGTAAACGAAATCCTAAAGCTCAGATACTTCCCCAAATGCTGGAAAATTGCGAGAGTTATCCCTATACTTAAACCTGGAAAAGACCCCTCCCTGCCAGTCAACTACAGACCAATTTCCCTACTCCCAACCCTCAGCAAACTAACTGAAAAAATAATCCTCACAAGATACTTAACACACAGTAAAGAACTTGGCATCTCAATCCCACAGCAATTTGGCTTCACGGAGAAACTCTCCACCACTCATCAATTACTCCGCATGATAGAATTCCTTCATGAAGGCAGGAAAAACAAAAAACCAACAGCAGCCATATTCTTGGACATAGCAAAAGCATTCGATAAAGTTTGGATCCCAGGCCTAATACATAAATTAATTGCTTACAATTTCCCCAAAACAATAGTTGACATAATTAAATCTTACCTCACGGACCGATATTTCACAGTGCAAGTTAACCAGACGGACTCAACAAAAAGAAAACTCAGAGCCGGGGTACCCCAGGGCGGAATTCTGGCACCTGTCATATTCCTACTCTATCTGAATGACATACCCCAACAAAAAGACATCATGATAAGTCTCTATGCAGACGATACTGCAATTCTCTCCCAAGGCAAAAACCCTCAGCAAACAATCATCCCCCTACAAAATTACATTAATAATCTCGAAAATTGGCTAACCCGCTGGAAAATAAAACTCAACGTGGACAAAACAGAGGCAATCTTATTCTTCAAGAAAAATAATAACTGGCCCAAAATCCAAATATACAAAACTGAAATCAGCTGGCAAAACGAGGTCAAATACCTGGGAATAACACTAGATAAAAACTTAAATTACAAAACGCACATAAATAAAACAAGAGTAAAATTTAATTTGGCTTTCAGAATCCAATACCCGCTAATTTGCAGAAATTCAGGTCTGTCAATAAACAATAAAGTCCTCATTTACCTAGCATATCTAAGACCAATACTTACTTATGCATGTCCGATCTGGGCTGCTACGGCGAAAACTAACCTACAAAAAATAGTCGCACTGGAAAACAAAACATTAAGGATGATAGTCAGGGCCAGATGGTTCATCAGAAATGCGGAAATCATTAAAGCTCTGAACATCCCCCCAATCAAACAATTCATCCTCAAACAAGCCCAAAACTTCTATGGAAACATCATAAATATAGACAACCCCACCCTAAGTAATCTACCGACATATGATATAAACGACACCTGCAACAAACGCAGACCTCGCTGTGCCCTTGCAATTTAAATTGCAGACAAATAATACATAACCCCTTTTTTTTCCCACACACAAGAAAACAATACTTCCAAACTAAAATAAACCATGTATGATGCACTGTAATTACTAAGGTCAGTTTCATATCACTCCAAAGTTAACCATTTTTAGATTTACGGATGGTGGGGCCTGCGGCCCCAATGAGCCGTAATCCCTCTCAACAAAGAAAGAGGATAGAAGAAACGAATTGCAGGAACTGTTGGACTACGCCTACGAGTTCGGAGTCTGAGAAACTACCCCTGGAATGGTCGTGTTGACGAAGTAAAGAACTGAGTTTCAAGAAAAACCACCAATTTTGATGTTTATATCTCCTACTACAGGTGTAAATATCTATTTATTTAGCCAAGATTAGAACAAGTTGTTCTTTGTATATATAGGGCTGTAAAATAAAGAATTGTCTGGAAATTCTACTTCGTTATTTGATCAGTCTAGGTCAAGACATTACATGGTGGATTAAAATCGGACGCGGAAGGATGAGTGCATTTCCAGAATTCTTTGACCTTGATTTCCGCCCTATTACATACATTTTCGTTCAATTTTTTTTACATGTATCTGAGTGTCATGTCGTTTCTGACCGTATTATTTTATTTTAATTCAAAATCGCGTATTTTTTGCTTATATGGCTAGTACAAGTGGCAAAAATACTTTCAGGTGTGGCATGAAGAAAATTCTATATAATACTATCAAATATTGGGACCAAAAAGCAGAAACCGGGGAGTGATTCCTGTCGCACATTCTTCGAAACGAGCCAATAAAAATGCTGGTATTTCTATTGTAAAGTCTGGATCCAATAAAAGGTAGAGTTATGATCAAATTCTTTATTTACAGCTTTATTTACATAAATTTACAGTTCATCATCTAAGTTAAATGATTTTTATTCGACACAACAAGGATAGTTCCTCGAATACTTCGGAGAAACCTCTTAAGAAAACAGCTAGCCGACTCGTAGCGTTCTCGCAAACAGGCGTAGCTCCAAGGATCCACCGAATCTTTTCGGGTGGAATTCTAGTCGGACACTCAGCTTTCTGCCTCAGTGTCCACGATTCCTCTCTTCCAATCTCCTCGCACTTTTATCCTGTTCCCACCCTCATTCACATCGGACCATTTTCTCGGTTATCCAATAATCGTTCAGCAACAACTTCACTGTCTACCGTCTCACCGGTCTACCGTCGACCGTGGGAATGCGTTGGGGAGCCACCCTCCACAATGTAAAGAATGCGGGTTTACATCTGTTTCAAATACAATGCAAGTGTGGTCCCTTATCTGGACTAGCACCAATTGCCCAAATGTCCTTACTTTAAAGGGGTTGACCACCTGGCACTTCTGGAAGCACTTACACTGCGGTAGGGCTTCGCCATTGCTGATATTGCTGTCTGGATGCTAATTATGGAGCGTGGGAAAAGAAACGTCACCATGGTCAAACAGGGAAGAAGCTGAATCATTACACTATTAACACCATTAAGAAGATTCGCCAGGAAGCAAAAGATGAATTTCACCCAAATTTTGGTTGACCTAAAAAAAAAGGAAAATGGGTTATTCTTGAAAAAGCATTGATTAATGAATTTGACTGCATCACTCTAAGACGAATTGTGCATGACTTTTACGTCAAAGGAAGAAGAGTTATATTGCTTTCTAGAAATGAGTTTTAGGTGAAATAAGAAAATTTTACGGCAAATTCTACAAAAAAAAAAAAAAAAAAAAAAACTTTTTTAATGGAAAAGATGCCGAAATAAACGGAAAATATTAATTTAATTAACAAGACATAATATTAGAGAGAACTCAATTTTTGCGAACCATGAAAAGATATCGCACGAAAGATAGATCAACAATTTATATTGATGAAATATGGACAGAGAGTAACTTGAAGTTTAATAAATGTTGTCAGTTGGAAAATATAGATGGCCTTCTCCAAACGGGAAATGCTTCATGTCGCATTATTGCGCTGCTTGTTGCGGACTTCATGGCATATTTGCATAGATAAAATTTCATCTATAAAGTCAATAACACGAAAGGACACTACTATCGCGGATAGATGAACTCGAAAATTTTTCCGGTGGGTGAAAGAGAATTAATCCCTAATTTACCAGTATGGCTGTAACTGATAACGCGCCATACTTTATTGTACCTGTAAAAATTAATGGAGTTCCAAATTTTAATCACCGCAAAAGAGAAATTTGAGATTGGCTGGCAGCAAATTCGTTCATTCATTCACCTGATACCTTAAAAATAGAATTATCACAACTTGTAAAATTAAATGCCTCCAAAATTTAACACTTATTAGTTTGATATTATGCTATAAGAAGCCTTCCGCCATAGTATTGCCACATCAATGTAATCAAATACATTTTGGCAGATACAAAAAGACAAATTGGAACTATCATCCTCGCAAACGACATGGAAATGAATAAATTACTCCGAGAACGAGGAGGCCATACATAAAACATCTAGAGATAGATAGCAATCGCATAGTAAGCACGTTGAAAAACTTGAAATGAAATATTGGAAAAAAAGATGCTATTATTGAAAAAATGTGCGAAACCCTACAATTATTTTTAATGAATGACAAAAAAAAATGTGATAGCGATGCCACTATTTCAACAGAAAGTGAGAATGAAAATATTTAAAGGTAATTTTGCTAATTATTTCATGCAGTACATCTAACAATAATAATATTTTTAAGTAAAAAAATCATTGTTAATAATATTTTTTTCAAAAATATTATATATTTGAAAAATAATTTTTATAATATTTTTAAGACGTTCCATATTTACAGCAAATCTTTAAAGGAAAACAAAATGTTTTTAAAAAATTCTCTATAATCCAACGTTGTTAATCACAAAATATTTCAAAAAATTCAATAATGTATTAAGAAAATTATACCTTGTATTGATTAAGTTATAAAAAGATTCATTTGAAATTTTATATTACTAATAATCTCAGTGAACCAGCTCATCATCAAAGCCAACTAATTAAAAATAAATCTACACCTGAATTCTGTAAAAGTTTAACAAATAGTATATTATATTAAAAAAAAGCTACAGTTCTTGTAATAAATAAAATATTAATTCCAAATTTTTAAGCAATGACTTCAATAACTAATTAATTTTAACAAGCAAATAGAACACAAATATTTTGAAAATGATAATAACACAAAAAATTTTGTTAAGTGAACAATGGAATTCACATTTAATGTGGTCAAGTTTTTTTGAATTGATTGTACAGATAAATACAATATACAAAAATAAAATCCAGAATTAGTCACAGCTTTTAAAATTGAACGTTCTTAAAAATTATTTAGGTGCGATTACTGAATATAAAAGTTTGATATCGTTCAATTAAAGAAAACAATTTGAAAGTAGAACTGAGAAAAATGAATTCGAATCATAGGACAATGTTTTAAATAGGAAAATACGATGAATCAGAGGCAATTCGAATTAAAAACCCTCGAATCAACCAAGTTACACTCTTTCTCCCAAGAGATTCACCATTAAATTCACGGCTTTAAAATAAAATGCCTTAAAAATTATTCATGTACGATTACTGAAGATAAAAGTTTCATATGATTTAATTAAAAAAAAAAAAAACAATTTGAAACCAGAACTGAGAAAAAGGAATTCGAATCATAGGACAATGTTTTAAATAGGAAAATACGATGAATCAGAGGCAATTCGAATTAAAAACCCTCGAATCAACCAAGTTACACTCTTTCTCCCAAGAGATTCACCATTAAATTCACGGCTTTAAAATAAAATGCCTTAAAAATTATTCATGTACGATTACTGAAGATAAAAGTTTCATATGATTTAATTAAAAAAAAAAAAACAATTTGAAACCAGAACTAAGAAAAATGAATTCGAATCATAGGACAATGTTTTAAATAGGAAAATGCGATGAATCAGAGGCAATTCGAATTAAAAACCCTCGAATCAGCTAAATTACACTCTTTCTCCTAAGAGATCCACAATTAAATTCACGGCTTTAAAATTAAATGCCTTAAAAATTATTCATGTACGATTACTGAAGATAAAAGTTTCATATGATTTAATTAAAAAAAAAAAAAACAATTTGAAACCAGAACTGAGAAAAAGGAATTCGAAACATAGGGCAATGTTTTAAATAGGAAAATGCGATGAATCAGAGGCAATTCGAACTGAAAAAGCTCTAGTTAACCAAGATCCACTCTTTCTCCTATGAGATGTTTATAGCAAAGAATCGCATAAGTCCAGTAGTCAAAGAATTAAACGTGCACGTGAAAAATAAAGGATGAATCATCAATACCCATACTGAAACTTTTTCTTTAGCTCTACAGGAGTTTCTACCTTCTACCGTGCCCCCCGATAGGTTACATTTCTCATGGTGCCAAAAGAATTTTGGACAATAGACTTCCTCTTTGAGAAAGCAGTGGGTCACTAAGTCCACAATCATCAATACTATTTTCCGAAGAAGTGGCAGAACATACCATTGGTGGTCTCTTTAAGCAGATATTTGAAATATTTTTAAGGGGCTTGGTCCATTTTCAGTCATTTTCTTGTTTCATTTTCATTCAATCGTCTTAGAATTATATCTTAGTTAATTTTACTAATTCTGAAGAGTTTAAATAATCTGCTGTTTTACCTCTTGACTGCCGTAAAGCTTCTAAGGTGAATTATGCCTGTATTTTAACAAGAAAGTACAGAGAAATCTCACATATTGGACACATATTTAACCAATACTATCAAGTATTGTTTGGATATGTAATTATTGAAGAGTGAGATTGAGATAAATTGAGAGTAATTGAAACGGAGTTACAATCATCTCATTTTTCATCACTTTTTAATCGGTTCCCTAAATGTCTTGATGGCTGAATTTTCACGTTAAAACATAAGTTCTAATAAATGTTTTATATGGTAGAAGTTCAAAGGCAATTCAACCTGCTTTTATAGAGAAATTTGGAAAAATGTGTAAATCCGAAAGAGTCCGGAAAGTTTTGATTACATCTTGTAAAGCATATGCAAAAGAAAGTGGATATTTTAAATATAATTTTAACTATCGCGTATTATATTAATGAATAAAATAAAGCTTGCGTGGAAAAATAAACAAAACAAAAAATCTTTACTGATCGATTTATATTGGAAGAGCTTTGACAGACATAAAATGGCGGACTTGAAATGTTTTCTAGTACTGAGAGTATTTTGGAATTTCAAAGTGTAGGAGCCATGCATACGTGCCCGAATACTGAGAGTCCTTCACCTTTGACCTTGTACGGCGTGACCGTTCACAACATTGAAAGATCAAAGATCAAAGGGTCAGGAGCCCTTACTAGGTCAAATAGGACAGAGGAGCGAAATTTTCTCGTTCCACCTCAATGTCAGTGAAAGTTTTTGAACTATTTTTTTTTTTTTTGTCCATGCATTATTTGAATATATTACGATACATTTTTTTCCATACTTAGTTCGTTTAACAAACTGCAAAAAGATTTTTAATATTTAATTTCATAAAATTTCAAAGTTATCCCGCATACTGAAGTTTAACGGTATGTTCTTTTTAATAAAATAAACTGCAAAAAAAATAATAATAATTATAAATCAGGTAGACAAAGTTATCTCGTATACTGAAGTTTAACGGTATATTCTTTTTTATAAAATAAACTGAACAAAAAAAATTATGAATCAGGTAGACTAAGTAACATTTTTCAAAGTTATCTCGTATACTGAAGTTTAACGGTATATTCTTTTTTATAAAATAAACTGCCAAAAAAAAATATAATTATGAATGTAGACAAAGTAACATTTTTCAAAGTTATCTCGTATACTGAAGTTTAACGGTATATATTTTTTTTTTTATAAAATAAACTGCAAAAAAAAATAATAATAGTGAATGAGGTAGAAAAAGTTATCTCGTATACTGAAGTTTAACGGTATATTCTTTTTTATAAAATAAACTGCCAAAAAAAAATATAATTATGAATGTAGACAAAGTAACATTTTTCAAAGTTATCTCGTATACTGAAGTTTAACGGTATATTTTTTTTTTTATAAAATAAACTGCAAAAAAAAAAAATAATAATAATAATAGTGAATCAGGTAGAAAAAGTTATCTCGTATACTGAAGTTTAACGGTATATTCTTTTTTATAAAATAAACTGCCAAAAAAAAAATATAATTATGAATGTAGACAAAGTAACATTTTTCAAAGTTATCTCGTATACTGAAGTTTAACGGTATATTTTTTTTTATAAAATAAACTGCAAAAAAAAAAAAAAACAATAATAATAGTGAATCAGGTAGAAAAAGTTATCTCGTATACTGAAGTTTAACGGTATATTCTTTTTTATAAAATAAACTGCAAAAAAAAAAATAATAATAATAATAGTGAATCAGGTAGAAAAAGTTATCTCGTATACTGAAGTTTAACGGTATATTCTTTTTTATAAAATAAACTGCAAAAAAAAAAATAATAATAATAATAGTGAATCAGGTAGAAAAAGTTATCTCGTATACTGAAGTTTAACGGTATATTCTTTTTTATAAAATAAACTGCCAAAAAAAAATATAATTATGAATGTAGACAAAGTAACATTTTTCAAAGTTATCTCGTATACTGAAGTTTAACGGTATATTTTTTTTTTATAAAATAAACTGCAAAAAAAAATAAAATAATAATAGTGAATCAGGTAGAAAAAGTTATCTCGTATACTGAAGTTTAACGGTATATTCTTTTTTATAAAATAAACTGCAAAAAAAAAATTATGAATCAGGTAGACAAAGTAACTTTTTTATAATATAAACTGGCTAAAAAACAACTAAATAACTAGGCATCAAGTAGATAGAGTAACTTTTAAAAAAAATAAACTAGCTTAAAAAACAACT
Organism: Argiope bruennichi; assembly: GCF_947563725.1. NCBI lineage: Eukaryota > Metazoa > Arthropoda > Arachnida > Araneae > Araneidae > Argiope > Argiope bruennichi. The sequence goes on along the minus strand of NC_079156.1, from coordinate 61,622,326 downwards.
AAATAATTATGCAACAGGTAGACGGAGCAATTTTTTTCAATTATTTTTACACTATTTAAATTTAAATAAACCATGAAAAATTCAAATTATTTTTAAGACAATCTTTTCAACACAGACTTGTGTCATCTCTATCTATAATCCTATTAATATAGCAAAATATATACGTATGTATTGATCTTGTACAGTTTGATCTGTATCTACCAAAGTTGATATACATATGTTTTGGAAGATAAGAATAGAGGCTTTAATGCAATTTTATTTTGGGATTTTGATTAGAATTTTAATTAATTAAAAACTAAAAGAAATGTGACATTTTTTTAAAAGTATAACTTCCAAAAATGATACATTTTAATTAATTAAAATTAAAAGGAATGTTGATCTTTTTTTAAAAATCATCCTGAAAATATGACATTTTAATTAATTAAAAATTAAAAGAATTTTTGTCACTTTTTAACTTCTGAAAATATTACACCACAAAACGATTTTTACACCATATTAAAATACATAATATTATTGTTTTAACAATACCAATTTAACTGCCGAATTTTAAAAATTTTCTTTTGCGCAAATTTAAATAGTAGATTTTATTATTCAATTCAAATACAAAACTTTTTTTTATTGTTTCATCAAATATTTTTTTGTGTGTTTATCTTCCTTGGCTGAAAGCTAAAGAAGAAAGATTTTGTTAAATATCTATATAGATTATTGGACGAATTAAATAGTACAATAATGCGAAAATTAAAAAAAGAGAAGAATCAAAATTTTTTATTAGTTTAATTATTTTATAGAAATGGTCTAAATTATTAAAGTTCATGTTAACAATGTATTGATCTCCTTAAGACAATTAAAATAAAACGGTTTCAATGCCTGACAATTTAGCGCAATCATAGACATGAAGTTATATCTGATCAATTTCACTGAAATTGAATATACCTAATAAATCTGGCGAAACAGCTGGTCTCCATAAGCGACTATGAAGACTAAAAAAAACATCAAGAAAGTTTGAAAATAAATGAATAAAGAAGTTAAGTTTAATTAAGAAGTCATAGCACTCTAATCCATTCGAATGATTTATATGCATAAGGAACAAAAAGGGTGTAATTTCTTTAAAATAACATGTCTATGATGTCTCTCACAATCTGATGCTTCACATTATTTTGCTGACCAGGAAAATGAAGTAATGCCCAAGAGATTCAATTGAAATAAATTCGTCTTCTCGATGAACCAACTGGTCGTTAAAGGCAGCTATTAATGAATAAAGAATTTAAATTACAGTACCACGGAAATTAGAAGATAGATGGAACCCCAAAGTTTTGTTTTAACCTTTAACTGGGGACGTGCGATGGATTTTCGGTCACTCCTATTCTATTTTTAGCTCAATTGAATAGATTGACCCTGTAGCTTCCTGCTTTGTGACCTTCAAAAAAAAAAAAAAAAGTTCAGTGTGAAAAGTGCATTTGTATTGACACGTGCACTTGTATTGACACGTGCACTTGTATTGACACGTGCACTTTTTCAACCGATTTCAGCGGATGCTTTTTAAAATAATTCAGTTATTTCTTTGAACGCGGTCTCTAAGACCACACCTCCTTGTTAGTGTCCCAGTGATAAACAAGGCTTAGCAGATGGCGCTAAATCTTGGGCTCCAAAATATCATCCAATTTACTGATCCTAATATGAAACAGTGCTCCAGACACTTTTAAATGAAGCAGAAAGTGATTTTAGTGATAAGGAGTACAGAAGAGATGAAAGTTCACATTCAATTGATTCTGATACGTAAGTTCAAACATAATTAATTTTTCAAGTGATAATGTATTTTTGAAAAAATTATAAAATATATTAATATAACAAGATATATATATATATATATATATATATATATATATATATATATATAATTTATAGTTTAATTTTTATACTAGTTCTTAACCTATATGTTTAAAATGCTCTAGAAAACCGTGCTATGAAAGTCACGCAAGCCGATAAAAAAAGGGCCAATTTTACTCATTGTCATTTTTTTAAAAACTTTTCATATAATTGTTGAATTTTACATTATATTGACTTCTATATACCTTCATATACTGTAAAAAAAAATGATTTAAAAAGTAAAAAGTAATATGTTTTTTCAAGAATATTATTTATTTTAACATGTCATTTGAACGCATTGAACATGTTCCAACGCATTTACTTTTTTTAATGATAAGATATTTTGAAAAATTTCTAAAACATATCTATATATTAAGAAAAATTTCTGCAAAATATATTGGCAGTTTTTCATACTAATACATCCATTAGAAAATTTAATTTGAGTGTAAATTAAATGCGGTCTCGTAGACCGAACCTCCCCAGTTAAGTCCTAAAATTTCACCTCCCCAGTTAAGGGTTAAGTAGTACTTTGATGTCATGATTCCATTACACTTGAATATAAAAGTGAAAGTCTATTAAAAAAAATAAAAGAATCCTTGGCTATAATGCCTGCCACATTTTGGTGCTTAAAATTACTTTATTGCGAGAATTATAAATATAAAATTTTACAAAAGAGATTGAAATTGAATACAATATTTTTGGCATACCACCTGGTCGCTAAAAACGGCTTATTATTAATGAAAATAGTGATATAAGAATAGAAAGCATTCAAAATTATTAATGTCACTTCAAAACATAATGAGTCGTAAGCTGGAATGTACAACAAACACACACACACACACACACACACACACACACACACATATATATATATATATATATATATATATATATATATATATATATATATATTATATTTTCAGTTACTTCAGCACTAATGGCTTTAAAAAACTTCAACAGGAAATAAGCAAAATAACTTTTAACTACCTGCTTATCAGTTTATAAGTAACCTCTTCATTATTAAATTCAATAACTTCAGTAAAAGAAATTAGATGAAATGTTCGAGAAACTAACGGAAAATGTAATATTATCAAAAATATTGTTTGACAAATTTTCACAAAATATAATTTAAAAAATTACAACTTTTGCATAAAGGAAAGTAAGGAGGCGCTAAAGTAATAAGAACTGGATTTTCAATCTTTTTGACGCTATTTTGCTGGCCTTTGAAACTGGTGCATGTGTGAGGTCCATGCCTTAGTTACTGGAAATGTCAAACGTTTCCGTACTGTGATTTATTGGAGGTGCCAAGCACCAAACCGCCATTTTATCGGTGTTGTTTGATGCCGTCTGTTGTCCATGTTCCCTCCCATTTTTTTCCTACCTCTAAAGGGATTCAGTTAGCTGATATGGGAATTAGAAAATTCTACTTGAGACATTCTACTTGCAAATTATCCTACTAAGCATGACAGCTTACGAAATGTAAAGAATATTATTCTTTAGCGCTCATTAAATGTTAGAGTTTTGACTCCCTCCGGTGGAGAAAAAGGGAAATTCTGTTCCCCTAACCAGATGTTTTCTAGACGCCGAACCGGCGACATGTACATACTCTCTCTCCCGTCCTTTGTGTTGTGATGTGTTTGTGTGGTAGCTTAGAAATGTCCGTGTCCATATATGTGTGAAAATAAAACCTATGAAAGTTCAACTCCTGCTTCGTCATTTATGGAATTGTCATGCACTGACTGAACATTAAATGAAGAAAATTTCGTGGTTAAATAGTTGATGAAATAAAGAAAGCGGTTTGAATTTTATTATAAAATTGAAATTTATTATTGAAAATTATGAAAAAAAAAAATGTCAAATGTTTTAATTATCAAAGTGTAGAAAAATTTCAATGACAACTAAATCGGTATGATTAAAAAGACAAATTTTTGAATGTCGTAAAAGTCAATTTTGTGCAAAAATATTTTTGGGAGTTAAAGCAGGAATAAAATCCCCAAAATCATGCCTAATTTTTGAATTAATTAAAAAAAATTTTTTTTTAAAAGTTGCTCTGATTCACATATTTTTATTTTCTAAAATATAATAGGGCAGAATTTGGTGATTCCAAGACCAATATCCCAATCTGTGATGCAGAGCTCCAAAACACATATACGTACGTCTTTTTTAATTAAAATAAATAATAATAATTTATATTAATTTTAAAATCAGTTTCGATAGTAAAAGTGTCATTATTAAAGTAATATTGAATGATTATTTCATGCAAGTTTCAGATTTAGAATTTGCTTTTTGTTCCAGATAATTCAGACGTGTTTCCGGATCTTTTTTGATTCATATGGTAAATCAAATTACATAATGTTAGAACTCTGAATATTTATGTAAATAATAATAATAAATAACTAATAAAATTTATTACAATTTCTGATAGAAAATTAAATGCAATTTATATTACATGTTTAATTTATAAATATGAAAAAATACTTAGTATTTCTAAATTTTTAAAAAATTTAGCATAACTGTTCAAAGATTCATATTTAAAGCAAAAAAACCCACGGTATTTGGATTCTCTGAGAGAGCAACTGAAATTCATTATAATGCAATGCCGAAATCTGTTTGAATCTTGATAGTATTCAAATGGAATTTTTATATAAACAGCTTTATATATCTTTGAAATAACTAAAGAAAAAAAAACTATTTTTGGAGCACGCGCAGCTGAAAATTATTTTCTAAACTTACTGATATTTTTTCGAATATTTATAGAATTCATTTTAAATTTTAATATAATTTTATAACATACTTTGCCACTTGTTAGATTTGGATAATTTGGTTGAAAGCTTTACATTTTTAATCAAAAATCTTGTAGAAAATTTTGAGATTTTTTTTTATATAAAATTTTTTATATGTTTACAAATTTTCTTGCTGTTTTTACGAATATTATGGTAAATATTGTCCAAAGCAAATAAAATCAACGCGGAAACTTTCAAATCATCATCTGCTTTCTGTTGTTGTTTGTTTCTTATGGCACTTGCCACTGACAAGCCCGCTTACAGCGATTTAAGCCTGAGGGGGGCGTCTCTTATTTTTTATAACAGCGCCAACCAGGGCCAAGAGTACGACTTTGCTACTCACGCATCACTCATTCGCTTGCACAACCCCTTTTTACAGGAGGGCACATTCACACATCCCACAGATAGAACAACAGAAGAACAACCATGCCCAAACCGGGACGCCCAGATCACGGGGAAGACGCGCTACCCCTATGCCAGGACGCCGGCTTTGCTTTCTGTGAATTCTGTGAAAGGGGTGGGCCACAATCTTCATCAATTTCTAGTCGATTCCCTAAATGCCTCGTGACCCAATTTTAACAACAACAAAAAAGTTGAGTTTCAGTATATTTTTCCCATGATTGGTTCAAAGAAAATCTTTTTTTTTTTTTTTTTTTTTTTTTTTTTTTTTTTAATTACAGCCAGTCACCCCATCACCACAGAACTAAACTGTATAAACAGGGATTATTGTGACTCGCCGTCATGCTCATTAACCATCCAAATTTTTAAATAAGAAAACAATCGCCAAAAATAGTTCAAAGAATCTCCAAACTATTGGTAAAAGACTAGAAATCTTTTGATACTTTTAAATTTCCAGGGTATTGTAATATTGTGTTAAAATTATTATCCATAAAGAGTCTTCCCCTAATTTCTTTGAGTTCGACACGTTCTGTTATGTAGTGCTGGACAGAGCGTACTTTCCCAAATATACATGTGTTGTCTTGATCCTTCCAAATCTGTAGAAATATTCAGGAAATCTTCCATGCCCCGACATAATTATGTACTATCATTGGGTGAAATATACTTTTTTATAAATTTTGGTTCACCCCATGAATCCATATGTTATGCGACTCTTGCTCGACATGATCCATCTATCCTACCGCTGTATAATCCTCTCTCTTCTATTTTTCTTTCAAAGAAAATCTTTTGAAGAAATTTCGAAAAATACATAAATCTGAAAGTGCCCGAATATTTATGATTGCATAATCATCCTGATAGTGTATTGCTAAAAAATTGGTAAAAAATTTTTTTAATAATGTTTTTTAAATATTTTACATGCACATTGAACTGAATATCTCCATTTTCAGACCGAAATTAATATAGTTTAAGGAATCTTTGTTGAAGAAGTTCAAGCAGAATGGCACCAAACTAACAGCGTTGCTGTTTGGTAGAAATTTATAAAACAGTATAGATTTTTTTTAAAAAATTCCTATGTGGATTTTATCTAGAAATTTTATAATTGCAATCCTAAGTGCCCAAATACTTACGGTTGCATAAATATTCTGACATTATATGACTAAAAAATGGGTAAAAGAAATTATTTTTAAATTGTTTTTTTTTTTAAATATTTTTCATGCACATTGCACTGAATATTTTTTATTTTTAGAGAGAAATTAATATAACGTTGAGGAGTCATCAAGAAAGGAATCTTTATTGAAGAAGTTCAAGCAGAATAACTCCAAACTAACAGCTTTGCTGTTTGGTAGAAATTTATAAAACAGTATAGATTTTTTTTAAAAAAATCCTATGTGGATTTTATCTAGAAATTTTAAAATTGCAATCATAAGTGCCCGAATATTTACGATTGCATAAATATTCTGAAATTATATGACTAAAAAATAGGTAAAAAAATTATTTTTGTACTGTTTTTTTAATTAAATATTTTTCATGCACAGTGCACTTAATATATTTTATTTTTAGAGAGAAATTAATATAATGTTGAGGAATCATCAAGAAAGGAATCTTTATTGAAGAAGTTCAAGCAGAATAACTCCAAACTAACAGCTTTGCTGTTTGGTAGAAGTTTATAAAACAGTATAGATATTTTTTTTAAAAATCGTATATGGATTTTATCTAGAAATCTAAATTTGCAATCATAAGTGTCTGAATACTTATGATTACATAAATATTCTCATAGTGTATTGTTGAAAAATTTTTTATAATGTTATTTTTACTATTTTTCATGCATATTGTACAGAATATTTCCATTTTCAGAGTGAAATTAATATAATTTAATGAATCATCGAAAAAGGAATCTTAATGGAAGAAGTTTAAGCAGAATAACTCTAAACTAACAACATTACTGTTTAGTAAAAATTTACAAAAAAGCATAGTTTTTTTTCTCCGAATAATCGCATGTGGATTTTATTTAGAAATCTAAAACTGAACAAGCTTGTTTTAATTTTTAAGATTTTTTCAACTACCCTTTGGTTTTGGGAGTGATATTTCATTAGCACTAACTAAGGAGGGACGTGGGAAGTAAGTAAATACAGAAAAACTCCGTAGGGGAAAAAAACTTTTGCATTGAATAGTCTTTCCTTATTCTATTCAAGAATGGTTCTTTTTCTTCAACAATAGTATATATTAGGGTAACGAAGGCAGGACTGTCGGAGAACACACATTTTCTGAGAAATCGCTAGATGAACATTCCTTAAGGAAATGTTTGTCTAGACTAGAAAGCGCAGGAACTTGTTACTATATAGTTTCTGCGCATGCTTAGTTTACTGGATGAATTGAAACCCTCTATAGTGATTTACTGACCATTTTGCTCCCCTTTTGACCTTGAGCAAAATTCTCACTAGGTCATCCAACCATTCTAAAAATAGACAGGTTTTTTCTTGACTAGACTATCAATGGTGTTCAAAAACATCTGGAATTGTATAGATATCTACCACACCTTTCAATGGATTGCCCGCATTTATCGTTCTGAATTTTCTTCTGAATATAAAAGGTTTTAGTTGATCATTGTGGATTCCCCCCAAGAAATTCTTAGAAATATGAAATAAAGCAAGTCGTGATATACTCGTCTCTGGCTACATACATTCTTCTAATCGGAGATCTAATTGAAGAAAAGTCAAAATTTCTGTATTCCAAAACGGAAAGCTTTCTGTCGCAGATGGTTTTAAACAAATGTAAATTAGGAAATAAATTTACATAAATTTTTAGGAAATAAAAATATGGAATTTGCAAAGCAGAAGGACACCCCCCCCCCTCCCTTCACACACAGACACCTTTTGAAAAGGAAAAATAGCTTAAAGTACCAAAGGTTATTCGTTTATTTATTTGATTGGTTTGGTTTTAAAATTTTTCTGTTTTTTTTCCCCCGGTAATTATGTACTCAGATATCAAATTATTTCGTGATATTGCAAGTTACATTAAAAAAAATTCCTTTTTTGTAATTGGACAATGCATATAAGGCTGTATATATTTTTTCAAAGAATATTATTCTTACTACGGTTTTGAAGAATGATTCAAAAATCAAAATCGTTAATTTTAAAATAAAATCTTTACTTTATTTCAAAAAAAAAAAATCGTGCTAAAATCATTTAATTTTTTGATTTCAACTATTTATAAAAGGATTAAACAGTCATTCCAATCTTTAAAAATCATTCAAACATGGTTGAATACAGATACCCAAACAGAATTTTTGTAAGCAAAGCACCGGAATGTTGAAAATTGAAAAAATGTTTGAACATTTGTTGAAATTTAGGATCTACTAAAAAGATTATTAATCCAAAGGAGAAAAAGAAAATATGAATTAAAAAATAAGGGTCTTTAGATTAGGGATTAATGTCAATTCTGTTTATAACATAAAATTAAAATTACAGAAAGAAAAAAATTTTTAATTTAAACAATAATTAAAATATGATCACCCTTTAAATAATTAAGGAACAAACGTCATTTCTTAGCTGTAAGCTATGAGCTATAGAAATCAGTAATAATATATAGTAACAATTTCTTGGGAGAAAAAAAAATAACTGATTTAATTCCAATATCTTTAATTTTTAATAATGTTATATAGCTATATTTATTGTACATGGATTTTTAATCATTTATATTATTGAAAAGAGCAAGTAAACGCATTTTTGGAATTATATTTGTCTGTCAGCCTTTGAACATATTAATTTAAAAATGATACGAGTTCGAAGGATAAAATTTGATATTAGACCAAATTTTTAGATTCTATTAAATTTTGAGCAAAATCCATTTCAAGATCTCTCGGTCTTACCTATTCGAATAGATGTCAGCTCGGAGACTACAAAACATAGAGAGGTAGATAGATAAGATTTGGTGCACAAGCTTAACATCTAAAATGCAGATGGCTCTCTGAACCAAATGTGTCAAAAGATTGACCATCTATCAATTTGTACTTTCACATGCAGATAAGCACAATCACTCCTGAAGACAATCGTTTAAACTAATGAAATGATTTACACTTAATTGATTTTCACTTAAATCGATGTGACTGCAGTTCCGCATTAAATTTTGGTCCTAGTCGAACGGAAGAAATATATAATCGATAGGTTCAGTAAAAAGGCTAAATTCCTACCAAGGATTTTTATCTCATAACTTATGTTGGCCAATGCCATGCAATGCATTCGCGGCCTTCCTTAAGATCTACAATTTTATGGGAGGGGGGTTAGATTTTTATTGGAAAATGTGCGAGAAGGTTTCGGGGAGATTACCCATTGGTTGCTGAAAGTGATGATAGCTCAGTTAAAGAACATTAATACTTCTCCTCATTGATTACTCATTGATTAAAGTAAAAAAAAAAAAAAAATTCTGAAAACACATTACCACTTCCGAAGACTCTCAATTCTTTATTGATTAGAGAAAGCTCGCAACCAGAAGTAATTCACTTCAGTTTACAAAAGTATTCTCGCTTTACTTTACTGAACAGAAATAATATTTCAGCCTCATGTACTGATTATTGAAAATTTGGTATTTAATTCTGTGGTTAAGAAAGTCTATGTATTTAAAATAGTTTGTGAAACCAAATAACCAACCCCGTCCCCACTCATTGCACCGATTCTTTCAATTTTTATTTTATGAGAAAATTTATGACCTAAGAAATATTATCGTTGGACGCTATCCCCTAATCCTCTTTTTATGGGAGAAAGCTTTAAAAAAAATAATAGCTTACTTTAATGTGTATCCAGACAACTCACTGATAGAGTCCGCAGCCCATAACACTGTACCGATTTTGCCATTTTTTACTTTCTTCAATATGGGATATACAAATAGAAAGTATTGTAATCGTCAAAAAATTAGAACTCGAGATTTTCAGGATTCTATACTCAACAGAATTCCATGAGTCCTGAAAACACGTTTTTGGATTATGTCTACTTATCTGGGAATACGGTAATTCAAAACACTTTCAGCTAGACGGATGAAATTTGGCGAGTTAAAAGATTCTATGTTAAGTCTGTGGGTGGTATGTCAGAAACATTATTATTTATCATATTTTTCATATCGTGCGAAATAAAAATTTATTGTCACACGAGACTTTATAATATGCTTCTTTATTTTAATTAATTAGTTTATGTATTAATTGTTTGTATGTATTATTTTATTTATAAAACTTACAAAACAATTTTTTCATTCTAAAGATTTTAAAATTTTGTAGTTTAATTATGATTAAGAACTCCTGGCGTATGTATATTTTACTTAGAACAAAAGGCAGTTGATGCTTTCTTAAAAATCAATGAGATAATAATTAAAAATTTAAATATTAGAAACCGTTTTTTTAAAAAAAAAAAACGTTTAATTTTCAACGAGTCTAATAAAATCAGCTGGCAAAAGTAATTTGAACCCTCTTAAGTATCTCGTATTCCTTTTTACTTTTATATGAAAGGAATAAACAATAAACCAGCCGCTTTCGGCGATCAGCGGTGTGCCTGTCTTATTAATACAAGTCAGACCTGATTGAGTCGTGACAACAAATTTTGATAAATTTCATCATATCACGCACATAAAAGAAACTATTTTAAATTATCCTTGCACAACAAATAAGGAACTCAGCGCTACAAGAAATCCCCACCTACGATCCAAGGAGTAACAGGAACAGTAGAAGACCGAGAACCCTGCTTATATAACTACCTAGTCTCCCTACACCTCAACCGGAATACAGTCAAAGCCAATTGGCCAATGAAAATCATTAGGACAATTAAAATTCACCATAGGTTAAATAGCCCTTTTTTTTGTTATTTTTTTTGTTGTGTTGTTGTTGTTTGTGTGTGTGTTGTGTCGTCCCATGTTATACAAATACATTTAAAAATTAAAATCTCACTAAAATGTTAATTATTTCTACCCCAGTTAATGCTCAACATAATTTGTCTGTTACTAATCACCATTTTAGCTGAGCGGAAGATGAAAGGCCACCGAGCCTAGGCGCTTCCAAGAAACCCCCAACATCATTGGCATTGGCAATAAATAAGGAGAATTTTGAATGTAAAATTGCGTTTTCAAAACAGCGAAATTAATTGGAAAATCGATCCAGTTTCTGATGAGGGGGACTCAACCAAGAATAATTTTCATTTTGAAATATTCCTCGGAAATAGAAAGTATCCGGTGAAGAGTAAGTGACCCTTGAAAGCTATCAATAGGTCATGCATTTTCATATTAATTAAAAGATGTCGAAATTGGTGTTATAGCTATGACTGGGAAAGATTATGGTTATGTTTGTTTGTTTCTTATGGCACTTGCCACTGACAAGCCCACTGTTACGAAGACAGCGATTTAAGCCTGAGGGGGAACGTCTCTTATTTTTTATAGCAGCGCCAACTAGGGCCAAGAGTACGACTTTGCCACTCACGCATCACTCATTCGCTTGCACAACCCCTTTTTACAGGAGGGCACATTCACACATCTCACAGATAGAACAACAGAAGAACAACCATGCCCAAACCGGGACTCGAACCCGGGACGCCCAGATCGCGGGGAAGACGCGCTACCCCTATGCCAGGACGCCGGCAGATTATGGTTATGGTTATGCCTGTCAGAGTTTTCACTCAGTATGTAACAAAATAGAGTTTTTGAAATTTTTTTCGAAAATTGAGATATTGAAATGAAGCGGCAAATATTGATGACTTGTCTAGGGGATGATAATCTTTAATGTGAAATAAAAATTAGCGAAAGCAGGCCAGTGGTTATGACTGGAAGAGACTGTTAAGGTTTTTTTTCCCAAAAAAGAATATACAGTAAAGTAGAATTTTTGAGATTTTTCAGAAAATTGGGATGGTGGAGGAGTAGTGGGGGAAGACGAAACTCCTAACTGGCTTATTGAAGGGCCATGAATTCAATTGTGAGATAAAAGTTGGAAAATCATAAAAGTGATTGAGGCTGGGTGACTGATTTTTTCGGATTTTCCGATTTTAAGTAAACAAAATAAAATTTGGTATATAATTAGGAATTATTCTAACAAATCCGCACTTCAAGAAATTAATAATGCATGAAAAGATGTGGGATGAAGATTGCTGAAAACTATTTGTGTTGATTTACGAATAGTATTATTGTCAAAAACTTAAGATGTAGAATTATATGTAAGTATATACAGACTGTTTGAAACGCAAGAAGCTTATGCAGTTCAGTTGTATTAACATCTCGTTTTTAAAGCAAAATTAGGCTATTTTGAGACTGACTGGGTAGTTTTGAACTGTGGTCAGATACGAGGACGGCACCTGAACTGTCATCTATTTTTAAAACATTCATGCAACAGAGGCCCGGTGCCTTACTTCTTGGGTACATAATTTTAAACCTATTATTATTATTATTATTTTCAAAAATCCAAACCCCAATAATTCGTGGACGATATATTTGGTTATTCTACAAGAATGCGATTTAAAAATTTCTAGCTTCTTTTCGTATTTCTTGTTTCGTATTTCTTTTCGTATACGAAATACTTTTCTTTTCTGATTCAGGTCATCCACACCGTAAAAAGGGGTTATGATGTGTGTGCAGTTAAATCGTACTGTTGGCCACGAACAGCGGGCTTGTAAGTGGCAGATACCATAAGTAACAACAACAACGAGTAGATATTCTCAAGGTCAATGTTGCAAGGTCGGACGAAGAGAGAATGCGTTTTTCTCAGAATTACGATGAAAACTTTTGTCCCCTTGACGTCTCAAAATTGTTAGCGAAGAGGGCGTCGTCAAAGTAGGGGGGTAAAAGAGAATAAGGGAGGTTTCAAGCCTTTAAGTTTACAATGGAGAGAATATGTCCATGGGAATAAAATTTCATGAATGATGAGAATAGAAATTTCTAAGATGAAACCTTAGGGTATGATAGGGGTCATAAGAAATGGTGGATCTATAGTATTTTCTACAAGCGGTTCAAGGTCACATTTTCTACCTCGTTACTGGTCACTCTTTAAGGGGGTCAGAGTGTCACTCTTTTTTTTTTTTTTTTTTTTGCACAGCTGTTAAGGTATTCCCATAGCTCTCTGCGTTATACTTTGTTCAAGTTCGTTAGTGTTTGCTCGGGATTGTGAGATTCATTTACGCTCGCATTGTAGATTTACTCGGATTTAATTACCTTTGACAGGAAAACTTGGCGTGCATCTAGAGGGTTACATGGCTAGAGCGGAAGTGGTCAAAGCAGACAGTGGCTACAGCGGACGCGTGAGGGGAGCTGGGCTGGACATTCTGGAACCTATTGTGTTGTTTCCCTAATCAGTCACATGTCATCTATTGTGTAGTTTCGAGCTTTGCACCTGCTGTAGAGATAAGCCGATACTTTTGAGAGAGAAGGCCTTGCTTATTTTCTCAGTAGATGTTTGATCCTTATGAAGTGTGTATGTCGTTTTATATCGTCGAAAAAATCTGTGATGGAACCCATAGCCATTTCAACAAAATTACTCTCTACAAAAAAAGGAAAAGAATGTTTAGTTCTAGATGATTACCCACACCATTTACACCGAAAAAATAAATTAGGAATGATTTGGATATGTGTAAAAGAAAAGACATATCGTTGTGAAGGAAATGTAAAGACAAATTTTCAATACGAAGTACTGAAGAAAACTGAACATTCTTGAGTGCCCAACGTTGCTGAGACACGTGAGGGAAAAGTTACATGAAGAGACACGAAGTTAAAAGAAAGAGATTTGCAGAAAAAGAGTCCGAGAAGAAACATCAGTTCCTATTCCCCATATATTTCAAAAAGAGCTTTCAGAATTATATCAGAAAGGTTATGATTTCGTTACTAAAATACCGACATACTCCAATGCCAAGACTGTTTTATGTAAGGAGAGGAGAAAAGACTTTGAGAGCTACCCAAAATGCCAACGATATTCAATTTGCAAACGATATACTTATGCTTTTTAATGGAGAAAACTTTCTTCGTTTAGACTTTCAAAATGATCAAGATAACAGGATTTTAGTATTTGGAAGAGAAGAATCTCGGTACCTTTTGGAAAACGGAAAGTCCTTTCTCTTAGATGGAACATTTAAAAGTTGTTCGAAACAATTTGCACAAATATATACAATACACGTCGACTGAGTACAGCAACTGAGACCAACGTTTATCCAGCGCTTTTTGCATTTCTGCCTGATAAGAGACAAGTAACTTACATTGCAATGTTTCTGGAAGTGAAACGTTGGTACCCTAAGTGGAAGCCGGTCATTATAAAATTGGATTTTGAAGCCGCAGCCATCAATAATTGTATGTTAGAATTTCCCAGTTCGACTATTTCCGGTTGTAACTTTTATTTCAATCAATGTTTGTGGCGTCAGATACAAGAAATGGGTCTAGTAAAGTAATATAAAGAAAACGAAAATATAAGAAATGTCTGTAGAATGATTTCTACATTAGCTTACTTGCCAATGGAACACATAAATGATGCTAGGAGCATTGTATGGGAAAAAAGCTTTTAGCATTGACAAACTTCCCATTCACTGATTATTTTGTCGAGCAGTGGATGGACAGTCCAAATATGCCCATTAAAGTATTGAATGTATATCGACAGCGTCATAGGACAAATAATTCTGCTGAAGGGTGGAATTCCAAATTAAATGCAATCACTGGCAGAAACCAGCCTAATGTCCACTTAATAGTTAAAAAAAACAAAAAGAAGAAACACAAAAAATAATTTGAAATCCATAGAATTAGGCGACCCTGGAATAAAAAGGAAAAAGCATATGTAAAATTGGATGAAAGAATTGAAAACATCCTAAAAGAATTCGAAACATCAAACAATATTTAAAAATGTCTAAAATCTTTTAAGTTTTGTAACTAGGTTGGACTAAATCCAATGACAAATGATATTTATGCTTTTATAATAAAGGTTAGTTAGTATTTATTTGCTTGTGTTTATTTTTCTTTTATTTATTTGTATCTATTTTATATATTTTACTTCTAGTATTTATTTTTACTTATATTAATGAAACTAATCAATTTTATGGCAATTGCATCTGTTCTAATGTTTATTTGACTCTAAAATACAGTTTTCTGCAAAATCCCAGAAATTTGTTCATACTCTTCATTATACTGTTAATTACTATTAATTTTTAAATATTTCTCTGAAAGTTTTTATTTTTATTACATTTGGCTATGTTTAAAATGCATTCTCACTATAATATCTTAACAATTTAATATAAATAATTAAATTTGACTGGCAAAATTGTATTTATCTTTTCAATTTGATAATCGAGTGCAAACGAAGAAAACTTCGGTAAAAAAAACGTTATTCCACGTGAAAGAGATTTGCCGCTTAAAATACTGTTTTAAATTATATTTGTGATTTTTAAAAGTATTTATTTATTTATTTGCATCCTTTATCTGTTCTAAGATGGGGGGAAAATGTGTCCGCTGTAGCCACATCACGGTGTTAATAAATGCTCTAAGATATCTACTTTAATTGGAGCCTAACAACTAAGTTGTAAACTTTCAGTAACAGACAATCATTTGTTAAAATGGTCACAATGAAAAAAAATAATTATATTTTATATAATTTGGGCTGATGAATTACGAATTTTAAATTTTTATATATCTCCTGTACCCTGTGAGTCATAATAACAAAATATTCTTAAGATGCTAATATTTTAAATAAAAAGAGTTGCAATTGAATCAAGTAAATCAGTCACTAAAGCTTCCTATGAAAATTTCAACATCACTATTCTATAAAAACGGGTGATTATAGATGACTTCTCAACCGTCTGAAAAAAGCCAATCATCTCCAGAATTTCACTAGAGTGATTGGCCTAGATTATGAAAATGTTGATTGTTCTAATGTGACTTAATAAATTGTAAAACTCAAACTTAATAAATCGGTTAGACTTGAAAGTAGAAAATAGAAACGTATATTTACTTATTTAAAAATTGAAAAGTCAAGAATATTTTGCAAAATATGATTCTTTAAGACCAAAGAACTGTTTAAAATACATAATTTTTTTATGTATATTTATAAACCGGAAAAAAAAATAAAATACTATTATTAGCACCATTTATATCCTATTAAAAATAAAACTTAAAACTGAATTTTTCATTAAATCCGTGAAATTTTTGTTGAATGAAATATTATAAATTATGAAAATTAATCTGTAGTACTCATAAGACATCAATGCCGAATGACTCTGCTTTTAGTTCTCATATTTTTTCTTGTTAAAGTCAGGCTAGGATTTACCAAAATACGTCTTTATATTAATTGTAGTTTCCTTATTTCCACTTTAATTTAAAAGAGAATTTTATGGGCATTATAGAAAATGAGAGAGACACGTGTAATACAATAAACATAACGGCTTAAGGGTTACATAAAAGTATAAGTAAATAATATAATTATCCAAATTTGAAGCCTGAAATATTTTGTCGAAACACTTATTAACAAGTTACATAAAATATTAATTGAACATTTTAACGAGCGTTAATACTGGCAAACCAGCTGTTGGCCAAAGGCGGCTAGTAATCAATATACAAATTTCATACGTGAAAATGTCTTTTTTAGACATCTATTTTCTTTAATTATTTGTGATTTTTTTCATAAAATATACATTATGTATTAGAAATAATAATTCATTTTTTGGCGTAACAACGTGTTGATTAAGTGATTAGAATCCGATAAAGTATTTGTTTTAAAAAATATTAATCATAAATCTGTGAGATGTTTTTTTTTTTTTTTTTTTTTTTTTTATTGTCAAAGTAAAATCCTAAAATTTTATTATTCATATGCTATAAATATATGTAATATCGATCATGCACAATTCTTCAAAATGTAAGGAATTATATTTTTGGGGAAATAATGATAATTTAATTTATTTGGCCTCTTACTGTTATTACTACTATTTATTTGTCAAAATGGTTAACTTCCTATACAATTGAGGTTCCGTTTCTCTCTCTCTCTTTTAAAATAACGAAAAGAATTAAATTTTCTTATAATTTGAAAGTAAAGTTCAGTATCATTCTATTTTCGGAAAAATTCACTTATGCAGAATTTAAAAAAAAAAAAGAATCAGCTCCTTTTGCATTATTAGTCTTATTTAGATAAATGCTAAAGCAATTTTACTAAATAATGTGCTAAAATAATGTGTTGGAAACTATTGAGATTAACATTTTGGTACTTATCACAATTATAAATATTTGTTATTCTAAAATATGATATATCTACAGCTTTAGCAATTGCCTTTCAAAGATTATGTTAATTTTTTTACTGTATTTCAAGCAAGAAAGTTATTAATTATTTGTAAGTTACAATAAATATTGAACCAATAAATATTTATGGTATAATATCCATATATGGTCCATTTATAGTTACATCCGGGTATGTTTTGGAATGCATGTTTGCTAGTATGTGCAACGAAATTGCTTTGCAGTGCTTTTTTTGTGTGTCCTCCAAATCTTTCGTAGAATTTTCTGGAAAGACTCGCCATTACAATGATCAGCCATTGCCTTTCAGCCTTGCTTTACTTTTTTGTATCCTCTAAATCTTCCGTAGAATTTTCTGAAAAGACTCGCCACTACAATAATCAGCCATTGCTTTCAACCTTGCTTTACTTTATTGTATCCTCTAAATCTTTCTTAGAATTTTCTATAAAGACTCGCCACTACAATAATCAGTCATTGCTTTCAACCTTGCTTTACTTTATTGTATCCTCTAAATCTTCCGTAGAATTTTCTGGAAAGACTCGCCACTACAATAATCAGCCATTTCAAATGCAAATCATTGCAAGTTGAATCAGGAGATCTATCGTAAGATATTCCAAGAATCGATAAAATTCAAGCTGTCCGTAAAGATCGTTAATGGTGCAATGAAAAGTGGAACTTACAGGTTCGACCTTGAATTTATTATTAGAAGGCTACTGCTGTTCGTCAACGGATTTTGAGACGCATTTCGACGACTCCATCTAATTAAGGGGTGAGACGCAGAACGATGAGTGCATTTCCAGTATTCCCTTTGACCTTGAATTTTCCCTATTAGATACTAGTAAATGTAAACAACTCCTTTCATCTTTTTTTTCATCCCTACTTTGACGAATTAAACCCATTCTAAAACATGTGCGAAAACGCGAAGTTTTACCATCTGTTGCTGAACTATAGGAGAAACGATTTTCAAAAATACTTGACCGTCTTTGTATTGTCTGCCAACGGATTCTAAACCCCCTCCCCCACATTTTTCCACATGTGTAAGGATGGGTTTAAATCTACAAAATAGGGGTGAGAGGAAAGATAAAAAGAGGAGATGTGGGGGAGGGGGTACATTTAACATTAAAGTAAATTCCAGAAATGCTACATCCTCATCCTTTATTAAGATAGTATCGTCGAAAAGTGGTCGTCTCGGAATACTGGAACGAACAGTACGCAAAAAGACTCTGAAATGCGGTACCGGTTTTTAATTTAAATGGAAGTCTTTTTCCTGACCTTGACCATTCAGTAGTGTAACTATTGCCAGTAAAGTCAGGTTAGTCCAATAAGGAAAGAGAAGGGACCATCTGATACAAAAAGTTTTACCCCCCCCCCCCTCATGAGCAGCCACGTATTCTCGGAAGCTTTTCTACACGACCCTTTTCATGGAAATTTTAAAAATTGTTGTTTAGTTTATGGGTGGTCCTCTTCGTGACTCTTCTGCTCTATAAAAAGCTATTGTAAGACTTGTGTTGATGTATAGCTCCTTTTTTTTTTGGGGGGGGGGACATTTAGAAGTCGCAAGTTTTTCAAAATAAACATCTGAGGAAGATTGTTAATGCACCTTAGTACATCAGAAGGAAAATACTTCATGATGACCTCCAAATTGAACCTTTTTCGGAATTTATTAAAAGAGCAATTTGGTTCTTCGAAAAATTACCACAGATTCGTAACGAGTTACTTCAACTGCCAGCATATGATCCTGTTCTGCGCAGCTCTAGGAAAAGACCTAGGGCTGCAATTAACAAAATTTATGTTAATTTTCCACCCGTAAAAAGACTGAAATTTCTGGATTTTTTCAAAAGTAACCAATCAAAATAGTTAATTCAGTTCCCATAACAAAAGACACGTGCAGAGTAATTCCTTTAAGTTCTCTATTCCCCCATAAATAAAAAAAAATATATTATTTTTCTATTAATAATTATATCAAAAAAATATTAATTTAATAATCGTACAAAATTTCCTGGCGTTAGAGCTTTGTGCGCTCATCTAATCTAGTTTCAATTAGTTTTAATCTTTCCCTAAATTTACAAATTATAATTGCTATTCCAAATTATGACGTGTAGGTGCTCGTGACCACTTAGTCACACCGCGGAACTCCGAAACATCACGACGTTTTTATTGCTCTGAAATCATTTTTGGGGGAAATGGAAATTAAATAAAGGAAATTCTTAAAATTCAAATATATATGTGTAATTTTAGATTTTTAGGATACCTATGTAACTGGCAAAGTATGAGACACCGGTATTCTGCATAATGCTTGGCGTTGCTAGACTGAAATTTAAGAACTATTATACATTTTTCCTATGTATTATATATATGTAATGATATTTTAAACTCTTAATTTAATCCAAATTAACTTCCAAGATTTTATCTTAATTTAGCCCATAGTAACTTCATTCTAAAATATTCTCTTATTTCGTGATCCATTTCCACTTTCGGTTTAATTAATCCCTTTGTAAAAATAATGCGCCATCAGTAAGTACTACGTATCAAATGAAAGTGATACTTTTGCCCTTGTCAAAGGTCATTCCAGCGGCACGTGGTGGGAATTCCTATGTTATATAAGACTAGTGATCATTTGTTTCGTTCCTTTTCATGGAAATATTTAAAATTGTTGTTTAGTTTATGGGTCGTGCTCTTTGTGGAATCATTTTTGGGGAACATGAAATTGAGAAAATTCTTAAAACTCGAACATAAGTGTGTAATCTTGGATTTTTAGGATACCTGTGTTACCGGCAGTGTATGTATTAATAACGTAGTATAGCATTAATACTAATTATTAATACTATGCTATGTACTAATACTAAAGTTAATGTATTACGTTAAGTTAGTGCATAATACATTAGCTTTTGAACGAAGTCTCTACATAATGCATTTATTTTTACATTAATTTAACCTAAGAAGACGCGCATTGGGTTCGGATTAGAGAATTTATCTACTAATTACTAGAAAGTCGTACTACTTCCAGAAAATTGGTTTTTCTATGGAAACGCTCCGCAGTAGTTGAATCAGAGTCATACAGAAACTGACCACTGACACTTCAGGAATTTTCCCTCCTTCTCTTATCTGATGAAAACTATGCATGTTCTGAAAACCATTCTCCACGATCCCCACCCTAAGAGGGAAAAAGGGGGAACTCGCCCTTGCTTCTATTGAAAAGGCGGAAGTTTTGGCAGATAGCCTCCAAAAGCGTTTGCCCCCCACGTGGACACGTGGTTGTCAAACCCTCCCCTGACGAATTACGTCACAGATCAGCTGGAGAACTTTTTGACAAAGTAACATGTAAACAATCTAGAGCCAGTTCGGCCTACGGAAATCATGGAATTTCTGAAAACCGTTAAGCCGAATAAATCGCCAGGATTGGATTTGATTACAAATCGCATGATTATAAACTTCCTGCCTAGATTTATTTTATATTTAACTTTTTAATAAATAAATTAATGGAATTATGTTATTTTCCCGATTACTGGAAAACAGCTGTGGTTGTCCCTATTCCAAAACCAAACTCTGATTTGACCTTACCTCAAAATTTTCGTCCCATCTCGCTACTTAGTAGTTTGAGCAAAGTGTACGAATCTGTGCTTCTCAAACGCCTGAATCAATTCCTCAACGACAATAATATTTTAATATCCGAACAATTCGGTTTTCGTAAAAATCTGTCGACGAATCACCAGCCAATTCGTGTTACAGAATTGATTCACAGCGGCTTTGTGAAGTGTCAAACCACAGGTGCACTTTTTCTGGACGTAGCCAAAGCCTTTGATAAAATTTGGCACGAAGGGCTTTTATTTAAGTGCATGCGACTTGGATTTTTGGCGCCACTTGTGAAAATTTTACGCTCGTACCTACTTTCTCGTAATTTTCGGGTACGAGTAAACTATGTAATTTCATCCCCCAGACCAATCCTGAGCGGTTGTGCGCAAGGGAGTTTACTTTTTCCAACTCTTTTTAACATCTATGTTAATGATCTACCCAGAGCTAGTAATTGTCATTCAGCAATTTTTGCAGACGATACCGCCATTCTCACACAGCATAGGGATCCACACACAATCATAGCAAACTTACAACAGTACATGACCGTTTTACAGTGCTGGCTCATCGGCTGAAAAATAAAAGTCAACCCAAATAAATTCGCGTGCCTCCTATTTTCAAAAAAATTGGTAATGCCTGACCTAGTCCCAATACAAATTTTCGGCCATCTAATATGAAAAATAGACTAAATAAAGCAAATAATTTTACTTTATCTGATTTGAGTCAATAAATGCTTTGATAAGTTATGAATTTTATATTTTTATTCAGTCTCGATTTAATAAATTATTCTTGAAATACTAACATTTTAAATGATAAAAAAAAAGGCCCTCTCTATAGCATCTAAAATTGGGTGACTTATGAAAATCTGAATATTTATTATTACTTTATAAAAGTGCGCTATTTTAGATCACTTCCTTGATTGTCTCAAAAAAATATGCACCAATAAGCATTCAGTTACACCAAGTTTGATTAGTCTAAAATTAAGAAATTGCTCATTTCCTAAAATAGTGATATTCAGAATTTCATTATTTAGTCAGATATGATTGCAGAAGATGGATTTTTTTTTTTTTAATTGAAAAGTTGGTGTTTCAAGGATATTGCAGTAAATATGATTCCTTAGGAGACTTCAGACTTCATCATATTTTCAAAAAACTGAAATATAACATTTATTGACTGAAACAAAAGAAAATATAATTATTTATGTCATTTAAATCCTTTTGAAACTAAAACAGCATTAGGATTAATGACGGATCAGAGAAAAGTTCATTAAATAAATCTTTGGGATATTGCATAAATTATAAGAAATATATTCTATAGTACACCTAAGACTTAAGCTGAGCGATTCTGTTTCTGTATTCATATTTTTTATGTCTGTTTTTCGCATAATGAAAAAGTTCAAATTTTAGTTCAAATTTAAAGTTCAAATTTTATGCCATCTGACAGAAAATTAGAGAGATACATTGTATAATAAACAAAATAGTATAAAGCTTCTATAATATTTTGATTTATATGACTATCTAAATTAGGAGCTTAACAATATTTTGCTGAAGAAGCTATTAAGAGACCAAATTACATAACATAAATGTGAAAATTATTTATTTTATATTAGTTTTAAGTAATATTTTATGAAAATTCATAATTGAAATTTTAGCGAGCCTTAATTCCTTCGAATTAGATAGTAGCTTAAAAATGGCTGGTACTAAATAATTTCTGTACCATTTTCATTTATTGTGGCTTGAACTAATGTTATTAAAAAATGGAATAAAGGTAAAAATAAAAATGAATATGAGATTTGGAAAAAGTATGAAAAAACAAATATAACATATATTATATATAAATGAATATAGCATACATTATATATTTAATAATGAATATAGCATATATTAGCTCAACTCATTTCTAATCCGTAAACTAATCCAAGCTTAATTATAATTGGAAAACTTCTTCACGCTTATTGAAAGGAATATGATTGTAAGGAGTACATTGAAAAATAAAATGACTAAGAGCCATGGGAGAAAAGGGTGGTGACTGTGCATAGTACCCAAAGGGATGATGCAACCATGCACTTCTATTGCAAACGCATCAAAATAACTCTCGTTTAACTTTCTGGTATTGTTGTATAGAGAAAGTATAGTAATCGTCTAAAAATTCGAATTCGAAATTTTGTCGAATCTTCAAATTTCAGATCTCCCTGAGTTCGAAAAACACATTTTTGGCAAATGTCCGTCTGTCTGTCTGTGACAAAGATAACTAAAAAACGCTTTCAGCTAGATGAATGAAACACGGTACACGGTCTTTGCATCAAATGTGCATATTTCTGTCAAATTTTGGTTAAAATCTGTTCAGAGGAAGTCCATCTGTCCTGCTGTTCGAATATAAGTTAGCACGATTATTACAAAACGAAGAGAGCTAGATAGATCGGTACACATTTTTAGCATCCAGAGAGCAGATACCTGTCAAATATTGTTGCCGTCTGTCGATCCGTACTTTTAATATGACATAAACGCGATAACTCAAAAACACTTTGACAAATATATTAAATTTGGTATGAGAATTTGTGACTACATGTGCAATTTTGTGCCAAATTTTTGTTTCAATCGGTTAGGGAAAGCAAGTCTAAAACACAAATTCACTTTTTGTATACTTTTAACGCATGCCAGGGTGTAATCGCCAAATAACTCGCCAAAGATGACACGATATTTTCAGTAAAAAGGTCAAATTTACGCAAAAAGTTAATAATTCGTAATTATTGTATGCCAGTGCAATGTCATGCATTCTCCGCCGCCTTGGTAAATTTATCAGAGAGTATGATAGAAAATTTTGGAGCGAAAGTCCCAATAGTTTTTCATCAATATTATTTGCCTCATTTAAATTTATAATACATTCATAAATAATGTAAATGATGTATTTTCGTCGGCTACTTCTGTTATTAGTTTACTTCTATTACTGATAGTATAGCCATAGAAATTCGGAATAATTTTGTATTCAAACAATAGTGATATCTCTATTAATAATAAAGATGAATGTGTGTGTTGTAGTGTGTGTGTGTATTACAGCTGTTCAAGTGACATTTTACCTGCAGATTTGGCCCATACATACCTTAGAGAGATTTTTTTTTAAAAAAAAAATCTAATTAACTGAAAGCTAGCCGGTGTCCTAGCCTAGCGGTAGCGCGTGTAGCACGTCTTCCCCGTGTTTTAGGCTTCCGGGTTCGAGTTCTGGTTCGGGCATGGTTGTTCTCTTCCTTGTGTTTTCTCTGTGAGGTGCGTGAATGAGCCCCACCTGTAAAAAGGGGTTGTGCAAGCGAGTGTGTGTGTGCTATCTTCATTTGAGCTAGAAGTCAGACTTCTGCCCTCGGGTGCTCTGGGGTCTTTACCCTCAGAAATTACTGCGCAACAATTTGGCTTAAAAAATAGTCACACAACAAAAAACAAACAAACTGAAAGCTGAATTTTGACATTTTCCTGCAATAACATCTGAACGTTTCAAATACTTATACCGTTTCATAATTTTAAAAAAGTGCCTTGTTAATGATACCAATTTAACAGTTATGCGAATTTTTCCTAAATTTTTGCAATTTTTTTAAACAATTTTTTTTCCCAATTTCTAACAATATTGTTGCTCTGCTATTCAAATTGTTTTCATTGTTTCAACACATATTTAATCGCCTGATTTTCTTCTGTTGTTGAAAACTGAAGAAGGATTCTGCTTAAAATTTACGTAGTTTAAAAGAAGAAGAAAAAAATGAATTTACAATACAGAGAAAATTATAAAATAAATTAATTGCTTATTTGAGTCTTTAGTAGCGCCTTGATGCCATGGGATTGATCGCCATTTGAAAATTTCATGCATGCATATGTAATAGCGTATCTAAGGCAATAAAAATAACACGGCTTTAATGTCTGACAATTTGATGAAATCATAACATGCAGTTATATCTAAATGATTTAATTAAAATTAAATATAACTAATAACTCCTTGCAAACTAGTTGGTCGCTAAAGGCGATTTGAAATATTAATAAAAAATTATTTCATCTCTATGTTTGCTAATAATGAAGGAAAATGTAACTACTAACACCACTCTATATAAGACATAAAAAGACTAAATTTGGAACCAATACATGTTGTAGGGTAAAAATATGCAGCTCGAAGTGATTTAAAAAAATTATAATTATAGTTTTAATTAATTTATAGGCTTTTGAAAACATTACTAGGCAAAAATAGTTTATACACTGTTTTAAAATTCCAATAAAATTATTTCTGCCTAATTTTAGCAGTTATTATGCGTAATTTGCGATGACAATTTTAGTTATTGTAATGGAATCCAAATCTTCATAAATTCATCAAATATTTTTTTCTGGTTTTTCTTTTATTGTTGAAGGACAGGGTGAAAAAATTCTATTCACTATCCGCATAGTTTACATTAGGAATTAGAAATGTATCTTCAAATACCACGAAAAGCAATTGGTTAGTAAAAAATAAATGACGCAAATAGTACGTTTTTAAATGGATTATGATCCATGCATCTAGATGCCATAAGGAATCGGGATCAGATAAAGTAATCTGGGGGGGGGCTTTAAGCAATGTAAATATTGGGGTCTTTTTTCCTCTCCAAATTTTCGTAATTATATATGTAAATATAATTTTGCAGACATGTTGTCGAAAAAAAAAAAAAGAGAGGGGGGGGGGAAAACTTGAGATTCTTGAATTTGATTTATTTCATAACGGGAGGCATTTTATATGCAAGTAAGAAATGATGATAAAAGGACTTCTCTTTACGTTGCGATACTACAGGAAAGTGTCAGAAATTTTTCCCTTCGGTAATTTTACTAGGAGCTTTTGATAGGGATTTTTTTTTTTTACATATGTTGATTTTGGCAAGGGAATCTTAGGTATCTTTGAAAGATATGTGTAAGTATTACGGCTATTTATCTCTTCGTTCCTGTGTGAGAACAACGACGGAATTAGCAATTTTACTAAGCGCGTGTTCTTAATAATTAAATACAAAAATTGGAATTGGATCAAGAAATTTTAGAATGATGTTAATGTGGTCTAAACTAAGATAAAAATTAGGAAATTAAGTTTCGATTTTAAAATCACACACACATACACACACACACACACACACACACACACACACACACACACATACACACACACACACACACACACACACACACACACACACACACACACACACACACACACACACACACACACACACACACACACACACACACACACACACACACACACACACACACATTATGTAAGTGATTAATAATTTCATTCAATTGTAAAGACCATACAATCCAAATAAAGCCAAGTTTTATTTAAATTCATTTCGGAACATTATTTAAGCAACCTTTCTAATAAATTACCATTTGTTAGTTTCATAATAAATTATTTTATAATTCTAAAAAAATGTGATGCTGCATAGTAAAAAAAAAAAAACTGTATTCTATTAATAAACGTTATTTAGAATGGGTAAGGAAAGATTTTTTTCTCTTTTTTATTTTTGTTTTATTTAAAAATAATTTTAAATTTCAATAGTACATTTGCAATAATTTATGTACAAATAATGTTTTTCTCGAGTAATCTGGGCTCCTACGCATTTACTTGCTTTTTGCTTATTTAATTACTAGCGGGCGTGCCTTCCCAAAACCTTTCTGGCATAATCTCTAATAAATTCATCATGCTAGAGAGCGCCTTACATGGCATTGTCATACAATAATTATGAAATATTAACTTTTGGCGTGAATTCAGCATTCTTAGTGTTTTTCTTATTGAAATATAAAGAATGGAAATTTTGTTTATTGTCCACAGCCTTGCATATGTTATGATACTTATACAATAGAAGAGAAATTTATTACCAATTTAATGTTTGATTACCTCCGCTCTTAGTATGGATAAGAAAATAAAAAGGGAGCAAAACATAAGGCAATGTATTTTTAGATGAAGCTGAAAGCCGCGTTTCAATGCAAATATGATTTAATTTTTTAAAAAGAGGTTTATGTATCTACATAATTAAAATAAAAAACAACTTGTGTAAGTATATTTTGTCCAAATCTACAATTTGGCCGTAGAGTCTATTGAAGCCTAAAATATTTTGTTGAGAATATAATCAGTATCAAGTCATGCATAAGAGATTTTAATAATAATTAAACACATCAACCAAAGACACCTAATCTAAAACTACTTTTAGAGATGAATGACTATGCATGTGTAGATGCTCTAAATGTCAGATCGTTTGACCTAGAGTTGTCAAATTTGGCACATATATATTGGACAATAAGAAAGTGCACCTCGGAGCGATTTTTTAAAAATTTTTAACTAGAATTTTTTATTAAAAAATTAATTTGAAGCTTGACGTTTTCCTGCGACAACTTTCAGAAATATTATTGTACGAACACGAATTTTAAGACGTTTTAAAAAATTAAAAAAAAAATCTTTTTAATGGTGCTAATTTAATAGTCTTTTCAAATTTTTCTTGAATTTTGTTAATGCTTTTTACTTTTTTTTTGTGCCTAATTTCCAGGATAGATTACATTGTTGCCTTGATAAAACCGCTTTCATTTTTTTCCATCAAATATTTAATAGCGTGTATTTCTTCCATTGTTGAAAGCTAAATAATTATGATTCTGTTCAATATCTGCGTAGTTTACAAGATGAATTTGCAATATTAGGAAAGTTACAAGAGAGATGTTCGGGATCATTGCGTTTTTAATAGTGCCTTGATGCCATGATCACCATTAGGAAATTTCACGCACATACTAAACAGAACATTTGTAAATCAATTAACCCTTTAAAGGGCCATTTTTTTCTAGTCATATTATGTTAAAATATTTTTAGGCTTGAAATTAGAATAAAAAAAAGGATTCATTTAGCTTATTAGATAAATTTAATTTGATTAATTAATTAATTTGGTTAATTAATAATTAAGTGACAAACCAAGACATATCATTTTGTGTGAGATAAAGAACTGAAGCATCTAAGTTTCTATCTTTCTAAAAAAATTTGTCAGAATTTATGCCAACCAACATAACTTCATACAAAGATTGATAAATTTGGTGGGACCTTAGTGGTTACTTCCCACGGCCTTAGAAAAGGTTAAAATAATATGATTTGAAAGTCTGGTAATTTGACAGAATCGTGTACTAAGCGTTTAAGCGATTTAATAGAAATTAAATGTAAATAATATTTCAAGTGAATCAGCTGCTCGTCATAGTCGACTATTATATAAATAAGTTAGAAGTTATCAAAATATTGTGTTTGATAACCACAATGGAATTCTGTGCCTTATATTTCAAGGACATTTACTTAGATTTTCAACAAAGACGCAAAACTTACGAAATGATATAATTTCTCTATCCCAATTTCTAAACATACAAGGAAGTTGCAGAATACAATTCCCTCATGTACCCCTCATGTAAAATTGCTGTATACATTACTAGTAGTACTGACCTTTTGATGTCTGGGGTCAAAGGAAGGTCATGGGCAGGTCTATTTTAGAGGGTAAGATAAGAGTTCGTTGTATAACCGTTAGTTGGCGTTTAGTATGCTAAGATGTAGCAGCAGATATATAAGCTCTGTGAGTTGGTAATGAAAAATTTTGCTCATTTTCGCAAGTGGTAACAAGTGGTTATTTTTCTTTTTCTGAAGGCTTGCTTCGGATATTCACTGTGATATAGTTTGTGCTTATAGAATTGTTTCAAGAAAGCAATCTTTGCAACTTTCTGCGCGCAAGAACAAGAAATCTGCTGGCGAAAATTATATAAGCAGGCAAAGGATTAAATATTCGAACATTTAATGGATTTGTTTATGAAAATGGTAAGTGTCCATTTTCTTTAGATATTAAGATTAAATAATAATTTTGCCACTGATGAATTATTATAAAAAAAGTATTAAACTTCTGAGAAATTTGAGATTGGTGTTAGGAATTTTTTGTTTAGGTGATTAACTATATATGTACCAGCTGTTACGTATTCCCTGTAACTACTACTGATTTTACTGAAATTTCGCAAACTATGGAACTTGAGTAAAATTAATATTTTAACGAAAATGAGTTTTTTTAACACTTGACTCTTGCGATGTTAAATCTTGATGGTAATAGAAATAATTTCTTGTTAATTTATTATAAAATAAAATATTTTGAAAAAGGTAAATATGTTTTAAAGGATATCTATTCAACATTTTATTAATATTAAGTATTACAAAATAATTAGTGTAATGCGTGCTTTTGATGTGTGTTATAAGTTTCTTAGATTATAATGTAAGACTTTTTCAGATATTTTTTCCTACATTTCATGCTTTGAAATAATGGTAAATAGTTATTTCCATGTCTTTTAATAATAGCAATTATGTATATATTTGTTCAGATAAAATATTTTTCTTATAAATTTATGATTACTTAAAACATGACTAAATATTTATATATATAAATAACCATAAATTCAAAATTTTATTTTAAGTCTTCTATACTTTCGCTCGTGTATGCTTGCTCCGCCCCCCCCCCCCCCACCTCGCTTATTCTACAGGCAGCAACCTTTCCAATGTTTATCAACTTTTATATTAAATGTTATTCGATGTTAATCTTATTTGCAATGTTATCAACCTTTCCATTATCGAGTAGTATCATCTACAAAATGTCAATCAATTTTTGTCATGTCCGGCTAAATCCTAGAAACGGGTGCCGCCAAGTTTGGCGCCAAATTTTAAAGCTAAAGTCGCCAATATGGTAACCTCTACGCCGCCAATGTATGGCAACCCTGTAAAGAGAGTGCGCTGACGTCGGTGATAAAATTAGCAACTAATGAGGTATGAATTGACCAACCAATCAGGTACAAGTGCAGCTTTTGGCGGGGAATTTCAAGTTTCTACTGCTCGTTTAAGTCTTGTAACGTATTTTTTTCTTGTGGTGTGAGCGTTTCGTGGGGAGTTTCAAGATTTTTAGCCATTTCGTGATTTTCTCTTGAGTTAATTGACGATTGATTGGATTTTTCCAGATTTCTACTGCTCTCCAAGTCTTGTAACGTATTTTTTTCTTACTTTCTTCGATAGAACTATACTGATTTGCCTTTTAACTTTTTATACATACATGAACTTAGAAAGAATTATTGTAAAGATGCTCTTGTTTAAATGAAAGTTTAAATGTGAACACATTTTTTTTTAAGATTCTCAGTTTTATTAGTGTTTATGTTAGTTTTTATTATTCTATCATTTTGTGTATTTGTTCAAATAACCTCAAAATCTGTATAATGAAAATTTCCTTATTTTTCAACAGTGATATTATGCTTTGAAGTTTACTATGTTAATATGAATTTTTTTTTTTAATTTTCCAAATTTATATTTTAAATTTAATAGACCGATTCGTTAAATAATTTTTTTTAATTCTTTAAAACATTTTAATTACTACATTTTCATAGGCATATCTAGGTCCGTAAAGTGATCTGGATGCTCTGGCTAGAAATTAAAACGGTTTTGAAGATTCTTTTTCTTTCTTTCTTTTTTCTTACTAAAACTTCCGATTTAATAAGATGAAATTTGATACTTCGTAGATTTTTATTCAAAAATCGGCCTTTCTACCTTAAATTTCCTTTTTGTGTATGTGTGTGTATTCGCTAAAAATGAAATAAGCTTTTATTTATTTATTAAAGTTATTCAATGAATATTCTATGCAAAGTTGTGTCGTAAAAATAATAATATTAAAAAAAAAATTTATTCCAATTTTTTCCAACGAACATCTTTCACTCAATCACTTTCAAGGTGTATATTGTATTAGTTATAAAAGCATTAAAAATAACTCATATTTTTGAATAAAAAATAAATTATAAAACTAATATAACTTAATATAATAATTATGAACCGTTAGATAAGAATTGTATTATTTAATTTGAAGATTTACTGTATAATTTTCGTGTTCAAAGTGGTGCTGTAGAATTTTTATTAAAAACTATTCATTTGATATAATTATTACCTTTTAAATAATAGAAAATGTTGATTCTAATTATTATCATACTGTGTATTAAAATTTTTCACTTTTTATTAATAACCCGCTATTATTTAATGAATTTGGAGCGTTACCACTACGCCACCGGGATTCATAATAATAATTATTACACTGTTTTTTAACCGCTTAACTGGTCGAATTTGTAAGAAGTAATTTTGATAATTGTAAGAAAAAAATAAATGAACCATTCATAACGATTATAATTCAGTATTAAAATTACTCCGAATACATAGATAAGTCAAATAGTCAAAGGATTTCCATTTGAATCAAAATAATATTCCCAAAATAGAAGGTGTCATCTTATTAGATAGTAAAGAAATAAAACAGTTAAGTGGTTAATAATGCATTATTATTTATTAAATATAAACATTAATTTTTTTAAATAAATATGAAAATGGTCACTTTCACTTGCAGCCCTTATTGTTTTTCATTCAATTTGTAGGAACTAATCGAATTTATTTATTAAATATAAACATTAAAAAATGTCACTTTCACTTGCAGCCCTTATTGTTTTTCATTCAATTTGTAGGAACTAATCGAATTTATTTATTAAATATAAACATTAATTTTTTAAATAAACATAAAAAAACGTCACTTTCACTTGCAGCCCTTATTGTTTTTCATTCAATTTGTAGGAACTAATCGAATTTATTTATTAAATATAAACATTAATTTTTTTTAATAAACATAAAAAAATGTCACTTTTACTTGCAGCCCTTATTGTTTTTCATTCAATTTGTAGGAAATAATCAAATTTATTTATTAAATATAAACATTAATTTTTTTTAATAAACATAAAAAAATGTCACTTTCACTTGCAGCCCTTATTGTTTTTCATTCAATTTGTTGGAACTAATCGAATTTTCATTATAATTCCATCTGATTAACAAAATTCCACTCTATTGAAGGCCAAATCCAAATTTATTGGTTATTATAGCATATTTATTAAAAATCACTTATTTCATCAAATTATTATCTTTCAAATAACAAACATTGTTGATTTTTTTATTAAAATTTTCTACTGTTTCTTAATTACCCATTATTATTTAATAAATTTAAAATCATAAAATTTTTAATAATCATTTAAAATAATGTCACTTTTTCTTGCTGCCCATATTGTTTTTCATCTCTGTAGTAGGAATTAATCGAATTTTCACTGTAATTCCGTCTGATTAATTAATCAAATTCCGCTCTATGGAAGGCATACGAATTATCTTTGATTAACTTTTTCAGTAATGAAAGAGCCAAAGATTCTTGGGAATCTCCCCTCTTCCCTTGTCTCCGTCGAGTGTGATTGATTGAATGTCAGAGCCTCGTGCTTTGTCACAACCCCCGATGTCTAACGGGGGTCGTGTCTTTGTCCGCTTTGGGGGTTGCACCATGAAAGGTTTGGGGATCGACCAACCCACTTCCGGTTGTTTCCACACACACACACACCGATTTCGATGGATCGAAAATTTTGTCTGCAGTACTCTATTCTAAATGCATCGTATTGGGTTGTGACGTGTGTGTAGCTAAGTCGTTCTCTTGGCCCTAGATGGCGCTACTGTAAAAACAAGAGGCGCTCCCCCTCAGACTTAAATCGGCTATCTTCGAACAGCGGGCTTGTCCATGGCAAGTGCTATAAGAAACAACAAATGCATCGTATTTCGACAACAAGAAGGGATAATATTTGGGCGGAGTATCAATTTAAATATTTCGTTATTAATCTTTTCACATTTAAAATATTGATCTACTAAAAGATCTTGTTATTTACAAAATAAGAAAAAAATTCCTTTTTTTGGGAGCCGTTTTTATACAAATTAACATTTCTCCTAAAACGAAATTCATTTCATTTAAAAAGCAATTCCAGTTTTTTCCATGATGTCCCATTTCAAAATATATACGAAAATTTAGCACTAAAATGCCTGTACATTATATTAAACATAAGAATATACACAAAAGAGACTGACTGCCAAATTTATTTTTGGTTATTTATCCAACTTTCTCTTCCAAAAATAACTATCCGCCTATGGCGACTAACTATTCGCTACCCCGTCTATATATTTAAAATAATTTACTGATTTTTTTAGACAAAATAATTAGTTTCTTATTCTTTGTGGAATTATGACTAAAATTTGAAGAAAACCTATTGAGCAGTTTGGAACTATTTAATTAATTGTTACGGAACTCCACTAATACCTTTCTTATTCTTCAAGGAATTTGTGACTAAAATTTGAAGGAAATTTATTGAGCAGTTTGGAACTATTTAATTAATTGTTATGGAAATCCACTAATACTTTTCTTATTTTTCATGGAATTTGTGACTAAAATTTGAAGAAAAGCTGTTGAGCAGTTTGGAACTATTTAATTGTTACGGAACTTCACTAATACTTTTCTTATTCTTCATGGAATTTTGACTAAAATTTGAAGGAAACCTATTGAGCAGTTTGGAACTATTTAATTAATTGTTATGGAAATCCACTAATACTTTTCTTATTCTTCATGGAATTTGTGACAAAAATTTGAAGAAAAGCTGTTGAGCAGTTTGGAACTATGTAATTGTTATGGAACTTCACTAATACTTTTCTTATTCTTCATGGAATTTGAGACTAAAATTTTAATAAAATCTGTTGAGTAGTTTGAAACTATTTAATTGTTATGGAAATCCACTAATGCTCTTCTTATTTTTCATGGAATTTGTGACTAAAATTTGAAGAAAAGCTGTTGAGCAGTTTGGAACTATTTAATTGTTATGGAACTTCACTAATATTTTTCTTATTCTTCATGGAATTTTGACTAAAATTTGAAGGAAACCTATTGAGCAGTTTGGAACTATTTAATTAATTGTTTTGGAACTCCACTAATACTTTTCTGATTCTTCATGGAATTTGTGACAAAAATTTGAAGAAAAGCTGTTGAGCAGTTTGGAACTATGTAATTGTTATTTAACTTCACTAATACTTTTCTTATTCTTTATGGAATTTGTGACTAAAATTTGAAGAAAAGCTGTTGAGCAGTTTGGAACTATTTAATTGTTATGGAAATCCACTAATACTTTTCTTATTCTTCATGGAATTTGTTACTAAAATTTGAAGAAAAGCTGTTGAGCGGTTTGGAACTATTTAATTGTTATGGAACTTCACTAATACTTTTCTCATTCTTCATGGAATTTGTGACTAAAATTTGAAGAAAAGCTGTTGAGCAGTTTGGAACTATTTAATTGTTTTGGAACTTCACTAATACTTTTCTTATTCTTCATGGAATTTTGACTAAAATTTGAAGGAAACCTATTAAGCAATTTGGAACTATTTAATTAATTGTTATGGAAATCCACTAATACTTTTCTTATTTTTCATGGAATTTGTGACTAAAATTTGAAGGAAACTTATTGAGCAGTTTGGAACTATTTAATCAATTGTTAGGTCTGGTTATACAAAAAAAAAAAAAAAAAAACCTTTTTTTTTTTTTTTTTTTTTTTTTTTTTTTTTTTTTGACACAAATTAACATTTCCCCAAAAATAAAATTTACTTCTAATGGGAAAAAAAATCCAATTTTCTCCAAGATGTCCCATTTTTAAATAGATACGAAAATTTAGAACTAAAATTCCTGTATATTGTATTAAACATAATAATATGCACAAAAGAAACTGATTGCCGAATTCTTTTTTGGTAATTTATCCCACTTTTTCTTTCAAAAATAACTATCCATCTTTGACGACTATCTATTCACAATCCTCATCTATATATTTGAAATAATTGACTGATTTGGATGCACGATAATTAGTGATAGATTCATTCTATTAGAACAATATTTTTTCAATCTTAGCAAATAACAGAAGTGGAATTTGCCTCCCATATTAAATGCTTAAATGATAGGAAAACCAATATTCAAGGCGGACGAACTGATAGACAGACAAAGGAGGCTGTGATATTTATAATCAAACAATTATACGTTTTAAATGTCAAACGCCAAATAATATTTTAATTTATATGTTTCATAAGAAAAGGTGTGAGCATAAGTATTCTTTGCTTCAGAAGGCAGAAATGATATTGGTTGAAAATTGAAAAATGTACTCTATAATGAATTTATTATTTCGAAAACTAAATGAAATTAACCTACTTAATTCATTGCCAGAATCCTTCCTTCACAATACTCTTCGTCATATTTCATAGTAATTCATAGAAAATTCTTTTGAATAGTTTGGATTTAAATGAGTCAACTGTACATAGCTTCTTCTTTCCTAATAAAATAAATAAATAAAAACACATACACGCGCGCGCGCACTTAGAAAGAATTTCGAATTTGTTGGGTATTTTACAGGCCGAGTCATAAAGAGCCTATCATTGACACGCATTTTTACTTTAAATGCAACACCAAATATAAATTTATCATCGAGTTTGGATAGCATACAAATTATTTTTTGGCATTTTGCTTTTTTTATATATACATATATATAAATGGTTCATAATATTTGTAAGCAAAATTTGAAATAATTTGGATTTCAATAGCATAAAAACTGTTTGTGTATTTCGCTTTCTGCAAATTCGCATTATAGTATAGTCTTCTTACGTCTATCGAAGTAGTTGCACATACTCAAAGAAAGCAGTGATGGTTTAATTAAAAATAATTATTTTAATAATTATCATGAAACTTCAATAATACCCTTTTTATTCTTCATGGAATTTGTGACTAAAATCTGAAGAAAATATATTGAGCAGTATGATTTCTGAAGTTTACTAAAAACCAGGCATTTCATTTTTATTTCGATTTGAGGGATGGATCGTGGAGTACCTGAACTCGAAATTCTTAACTTTAGAAGATTTACACCAATCTGTTAATTGTAATATATACTACTCTGTCTAAATCCACTTATATCTCAAGAAAGAGCCGTATATTTAAAAAGCATACACTTAAAATATTTTTAAACATTGCTTGTTTCTGAAATTAAATTTTATATGTAAGTTCAGAAAAATGTTAAAGATTCATTAAAATATTACCTTACTGAAACCTAATTAACATAAAAAAATAAGCTAACCTTCATATCTTGATCATCATCAATAAAAAAAGAATATTAGAAGTGACAAAGAAATCATCAGAGTTTCACTTCAGCTATGAAGTATCTTGTAAAATATGCTTAAAATATTTATTTTTAAAAATTGATCAAGAATATAAAGAATTTATATGATAATAAAATTGCTACTGTGAAATTTTGAATTTTAAGATAATGTAAGAATCCTTTTTGTGCTGTAATATTTTTAGAAGTTATTGCAGAAAAAGTTTAAATTTTCGTTTAGTTTATAACCCATTAAACTGTAATTAAAAACAGATTGCTTCAAGCTGCACATTTCCACTTTCCAAAATATATATGAGCCAAGTTTGGTAAGTTCCGGTCAAATAGTCCGCAAAGCGCTAACACACCTACACACACATTCATTTTTACTTTCTTGTATGCGAAATATAAAGAAAGTATTGTAATAGTCAAAAAATTCGATCTCGAGGTTTTGATGAATCTTCACGTTTTAGAGATCCATGAGTCCGAAAAATACATTTTGGAAAATGTCCGTCTGTCTGTCACAAAGATAACTCAAAAACACTCTCAGCTAGACAGTTGAAATTTAGTATACATGCTTAAAACAAAAGTTGTAGATTTCTATCAAATTTTGAACCGTTCCGAGGAAGTCTGTCTGTCCGGTTGTTCGCATATAAGGTAACACGATAATTACAAATTACGAAAAGAACGACATATATATAAAATTCAATACATAGATTTAACATCTTTTGTATAGACACATATCAAATTTTGAGAGAATTCCAACAAGAGGTTGACTGTCTGTCGGTCTGTACTTTCGGAAACAGATAAATGACTTAAATTTATCAAATTTGGTGCATGATTTTGTGACTTTTTTTAAGTGTAGTTTTGTGTCAAATTTTTGTTTCAATCGGTTGGGAACAACACTTCTGAAATCCAAATTCAATTTTTGGTTACTTTTGGCCTCCAGAAATGAATCGCCAAAAAAAAAAAAAAAAAAAAAAAAAAACCATTTATGGATGACATGATAGATTCAGTGAAAATGCTAAATTCTCGCCAAAAGTTAATATTTAGTAACTATTGTACGCGAATGACATATAAGGCTTTCTCTGAAAAAAATACTTTTATTAGAGAATGTCCTATAAAGTTTTGGTTAATATTATGGTATTGATATTATATAGATGTAATATGCAGGCGATTACATTACATTTTGCAAATTGCAATGCAACAACAACACATATTGCTCTCTATAACATGAGTAAAATACTAAATCTGCTGCACTACTACGATACAGTGAAACATGAGTATAACGGTACTGCATTTAACGACAAACTTGCCAGTAACGATATTTTCCTTACTCGCGGTTGAATCCGAACTTCTCCATTGTATTTTGATCTCATTTTTCTCTTCCATTGTATTTTGAACTCATTACCTGGCTGTACTGATAATTTTACTTCTTTAGAAAAGCAGGTACACTATAATTCCAATTTTTCCTCCCTTTCTTCGGGAAATGACATTTCAAGGTCAGAATGTGCGAAATCCGGAATAACAGGGAAGGGAACAGAAACAGCAGGATTGTAGACGAGAAATTTAGGGAAAGTAGGTGAGGTCAAGATATTGGCTCGTGTACCGACGCTTAATGCCTCTATCTGCAGGTGGACATAGTTGCACCTGGAGACAGTTCATTCATTCGCAGGTGGTACTTCGGACTGACCATCCCCCCTTCTTAATGCTTGTTTTGGTGAATTAAAACTTAGAATCTGCAACGGCGTGGCTTGAAACATTGACATGTGAGGACTTGAGAAACATTCATTGGATTCTAATATTCACATTAAAAATTTTTCTGTTTGAATGCTAAATGAAATATGGATTTTGGCATGATTCTCGATCAAAAACTCTCCTTCTTTCTGCATATCTTTCACCTGTGAAGAAGTGTGCGAAACCCTCTTGGGGTGCCGAAAGGACTTCCCTACCCTATATCTACCAAGCTACGATTCTTTCCCGTGTCAATTATGGGTGTTAGTTTTAAACTGTTCTGTCTTGTTGCGTCCATTTTGCATTTTCGCACTTTTCCAGTAGATAGATTGTTTGTTATCTGTTGTCAAGTTCTCTTTGTTTAAAGTGTAAAAAAATTTCCCGCTTTTTTTTTTTTTTGAATTTTCGAATTAAGTCTGTTCTGAAATACCCCAATTAATAGTCATATTAATTGTCAGTTTATCATTGGCAACTCTGTAAAGCTTATTCTTCTCATAGTCAAACATCTTTGAAAGAGTCAAAATGCTTCTGAATGACTTGCATTTCAAAGACGTTCATATTGAAGTTGTTGGCATCTTTAGTTTTTCACACTTGGACATCCCGTAGTTTTCTTTTTTGAATCCCTTCACAGGATCGGATAAATCCACAGCTGCTCATATTGTTTTCCA
This sequence comes from Argiope bruennichi, assembly GCF_947563725.1. NCBI lineage: Eukaryota > Metazoa > Arthropoda > Arachnida > Araneae > Araneidae > Argiope > Argiope bruennichi. The sequence continues at coordinate 61,584,052 of NC_079156.1, read as the reverse complement.
TCAGCTTTTTATACACCATCCCTATCGACATTCTTCTTTTATGGCAATTTTCTTTGATGGTTCAAAATGAGATGTGCATGTTGGTTGCGATATTGATTGATCCATTTGATCCACTGTGTCACTATTTGCACAATTATTGTTGCATATTTACTGCTGAGTTGGTGACAATTTTTCTTCCTCTTCTGATAATTTCACCATCTCTTCAGTCTGATTTTATTAATTATACCAATAGTATGAGTGCTTTGAAAATACTTTTTCACTATAAAATCGGATGCATTTGATTGCTAACTTTATTGTGTTCCTTCCAAAATTGTGGTTTTAATTTCAATTTTTTTTTTTTTTTTGTTGGACTCTGAGTCATGCAGGCATTTCTGAGAATAAAATGGCAGGTTCTGCTGCAAAATCCGCAATGGTTTTTTTTTTATGAAAGGACTTTCGTTTTGCGACGTTTTGACGGGAATGGAGCATTTGCGCTCCATAAATTATTCCCTACCTCTGTTGCATTGTAGGTTTACTGGGATTCGGACCTTTGGCAAGAAAACTTGGCGCGCATCTACAGTGGTGACGGCAAATTGGTGATAATGGAATGGTGATAATTTTTGTAAAAATTTTATTTGATCTTGAATTTATGAGATCTTGTACATGCATTTATCTTATTCATATATCTTGCAATAAATGATAATTAATTCTATTAATAGAAAAGTAAGACTTGTTATCAGAAAAATAAATAGTGGAATTACATGCATTTAAACAGAAGTAAGATATAAGAGAATTTATAGCTGTTTTATTTACTAATATTTAAACACTCTCATATTTTTGAATGAATTTTCTTGAAAATCGCTATTATCTATACTCATAAAAGGGGGAAAAATGTACGTGTATGTATATATATTACAATAGTTCACTTAGCAATATTAAGAACTAATATATTAGCAATATTAAGAAACTAGCCGCCTTTGGTGACCAGCAGTTCGCCAGTATAAAAGATCTCTAAAATTTTCAAATTTATTTTATGTAACTTTTTTGCAAAATATTTAGCTATCAGTGTTTTAGATTTTGATAGTTATATAATTCAGTCATACTATTATGTAGGCCTTAAACAGTTCTGTTCACTATATTACTGTCTACTATTACTAAACTCTAATTTCTGTCAGAGTTCATAAAATTTGCACATTAAATTAGAGTGGAAATGTTAAACTGCAATTAATATAAAAACATTTTTTAATAAAACCAGGCACATCTTTTTTTTAAATATGAAAATTGAATGTACAGTCGCTCAGCATTGAAGTTGTATATGCAATGCAGAATAATTTTTGTAATTTATACAACATCAAAGAATTACTCAACAAAAATTTCTCTAATTCATCGTAAAATTCAGTTTTTATTTTTACTTTCATCCTGCCATCGGCCACATCTTCTCTAGTTCGCAAAAAACATAGGATCTGCAGATCCAGAATAAACTACATTTGGTTAAACTTCTCTTTGGTTTGTGGCCTATTTCTCCTATAATATGAGATGGACGTCAAATTGACTCCGTATAGGACATATATTTGGCAAAAATGCTCCTATTTGTAACATGTGTCAACTGGATTTTATTGTTTTTCATATTCTGATTGAATGTGTTTCTTTTAGTCCCAGTCTTATTCTTTTTCAACCTCGTCCTGTTTATCTTTACAAAATCTAGTAAATAAAAATAAAATAAAAAAATATTAAATATTTAAGCTTTTTAAAACTATTGATATTTTTAGATGCTCCTTCGTTATAAATTTTAATACAGAGGATTTTAAACAATTCTATATTTTTAATTATTTTCATGCCAAATACTTATCCTTCATTTCATATTTTTAATCAGTTTGATATACTTGAATGACCAACTAACACATATTTTTTAACTCTTTCAATACTAAAAATCCCCAAACGTCCGTTCAAACTAATTACAGTGAGCGTTCGAGATGCCTCAATATCACTGCGGAATTTCTATTCCTTTTGTTAAGTGTGATTGATTGAATACTCGAGGCGTGTCTATTCATTGGAAATGCTCCCCAAAAGAGGGAAAGGGAGATTTTCTAAGAACACCTGAAAATTGAAATTTGCTTAAGAGCCATCGGGTAAGAATCCATGTCCCTAGAAACACCCGAGAAAGCATGTTCTTAAGAGATGGGATTATACTGACGAACTCAACCCTTATGTTTACCCATCTCCTTATTATTATATGATCCAGTCCTTAAGAACATGGGTTGCCATTGTGGTATTTGTGTGTAGAAAGAAATAGGCACTGTTCGTTTCAGTATCCTGAGACGACCATTTTTCGATGATTCGATCTCACTAAGGGGTGAGACGCGGAAAGATGTGCACATTTCCGGAATTTACTTTATTGTTAAATGCAAAATCTCTTCCTTTCATCTTTCCTCTGGCCCTTATTTTGTCGAATTAAACCCATCCTAACTCATGCGCAAAAGCGATGAGAGCTTTAGACTCCGTTGACGAACATTCAGTAGATAATTTTTCTTAACTTTGAAAGAGAAACTCAAATATTGTAGTGTTCTGAAGGATTTGAACTTTATTTTAGGAACGAGAGGTTTAATTAATTTACTAATTATCTTCTCTTGCTTATTATGAGCAAAATTTAGGTACGAATTAGTTTAGATATTTAGTTAAACTATTATAAGTTTTAGTTCATTTAGTTTAGTTATTTAAAATTTAATTAATTTTTGTTTTAGTTATTTAACAATGTCTATTTGTTTCTAAAAGGCACAAAAAATGGCTTTTCAATTTTATTTATATAGATATGAATATCTATTAAAATTATTACAACATTAAAAATAAATCTTTGCTGTCATCCTTAATTAAAGAATTTCTATTACTATTATGTTTAATATTAAATCAAAGTTTTTTTTAAAAATTTAAATTCTCAGATGAATCGTATTTATATTTTGATAACGTTAACCTCAAATTAGCCAATTATCTTAATAAATATGTAATCGATACTTTAATATCCTAATAAACATTATAGATAAAAATTCACTGAATTAAGGATTCTTGGAATATTATATATACCTTTCTATTTTTGTTAGAGGAATATTAAAAAAATTCTGCAAAAGTAAAACAAAGTGCTTACTTTTGATTAGTATGGAAATCTTATATTCAATGCTGAACATCAAATAATTTAAAAATACTTGATATTTTATTATAATTAATTAATTAATAATTTATTACAGCCATAGGGGAATGGCATTTCCAGCATTTTTAATTCAGATTCTTGGATGAATAGTATTTATATTTTGATAACGTTAACTTCAAATTAGCCAATGATCTTAATAAATATATAATCGATACTTTAATATCCTAATAAACATTATAGATAAAAATTCACTGAATTAAGGATTCTTGGAATATTATATATACCTTTCTATTTTTGTTAGAGGAATATTAAAAAAATTCTGCAAAAGTAAAACAAAGTGCTTACTTTTGATTAGTATGGAAATCTTATATTCAATGCTGAACATCAAATAATTTAAAAATACTTGATATTTTATTATAATTAATTAATTAATAATTTATTACAGCCATAGGGGGATGACATTTCCATCATTTTTAATTCAGATTCTTGGATGAATCGTATTTATATTTTGATAACGTTAACTTCAAATTAGCCAATGATCTTAATAAATATATAATCGATACTTTAATATCCTAATAAACATTATAGATAATAAATTCACTGTAGTAAGGATTCCTGTATATTATATATTCCTTTCTATTTTTGTTAGAGGAATATTAAAAAATTCTGCAAAGGCAAAACGAAGTATTTAATTTTGATTAGCTTGGAATTCTTATATTGAATGTTGAATATCAAATAATTTAAAAATACTTGATTTATTTTTAAACATTTTACTTTTTACGTCCAACTGTGGAACACATTAGAAACGAGAAACTAAAAATGCGGACTTTATAAGCGTCTTTCTTCAGGATCATCCTATCCTATTTAGTTTGTTGGCCAGTATTGTGCAAAGACGCTAAAGTCACGTGTGCCTAAATTGTGTCAATTCTTACATAAGATATCAACATCGACAATAGAATTCAATGCATAAATGAAGATGAAAATCTAGAAAATAGATCCCTTCCATAAAGCAGTAAATCTGTATCAAATTTCTATTTTAAAATTAGTTTAACGATTTTTTTTCAAGGGTTGCTCAAATGAAAAGTGGACAAGCTTAATGGAAAGAATATCTTTATTGAAAATCAAAAAAATCGCCATGGGTATTGTAACACAGATCCCATCGTTTAGATAGCAGGTCTACGCCTTTGCTGTGGAGGAGCGAAGATGCATCTTGGCTTGGTATATGGGGTTGCGCAGAGGTTCGGGTATTGTCTAGTGTCCAGTGAAGAACAAATGGTATGGCTCATGAGGAACTTTGATTGCGCTTTTGCGATAGATAAGGGGAATTTTATGATTGACTTTTAATTTAATATTTATTTAAAATTAATGTGGTCGAGATGAGAAGGTTGATTTGCAAGCTCCTACTGCCCTTTTTATCCCTGATCGATGGCGCTGCTATAGCTGCAGTCATTCTAATGCAATCACGATTATCTACTTTTCATTTGGGTTTTTCCATTTCACTTTACATACAATCTATTCATTATTTTCTATTTCTTATCTTTCTACAAATTATATAATATTTATGTCTCAATTACAGGAATCTGGATTCCATTTCCTATTAGTAAGAGGATCTTTTTCTGTGATGCAACTAACTACTTTGATGAAGGTCAAGTTATCACGAAATGATGCAACGTCATCCATGAGAACAGAGTAGAAATATATGATAATGTTACTGTTTTGCTCAATTGGGTTCACCGAAAATTAAAAAAAAATTTCGGTGATCTGCTGCTATAATGAAACTTCTTTGATGAAGGTCAAGTTATCACGAAATGATGCAACGTCATCCATGAGAACAGAGTAGAATTATATGATAATGTTACTGTCTTGCTCAATTGGGTTGACCGAAAATTAAAAATAAAATTTCGGTGATCTGCTGCTATAATGAAACTACTTTGATGAAGGTCAATTTATCACGAAATGATGCAACGTAGTCCATGAGAACAGAGTAGAATTATATGATAATGTTACTGTTTTGCTCAATTGTGTTCACCGAAAATTAAATAAAAAAAAAATTCGGTGATCTGCTGCTATAATGAAACTACTTTGATGAAGGTCAAGTTATCACGAAATGATGCAACGTCATCCATGAGAACAGAGTATAAATATATGATCAGGGGTGTTTGTGCTCCGGGGAAACCCCGGAATTCCGGGGATTTTGAACTTCGATCCCCGGAATTTCCGGGGATCGTCGTTGAAAAGGAAGTAGGAATAATAATGAATTATTTATTTTGATCTGGGTAATTTTGTTTGCTTTTAAAGCAGAAAACGCAAGGTCAGTGTGTGTGGTGAAAACTTTTCCTTTCTTTCTCCAAAGGCAGTGATAATGCGTGAAAAGGGGGAAAAACTTCTTTTTTGTTCTTTCCTTATTGCGAGTTATGACTCATTCCCCCGGTTCTTTCGGTGATCTGCTGCTATAATGAAACTACTTTGATGAAGGTCAAGTTATCACGAAATGATGCAACGTCATCCATGAGAACAGAGTATAAATATATGATCAGGGGTGTTTGTCTCCCGGTTCTCGGACATTCTCTTTTGGATTCTTTTCGGCAAGTAGGCGCGGCAGAAAAAAAAGGGGGAGACTTCGTTCGACCAGATGTGCGATAACGTGACTCTGGGTTCAAAGGTCTTATCTCTACTGGCGTGGCGCCAATAAGTAGAGAAGGGGGATTTTTCGCCGTATTAGCTATTTGTCATTGATCGCTTCGGAACTTTTTTTTCTTCGCTGTGTAAAATTTTCGTTTCATTTATTGATGCACGTGTAAATTTTTCGTTTCGCTTATTGAAATATTTTTTTATTTATGTACGCAAGAGAATTTCATTTAGAAATTTCAGCATATGAAACAGAAATTACCCCTTAAAAATTCATATCTAATTAGTTTTACAGCATTAGATCCAGAGCTAAGAGGTAAAACCAGTACAATATTAGCTTTTGAAAAATTATCATCTTTTATGTCCCATATTTTTAGTGATAATGAAAAGTCAAAAGTAGAAGCTGAAATAAGGTTATACCAGAGTGATATTGATATCACCAAAGAAATGCTCTACACATCTGATGAAAGTGGAAATCAAGTCAAGTGTACAATTGATAAATATTGGTCTAAAGTTTTTAATTTAAAAGATGATTTCACAAATGATTATAAGTATCCTACATTGGCTAAATTGGTCAAAGCCTGCCTTAGCTGCTTCCATGGCCCATTAGTGGAAAGTGCATTCAACTTAATGGATACACTTGTCACTGACTATAGAACCTCTCTTAAGATTGATTACCTAGATGCAGTGCAGACTATTAAATATGATTTAATGACTTCTAAAGAAACCTCATGTGAAAAATATGGCTCAAAAAATCCAATGACTGATCCAATTCACAAAGATCTCTTACTGAATATGAACAGAAGTTGGAAAACATATCAAGAGGACTTAAAAACATGTATTTCAGATGAGTCACCTATAAAAGTCTCTGAAAAACCTTCTACATTAGCAGAAAAGCAAACTGCTTCTACCTCTGCATGTGCAGTTCTCGAGGAAATTTCTTCAACTGTAAATGAGGAAAATAAAAGTCAACCTTCCTGCAATTATGAAGTTCACCACAAAAGAAAGACAAGCCCACAAACATCAGAAAATAAAAAAAAAGCAGCAGAAATTAGATAATTTTTTTAAAAGAATTAATTCAGGAAATTTAAAATATTTGCATAAAATGTAGTAGTTTATATGTTTGAAAATTTATGGTTATTAATTTTGCAAAAAAAGTAATTCATTGAACTTTTATAATTAGGTCATTCAATACTTCATAATTGTAATTTTTCATTTCTCCCCCCCCCTTCTCGAAACTCCAAAATGCCGGTAGTAAGTCCGTAAAAGTTTCAGGGGGTTTTTTGGGGTCCCACAAACACCCCTGTATGATAATGTTACTGTTTTGCTCAATTGTGTTCACCGAAGATTAAAAATAAAATTTCGGTGATCTGCTGCTATAATGAAACTACTTTGATGAAGGTCAATTTATCACGAAATGATGCAACGTCATCCATGAGAACAGAGTAGAAATATATGATAATGTTACTGTTTTGCTCAATTGTGTTCACCGAAGATTAAAAATAAAATTTCGGTGATCTGCTGCTATAATGAAACTACTTTGATGAAGGTCAATTTATCACGAAATGATGCAACGTCATCCATGAGAACAGAGTAGAATTATATGATAATGTTACTGTTTTGCTCAATAGGGTTGACCGAAAATTAAAAATAAAATTTCGGTGATCTGCTGCTATAATGAAACTACTTTGATGAAGGTCAATTTATCACGAAATGATGCAACGTCATCCATGAGAACAGAGTAGAATTATATGATAATGTTACTGTTTTGCTCAATAGGGTTGACCGAAAATTAAAAATAAAATTTCGGTGATCTGCTGCTATAATGAAACTACTTTGATGAAGGTCAATTTATCACGAAATGATGCAACGTCATCCATGAGAACAGAGTAGAATTATATGATAATGTTACTGTTTTGCTCAATAGGGTTGACCGAAAATTAAAAATAAAATTTCGGTGATCTGCTGCTATAATGAAACTACTTTGATGAAGGTCAATTTATCACGAAATGATGCAAAGTGGTTCACGAGAACAGAGTAGAGATGTTAAAAATGCTTTCATATTTATTAATTATCTATTATGTGTATTTATTATATTCCATTGCATTTGTAATTAATTTATTGTAATTATGTATTCATCTGTCAAAAAATTAGTTGTATTCCTTCGAAAAAAATTTCTTTGATGCGCGATTTTAGATGTCATCAGGAAATTAATGATAGTGAATCAGAGTGGAGATATGGACAATGTTGATAGCACGTTGATCTTAGAAGAAAATTGCTTTGCAGAAGATATGAACGCAACGAAGGTAATTATAGGTTTTGTATTAAACTTTAGTATACAAATAAAGTTGTTATAAAATTTTGATCATGCTTCGTTTTCTAAAACAGTGCAATTAATTTTTTGGCTGACCATTGTATTCATTCAATATTTTTTTACATGTTTTCTTTCATATTATTTTAAAGCTAATTGTTTTTGTGTTAAATATCATTATAATTATTGTTATTTAAAATAATGTCCTTTGTGTTTGTAATAATTTTAATGTAAAGGTGTGCTAAAAGCCTCACATGCTATGCAAACTTTGAATAAAGAAAAAGGACTAAGAAAGAATAAACCACAGGAAGGTTGACGAAAGAATGGGGACTTTAGAATGGGGAGCAACCATCATCCACGCATGTCCACTTCAAACTGTTAAAAAAATCAGACTACTTAGAAAAAAAAAAGCATATTGGGATAACAAGAATTCAAGAAAGGAAAATTTATGCACCAATTAATAAATCAAATTCCAAGAAATTGATGGTTGGTCTCAAGCATTAGCTGTGAATCTTAGGAATACCCACCTGCGATCAAGAGATATAACTTTTTTACTCATATTTTTTGTGTCTTAAAAGCTTTCTTTATCGACCTCTCATCCGATAATTGTTTTCATATGAACGACGCGAACCTTGGAAATGTGATTTTGATAATAGTTCTCACCCTATTTCAGAATATCAGGGGTGTTTGCGCTCCGGGGAAACCCCGGAATTCCGGGGATTTTGAACTTCGATACCCGGAAATTCCGGGGATCGTCGTTCAAAAGGAAGTAGGAATAATAATGAATTATTTATTTTGATCTGGGTAATTTTGTTTGCTTTGAAAGCAGAAAACGCAAGGTCAGTGTGTGTGGTGAAAACTTTTCCTTTCTTTCTCCAAAGACAGTGATAATGCGTGAAAAGGGGGAAAAAACTTCTTTTTTGTTCTTTCCTTATTGCGAGTTATGACTCATTCCCCCGGTTCTCGGACATTCTCTTCTGGATTCTTTTCGGCAAGTAGGCGCGGCAGAAAAAAATGGGTGAGACTTCGTTCGACCAGATGTGCGATCACGTGACCTGGGTTCAAAGGTCTTAATTTTTCAAAAAAAGTAATTCATTGAACTTTTATAATTAGGTCATTCAATACTTCATAATTGTAATTTTTCATTTCTCCCCCCCCCCCTTCTCGAAACTCCAAAATGTCGGTAGTAAGTCCGTAAAAGTTTCAGGGGATTTTTTGGGGTCCCACAAACACCCCTGGAATATGGAGGTAAAAAAAAATATAATATAGTTCAGCAACGGATTGTAAAACCCTCCGCGCTTTTGCGCATGCGTTAGGACGGGTTTGATTCGTCAAAATAGGGATGAAAGGAGAAAATGCTTACATTTACTAGTATCTAATAGGGGAAATCCAAGGTCAAAGGAAATACCAGAAATGCACTCATCGTTCCGCGTTTCACCTCTTAATGAGATGGAGTCGTAGAAATGCGGTTGTCTCAGAATCTGTTGACGAACTATAGCAAATCTTAAAAGCTTCTAGTCCGAGACCAGGTAGTTCAAATTTTCTCTGAAATCTTGCAAAAGGTTTCAGAAATTGCCGTAAGTATGAAAAAATTTATATTCCTCAATTCCTTTAATTTCTTTATATATAATATATATTCTATAATTAATTTTATATATTTACCTACATATTTCATTTAATTGCAGTGCCGGGGTGGCCAGGTAGTACGGTTACGGCATGGGAACAAGAGGGTTTGATGCTCTAAACTACTTGGTGATGTAGGCAGTTTTGATGCATGCGAAATCTGTCGGGGCCCAACGTTCTCCAGAGGAGGGTGCGAAACCAGGTGTCATCCTCGTCGTCTGACCACGGTTCAAAATAACGAGGTAAGTCCCAAAATGACCCTAGTACTGCTTTAAAACGGTGTATTAATGCAATTGTACTGAACTTCATTTCATTGGAAAGCAGTATTCGAAAAAAAAAAAAAAAAAAATCCAGTTTGACCTTAAAATCCTATAATTCCTAGTTATTGATATATGTTTTATTTATTTGAAGGTGACCATAAATGAAAACACGGATCGCTACCAAGACTTTCGGCAAAGTTGATTAACCGAATGAGGGAGATATGAAAACACTGAAAAGAATACCAAAAATACCAGAATACAAAATACCAATACCAGAATACAAAAAAAAAAGAAAGAAAAAAAAAAAAAGAAAAGAAAATTCGGAAAAAAGGAGAGAAAAAAAAAAGGAAATTAGGAAAAGATTGGAAATCTTAGGAAAATGTTGGAAGTGTGTCTTGGCATTGTGGTGGTGAAAAAAGTAATTTGCCTACAGAAGAAGAGGGAAACTTCTGTTCTCACATTCTTCCATATTCTTCCCGGGGTGAGCCAACACCCCATGAGAAATTTTTAAGGTAAGTTTAAATACATACTATGGCCCGATTTTTTTGATAGCCCGATTTTTGCAAATCAAATTAGAAATTTAAAGAAGGGTTTTATTTTTTAGTCCAAAGAATAATAGCACAATAATACTTTTGCTTGATTCGTGTATTGTTTGCCAACGGATTTTAAAACTTACCGCGAATTTGCGCATGCGTTAGGATGGGTTTAGGGGTAAGAGGAAAGGTGAAAGGAGGAGATGTTTACATTTAACAATAAAGGGATTCGGATTACTCTTGGACTTATGAGGCGTAAACATTGCAAGTGACTCGTAATATTGTCGAAAAAAGATACTAATTCATAATAAAATATTTTAAAGCAATTTCTATTTACTCTAGGGGGTGCAATTTTGAATTAAAATAAAATAATACGATCAGAAACGACACTCACATACACTGACAAAAATTGAACGAAAAAGTATTCTAATAGAATCTAAATCAAGGTAAAAAAAAAAAAAAAAAAAAAAAAAAAAAAAAGAATTCAAGAGATGCGCTCATCCTTCCGCGTCTCACCCCTTACCGAGACAGAATCGTCGAAAAGTGGTAGTCACAAGATACTGAAAGGTGCAGCATGAACTGATCTATTTTTAAAATTTGTTTTTCATATACAATAACTTGATATACAAATATTTCGATTTATATACACACATTTTGTATACTTGATATACAAAAAAAAAAAAAAATGCATTTAGTATTGCCAGTATAAAGCAGCTTCTAAATCCAGCAATTAAAATTTTTATTTATTATTTAAAAACCAGCCTTTTTTTTGTTTTGATTATTAAAATAAGGAAAGATGTATAGAAATAAAATTGATATCACTGGAGAGAGATTTTTTTTTAATTGTAAAGTAATCCAATAATATGCTTCGAAATTGCTGGGGAAAAAATTTAATATTTTAATATTTAATTTTTTAATATTTTATAATTTAGTCTTCAGTGGTCTCTTAAAACCTTTCTCGCATACTCTCTAATAAGGATGTCATGCCAGTGAATGTATTGCATAGCATTGGTGTACAATAGTTAGAAAGTATTAACCTTTGGCATGAATTTATCATTTTTACAGCATTTATCGTATCGTTGGCGAGTTATTTGGCGATTAATCCCTAGTATGTGTTAATAACATCCAAAAATTGAATTTGTGTTTTAGATACGTTTTCCTCAACAGATTGAAGCAAAAATTTCGCACAAAACTGCACTTGTAATCACAAAATCTCATACCTCATTTGATTTATTTAAGCCATTGCATTTTCATATTATCGGGTTTACATGTTTCTGCAAGTACAGACCCCCACAGAATCATTCAAACCCTTTGATGATTTTAGCACAAAATTTGTCAATTATCTATAATATAGATGTTTAATCTGTGTCCCGAATCATATCTGTCTATCTCTCTTCTTTTTGCAGTTATATTCGAACAATTGGACATCCTCTGAACAGATTTTACTCAAAATTTGAATAGAAATCTGCAAATATGATGTAAAGACCTTATACCAAATTTCAGTACTTCAGCTCAAAGCGTTTTTCAGTTAGCTTTGCCATTCACGGATAGACAGACAGACATTTTCCAAACATTTGATTTTTAAACTCGGAGCGGTTTAAAAAGTGAAAATTTGTCAAAATCTCGAGTTTGATTTTTTTTTTTTTTTTTTTGGCGATTATTACATTTTATACCATGTATACGAGAAAGTATAGTTAGATTTAGTAAATATTAAAATTGTTAAAAAAATATAGAGCAATTAGTTGCAAAAAATGGAATTTATAGTTAGTTACTAGAATTTATAGTTAGTTACTGGAATTTATAGTTAGAATTTGTAAAATATTAAAGTTGGAAAAAATAGAAGAGCAATTAATTCAAGATTACTGATAGTTCCAAAAAAATGGAGGGGTGGGGACAGGGCTCTTCTGTCCCTTTTCTTTTACCCGATTTCGAAACACTGTTTTAATTGAGTCCGCACTACAAAAGAAGCCAGCATAAAAATATGTCGATCTTTGTGTATTTCACAAAACAACCGGTAGAAAACAGCGGGAGTTTTACATCCTAGTTAGAAGACTCCTCTGTAACCATGTCAACCGTTTTTGGTAAATAGGATTGTGTGCTTATTCCACTTATGTTCCCCACTTTCGCTTTCTTTGCGGTGATTTTTCCTCAATCGCAGCGTGGAATAGTCTCGTGCTATTAAATGAAGATTTCAGTGTCATTACACAGGGAAACGTGACTGATTCTAAGCTGACGAAGAAAGGGGAGGTGGAAAGGAGGGCTCAAAAATGAGCTCAATAAGAGAAAGTGGGATTTTTGACTTTTCTAAGAATTCGAACTCAAGATTTTTAAAAAAGTCTGCCTGTTTGTGAACATGATAATACAGCAAGTATTTTCAACTAGGAGGATTCGATTTGATAGATAAAGTTTACATCAAATTTGTGGATTTTTCAGCCGGAGAGAGAACCATTATTTATTTATTAAAAGGCTTACAGTCACCAACCAGAATATGGACGGTAAATAAGGGTATACATTATAGTTCATTTGACTAAAATAAAATATTTAAATTAAATAGTTAGCAAACCGATTCTGGGTTCAGGAAATTAAGCTGAAAAGTACATACAGAAAGCAGTAACATACATAAGCATACAAAAATATCACAATGTCTCCAAAGGATGGAAGACATAGTAAATACAGTAAACACAGACATATAGCAATATCAAACAATGAACCAATATCTAAAACCATATATCTGTTACTATTAGCGATAGGCGAGGATCGAACTCGCAACCTTATGGTTCGTAGCCGAGTAACATGACCACAAGACAAAAGAAATTTCTCATGTCTCGTAGCTGTTATCTGGCTTATAAAGCGTCACCACATTACTCCCCCTCCAGTGCGTCGGAGGTGAGACGAACGATATTTTGTCCTGTTTTTGATGTTATAAGTGGTGGTATATTGGCTGTTGCACCTTATTCCTTTTTTATTGGCTGATTATTTATCAACTTCATTTATTTATTGGCTGATTATTTATCAGCTTCATTTATTTATTGGCTGATTATTTATCAGCTTCATTTTTTTTGTTGGCTGATTATTTATCAGCTTCTTTTTTTTTTTTTATTTATCGGCAGATTTTTTATCAGCTTTTTTTTCACTTATTTATTTCTGGTAGAGGGCGCCACAACAGTTGTATGAAGGTTGTGTATTTTCGTCATCGGGTCACCAATGTTGCTATTAGCAATAGGCGAGGACCGAACTCGCAACCTCTGGGTTAGTAGCCGAGTAACATGACCACAAGACAAAAGAAATTTCTCATGTCTCGTAGCTGTTATCTGGCTTATAAAGCGTTACCACATATCTATCGCATTATATAAAGTAAAAAATAGGTGAATGACACAAATACAAGGTGAAAATACAAAACAGATCTAGAATGACAAGCACATAAAAAAAAAAAAAAGCGTTACTAGAAGGTAAATCAAGAATATGAGCAGAAACGTACAGTTTTTAAATCAAGAAGTCCTATAATCCTACATAAAAAAACAAAAACAAATAACTAGAAGCTGCACCAGAATAATTGCATAAATAAAGAATGAATTAAAACAAGGCAGCAAACAACCCAAGACACAGATCCGTCATCCTAGCCTCCTTTGAATTTATTCACAAATAGCAAATCTTCCCCCATCATCCTTAGTTAAGACTTTCCTGAGTACACTAAGAAATATGAGGTTTGGATTCGCTAGAGGGGAGTTTGAGGGAATAAGAAGTAGTGCGCATACATTGAATTTATTTTTCAGTCTATAAATGAAGGAGAAATTGAAAGCCGGGATAGCCTTGTTGGTAGGGTGTTGGATTCGCACCCATTGGGTTATCAGTTCGAACTTCGCTGGCCGAAAACTCTCAGTGTACAAAGTGGCTGGAGCACGCTTAAATCTGTCATAGCCACAAATTAGGATTTAATAAAACTGGGGGGTCCTGGATCAGAGGTGATCGTTCTCTGATTCAGGTCTAAACTACGATCTGTGAATGAAATGTATGAATGGAAGGCCGAACCATGGAAAGGTCTGTGACGCATGAGTTGCTAAGACGTATTCTTGGCCCTAGATGGCGCTATTGAAATAAGAGATGCTAAAACTCGGCTTAAAATCGCTGGCCTTGTCAGCGGAGTATTATAGGCATGAATCTTCCTAATGGAGACCAGTCCCTTAGTATTATAGTACTGTTGAAAATGAAAATATGTGGTTCCTCGCTCCTCTAAAGTTTGTGGTACTGTAACTTCGAATTATTAAACAGAAACTTTCTTCGTCAGTTTTCAACAAAGGAAGGAAGTCAAGGAATCAGATATGTGATGAAACAATGAAAATGTTCTGTGTTTCAGAGAAAAAAAGAATTTATTCTGTTATAAAAAATTAAGCAAAAAATTACCAAAACTCATGAAAAATCTGCATGACAGTTAAAGTGGCGTCACTAAAAAGACAATTTTGAAACGGTCACAAATTTATTTTTTGCGACAATATTTTCAGAAGTTATCGCCAACTTTTTTCTTAATTTTTAACTAATTAGAATTTTAATCAAAATTTTTAAAAATTGCTCTGAGGTACATATTTTTACCTCGGAAGATTTTGAATCAGAATTTCGGTCATTCATTTGGTCAACATTATTGTAAAAAAAAAAAAAATTATCTGCAGTCGTTCAAGAAACAGGTAAAAGCATACAGCTTTCATATCGTGTTCCAAAATGCGGTGAAAATTCTTGGTTTGGCCTTCTCCTAGTAAAATAGGCCTAATTTTCAATAACATTTTACTGCATATATATATATAGTTTTAAAAATTTTGATTTTAAAAAAGTAATTAGACCATATGTAGTGACAATTAGCACTTTTATTGAAATATTATTAAATATATTGTAATTTTTTATATGACTTAATTGCAATACGGAATGAAACTATTATCTTTATAGCAATTAATATTTGATTCTTTTAACGTTTTCAATTAATTTCAAATGCTTCATATTATTAAGGCTGAAATATTGTTGATCACCCCCCCCCCCACTCCTTTATGTGTTCCATGTTTGAAAGTTTGTACTCGAGTGTATTCTCGATGATAAATTTTATTATTTATCTTATATTTTTAGAGTTATCAATTAATCTTTATTTAATCTAAATTTTGATTCCATGCTCATGGCATCATCTATTAATGAATTTTAAAAACTTGTGTTTTGTGAATATATATATAACCTCACATATAGAAAAAAAAAGTTTTTAAATTAAAAAAATAATCTACTGTTTAGTAAGTTTATTAAAATCTTCATTTAATTTTTTTAAACTAAATTTATTCTTTTTTTTTTACAGATGTCAACAAAACATTGTTTATATGGTTGAAAGCGTATGGTTATGTATATGTACAAATAGTTTCTGGTTGTTTCTCCGAGCCAACACCCGATGACCCCTGGCAGATGGAATCCTCATACGGAAACTACTTTATCGTAGATCAGAGATTTTAAAATAATAAACAATAAAAAACAAAAAAAATACAATAATAAACAACAAATAACAATAAAAAATAAACATTAAAAAACAATAACAAACATGTAAGCAAGCTGTAACATATTCTCTCATCTTACATCCTTTTTCTTGAAAAATATGTTATTTAGATTCCCTAGTAAGGTCAAAATATAAAGGTGAAAGTTATCAATCAAAAGCATCGGATATTATTAGGCGACATATTGGGTTTGTATGAAAAATTTTTCTATTTCTCCTGTAATGGCAGCTTCATTTTTAGGAATTGGATTAAAAGTATGTACATATACAGCCGTCCAGCGGATAGTCAACCGTAAAATATTTTGTACCCAATTCCTAAATATAATGAGCCCATATTTTGCAAAAGTAACTATTATTGAATTTATTTAATATAAATAAATATTTGCATTGTCACAGAAAAATATTCAGAATCTGTCCAATGGTTATACGGTGACACGTTCAACAACGGAATAAAAAATAAATGAAAAACTTTTCATTCTCCACTAAAGAATGAAATTCAGAGCAAAGATGAATTAGTAATAAACAGAACTGGAAAGAACTCGAAGGAGAAAGACTTCGCTAGAGTACTCAAGTCTCTCGATTCGTCTGCTTCTGTCTTTGAATCAATACTGAATGATTTCCTGTAAGAGGCATCTCTTTGAGTAAACACCTAATAGATCGTTACGCACTTGAACAAGTACACAAAGGCTGATTTTCGATCAAATGTTGACATAAATTTGGGTAAATAGCCCAAATTGATTTCTGTCCTCCGACTATTTACCCGGCAAAATGCTTTGAGAAAAATGACTGACACTTGAATCCTAATGCGGCTTTCGCCAAGATTCTTGTAGTTTCATTTCATGTAGTCATTGATTTTTATTGTGGCCAAATGTGAGAGAAATTTGTCGCCAAGCTCGGGGCTCATTGATCCTTCGATCATTTAGCACCAGAATTATCTGTCAAAGCATCTTCTTTACCAGGAGACACTGTATTGGAGCGCAACTAGGGATTGCAATACCGGGATACCGAATACTGGTATTTTGAGCCATTTTGTAATACCGGTATTCACAAATTTTTATACCGGTATTTTCGGTATTTACTAGAAATTTTTTTAATTGTCTCCACTATATGTTCAGGGATCGTCAATATAGCAAAATAGTATACGTTTTTGTTTTTATATCTCCTTAACGGGCGAAATTAACCCGCGAGCGTGCGCGTCGGGCCTCAGAGGCCCGAGGGCTTGAAAAAAATTCTGCAGAAAATCGGTTTTTCAGCGTAGAAACTCAAGTTCCCCAGTAGCTGCGTCCAAGGTCATTTACCACCTGACCCCAGTCATTCTAGGAATTTCACCCCTCTTGTTTCTTGGAAAATGGAACACCTGCTGTCAGAAACAGCTGCGCGGGCCTCGAAAGCCCGATGCGCGCGTTCGCATAGCTATTTTTGTAAGCAGTGGAGACGGTCGCAATAATGTCTCGAGGGATGCGAAAGATTGCAAAAATTATTAGTGGAATCTCTGAATGAGGAAGATGAAGAAATTGTTGATGAAGAATTAATTAGTGATCATCAATCGAATTCAGAAGAGGAGCTAGATTCAAACAGTGAAGTGTATGTTTGTGAATCCACCGATGATTACGTTGGGAAAGACGGTAAAACGATATGGCATAAAAAGGAGCCAAGGAAAAATGTGAGAACTCCTGCTCACAATATCATTTCAAAACTGCCTGGAAATATTGGCGAAACAAAAAATGTATCCTCGCCAATAAATTCTTGGACATTTCTGATTGATGAAAGTATGATATCAATTTTTGTCGAGAGCACGAATATTTATATTCGATCAATTGCATGCAAATTTGGAAGAGAAAGAGACACTCATCCTACAAAAATTTCTAAAATAAAGGCATTTATAGGACTTCTCTATTTTGGTGGACTGCAGAAATCTTCCCATGTAAATGTAAAGGACCCCTGGGCTACTGATGGAAC
This sequence comes from Argiope bruennichi, assembly GCF_947563725.1. NCBI lineage: Eukaryota > Metazoa > Arthropoda > Arachnida > Araneae > Araneidae > Argiope > Argiope bruennichi. Next base: position 61,566,102 of record NC_079156.1, on the reverse strand, counting down.
AGGAATTGACATATTCCACCGTACTATGTCATATAAACGTTTTTTATTTCTGATGAGGTGTGTCAGATTTGATGATATAAGAGATCGTTCTTCTAGAAGAGAAGTGGATAAACTTGTTCCCATCAGAAATATTTTTGAAATGTTCGTCGCAAATTGTCAAAAAGTTCAAACTCTTGGAGAATATGTGACAATCGACGAAAAATTAGAAACGTTCAGAGGAAGGTGTTCATTTCGACAGTACATGGCAAATAAACCAGCCAAGTATGGAATAAAAATTTTTGTCTTAGTAGATGCGAGAACATTTTATACATGGAACCTAGAGATTTATGCAGGAACTCAACCAGCAGGGCCATATAACGTTGAAAATGGCCCAGGCAAAATTGTAAAGAGATTACTAGAACCTATTTTTAATTCAGGACGCAACCTAACTGTTGACAATTGGTACACAAGTTATGATTTAGCAAAAGACCTCTTGAAGAAAAAAATTACACTTGTGGGAACAGTCCGAAAAAATAAAAGAGAGCTTCCGAAGGAATTCCTTTCTGGAAAAAAACGAGTCCAATATTCAACATTATTTGGATTCCAAAAAAATTTGACACTGGTTTCTTACGTACCGAAAAAAAAAAAAAATGTGTTGTTCTTTTATCCTCAATGCATAATGGTGGTGCAATTGACGCTTCTACAGGAGAAGCAAAGAAACCAGAGATTATAACATTTTATAACCTTACAAAGGGCGCAGTTGATGTAGTGGATGAAATGTCAGCTACATATTCTACTGCCAGGATAAGTAAAAGATGGCCTATGGTCATATTTTTCAGTATGCTGAATATTGCTACTGTAAATTCTCGTATCATATTACTGTCATCAAATACGCCACCCGTTCAGTATAAGAAAAGAAGTTTATTCATAAAAGATCTTTCTTTAGAATTATTGAAGGATCACCTTCAAGAAAGAAGTATGCAGGCTACTCTTCCCCGTCAATTGCGTGACCAATTGAATTGTAACCGCAGTGAAAATTGTGATACCCGTAAAAAAAGCAAAAAAATTCTAGAAAAAGATGCCATGTATGCCCCAGTACAAAGGACAGAAAATCCCAAATGTGTTGTTCCGCTTGTAAAAAAAATGTATGCGGGGAACATAGCAGCGTTGTTTGCTGCAAATGTCTCTAAAATGTAAGTTTTATTTTAATTTGCTAATGTAGAAATAATTTTTATTTATAAATACTAGTAATAATTTATGTCTCATGTATGTTCTGTAATTTTCAGTTTTAAAGAGAAAAGAACCTTTAAACCATTTTAAATATTTTGTACTTAAACTAGTTGTAATTGTGTAATTTGAAAGTGGAATTTATCTGAAAAACATTATTTTATATTTTCAGTAGTATGCTTTTGTGAAACTTAGATTTTCGGTAACGTAAAAGTAATTTTATTTGCGTTTTTCTCACGAAAAACGTTTCCGGGCCTGCGAAGCCCGATGCGCGTCTTCGCGGGTTAATTAGACTGTGAATACAAAGTTGCATTGCACAATCAAGAGAAGTGATAAAATACTGTTTGACAAAGGATTGTAAAACCCTCCGCGCTCTTGCGCATGCTTTAGGATGGGTTTAATTCGACAAAATAGGGGTGAGAGAAAAGTTGAAAGGAGGAGATGTTTACATTTGACAATGAAAACTCGCGGTTTTATGAGACGTAAACATTACAGATAATTAGTAATACAGAAGGAAAAACGTACTAATGCACAGTGAAATATTTCAGAGCAATTTTTATTTATTACAAGAGACATAAATATTAAATTACGAAGAATAAATAAAAATTTTCTGTTCTTAAAATTTGATAATTACTTTTTTACAAAATAATAATGATCTTTATTATATTAAAATGTTTCTTTTTTTATATGCTATTGTTAAGTTATGTATTCATAGCGACTGATGGAGCAACAGTTATGAAAAAAGTTGGAAAGTTGATTGATGCAAATCAGCAATTGTGCTATGCTCATGGAATTCAGTTAGGAGTAATAGATGTATTATACCAAAAAAAAAAAAAAAAAAAGCAAGAAAGAACAGAAAAATTCAAATACTGTGAATATAGAAACTTCGGATTCCGACTTTGAAGAGAGTGAGAGTGATATTGACAATGAAGATAATGACAATGTAATTGTTGAAGAAGATATTGCTAATGAGGATGAAATATTAATCCATCAAGAATTGTTTCCTATAATTTATAAAGTTCGAAAAATTGTTAAGATATTTAAACGTTTCCCTACAAAAAATGCCATATTACAAAATGGCATATTACAAAAATATATACTAACTGAAAATAAAACAGAATATATGTTAATATTAGATTCTAAAACACGTTGGAACAGTTTACGCCTAATGATGGAACGATTTTTGAAACTGAGAAAGCCAATCCAAAAAGCAATAATCGACTTAAACCTGCAAATTAATTTTTCAGACTGTGAATTCGACTTAATATCCAGAACTGTATCAGCTCTACTTCCAATAAAACTGGCTGTTGAGGCATTATGTGGGAGAGATTCTAATTTATTAACAGCTAATGCAACAATAAATTTCATGTTGCAGTCACTGAAAGAACAGCAAGCATCACTATCTGAAGAATTATATATTACATTGAGAAATCACACAGGTGAAAAGCATACCGGAATAGAAAATGTCTTACGGTATTTACATAATTATAATGATTTTAAAAATGAAAAAGAAAAAAAGAGATCAACCAATTCACATCTGATCAAGTTTGTAATAAATTTATAAAATTTTTTTACCCACAACCCTATCCGCATTCAGAAAAATTCGGTACAGATTATGATGACACTAATATCGATAGTGAAAAGGAATTGTCTTATTAAAATAATTAATTAGAATTAGCGATAAATAAAATTCAACAGACCAAAATACACTACAGAAATCAGCTATATCCAAAACTATCCAACGAGAAATCGGTTTATTTGAAGATGAGGGATTAGAGGTAAGTAATTGAAAAAAGTATATTGTGCATTGCTAACAGTACCACCAACTAGCATAGATGCCGAAAGAGCGTTTTCGATAGCTGGTAATTTTTGCACAAAGTAACGTTCCAGGCTTAATGACAGTACAATTTATGTATTATGTTTTTTTTTATCACATTTCAAAAATTTGTAATAGTACCACAAACTGAATAGTGATATTTACACTTTTTTTGTGATTTAAATAAATAAGATGTTGCTTTATTTATTTATTTTTTGTGATTCTTTATATACTGTTATATATACTTATAATAAAGCTCAATGTGTGTGTGTTGGCGCTCTACAGGCCAGACCGTTAGACCTACAGCTACCAAATTAGGTACATGCATACCTTGGAGGTTGGGAATGTGCACCTGGGGTTCCTTTTTTCGAATTTTTAATTAGAACTTTAATTATTAATTAAAAACTAACTTTCCCGCCAAAAAAATCTTCCATTTTTCCCCACCGCCAAATGAGTAAGGCTTCAGTTTTTTTTCTCCCAACAGTAATGAGGCTAGGGTTAATATTTTTCGGTGGATTATTTCAAACGGTTCTGTTTATTTTCTTAATGTTTGATGCATTTAAAATTAAACATTGTTAATTAATCCTCTTTCAGATTCATTCTGAAGTACTTTTGAATTAAAATAAAACAGAATAAAGGAAATTAAAAATTTCCAATCCGCATAGCGTTACCCCAACTGGCGTAGAAAAAATCACGTATTTGCGTTACGTAACTGGCGTTGAAAATTCAAGCATGCGCATTGTGTTCTGAATTCCGCATTGTGTTGACAATTATTATCAACAGATGCGGACTGGATTTAAATTATTTTTAGGTTCGTTGTATGCTTTTGTAATTAAAATGTATTTATGTTAGTTATATATTTTTTGTATATGCTTATAGTTTTAAGTACACCGTTTTTTAAGTAGTTTTTTTAACCTGTTTTCAACCGTTTATTTTAAACGATTCGTTTTATTTTCTTAGTGTTTGATGAATTTAAAATTAAACATTGTTAATTAATCGATCTGTTCATGATGATTCTAAGAAAATTTTGTTGACAAATTCTTGATATATTACATAAATTAAAAAAGATATTCTTTAGTGCCCATAAAGTTTAAACGCTGAGTGACTCTATTTTCAGTAATCAGATTATAAAAAAAAATGCTTTGTTTCAGTAAAAAGTATTATTATATTAATTGAAGATTAATTCTTTCCACTTTAATTTAAAGTATACATTCTACGGGAGCTAACAGAAAATTAGAGAGATACATATTACGTAATGACTGAAGGCGTTTATAATATTATGAGTGAATGATATGACTATCAAAATTTGAAGTTTTAAAATATTTTGAGAATATTATTATAATTTTACTTAATTTATAATTATAATTAAAATATTATTAGAAGCTATTAAAGTAGGAATTGCATAAAATATTTAATTATTAAAATTTTAACAAACATTAAGATTGGCGAACCAGCTGGTCGCCAAAGGCGGCTAGTAATTTATAACTTACAAATTATTTTTTGTGATAGTTACACTCTCTAATAAAACTGCCAAATAAAACAAAGAAATATCTTTGTTTTCTTTCTTTTTCTGAAATTTCGACTACCGGTATTAAAACCGGTATCCCGGTATTAAGATCTAGAAAATACCGAATACCGGTATTGAACTTTTGGTCCAATTTTGCAATCCCTAAGTGCAACATTATTGTAACTAAGCATACTCAACATGTATCATGTTAATTGGATACCTTACAGCTTCATAAAATGACAAGTTGTTGTAATAGTAGATTCCGATCAATTAACAATATGTATCCGATTAAATATATTATTATTGAATTTTCGATTCGAATACTGAATTGTGTTGTGCATTTTTTCTGCCGTATGCTTTTATTTCAATAAACAGCCTCTTTTAACACTCACTAAATTTGCTTTTGCGATTCCACGTTATTAAATGGAAAAATGATTTGTTTCTGTATTTCTGACCTAACTTGAAAATTTTTGAACAGCCTTTTGAAACAGCTTTTTATGAAAGCAAAGAGATAAGTTTTGTATGTTTCCACACAATTCAAAAGAACGGATAAAGGAATTCGCAGACTCCTAAATTAGAACAGGCAATGATAAAAGGTATGAATGCTGTATAAAGTACTATCATTTTCCTTTTATATTAAGATTAATATTTTATAACTACCAATGTTTTATATGTTCCTCTTTTGTGTTCAAAATAAACTATTTTATTTATTAATGAGTGACTCCGTTGATATTCGCCGCACTAATTTGCTTTAAAAATGTGAGCAGCTTTAATAAATGCTTCAATTTTAATTTTGTTTACTTCGCGTATTAATTTTTATTGTCATACTGTTTGATTTGGGTTTGCGACCAAATTGCGTTGACTTTATTTATTTAAAAAATTTTTTTTTCTTCGACGATGTGAAACGCTACAATATTGAATACTTGCAGTGTTTTAGATTTTATTTTTAATATAAAATTACAAGAAATAAATTAGCATCAGAAATAATCTAAATCTGCACGGTGCACGCTAAATCTGTCGATGCCAAACGTCCTCCGCTGGTGTCGTGGAAGTTTGCTGAGGGAGGGCGCCAGCTCAGATACCGTCCTTGTCATCAAATAGTGGTTCAAAATTACGTAACGACGTACGTTCCAAAATAACCGTAGTGTTGCTTTAAAAGGAGGCCTTAATGAACTAAAGGGCAAAGAAATAAGGAATTTTTATGAAATACTGGAATAAAAAAATAAATAAATCAGGCGTTAGAAGTGAAATGAAGTACTAACAAAAACAAAGCTTAGCTTTAAAAAAATTCTGTTTTCTTTTTACTTAGATGGAGTCTGCGCACTCCTATTCACAATTAAATTTCCGCGATGTGCCAAAAATTTTATGTTGCATGTTAATATTAAAAAATTAAATTTTTAATCGACACCAAAGCGAAACAACGCAAAACGAAGCAATGAAATTTCATTGTATTGAATAACCAACTCCAACGCATATCCAACTAGGTGGTTTCCCTTTTACTGGAGGCGACTCTGCGCATACGTGTTTTGATTTTACGCACCGCGCAATCGAATATCCGTGGAGTTAAAAAATTTTCATTTTTACCTTGTGGTGAACGTTAATAAATCGGCATCGACTCGAAACAACGTACTAATCATAATCATCCAAAGAGATTTCAGGTGTTGTCCTCGTCATCTGACCACGGTTCAAAATTTCGAGGTCCGTCCCAAAATAGCCCTAGTGTTGCTTTAAAGTGATTTGTTAATATAATTAACTAAACTCCAAAGAGGCTTCACTTTATTGAAAGGAAATTTGTGCGTGTATATTATTTTTTTTTAGACATCGCTCAATCAAATATAAACTAAAAAAATAATTAACATTGAAATGAATAAGAATAAATCGGCCTCAATCAAAATTAATTAAGGCATGACCCATAAAATATGCATCTCTTTACTAAAGCGATTCTGCGCGTGCCTATTAGGAAATTATTTCAATCTCATATTCATTTTAATAATACTGTTGCTTTCAAATAAGAAATATTCTGAAATCTGAGTGTGGAAACAAAAAATAAACTTTATAGTGGCTAAATTTTCATTCCAATTAAACAATCAGTTTTGTTTTTCGAATAAAATAACAAGTACGGTTACAGTTATTCTGAATTTATTATTTTTTGGCAAAAAGAATTTTGCGACTTAACTAAAGGGAAAAAACCTTTTATTGAAAGATTTCTAAAATTATTTTGGAGAACAATTCTTTTTTTTTTAAATCTCAGTTAGTAATTTTCTAAAATAGCAATTTTCCCATTTTTTTTTTTTTTTTTTTTTTTTTTTTTTTTTAATTAGAACAGTAAATCTCTTGTCGATGGCATGGATAATATATTTTTCGAACCTTCATAAATGTCTACTGTCTTGCAGCATAGTGATTAAAACCTGATTTTGTTTTGAAACCGAATTTTTATTATTGGTAGAAAATTCCTTTCAGTTTGAATCTGAGATATTTTTTTTTAAAGATATTATCCTTTTTATTGTTGGTAGATAAATTTTCAGAAAAAGTTAACTTTGAAATGCCAATATATTTACAAGAATTTTCTTTGTTTTTTGCACTTTTAAACTATCATCAAATTACTTTATTTATGTCAGTAAATTTTAAATGACTCATATTTTTGATACAGCGAACTTAAATTTTTTTTTTTTCCTTTATCACTACAGTTTTTCATTTATTGCAGCAGCTATTGAATTAAAAAAAAATTGTTAATGCCACATGAAATGTGATTGATGATTCAAACATGATTCTATTGATGATTTAGCGATGGGAACTGGCAGCATCGCGCATATTCTTCACTGAATAGTTATGTCAGTTCAATTTCTATTGACAATGGAATAGTTTTGGACTAATTATGGAGATTTTTTCCATGTTTATTTTTTGTGATGTGATAATTCTGTTTTGCTAACCCGGCACAAGCTAAGAATTCGTTCAGGAGCATACTGCCAACTGATGATTGAAACATGATTCTATTGATGATTTAGCGATGGGAACTGGCAGCATCGCGCATATTCTTCACTGAATAGTTATGTCAGTTCAATTTCTATTGACAATGGAATAGTTTTGGACTAATTATGGAGATTTTTTCCATGTTTATTTTTTGTGATGTGATAATTCTGTTTTGCTAACCCGGCACAAGCTAAGAATTCGTTCAGGAGCATACTGCCAACTGATGATTGAAACATGATTCTATTGATGATTTAGCGATGGGAACTGGCAGCATCGCGCATATTCTTCACTGAATAGTTATGTCAGTTCAATTTCTATTGACAATGGAATAGTTTTGGACTAATTATGGAGATTTTTTCCATGTTTATTTTTTGTGATGTGATTATTCTGTTTTGCTAACCTGGCAAGCTAAGAATTCGTTCAGGAGCATACTGCCAACTGATGATTGAAACATGATTCTATTGATGATTTAGCGATGGGAACTGGCAGCATCGCGCATATTCTTCACTGAATAGTTATGTCAGTTCAATTTCTATTGACAATGGAATAGTTTTGGACTAATTATGGAGATTTTTTCCATGTTTATTTTTTGTGATGTGATTATTCTGTTTTGCTAACCTGGCAAGCTAAGAATTCGTTCAGGAGCATACTGCCAACTGATGATTGAAACATGATTCTATTGATGATTTAGCGATGGGAACTGGCAGCATCGCGCATATTCTTCACTGAATAGTTATGTCAGTTCAATTTCTATTGACAATGGAATAGTTTTGGACTAATTATGGAGATTTTTTCCATGTTTATTTTTTGTGATGTGATAATTCTGTTTTGCTAACCTGGCAAGCTAAGAATTCGTTCAGGAGCATACTGCCAACTACAAAAAAAATGCCAGATGGAAAGCTCATATGTATGGGGAAAACATTGAAACTGAAGAAGGAAAGGTAACATAAGAAACTGGAAAAGTTTTTTTAAATTTAATTATTCTAATTAATTTGTAAGTATATTTTTAAGCGCATCTTTTGAAGATTGAATATTTCATAATTATTGCTGTATTCCATAAAAATTTTTGAAATTTGGTATGCACGTGCCAAAAACTTAGGATGTGTAATAAACCTCAGATTTTATGATATCTTTATACCATCATGTTTTACAATTACTTGTATTATAAAAAATCTGGAAATTTTAACTAAAAAATCATACATGTCAAATTCGGAGTTCATGAAATATTTTATATTGCAATGTATTATATCCTAGATAGCTTGAGAACTATATACTATGAGAAAAGAAAATTAAATGTGTTCATTATTTTTAATTTTGCTGTTGCTAAATTTTTAGCAACAGCCTTCTACAATAGCAATAGCCTTCTACAATATATATATATATATATATATATATATACAGTGGCTCCCAAAATTGAGTATACACTATACTCTTTCTTCTTTAATTTTATTGTTTTTGATCTTAAAATTCCTCTTCATGGCTAATATTTATAACTACAAAATATACATTAACAAAAGCATTAGGCTAAAAAACAAAACGGGGGAATCAATAATATTTTTATTTCAGTTATTTTTATGTCAAAGTTAGAAATTCCAAAGTCACAACATTGAGTATACACCTTATAAAATATACGACTTGACTACCACTATTTATTTTCAAATGAATAAGTAAAATAGTTTCAATGAATTGGCAATCATTGATTTCCAAGCGAAAACAAACGTTTTGGTTATCAAAATGGGCTCCAGAAATGAAGCAAATGTTGAAATTCGGAAACTTGTTATTCGATTGCCTGATCTCTACGAAAAAGTCTCTACGAGAAATTGTAAGGGAAATTCAACGCTGTCATGGATGCAATCAAAAAATTATCCGGAAATATAAAATGTATGGACAAATTGCTAATAAACCTGGAAGAGGAAGAAAAGAAATCCTCAGTTCCAAGACCAAGAGAAGAGTTATTCAAGAGGTAACAAATAATTCTAAGGTGAGTGGTACAAAAATTGCTACATCTACTTAATGAACAATTGGAAAATGTGTTTCTGCAGAAATAATTCGAAGAGTAATCCGAAAAGCAAATTATAATGGTCGCGTAGCCAGAACAAAACCATTCATTTCCAAAGTAAATCAAGAGAAAAGAATATCATTTGCTAAAAGTCGTATTTCAAAGCCTCCTGACTTCTGGAATCAAGTAATAGTTGGTGACCAAAGTAAGTTCAATGTTTTTGGTAGTGATAGTCGATGTTATGTTTTGAGAAAGCCCAATTCTGAACTTCTTCCTAAAACCACCAATCCTTCTGTCAAGCGTGGAGGTGGTTCACTTCTTGTATGGGCCTGTATATCTGCAAAAGGAGTGGAAAATTTACTTTTCATTGTTGCAATCATGGACAAAATTAAATATTTGGATATTTTGAAGTGTGCCAGAAAGTGCCCAGAATTTGGGTTTAGGGTCAAGTTTTCTGTTTCAACAAGATAATGACCCAAAACATACAGCTAAAATAGTCAAGTTATGGTTGTTGCATAATTGTAAAATGCAATTGCACACCCCTCCTCAATCTCCAGATCTCAATGCGATTGAAAATTTGTCGGCAAAATTAGGAAAATGAGTTCAAAAACACTATATTAGGGGCAAGGAACACTTAAAAAGAGTATTACAAGAAGAATGGTCGAAAGTATCCAGCGAAACAACTGAAACTCTAGTCAACTCCATGCTTTTTCTCTTTTTGTTGACAGATTTTGCTAGATGTATTCTCAATTTTGAAACTTTGGAATTTGTAACTTTGACATAAAAATTATTGTAAAAAAAATATTACTGATTCTTGTTTTTTAGTCTAATACTTTTCTTATTGTATATTTTGTCGTTCTTATGAATATTAGCCATAATTAAAAATTTGAAGATTAAAAAGGAAGAGTATGTGGATATTCAAATTTGGGAGCCACTGTATATACTTTTGAAATTTTAACTTTGTTTTATTTTATCCCTAGACTGATTAACATCAGATTATTAAATTAACATAAGATAATTTAAAATAAAAATTTGCAAATTAATTAATATTTTAATTATATATATATATAATATAATATTTAATAAAGTAATTGATGTTCAACAAATTGATGATTGATGTTCAACAAATTGATGATTGATGTTCAACAGAATTTGCCAAAGTGTTTTGTTGAAACATTCGTTTGAATTCTGTATTTTGCCATGATGGCATTTTGACTTGGTTTTATAATATGCATACACACACATATATATTTCTCCGAATCTAATCGGAACTTTCAAACTGTCAATCAAGATCTCTGTAATTCGTGGATGCGACTTCTATTTTATTAACGCAAGCGCATCTAGTCAGGAAAGCAAGTATTATAGAGCAATATGTGTCCACTGGCGTCGCTGCTGTCGAGAGAGGATTTGCTCACTTGTCATAGGGGTTGAAAATGAAGAGATTTTATACATTTATATAGCTTTTACGTTTTGTGGTTCAAATGCTTACTTGTATTCGGTGAGCTAGATAGACAAGATTCTGGAGAGTAAATTTCAATCAAAATCTGATAGAAATATATAAATTTAGTACAACCAATTTTATATCAAATTTCATCCGTCTAGCTAAACACGTTTTTGGGTCAATGTCAAGTCAAAACATAATTCCAAAAGCGTTTTTTTTTTCCCACAATCGAATTTCTTTATGATTATGATTTATTATTAGATATTATTATTATTTGATATATTAGAAAGTAAAATTACTTATAGGTATTTCGTATAGAATTTCATAGAATAATCTAGATTCAGTAAAGGCGCATCCAATTGAAAAAGTTTTAGAAGCACTGCGCTAATCTACTTAAGCAAATTCTTTTCGGTAGCTTCCTATAGGAAGACTACCTATTGCAATGGTTCTCATGGCTTCGGGAAAATTTCCCTCAGTTTTTTACCAATCATGTTCCCTAGAATCCTAAGCCACCCTTCTTTCAAAAGTTATATAATATATACGTATAACGCTTTGCCCATGTTATCTTGTGAACAAGATTACTAGATTAATTTGGATTTTAACCGACTTGCAATATGTTATTAGATATGTAAAAATCTCGGACGAGTTCGTAAATGGCATCTAGTTCAAAAGGATCGGAATGGTGGTGGTGGGGGGATTGAAATTTTCATTTCGCTATAACTTTCTTAATATTGAAGATAGAATGATAAATCTAATTAGTGCCTCATTAAGACGAACAGATTTTGTATTTAAAGTTTTTTGATGGCTGCAATAGCTTAGAAGTTAAAGCTAAAAAGTGATTTTCAAACCCTAACCTTTGCCTTCCAGTTGGCTGAGTTTTTTTTTTTTTTTTTTAATAATTTGTAGGTCTGAAATAAGATTCGCCAAAATTTCGATTTTTTTTTTTTTTGATGATGATTACAACATTGTATATAGAATTTCATAGAATAATCTGGATTCAGTAAAAGCGCACCCAACTGAAAATGTTTTAGAAGTATAGCATAAATCTACTTAATCATGTCTCTTTTTAAATCGCAAAAAATATAGCAATTTCTCTTTGGATAATCCTAAACTTTGAAAATATTTTCTAAAAAACTAATTCGCAAAATAATTCCTGGCTTAGAAAACAACAGCTCTGAGCCACCGCGTTCAAGGCCAATGAAAAGGACAAAAATAACAAGAGATACACCAGTTTCTGAAAACACTGGTGAGGTCGTCCTTTTCAAATTAACTACTACGAAATCAGATCATCGTATAAAAAGAATGGTACACAAATCTAATCCAACCCAATCTACAACCCCAGTAGAAACTGTTCAAAAACAAATAAAAGGAACAAAAAAAAATCTGATAATCCTTTCTCTGATGCCTCTGTCTTCCCCCCGTTCGCTCCAATCCGATCAGGAATCAAGAGAGTCGCCTCAGAATTATGTCAATGGGTCATGACGTAATGCTACCTTCCTCCCTCCGCCTCCCTTTCCCCACCGAGTTCATTGCACTCGACCATGGCTGAATTTCTTCTATCCAATAACAACGCGTCTCTGAAGCGAGGGGAAAGTTGCAGGGAAACTCACTCAGTGGGTTACAGTTACAGTCAGATTTTGTGTTTCGCTAGCACCTTGTGCAGCACCGCATGTTTTGTTTATTATTTACCACGCTACTTCATTTGAATATTGGACGTGATTTTGTGCGATATGATGGACATACGCCAATGTTTTGTGGTGGACTATGACAAGACATACATGAGGTCCTTGCTATGGCACCAATAGGATTTTTCAATTGGATTTTTACCGTCTTTTTCAGGAACAACAAGTGTCTATTTGACACTTAGTTCTTGTTTGTGAATGTGTGTTTGGTGTTGTGTTTGTGTGAAGACCCCCCGTGAGTTATGGTCGAAAATTTAAAAAGTACTGTCGAAGAAGATTCTATCAATTGTTCTGTAGATGATAATATGGTGCCAAATATTAATAGCAATAAAACTCCTGTGCCAACTGAGCAAATAGGTAAGTTCGATTCGTTTTCCTTGATTCGAATTGGAAGTAATAAATTTGTTTTAATAATTATCTTTTTGTGATTTGAAAAAAAAAAATTATTTCAGTATAATTTGAAAACTGTTTGAAAAATGAACAACGGTGGTAAAAAAGTTCAAACACAAATTTCCCAAAACATTCGCACATTTTTCGGTCATAAAAGGAATGTCTCATATTCGTAGCGTCATTAGCATTTTGTTAACATTTAAAGTTTTGGAAAAAAAAATTCTGTTTATCAGTTGTTGTCAAAAGTTTTTGTATTTTAATGTAAACAATGAATAAACAAATTCATGTAAACTAATCTAATATAAACTGTTATGTTTTAAATAGTTTTTTTTTCAGTTAAAATATAATAAGATCAACTCATTCATGTGTTTTATGTTCTTTTGACAGTTCATACATATTAAGAAAAATTTCAAATATTAGAATGATTTAAAATGTTCCCGATTTTGCACATATTTAATAGTATCGAAACACCGGTTTTTAATAGTTTTGTATTCTTTACTGTCCTGCATAACATGTTAAAATTTTTAAAATATTATATTTAACTTTTTAAATATATTTTTATTATTGGAGACTATGTGCATTTCATATAAAAAATAATGAGTTTTTAAGAAACATCGAATGCCCAAAAAGATAAGTAGTGAAAAATAAAGCTGCTATACACAGAGAAAAATGTTTAAAACTGTCTAACATTTTATGATATGAAAAGTATATACCCCAGCATGAAACCTGTTGTAAATAATTAAAAATAATTTTTTATACCAGGTATTCTCGAATATTTATAATCTTGTCGGATATAATCGAAAATCAAAAATTTATGTACTATTTACATACATATTCTAAAAATATGTGCTCCAAAGAGGTGTCATTTTGCATTCATTTTAATTAATCATTTAGATTTATTTTGTAAAAATTGCGTTATAAAGAAATGTAATGCACCATTTCTGGTACATGTACCATTCTTTCAGAATCCGTGTTTATAGCAATATTTGTTGTGTTGTGTGAAAGTGTCTTTAGGATAACATAAAAAACAACTGAAAATAAATTTTTATACTAATTAAATTTATTTTGTAAAAATTGCGCCATAAATATAATGTACCATTTCTGGTACACGTACCATAATTTGAAAATAAAAGTGTCTTTAGGATAACATAAAAAACAACTGAAAATAAATTTTTATACTAATTAAATTTATTTTGTAAAAATTGCGCCATAAAGAAATATAATGTACCATTTCTGGTACACGTACCATAATTTCAAAAACCCTGTTTATAGCAATATTCCTTGTGTAGTTTGAAAGGTTCTTTAGGATGACATAAAAAAAAAACTAAAAATAAATTTAAATCTATCATTACCTTTTCTGCAAACGTTTTACCTCATACGTCAGTTAAAAAAAAAAAAAAAAAAAAGACATATCTAACAGGACATGATTATTTAAGAAAAATATAGTTTCATAGATCACAGGTAAGAGCTTTCCATTTATTTTTAAAATTATATTTTTATAGAAGGCAGTTGGTAAGTAATTTATTCCATATGTCTCCCCAGACTTTTTTTTTATCTTTTTATTTTATAATGTGACAGCTGAAGTTGACAGTTACAGCAATGTATCATTGTCTACAAAAAATTGTGCAAAATATTATCTTAATGTAAAAAAAATGGCAAATCCGTTTAAAGATATTTTAGTTGGATATTCCAAGCGAAGGTGAAATTTTGTCTATAGCTTTACTTAACGAAGATGGTGGTATTGTTATATTCGTCGGCGATGTGGACGCTTGTAGCTCTTAGGGTGCTAGTAGACACATCTGTCAACTTTATGGGTTTCAAAACATCCTCTCCATGTTCCAATATTAAGTGCATTGAAGTGAACGTTTCCATGATGCAATAATCAATAATATAAGAATCAACAATGTTAATTTGTATAAAAAGATTCAAAATTTGAATAAACGAGGACTTTTCTGCAAAATTATTTCAAATTATTCCAATATTTCAAGTAATAGTAGTTTTAAGTCTCTTATATAAATAAAGATTACAACTTATAGAAAAATAATATATTTGTTGTCATTTATTCAAAATATACCGACACAAAATACAAACTACAGAGAAAATAGCCAAAAAATGGTCCAAGTCAATTAAAAAAAATATCTCATGCTACCGAAAGTTAAATAGCAATGAGGAAATCTAAGACAGCAAAGTAATATAATTTTTTATTTGTATTGTATTTTTTTTATATATTTTTATAATTAGTAGCATATTATTTGTTGGTTAGAAAGTTATTATTTGTATGATTCAGTCGCTTGATATTTATTCACTTGATAACATTTCCCAAGTTCAGGTGAAAGCTGCCAGAATCTCGACTTGGGGTTTTGTTGCAGGAAAGAATGTTTGTTTATAAGAAATTAATGTATATCATGTAGCGAAGAGGACAAGCGTCTTGCTCTCAAGTGGCATTCAGATTTGAGAAAAGAGGAATCGGCTCAAGAGAGGTCTTCGTTATTTGATTATGGTCCGAAATCAAAATAGATCACATGCAGCTTCGTAACGGGATCTGAATCCGACTAAACTAATATTGTACCTTAGGTCTAAAGATTTCATGAAGTAATATAATAACTTCAACTTACGGAACAACATTCCATTTGAATAAAAAGGATGCGTTTTAATATTTTGAATCTTGCAAATATCTCTGAAGATTATAAGAACAAACATGTAGTAAAAAATAGACTAATAAATGTTCTATTGCACTTTCTAGAGAAATCTCTAAAAAGTGTACCGGCTGTATCTTGCAAAAAAATCATTTTTGTAAGATGCAACTGACAAAATCATGCTCATCTTTTTTTTACGAAAATGCTGAAAACAATAGTTTTGGGAAATTCCATCTTTCAGACTGAGCTATGAATAGGAACTAAAATGATTTTTCAGCTATCTACTAAGCATATGGTATCTGTGAATATGGACAGCTGAAAATAATTTTGCTTTTCTTGTTGGATTCGGGCTTTATAGGCCGGAGTGCTGTCTGAGGAGGCGGGGATCTTTTGAATTACATCTTCCTGTGCATAATTATGATAATTCATTTTGGGATTTCTTATGATAATATAAAAATTTTAGAAATTATTTTTCTTGTACTGAGTTTCCCTTGTGGACCCGAATCAGTTTGAAGTCGCTTGTGCTTTGTTCCAATGTATTCGGTTATTGTCCCTATTTTGGACTTAAGGCTTTTCTATGAACAATCGTTTTAAAAATCCTTAAACCAAGAACTTATAATAATTTTTCTGCTATGCTTCAAACGGTTGTCTCCTTGATGGTCCTGAGCCAGCCTGAAACTGTTTGAATTGAAATGGATCAAATCGCTTACTGCCTGTAAAAAAGGTTCATCTTTTGAATTAAGCCTTGACAAGCATTTTTATAAATAATAGCCGAAATCATCAAAGAATCTCAAAACAATTTTCCACAAGCATGGGGGATTCCCTTTAAACCTGGTTTGGGCTTTGTTGCTTTAGGCTTAAGTCCGACTGTGGGCCCAGTTTAACTCCGATTTTTATCCTTTTAGATTATTCTGAAATCCTCCACCCCACCCCCCTCTCTCTCACCCTTTCTTCTTTTTTTACTGACACAGTTGGTCATACTTATTAAATTATTTAATATAAAATTTGAAAAGTTCATAAACTTGTAGAAAAAAATTTACTTAAGCTGTATTATCCAATCCCAAATAAGGCCAAGTGGAATGATATTATGATTATGTAAAATTTCACACTAACTTCCAAATTTTGATATTTTTAAAAGGCTATTTATTTGGAAAGATCATTTGATTTTTAGCTTTAAAATTTCTTGAATAATTGTTTAATTCTTTTTATTTACCTTAAATTATTGGTTCATTTCCTTGTTTATTTTATAATTTTTGCTTTACTATATATATATATATATATATATATATATATATATATATATATATATATATATTAGAGAGAGAGAGAGAGAGAGAGCTAAAGAATTTGAAGAGGAAAAGTGTCTGGGCCGATGCATTGGAACTGTCACTGGAAAACGATCATTAGAACGGTCGCAGTAGGTTTAGTATGAAACACATTTTGTGCAAACTTGGCAATGACAAGGGCATTATAAAATTTCCATTATTCCAACGTCTTTCTGTTCGCGTGAGTACCTAACAATTAGCCATGACGAATCTTGGGAGAATCCTTTCATTTTGGTCATGCAACCGCAAGTGACTAAGAACTTGGGGGGGGGGGGACCGAAAAAAAAACGTTTTTATTAACCTTTCGAGTTTTGGATTAAATTAGCCAGTTGTAAAAAAAAAAAAAGTCTTTTATTGCTATAAACTGTGGGATATTCTTTTTCGTCATTGCGTTTGTTTTATTGTTGGATTTTATATAGGTTATGGGTGCTGTAGCTGACCTAGATTGAGTTTGTTGTCCTACCTAACTTTCTGACCTTAATACGTACATTGCTGCGGTAAAATAGGCGTTTTCACTTGATCCGAACAACCACCACAGCTAGACCTGCTTTTTTTTCTCTCTCCCTCTCACTATTACTTTGCATGTCTTGAGTCAAACAGGGTGGGAACTGGAAAAGCGAAACTCTGAAGCGCATTGTTTCAGAATGTAGATCATCTGGACTCTCTAATGAGTTTTCCCCCTCTGGTGTCTGCAGTTTTTTACAGACTCTGATGAGAGTTGTGATCTTTTCGATACGTTTTTCAACTCGAGGTTACTTGAAATTGTAATTTAAAAGGGGGACAAGTTAAATGATAAAAGATGGAAAATAATTAATGGCATTGTTATTTTAGGGATTTTAATGAGGGCGGTTATTGTGGTCTTTTGGGTTCGTGGGTGGATATTTCACTTACTCCTTTTCCTTGTTGAAGGATTGCTGGAATTGGAGGACGGTAATGAAGAGTTATCTTTTTAATTAAATTATGATTAATAAATAATTCAATGAAATTGTAAATTGCTGTAAGTTATTGTAAAGACAGATGGCAGTAGAAAGATTGTATTGTACAGACTGATGAAATATTAAATGGTTAGTTAATGCGCTCCTTGTTCCAGGTAACGAAGAACTAATAGTGTTAGGTTCCTTATTCTGTCAATGACAAAGGATATAAGTTTTAGATTATTATAATGAACGGGGTGTTGAAAAAAAGCATTTAATGTAATTGAGAACACTTAGAAAACAGTGTAAGTTACCTCTCTTCCCTTTTCTGCTAATCTTCTCCAATATGGCGCGTTTCTTGTTTTGTTTGTTTGTTGTTGTTTGTTTCTTATGGCACTTGCCACTGACAAGCCCGCTGTTACGAAGACAGCGATTTAAGCCTGAGGGGGAACGTCTCTTATTTTTTATAGCAGCGCCAACTAGGGCCAAGAGTACGACTTTGCCACTCACGCATCATTCATTCGCTTGCACAACCCCTTTTTACAGGAGGGCACATTCACACATCTCACAGATAGAACAACAGAAGAACAACCATGCCCAAACCGGGACTCGAACCCGGGACGCCCAGATCACGGGGAAGACGCGCTACCCCTCTGCCAGGACGCCGGCTCTTGTTTTGTTATTTAAATGAATATTCAGATCACAAATGTCTCACCTGATTCAGATCTATAATCAAGCATATAGGAAACATACCTTTTAGATCTCTGACTTGATTCAAAATTTTGTACAGATCTTTAATTACGATGATAGAAAAATATTCCAAATTTCATGTGGTTTATGATATCACCTTTGTTATAGATTTAGAATATTTTCAAGTTATTACGGCGGTAGATAAATTTCTCGCAGAAGAATTTTTTCAAAAAATTAAAATGTGACTGAAGAATATAGTTTTAGAGTAAAGAGGTAAGTTCATTTGTGTAATTTCTCATTGCGTTTATAAGCCGTCGTGTTACCAAAAAAACAAAGTTATAACCAACAGAAGTGGTCGCCCAAAATTTTCTTGCGTACATTTCGATAAATGTATTGCCAAGAAATTGTGGATCTTGTATAAGGCCACGAATACACATGGCACAGTTATGAATGTTAATATTTGATGTAAATCTAATATTTATTCTAAATTTATGATGAGAATATATATTTAGGATGCCTTTTTTGCCGGAGGTTTAATTTTTTGACGATTACGCTATCGTCTAAATGATCTACCGTGCTTTTCTAAAAATAGGAACAAATCGAAAAATAAGCACTAAAATGGTTTTTTCAAGATATAAGTCATATTTCCAAAATAAAATCATAACCCCTTATAAAGATAATAAGCTATAAGTTGTCCAATCGGAGTACAAATACACTATATGTACAGACATTTGAGAAATAATGGATTTGTTTATGATTTATTTCATTATAAACATTCAGTGGAATAATACTTTGAATACAGTTAGGAATAGTTATAATGTCAAGTAGATGATGGTAGAAATTATCCCTGCATAATATTGACATCTTTACACGAAAACATGAAGTTGGATATTCGAATCGTCAAGAAATGGAGATAATTCCAATCAACGTGGAATTGTTAAAAGTAAATGCGAATTAGGTTGGTATTCTATTTTTCAGTCTAGTAAGCCAAGTGTTAGGTTGTTTCAAACTTCTGCTCTTGCAGTGGTGCCACATAAGGAGAAGAATTCAAAGTATAAAGACGTGAAATTTAAGATTCACTTTAGAGACATGATTCTTTCAACTGAGGCCCATGTCCTCAAAAAATCGCAATGGTCAAAAACGGTTCTTTACCAATAAACCCAACAGAACAACCTTATAAAATAATACATCTTGAAATGAAAATTTAAAGTAAATCCAGGTCTTAATTTTTGAGAAACTCTGTACTTTCCCTTTGAAAGCGAGAGAATATATAAGTGTTGGAACTGTGGGGTGGTAAGAGAACTCTGTGGAGATACCGACGCTAGACTTGACTGGGCACATTCTGGACACTTGGCCACTCGCAATTCGTCAATTCTTTGGCCAGTAATCATATGTCTATGACTCATCTTAACGTGGACCAATGTCTTCGTTCTTTTGCCCCATTCTTTTGTGCACCGTGCTCCCCCTACAAGAATTGGCCAATTCCGTGCTTTCCTGATTGGGCTTAGCTTTATTGAAATGACCAACGGTAGGGCTTCTTAAGTATAAGTCGGTCCTATTTATTTGAGTCGCGAAAAAATTTAACATTTTTAGGCATCTTGTTTAGTGGTGACCTCCAGGTTTTTCTTTTTGAGCAAGGCTGCAAGTAAGAAAGATTTCCATAGTTGTCTTTACCTTTTTGTAATACAGTAGAATTCCAGTTATTCAATACTGCAGCTATCCAGTTCATTTGGAGGGGCAAAAATATGAGCAAACAGAATATCCTCGATTAAAAAAGAATTAAAAAGCATTGTTTAGGCAGTGATATCTCAATACGGTATGTAAGAATATAAATATATTTAAATAAGTATCATCGGTTTCATAATCATTAAATTAATATTATAAGCAAATTGAATTTTCTCTTAACGTGATAGTATTGAATGTTAAATGTTACTTGTAAATTGCGACATCTATTTCACAAAAATCGTTCAAAGCGCAATAATACAAACCGTTGGGCATAAGGCTTCCAAATTTGATATTTCATCGCTTCTTGGATATTAGGTGTTTGTTAAGAAAATGTTTTTATTATACTTGATAGAAAAATTAATTGAAGTATTAGCCACTTTCCTTATTAACTTTGAAGCATGTTATCATTTAAGAACTCTTCTTATGTCTTTTTAAAATAATTACAAAACTTTTAGTGGCATCAATTTTGTTTCCGGTTTATTTTTCCCCCCTATTTTCAAAAGATTTTTAAATATAATATACAACTTTTCTCCTCCCCCCCCTTTTTTGTAATTGCACCTTACAAATATGCTTTGTGATTATATTAAATATATTTTTGATTTGTAAATTGTCGTTGCTATATATATAGTAACCAAAAATATTAGCATTAGGTAATTAAAACCTATAATTGAAACAATCTAAAATTAAAAATAAT
This sequence comes from Argiope bruennichi, assembly GCF_947563725.1. Classification (NCBI taxonomy): domain Eukaryota; kingdom Metazoa; phylum Arthropoda; class Arachnida; order Araneae; family Araneidae; genus Argiope; species Argiope bruennichi. The sequence goes on along the minus strand of NC_079156.1, from coordinate 61,545,107 downwards.
TTGGAAACGAAACTAAATTATTTCGGTGTATCTCTTAGGCCTAATTTCAGGAGATTTTCGGATCACGAGGAATCAATAGTTGGACATTTTAGTCTGTATTTCTCACAGAAAAATTCCTTCTTTTTTTTTTTTTAATCCCTGCTTGAGGATAACCATTGAGAAAGTCTTCAAACTGGATTCTTATTTTATTTGGTTTAATTTTGATACTTTTTTCCTATTAACTTGGTTCTTATTACTATTATATATAGAGAGAGATAGAGACAATAATAATAAAATTTAGTTACCTAATGCTAATATTTTTGGTTACTTATATATATAACAGAGAGGTACGAATAAAGCCTAAAACAATATCACATTACGTTATTTTCGAACTGAAAATATGAATATCTTTCAATATTTTTAACCCTTAAGAAATCATATTTTGTATGTATTTTTCATCAATCATCCTAACATTTAATTATATTAAACGATAAAACTAAAGAATATTTTTGATAGTCAATATCGTGCAAAATAATTGAAAACTCGATAAATATGAAGAATACAGTTAGGTTATCATATTTGGTAGTTTATCGCATTTAAAATAATTCAATTAGGCGATTGTGCCGTATTCTTTTGATCAAATCTGGCGGTGGTACGAAAAATTGGAATTCTACTGTATTCTATTTCGCCTTTTTAATTATTCATTCATCTTCTGTTTTTATAGTCCATCTTCTCTTCTGTATCAATTCTTCTGTTTTTATAGCTTCTGGTTTTTGGTGTGCATGAAACTGGTACTCGCATGTTAGTTAAAAATACGAATTCCAATTTGTATTTTTATCGTATTCTTAATTTTTAAGGTTTGCCGTAATTTATTTCATTCAAACATTCTCATCAAAACAAGCCAATTGGAATAAATGCTTACACGCACATTCATGTGTTCGTTAGAGAGAAAAAAGAAAGGACTGAAGGATAAATTCTCCTGCATCTAAGGAATATTTAACTGTTTGGAACGTAATTATTAAGGATTGAAAATGGCACTGAATTTTGTGAATTTGTGGATGCTTAGGAACAAAGAGACATGAATCAAGTATCGGTTTGTTTAACAGGTATAAATTTTTTTATCTCTGAATATTATTAATGAAATAAAAGATTTGGTTGTATTCAGTGAATGTGTAATGAGAGGAAAACTGCATGAGGCAAATTGGCGTGTTTGAAGCACCAGTTTATCAATTAAACACAATTTTTCTAAGTGTTACTAAATGTTAAAAGAAAATAATGCCAGATTATACAATTTTTTTTTTTCAAAATATCATTGTAGCGTATTTACAAGATGTAAATTTCTTCCCTAAATATTATTATAGTTTATTAACAAGATGTAAATTTTTCCCCTAAATATTATTATAGCTTATTAACAGGATGTAATAAAATATGATTCCAATTTATTAACAAGATGTAAATTTTTTCCCTAAATATTATTATAGTTTATTAACAGGATGTAATAAAATATGATTCCAATTTATTAACAGGATGTAATAAAATACGATTCCAATTTATTAACAAGATGTAAATATTTTCCCTAAATATTATTATAGTTTATTAACTGGATGTAATAAAATGATTACAATTTATTAACAAGATGTCAACTTTATTTCAATATTTCTCTAGTATATCAACCAGGCATGAGTTCTTTATAAATGCTATTATTGTTGAAATGAACAATTAAATTAATATTCAGACAATGTGAGATTAAAGGAAAAGTGAATGTAGAAGATAAATGTGGTTGAAGCACCAAAAACTGCACTTGAACAAGCAGGTATATTTTTTCGTATATATTATTATAATTGATCAAGCAAAGGTACTTTTTTCGTAAATATTATTATAATTGTTCAAGCAGATATAATTTTTTCGTAAATATTATTACAATTGTTCAAGCAGGTATAATTTTTTCGTAAATATTATTACAATTGTTCAAGCAGGTATAATTTTTTCGTAAATATTATTACAATTGTTCAAGCAGGTATAATTTTTTCGTAAATATTATTACAATTGTTCAAGCAGGTATAATTTTTTCGTAAATATTATTACAATTGTTCAAGCAGGTATAATTTTTTCGTAAATATTATTACAATTGTTCAAGCACTTGAACGTAAATATTATTACAATTGATCAAGCAGGTATAATTTTTTCGTAAATATTATTACAATTGATCAAGCAGGTATAATTTTTTCGTAAATATTATTACAATTGATCAAGCAGTTGTAGTTTTTTCGTAAATATTCTGATATCAACCAGATGCAATTTTTTTTCTTAAAATATTATTCTGATTTATCAACCAGATGTAATTTTTTCTCCTTAAAATATTATTCTGATTTATCAACCAGATGTAATTTTTTTTCATAAATATTATTACAATTTATCAACCAGATGTAACCTTTTTCTTAAAAATTATGGAAATGAAAAACTAAGTGATTATATTTCATGAATCGATAATAAAACGAGAACTGAATATGGGATTATTCAGGGATGGATTATGGGATTTGATTTAAATACTTCCAAGTTTCTTATAGCTGGATCAGAAACATAAATTTTAAAAACTTTTAAATTTGTATTCTAATTTTGCAAATAAATGCATGCGAGTTTTAATTAATTAGATACAATGGCTAGAAAAACAGTCATGTGGAAGAAGAAACATACAATAATGAAAGTAATTTTCATACCTTCGATTCAAAATAGTGCACATTAAAATAAAACACTACATGAAAGATTTATTTCGATGACTTCATAAATTCTAATTAACTTGGTCTGATGAGTCAACGAGTTTTCTATCTTCATAATAAGTTGTTTTTGTGATATAAATGGTGTGTATTTGAATATTTATTTCAATTTCCGAATTTTGCAATTTAAAATAGGAATATTTAAAATCCATTTAGACAACAAAAAAACTGCGAACTCAATTTAAAAAAAATTTAACTTTGAGTTCGCTGTTATTGCATAACAAAAAAATTATTTTATATTTGTGGGTATTATATTTCATATCTTCATCTAAATTACTGGAACAATTTCAGTTAAACCTGGGGTAATGCTGATATAGAGGATAGCAATTAAAACTAGTGATACATTTTAATGATAAATTTTATCGCTTTTCTAGGCATTTTGAATAATTTAATTATTTAGACGAATGATTTTCTTTTCAGAAGTTTATTAAGGAAGTTCTGAATCATTTAATTATTCGATTGGAACATTGGGATTAAATGTTCAGAACAATTTAATTATTTAGAAAGGAAACGAAGTCAAACTATTATATCAGTACTCGTTTAGGTTTACAGTTTATTTCCTTGACCCCACCCCTCCGTTTTATCTATTCAAATGAATATATTTTGATTTTTTTTTTATAATTACTTGCACTTTCTACTAATAAATAATGTAATTAAAATAAAAACTGGCTTACTATTTAATTATTTACTTTTTTACAATAGTGAATTATTAATTAATGTGCCTATCATTTTGTAGACAAATAGATACACATTCAATTAAGAATTTAGGTAACCAAAATAAATTCAATTATGTGAACCAATGGTGCACTAAACTGTCTTCCAACCGAAACAGGATGTGGAAGCTGACTGATTGGTAATGCCGTTTCGTGTCCCTGAAAAAAAACGACAAAAAAATGCAGTTCTAAACGTTTTTTTCATTCAACCCGTGCCTGTTCCCAGCATCTACCCCTCTCCCTATGCACCAGATGATCAGTTTATTCACCAGTTTTTTGACCCACCTTGAACTCCACTATGTCATTGGAATATAAAAAAAAAACGGATCCCGTACCCCACGGGTTTACTCATGGGTATATATACCTGCTGCTGAGCAGTTTTTCCCTGAAAGGGAAAAGGGAAAATTTAGTTTTCAGGATGTACACACATAAATCTTGTTGAATATATTAATTATTGTTATCAAATAAGAGTTGAAAATCTTATAAATTTGTAAGAAATAATATGTGTGAAATATATGTAAAAAAAAAAAAAAACTACACTATTGACATAAGTTTTTATGCCTAAAATGTAGATAAATTATAGATTTCTATGGAGATAGGAAGTTACGGTTGTTGTTTTTTTTAGTGGTTTTAAAGATAATTTAGATATTGAAGCAGATTGATTTCTGACTGAAAATGAAACGCCAAACGATAATTAGCTCATAAGCGATTATCGTTTGGCGTATAAAATGTAAAAATAATCATTTTGTCAAAAAAGAAAGAAAAGAAAAAAAAATTCATCTATGAATAATTCAGTATCGTTTGCATTCTATGCTCGCATATGTTTATACTCTATAAAATTATTTAATGATGGAATTAATTTTGACCCCGATTTAATATTACATATATTGAATGATATAGTATTTGAAAATTCATTCATTATAATTATTTTATATAATTCATTTTTTATCATTGCATTATTATGATTATTATTATAAATTGAATTATGAGACATTGTTTATTTGTTTCTGGATGATAATCAAACATAATGTTTCATGATTCAAAAAAATCGTACGCATAATTAAAAAGTAATCAATTTTATTTTCAAATTTATAGTATTGTAAAAAGATCAATGCAATGATTTTGTACAAAACAGAATTCTTAAATTGATAATATTAAAAAAAAAAAAATTTTAAACATTGATTACAGAAATTTCTTTGATTTGGGAGTATCTTTTATAAGGTATTGTTATTATATATTTAACAAAGCATTATAATAAAATGTGAATTTACAAAAAATAAAACTGAGCTTTTACTAGAAATTTTTCTATTTGTATAATTGCAAGAAAAAGATCATCGAAATTCTTTCATTGAAATAATCGAAAATTTGCACAAATTGTTTTGCATAATTGAAAAATAATCTTTTAGAATTATTGTATCAATTAGTAGATATATAATTAAATTTGTGAAAACATTATAAAGTATCATTCTTGCATTTGTAATAAATCTCTTCAAAACAGAGCAACAAGATTAGTAAAAAGATTTTTGAAGTCTAGTACCAAAACACAAATTTTGTACGACTGGATATATGGACACTCGTTAATTTTGATTTTTATATGGATTGTCACTGTTGTATAACAACACTTGTTCCCCAATTTATTTTCTCTGTGCTTTTATTGCATGTAACACTGATTTGACAACCCCATTTTATTGATTTTACTTAAAATGATTTCAAAAATTGCAGGTAGGACTTTTTTTAAAAAAATTTTTAAATCTATGTAAAGAATACGCTATAAGAATACTTAAGCCTAATTTAAAATTCCTTATGAGGGAAATTTTTCTCTACCTAGCGTTATTTTAGGGAAAACCCTGAATTTGACCAACCTTGAACCCCTTTGCTTGTGACGCTAGCTTACCCCTAGCTTACCCGAATAGAGGCCTCACTGCAACTGCGGCTGTTGCTTTATCATAATAATGGAAAGTGATGGCCTTCACCCCATTTCAGCGGACACTACCTTCCGCGTGCTGAAAGGCAGGATAGTAGGGGAGGCACTTCCGAACTTCAATAAGGGGAGGGGGGGGGGGTTGAAATCACTAAACCATACACCATACTCTCTAGAACACAGTTAGGGAAAATGGTCGTTAGTGCCTTGCGCAATAGAATGTAAAAGGAAATATCATTCAGTTTATTGTCAACACTTTTTTCCGTTTTTGGTATTGTGGAGGGACAGCAAGGTTGTTCTGAAATGTAAACGGAAGTAAAATTACGTAAAATCCTGAAAAAAAAAAAAAGAAAAGAAAACCTGGAAATGTGTTTTTATGCGACAAAATAGCATGGTGATTTTTAGAACTAAAATTCGTTAAAAACGGTAAATAAATAATTTTGTAATAAATTGACAAAACAATTAATAAAAATCTTCTAACTTTTGTTTTCGAGATGCAATAAACTCAATTTTAGAGAACGATGAATACTAACTATTAGAACATCAATTAAACATATTATATTTTGCTATTCATTCAGTGCACGATTTAGCCGAAAAAGAAGAGTACAAACGATTATGTGAAAAATATTTGTTAAAGAAAAATTGGAAAAAATAAACCAATAAACATGTAAATTGATTAGGATTTAAATTGCATATAGTAAATATTATATAGTTATTATTAAGTTAAAATTTTATTGGATTCATTAATATATATTTTTTTCATTGTTTCATAATATCTAAACTTGATTTAATAAATTATTTAAAAAATTATCAGTTTAAAAAAAATCAATATCACTAATTTATGAATGACAGAATTCTAGTTTGAATTATTGCCTTGAATATTTCTAGTTTCCTATACCGAAATAATTTCTAGTTATTTCAATAATATTCGTCAGACGTCTTTTTCTGGAGGAAATTCTAAATTATTGATGAAATGATTCTCAAGGCAGGATTTATGAATGCAATTCTAATCATTTAAAGATGCAACAATTATAAAAAAGCCACACTTGATGGAAAACTATCATGAAATTTTAATTGTTTTGTAATATAACCATTGCATCAATCTATAGTGCTTTATTTTCTAAAGGTCTGTGGCGGATTGCTATGCGCGAGGATAGAACCTGGGACCTTGTGGTTCGCAGCCCAATAACGTGACCACAATACAAAAACAATTGCCCGTGTAGTGTAGCTGTTAACTGGCTTATAAGCTTTCACCACAGGTCTGTCTGAGACCATTAAGAGAAATTTTAATCGAAATTGGGTGGATTAAATTTTTTTTAAGAAAGGGGCTAAGTGATTTTTTTTGGTAGAAAAAATTTAAAGAACTTTGCTTTCAAACATTATTTGTTTGTGTAGTATTCATTCATATAATCCAAAAGATTTTTTTAAACTGGAAGGATCCTTAATAGGTTTCATGTATCAAATAAAAACAATACAAAATAAAAATTTGAAGAAAAGCTTTCCATTTTTTTTTCCCTTCTCTTCCCTGTCTGTTACACAAGAACAAACAAATGGTTATCTCTCCATCTAGCTCCCGAAGACCACACCAACCACCTTATCATCTTTCTCCAAACGAGACCAGCAAGATGGGGGGGGGGAATGTTTTTGACGATGGCTGTAAATAACTCTTTCCACCCGACCTAAAATTCTCCAACCCGGAAGTTTTATTAGAGAGAGAGAGAGAGATAATACACATCAAGCATGTATTTAAGACAGAAAGGATTATTGTGCATCATTTTGCGCGGCACACAATCATTTGCTGGTTCTGTAAAGCAGATTGCCTTGCAGGGAAGAGGGGGTGAGGAGAGTTTCTTACCCCCTCCCTCCGGCGCGTTATAAAGTAATTTGCATATTATCGTCTGCTTCCTCTTCATCCTGTTGTGGTGATGTGTGTCTCTAACGAACGATGTCATTGAAAGTTTCTGCGATTCAGAATTCATGTGAAGGCGAAGAAAAAAAAAAGCTTTTTGAGATTATGTCGTTTGGGGTTTTTTTAAACAGCCCCGAGTTTAGGCGTATTTCGTTCAAAATTAATGGACGTATTTGAACAAAATTTAACTTCAAAATTAATGGACATATTTGAACAAAATTTAACTTCAAAATTAATGGACATATTTGAACAAAATTTAACTTCAAGCATTAATGGACATATTTGAACAAAATTTAACTTCAAAATTAATGGACATATTTGAACAAAATTTAACTTCAAAATTAATGGACATATTTGAACAAAATGTAACTTCAAAATTAATGGACATATTTGAACAAAATTTAACTTCAAGCATTAATATGGATTTTTTTGTGTGTGTGTGTGTGTAATAATATCAAAGTTCTTGTTTTTTTTTTTTTTAATAGTTAAGTGTTAAGTTTTTTTTTCTTTCTCTACAACTTTGAAATTTTTTCTAGATTTGCCCTGATTCGAATCCTGTCTTTATTTGTTTATAAGTAAAAATAGGAAACCATTTCGAGTACGTCATTCAAAATAATAATTATTAATCTAAAATGACATACTATTAAATTCTGATTGCTGTCGACTACCTGTTTTAATCACTCAATATGGCAGTATAGCTTTAATGGTGTAATTAGGGTAAGGGCTGACAGGCCAAGTCCCTTACATGAAGCGCACACCGCTGTTTATTTAATTACATGTAATATAAATTCTTTGTTTCAATTAATTTATGTTATTTGCTGAAAAACTGAACATAAGCAGCATAAGGTTTCCTATAAAAAGAATTAATATATTAAAAAAAAAAGAAGATATGAGGAATTATGATATTTATTTTAAATACTACTATGCATATGTACATCGTTGTATACATGCGTTTTATGTTAATTCTGATGTTATTATTTACAATTTCACATAATACAAATAAATTAAGAATATTAAAAAAAAATCTTTATCTTTTCTTCCATATAATTGATATAAAGATAATCAGAGCAGTTTTGTTACAATAAGCCTTCTTGGATAATCGTATATATCGTCCTTTTTTTAAAAAAAATTTTATTATGGAATACATTGCAAAATTGAATTATTATTATTGTTAGATATACTGTGAGATTTTATATAATTTTAATAAAAAATACAGAAACAGAAATTTAAAGCTTAGTTTATTGCTATAATCCCCTTTTTTCCATTTTTCTTTTTGGAGAAATTGGAAGAAAAAATAAGAGATTTTTTTTTTCGAAATAAAAAAAAAAATGTGAGTTTTGATTAAATTATGTTTGATTATGAATTTTTGACTGTGAATTAAATTTATATCCTTAAAATATTTTTTCCTGTTTTCCTTAGCGAATCACTATCATGTCATTTAGCGGTTCCTTAGCGACTTATGTCATTATAAAGCTTGCATTAAAAAAAAAAATAATTTATTTGAAATAACTTCAGAAAGCTAACTCCTGAATAAAAAATAATAATAAATAAATATAAAAAAATGAACCCCAAGAACCGACTTTTCAAAATTAAAATAAGAATAAACAGGAGGTATCTGTCAATAAAAAAAAAAAAAAATGCATGACTCCCATTAATTGTGTTTTCAAAAAAAGATTGATCGGTCCTAAAAGTGAGAGAATATTCATCGTACCACTTTTTATTGTATTAAGTAGGTGAAACAAATTAACATAAGTCATTTGCGAACAAAATAAAATCGTCACACCTTTTTCGAATATTCGGGAAAGCTTTTGTTAAGAAAGTTGTAATGAAGAATTATTTCACTTCGCTTCACTTTCACCATCGCGACCTTGTAACACACTTCCCTCTGTAGCCGCGAGCGGCGTTGCGATCACCAAAGCTTCTTTCATGCTCGTGTAGTCACGTGAATTTTAGGGTCACGAGCCGAGCCAAAAGCGTGTCACCTTTAGGCTAGGTCGTTGAACTGCTCCCGCTCATTGTGATTGGTGGAGTGGAGAATGACGTCAGTCAGATGGGACCGCCTTTGTTAAGGCTTCTTTCTAATTCACTTTCTATCTTATCACAAATTTTCCCCTTTCGACTTTTTAAAAGGTGCACTATTTATTATACAATTTTTTGAAAATTAATCTATAAAGCATTTGACGAATACTAATGAAAATAAAGAGCATTCATGATGACAAAACTGACATATTTTCTAAAAGTGTGAATCTAATAAGAATTCTTAACAACATATTAGAAAATAAAATCGCCGCAATTAAAAGTTAAGCAGTTTCTTAGATTTTAAATTTTGTTATTAAATTGTCTTATTTTTATGATACCACGTCTGCTTTAATATTATAAAGTAGATCATTATATAATTAAAATATTAATCCTTTTTGTTTTTTATAAAAAAATTTTGTATTAAATTTACTTTTATTTAATATTCTGAAAATATTACCTTTTTAAATATTTATTTCATAATTGGAATCTTCTATTATTATGATGCATATGTGAAAGTTTTTTTTTTTACTTTGTTGATTTACATTTTCAAAAATTCTAAATATTGTGACTTTTTTTATTCTTTCTATTTTGTTGCTACATTATTACATTTTTAGAACATTCTAATCTGTTAAAACATATTTAATTCCACTTTTTTTATTTTTCTCTTAATTAACTACTATTTATTATTTGAATATTGTGACCCAAAGAGATAAATTATGTCAAGTTCTACAATATAAATTTAATTTATGACTGTAAATGCTTTCTAAATTAATAAATTAACTTTTTCATGAGATATTAAGCAAAACATTTCAATAAGCATTGCGAACTTTTAAACATTTATGAAAATTTCTGGTATCTAAAATCATGCATAGCTATCTGAAATTTTACAAATATTTTCAAAACATTCTAAGAACTTTTTTTTTTTTTTTTGACATACACAACAATTTAAAGGATTAAGCACCTGTTTTTATTTTTTTAATTTTCTCATTGATAAATATTTCACCCCCCCCCCACATATCAACAAAATTTATAAAATTATTTGATTTCTTATTGATCTTATCGATTCTCATTTAATTTAAAAATGTTCTGATCGCTTATAGAGTGTTTTCAATATTGATAATTATCGAAGATTATTTGTTCAATTTATACCGTTCATACTCAGGTTTCTTATAACACAGATCGAATTTCATTGCACAATTTTTAGTCTCCGTCATGAGATGATTGTTCCCATATATTTAATAACTGATTCTGTTTTAGTTTGATTAGAATCAATTATTAAATATATCGAACGAAATATATCGAAAGAGCTGATTAAGATTTTCCTTCGAGCGGTACAAATAATATGCCTGAAATAAGACAAGATTATCATCAGATATTCTTTTTTATTACATCTCTATACGAGCATACATAGAACAAGAATTCTCAATCTTTTCTAAAGCTTTCTAAATTTTGTACCTTATAAATCAGAACGTATGCATCACTATATATACTTAAAATAAGTATTCAACAAAAATATATGTACCATGAAATAAAACATTGAAGGGGAATGCAATTTTACGTTCGTTTTGAAGAGTCGTTTTTTTTTTTTTTTTTTTGGTGTGTGGGTGTAAAACTCGTACCACCCTAAATTATATAGAGTGCCATAAGTGATATAAGTATCACAGTTTGAGAAACTTTATACCAAAAGGAAGGTGAGATTTTATCTTAACAGATGAGTTTGATTTAGAATCCAGAAAAAGAAACCTCGGTTATATTTCCTTACAAATATTACATTAAGTGCACGAGACATATCACAAAAATTTGTACACATCACAAAAACTTGTAAAATAATAATTATATAACAAGAACATTTTTTTAGACTTCTCAGAATCCCAAAAATGAATGTTTGATTTTATGAGAAAATTCCTCTTATTAGTCATATCATACGATTTTCAAAATAAGGTTCTTAATTTTTTGTGTGTATTAGAAATCTTGTTTAATTTGTAAGATTTAAAACAGTATATCATAAAACATCTGTTGGACCATAATATGAAATTTCATTTTACACCCATTAAATAAAAATTATATTCATTACTTAAACCACATTTCATTGTATTCATTTAAAGTATTTAAATAAAATTTTTAATGCTAAACATGTGTATTTGTAATTTTTTCCTTCTATAAATCCCTATGTAGCTCCACAAATCTCTACTTTGAAGAGAGGGAGTTTAATTTTCCCTACAGAAGGAAAAAAAGAGGGAAATTGCTTATTATGTATGTGCAATTCAGTGGATGACGCAAAACCCCGTTTTTGACCTAACTTTCTCGCGAGTTGAACGAACTCGGCAGCTTTTTTAGGTCGAGTACTGCTTACTGGCTGCGAAACCTTTACTGTTTTCGAGGATTCGCGATCCTCATATTTAGGATCGTTTTTCTGTGCGCGGGTTTTCCACAAGTGCTTTTTACAACTTTTAGGGTCGTGGAAGACAAACATTATTTTTAGTCTTGTTAAGAGCTTTGTTTTTTGTTGCTACACGTGTCGAAAGATTTCGAAAAAAAATTGTAGAAGGCTGAGAACATAAAAAAAAAAAAAAAAAAAAAGGAAAAAGCTCCCCTGAAAAGTAATTTGTAAAGCTAAATTAGCACTGCAGTGTTTTTTTTTTTTTTTTTTTTTTGTAAAACGTATCCCCCCCCCCCCCAATCTTTTTCTTTATTTTGTTTTTCGTGAGTTTATCGCACTTAGTCAGGTTTTCATTTCACAATACTTTTTTCCACTTGAAATCCATAGAAGAATATATATATATATATATATATATATATATATATATTCAGTTTTATATTATTTAAAAAAAAACAGACATATTTTTTAATTGTTGCTGTGGTCTTTTTAAAGATGTCAGGTTCTTCAGAAATTCTGTTTATCTTGCAGTATTTGTAAGAGAGAGAGACATAATTGTATTGTATTGTTCAAAATACTCTAAAATAGTAATAAAAATTATTCTTACTTGACGTATTGTAAAATTTTCCCAAATCAAAATACAAAAAAAAAAAAAGTATTTAAAACGTTTTTATTAGTGCAATGAAAAATAAAAATTTCATTTTAATTATTTTTTTCCCACTTTAATTTATAATTTCATTTTGTAAATATTACAGAATCTTGAAATAATTTTTTTTTCTTTCTAAACCACCATCAAAAGTCCTCCTGCCTCTGGCATGGAAATAAAATTTATCTAAAAGTAAATAGTAATTGGGCTCTGAAAATGAAAGACTTAGTAATTTCCCTGAAAATAAAGAAGCGCTCTCAGTTTGGAAAAATATAACGTGTTAAGAAGGTAGTAAAAAATGGATTATAAAACTTTGCTGTTGCAAACGTGAAACAAATAAAAGTAAAAAGATTTTTTTTTAAAAATGTGATTATCTTAGCGATTCTAACTGTTAGATCGAAGATATCTTTACTGAACATTTGTACCTACTACTTTTAAATATTATAGGCTTCATAGAAGCATATATTCTAGTATAGCATTTCAGAAAGAAATGCAACGGTTATTTACACATTCAGAATTTTATTACAAAATTTTTCTCCTAGAAGAATATATTCAAATTAGTAGCATTGCAGAAAGAAATTTAATGGTGGCTTACACATTCACAATTTTTTGCAAAATGTTTCTCAGAGAAGAATATATTTTAATTAGTAACATTTCAGAAAGAAATTTAATGATGTTTTACATTCATAATTTTATTACTAAATTTTTCTCATAGCAGAATATACTCTAATTAGTAGCTCTTCAGAAAGAAACTTAATGGTGATTTACACATTGACAATTTTTTTATTAAATTTTTCTCGTAGCAGAATATTTTCTTTTCAGTAACATTTCAGAAAGAAATTTAATGGTGATTTATACATTCACAGTTTCATTACAAGATTTTTTCTGAGACTTTACGGAAAGTTACATTATGAAAATTTTTTAGATCACAAATATTTACAGCTTTGATTTTATATTAAAATAATTTTGATATCAAGGTGTCCAATAATTCTAAATATGTAATTTTTCTTAAAATTTCATTAGTTAATATTTTCTACCAGAAGTTCCGATACTTTTAATTTTTTGATATTTATCTAGGAAATATTGGCACTTTGGAATAACACTCCGATACGATTCAATAATTACAAAACACTTTATTTCCTTTTTCTCGATTCTGCACGGAAAAGGTGTGGCCTCTGAACTAGGTGACTTTTTAAGAATTGAGCAATGTCTTGAAGGTGAAAACGAAGATTCATCTCTAACCTAATTATTTTCCTTACCCAACATGTTCAGCTCCTACGTTTTTAGGCCTCGCGTTTTGCAAGAATGGTTTGTGTAATGACAGGGCTATGCACTCTTGTTCGATGGCAGAAATCCTTGATCTCAAAAAGGGTCCAAGCCCCTTAATTGCCTATTTTGCAAACAAAAAATCAGTGAAAATCATATTATTAAGGAATTTTTTCCTTTTTATTTTTTTTCTAATAAGAGGTGGTGCATTTTTTCCTTTTAAAGACGTTTTTGTGGCTGTTGGTCTATCGTTTTTTTTTTTTTTTTTTTTTTTTGATATTCTTACCAATGCAAATCCGGGGATAGTACAGTCGTATGTTGAATTAACCCATATTCTGGGACAATTCAATTTTTGTGAAACTAAGGAATTGATTAAAATTATAAAAGATTTTTCCATATTTCTTTTTTAAAAAAAATGTTTTTATTATTATTATTCAATTAAGGAGGGTTGAATGCATCACAATCTATTTGCTTGTCGTGGGAAGGGGGGATAGGACCAAATTAAATCCTATAGAGGCGTCTAGGCAATACAATTTTCGGACCCCTTTACTCCCCATTTTCCAAAGCCAGATAATTTTTTTTATCGATTTTAATTTAATCTCTAAATAAGCAATTTTTAAATTGCAAATATTTTTACGAACTGAAGTAACAAGACCTTAAATTGCAATAACTTTCAAGAGAATTGATTTCAATATTTCGCATAGAAAAAGGATTAAGTTTAGTACTAATTTTAAAATAAATGGTAAAAAAAGAATTTCAAAACCTTTTTAACAGAATCTAATTATTCCAATGCATCGTTTAGCAAAATTGTGCCTTGTGAGGTAGTCAACTCATTTTTATCTGAAAGTGATTTTGAATTCCCCGTCTCATTCAAGAAGAAGAATGTCCTGATATTTTTTATCTAAGAATAATGTCCTGATATTTAAACAGTTTTTAATTTTAGTTCTAATATTTTCAAAAACATTGCTCTTTTTTTTTTGCAAATAAAATAAAAACACAAAATATGTCGCAAAAAAAAAAATAAATAAATCTGATTTTGGGTTCTCCTAAAGTTGTGGAGCCTCTAGGCAGTTACTTATTCTCTCTTTTTTTTTATCATCCGATTCTGGGACAATAAATTATTATTGTCTCTCAAGATAAAAATAATTTGCCATCCAAATAAACACAAAAAGATAAGAAAGAAACGAGGTGGGAAAAATCTATATCCAGGTTTCTGTCCGATCGTCTGTTAATTTCTATTAATTTTTCAAAAGTTAATCATTATTTCCTGTACAGTTAGCTAATATGTGCTTATTTTAAGTTAATACATGTTTATAGGTTGCCATCTATGGTTCCAGCAAGATTTATAAAAGAATTTTTTATAATTTGCAATTTTTCTTGTTAATTCTTCTAGTGGAATTAGAATAATACATTTTCCATCGAAGAAAATTTTTTTCAAGATTTTTTTTCATTGCACTACCATATCATATACTCTTAATTGATTTATTTAACCCTATAATGCATTGTGTAGCCATTTAGTTACATGTTATTATTTCCATTTATAACATTTAAATGAATGTGCTAAAGGGTAACTATGAGTGCTTGGAAATCCTTTTTGATAATCATTTGTAGAAAAAATAGAAGTACTAGAATTAGATTTAAATTGGAAAAATTACCAGGATGGCTTTTCTTGAATAGTTCTATGTATGAATAATTCTACCATTACAAATACCTACTAACAAAGTAGTTTTTTTCCTTTCATTATAAGAAATATATTCGTAAAAAGAGGCTTGTTATAATATGATTTATGTTATTGTGATTTTATTTAATTCATATAGCTAATGAATTTTTTTTAACAACTTTCCTAAATTGTATGCAACTATTCAAAACACGTTTAACTATTTTTTGTAAAAAATAAAAATTCATGCATTCTATTGTTAACATGTTTCCGTCTATCGATCTAGTTGTTTATTTTGTATTATTTAATAATTATTTTGTATATATTAATCTAATTTTGTGTCAGTACCAATTTGTAATTTGTAGTCGTAACGTGGGTTACAGAAGAATTATTTATAATTTTTAAATTTTCCATTTATACCTGCATATGATTCAGGAGTAAAATATTTTTCATGGAAAAATTCTCTTGAATACATAAATGTGGCTTTAAAATATATTGTTTTCTATTAAAAAAAATTTTTGTTTCAAAAATTAAAAAAAAAAAAACTTTTAAAAAAGTAACATCTTTTTCGAGATAAGACTCATTTTTTCATCTTGCAAAAGATATAATCTTGTGCAAGGGCATTTCAAAATGGCCATTTTTGAATTCTTTATCTCTCATAGGAAAGTATAGGAAGCACGTAATGTTTTTTTAATTAGCAATTTACACCTGGCTGTTTGCTTCCTTGAACTGGATTCTGAATACTTTCGCGAATTGCGTGTTCTAAGGCCATACTTGACAGGTGTGAAAGCTGGGCTTTATTTTCATTGCAAATATAATAACTTTCGAATTTTGTTTACAAACTTTTCGTTAGTTTAGATAGTAAACTTGCTGAGTTTAAATATCTTTATCTTTAAGTATATTTATGTTTGTTCAGTAAATTCTGAGCAATAAAGTGAATGTAAAATGAAAAAAAAAAAAAGGCTTATCTTTCTATTAGAATATCAAATGAAAATTTATTTTCATTTGATATTCTAATAGAAAGTTAAGCCTTTTTTTTTCTCTCCTACTTAGCAAGACAATGTGAAATTTTATTCCACCGATTCTCATTGCTGTTTAATTATCTTTTAATTTTATTTTTCATTCATTTTTTCGCACTATTTTATTTTATAATTACTACATAATAAAATTAATTAGAGAAAGAAACTTAGTCATGAACCTTTTGAAAATAATAAAGTGTTCTAAATTGAATTGTTTTGCTTATATTTTTGTTGTTAATTTATATTTTCATAATTTAATCAACAACAAAAAAAAAAATCGGCTTTTTTTTTGTTATATGAAAATAAAAATTATTTACACGATGTAAATAATTTTTAATTATATTACGAATAATTGCTACACTTATAATTTCATCAAAATATTATTTCATTTAAATTCAGAACCATTTTTTTAAAAAAAAATATCTAATTAAACGTTTTCTTATTTTTTATTTATTTACTTTTTCTCTAGAAAATTGGTAAAAAAGAATCGGCACATATTTTTATTTCCGAATTTTTCACTTGACCGTCTCACTTCTAAACGATATCCTCCGCCCTACGACAGTGTTGCCATTCAGCCGCGACTTAACTTATTAGTAAAAGAAATTATATTAAAAACTTGTCTGTAAAAAATAAATTTAGTCATGAACCTTTTGCAAATAATACAGTGGCCAAATTGTGTTGCTGATATTTATTTCCCTTGTTAATTTATATCCTCATGGTTAAGAAAAAAAAACAATTCGGCTTTTTTTTGTTAGTTGAAAATAAAAATTATTTACAGAATGTAAATTTTAACACAACTTTAATTAGATTAAACATAATTGCAACTCTTTTAATTAGATTAAAACATTATCTCTTTTAAATTCAGATTCTTTTTTTTTTTTAGAAAATTGGCAAAAAAAAAAAAAAAAAAAAAAAAGAATTGGCACATATTTTTATTTCCGCATTTTTCTGTTGACCGTCTCACTTCCAAACGATATCCTTTGCCCTACGACACACTGTTGCCATTCAGCGTGTCGCAGATTTTAAAAACAGCCTGCCGAATGGACCTCGCGAATAGCTCTCGGAGTAAAGGGAAAGTGGAATGGAAAGTGTGCCATTTCCCCGTCTAACGCCGGTCATTCACCGCATGACCCTAATGAGCTTTATCTCAGAGAAAGTTAAAAAAAGAAAAGGAAGAAAATCTCGTGCACAAGTTTGCCGCAGGAAAAAGAAAAAGAAAAAAAAAAAAAATTATCGAAGATGTTGCAACTACTTCTACTTCTGCGCGCGTTCCCATTAAGTTGAGTTGTTTGCTGTTCGTGGAAAAACTTTCGCTTTTCCCATTAACTCTCATTCAGGAATCTTCGTTGCCACATTTTAGTAGAAAAAAGTTTCGCCAGAAAAGGTCAAGAAGACGATCATATCATCCATCCTTTATTTTGGACATTGTAGCAAATGAAGTGCGCTTGGCTTATAAGTCTTGTCTTTTCATTTTTAATGTGGTTATAAAGATATTTATTTTATAAACAATAACAACACAAACATTTTTTTTTCTTTTTATAAAATTAAATTTGCAATACAACTAAGCTCCACATTTATCAGTGGGGAGGGGAGGAACCCTAAGCAAAAAAGGAATGAAGACATCGAAAGAAATAGCTGACTCAAATCTTCGAGTAACAATCTTTAACACAATAGCAAGTATATAAAATGTAAACAACATTGTTTTTGTAGTCATTAAATTAATATGTTGTAAATAATTTTCGCTTTATATTCTAGGAAATAAATTTTTCCTTTAATGCTTTGAATCGGATATGGTTCCAGTTAATATGGATAGTAAAAATTCTGTATTCTAAAAATTTGAATAAGAAATATAAAGAAATAAAAATCAGAATTGATAACTTTTTTACAACTTCGGTTTAATAAAGATCAATAATTAACTATTTATCTAATATTAATGCTAAAAAGAAACTTAGTTTTAATTAAATATTTTATTTTTTTGTATTTCTGGATCATGTTCATATATTTTAATTGCAAATTATTCGATTAAAAGTACATCAAAGGGGGTAGGTATACTTAGTTCATGTTCATTCCTCAATAAAGATGAATTTCTCCAAGTCTTTAAGGTAATCTATAATTACAACTTGAATAATATTAAAATATCTTCATTTTGTTCGATGAATTGTAAACAGTAGAATATATGTACATGCAATAAAAATACTGAAACATTTCTTATTTGAACAATTGGTAATTAAAATTCTTTCAAATACTCCCATTACCCTATTCCTTAAAAAAAATAATAATAAGCAATAATATTAATTGGAAAAAATTAACCTTACAGTGCATATACGAAATTCAATGCGATATTTGTCTATAATTATTGCAGATAAATTACACTGGTGATTAAATATTTATTCAATGAGATTTAACTTCATATTGCTTTGAAAATCGTTTGAAATATTTCATTTCTCCCCCCTTCTCCCTTCAACTTTGAAAGCTATTCAGCCGTGGTTGAAAATTGCGAGGTTTGTCCCCTTTACCTGATTTAGTGTCTTTAAATTCAGAAATAGATACAACATAAAAACCAAATAAATCGTTTAAATTCCAGTCAATATTTTGACTATAAATATATTTATAATTCTTAACCAGAATAAACATTTTTTCGTTTGATGTGTAGTGAAAAACTAAGTGGAAGCATCTCCAAGGCAAAGTTCAAAGCCTTAAACAAGAAAGATGGCTTTTTTTTGCTTATAAATTTGCCAAGATAAACCTATTAAAAGATAAATCGAGATATGTATCAAAATTTTACGAAACTTTTCCTTTCAAAATCAATTTGCCGATGGCATATGGTAGCAGCTGGTCGTCGACAGTTGACGAAACTATCTTTATTACCCCAGTTCAATCACCGATTATTTCGTCAGACGATAATTTAGACCCTACCCACCACAATATTTTCTGCCCAATATTTCCTTCCTATCTCAATTAAAACTCAATTAACCGGAAATTGTGTGTCGAAATCAATGGTTCAAAAGCCCCAGATGGAACTTTCGAGCGCCATCCCAAAATTAGTTTGTCACGATGACTCTAGTGTCATGAAAGACCAGAAGAACATTGTGAAATTTTGTTCGAATGTAGTTTGAGGTTTCGAAAATTCGAGAGTGAAAGTCCTGTTAAACGGTTTCTTAACTCATGTAAACGAACCACGTGATTGGTGGCGAGGACACGTGAGATGTGTGTTAGTAGATCTGAGGGCATTGTACCCGTTGCCTACTTTCGGCCATTCCAAATCACGTTTCTGTATTTGTGTCGGGGGCAGGACGCTGGGTGTTGTAGATGATTGCACAAAAAGCAATAACTTTTAATAGTCGAGCATTAAAATTGAAAGCTTCATGTATTTTCAGGACATAACTCTTTTGTGGTTTTCAGCGTTTAACGCTTCAGTCATTGGTAATTTCCCTGTCTGCCTCAGTTGTCATTTCTTTTCAACAAGTTTGAATTTAATTTTTTAGGACATCATAACGAGTCATTTATTTTATTGCATTCATTTACACTGGCTCGGGCGTATAGGCCAAGGTTCAAGCCGAAGTGATAGTTAGACTTAGGAACCGTCAAGAATTAGAATGAAATAGCTTATGGTATAAAATTTTATAAATTTCTGTAGTTTGAACATATAATTTAACTTTGGTAAAGGTTAAGTTTGTTTTGAAATTATATTTATGTATTTCACTGTGATTGACAAAATTAGGATAAAAGTATGTCTAGATTGAAGCAAATTTTGATAAAGGTGATTATATTTTACTGAATTTCATCGCGTCGTTGGATTAAATATGGCACTTTTTTAGTGTTGAAGTTGTCTTCAGTTAGTTATTGACTTTTCTAGTCTAGTTGTTGAAGAAATCAGTTGTCTGTTCTAGTGTCTAGTTGTTGAAGAAATATTTGAGTGCTACGATATTATTTGAAGTATACTAGAGTTTATGTGCTGGAAAAAAATATACATTGGAATGGATTGTTCATGTAAAAAAAAAAGAAAAGAAAACATTTATAGGTAGACAACTGTGCCGAAATATTAAAACGAAATGTTTACATTCTTTGAAAATCTGATAAGTTGATTTTATTTTTGAAGCACAAATACAATTGCTTTTCATCGTTGCCAACCTTTTCAACAAAAAAGTACCACAAATAATTTCAATTTTTGTGACATGGGGAAAAAAAACTTTCTGTCATTTCTTAAACGGCAAAAGATTTTTTTTTTTGTAATAAAATATTTTAATCTGGTTTTCGAAATATATTGAAATTAATCATTCGGTTATAAACATTTTATGTTTAATTTATATCTTATTAAATTTTCTTTCTAAAATCTGATTGATAGTGAGATTTTCTTCGTGAGAAAATTGATTGTAATTTTTTTAAAAACTAATTACTTTTTTAAAGAAAGTTTATGGCGTGCATTTATTTCAGAGTAAATTATTAGTTCGAAGATTTCAAGAGATAAATTCTTTTTTAAACAAACGATTTTTAAAACTTGAAATTTAATAATAAGATTTTTTTTAAAACATAAATAAAACAGAAAAAGATTCTAAAAACTCTGGCATAACATTTTACTTACAAGTATTCATTATTCAAAAATATTTAACTTATTTTATCTAGTTCGAGATAAAATAGAAACTATTAAACACAATGAATGGTGGTGGTTAAAGGAGAGCCCGCTTCCAGAGAAGCTATCTCCTGTAGTGGCGAGAAGTTGAGGTAAAGTGACTTGGCTTTACATGAATGCCATGGACTTTCTATGTTCTTTGGTGTGAGGCGGTTGAAGTGGAACTGACTAAACACAACGACCTGTATGGTAGCTTTTCTACTATGTGGATGTTACAGCCAAAAAAACTGATTTACGACGCTTACTACATATTAATTCACGAGTTGACAGCAGAAATGTGATAATTTAATTCAAAATTCAACTAAAGCATTATTTCATTATCATTAGCATATTCATAATCATTTCATACATTAATAGTACTATTATAGGAGATGTATTAAATTGAATATTAGGTAATTATGGAATTTTTATTATAAACTGCAAATCTATTTTATGAACTGTTGGAAAAGTGTACTTTGTTTTTCACTGAAATGCAATTCGTAAGTCCATTAGGCCTTCTGTATAGTTTAGAGAATAATGCTTGAAAAAAGTGGACCTAATATATTAATTAAAAACTAATAATTAGTAATTTTTGGTAATTTCTAGTTTAGAAGAAGTGCTTTATATAATGCACAAAACAAAAAAGAATGAACAACCAACTGAAATATTGTAACCTTATTTACAATGGCACAATCGAATATATATTGAACTTCATTGTATAATTTTACATCTAAATCTGTTTTATATGTAATCATACCACTGCAACCCAAAATGATATATAAAACAGTTTTCGTATTCTATATTAGCCCAATTCAAACCCAAATATAGAAGACTAGCCTAAAATAAAATAATAATAATAACACTGAGGCATTCGATTGAGTGTCCAGGTGCCCCAGTTACCTGTCACTGCCCTCATTGGCCTTTGAAAGCGAAACGGCTCTAGTGACTACTGACCAACTTTTGAGAAGAAAACGAAACAGAGGTTAAGCACAAGTCAGAAAAGTAGCAAAGAAATTAGAAAAAAAAGTAGGCAAAAGGAAAGCATTTGACACACTTTCGCGCAATTTCTCTTTCTTTACATCGGTTTATTGAGTACACTTAGTAAATCAATTTGAAATCTCTCATGGTGAACTATATACCAAGTTGTGTTCTTTTTATTTTTTTAAATTTCACGTGTCGGCAAAAACCGTGGAATGAATATATATTGACTAAGTTCCGCGAAAATTATGTAATAAAGCAAAAGAAAAATGTGCTATTACTTTAATAAAATTTTCTCAGAAGTTTATTTAAATGTTTTTAATTTTTATAGAGTGGTGATTTTTATTTTATGAAAACAATAAAATAATGCGTGCTTTACCAGAGCTTACCGTGATTGTTTTTATTTGATTAAATAATAATTTAACGAGATACGATTTATTAACTTTAAAAAAAAGAATTCCATTAAAAAACAATATATCGTCTGCTATAAAATCAATTCTGCTAAAAAAATAACGAAAAATGTTTTTATTTCATACGAAGATTGAGAAAAATTTTTTGAAAAGTATCAAATTATAAAAGAAAAACATTATAAATTTATTAAAAATGATAACCTACTTACTATGGTTTAATACTGTTTTTCACAGCATTCAAATTTTCATTGAACAAATTTTTTTCAGTTTTCAAACTTTGAACTACATATTTTAAAAATTCGGTCTTTCATTTTGGAATTGTTTTTATGATATTTTTAAAAAATATTGAGCAAAGTATATCTTCTTATAAAGTTTATCTGTAAAGATTTTTTTAAAAATAAATACGGAGCTACCAACGGAACAAGTGAAATAAAAAATTACTGTTCCAAATCTTTATCGAATTTAATACTCCTGCTGATATTTGATTAAATCACAGATTTCTAATATAAAATTTAACAATCTTAACAATTCCCACCAAAATTAATGAAAGTTTTCTTGGGGTGAATTCATCTCATTTATTATCATTTTATTTATAATATATTTTTTTACATTTATGACATTTTTACATTTAAGTCCCATGGAAGAAGAAAAATTTTTGCAATTTATTAATATGTAATTAAAATTCTTCATATATTTCTTTCAAAGTCTTTATTAATAATATAAAATCACGTGCACATTTGAAAGCGACTCTGGAATACCCACTTAACCCAGTTTAAAGCGAATTCAAACCCACCCTTTGCGCCCTGCCACCCCTTCGATTCCAGCAATGAACTGCGCCGTCTTTCTATCAGCGGAGCGAAAGAGGTAGAGAGGAGAGAGGGTCGATAAGTTCGTTGCTCCCGACCTAGAAAACTTCATCCGCTCACATTTGGGTTGCCTCGTGACCTCCACTTTCACTTTATTTTCTCCAACCCTTTTTTTTTCTTTCTCTTCTTATTTCCCTCGCTCTCTCCCCTTTCCGTTCTGAGTTTGGATTTGTTTGATTTTTCTCTTACCCTCTCCAGTGTAATTTTTTCTCTGTAGGATGTAGGGATTTTTGGGTTACTTTCCTCTTCAACGGATAGGGATTTTTTTGTAGTTCGTCCTCAAAATGAAAAATTTTAGGGATTTTTTTGAGAAGTCTTTATCATAAGGATTCTTAAACACTTTTCACTAGTGACCCCATTTCGGGACGAAAAGTGTTGTCGACATTTGAAACCGAATGTCTGAAAGTAAATAAGAAAATGGAGTGAAAAATTCTAAATAATAATAAGGATTTCAATTTGAAATATTCATTCATCAAATTTTAATGCTTGAAAATCTGTATAATTTATGTTTTTTAAGTATTAGATCGTTACAAAAAAAAAAAAAGAGGACGATTTGTAGGGTTTTTTTTACTCTATATTATTATATATGTATCCTGTAGAGGAAATTTACTGATCATTCCATTTTGTTTTGAAAAAAAAAAATCCATAATTACGATTGAAAATTTTGGAATTAAACGAACAATTCGATTTATTCTAAAAAGAAAGGGGAAAAAATCAAAGTAATTCAGAAATTATTTGCAAGTAAGAAATTATTTGTTTTCAGAACGTTTAATTATCGAATCCATTTTCCGCTTCATAAATAAAGAAATTTTTAAGTTTTAAAAATTTTTAACTGATCACAATATTAAGAAATCGAATCTAATTGGTGAATATATTTTGAATTTCAATTACTTGTCTTTAATTTCATGAGTAAACACTTATTAGCGTAAATTATTTATCATTTCCTTCTTTAAATAAATATCTTTACATGGAAGTGAATAGTAATCACTATATATTTGAATTTTGTCATGTTTCATATTAGATGATATTTTTCTCAACTTAAAAATTTTCAACTGATCACAATATTAAGAAATCGAATCTAATTGGTGAATATATTTTGAATTTCAATTACTTGTCTTTAATTTCATGAGTAAACACTTATTATCGTAAATTATTTATCATTTCCTTCTTTAAATAAATATCTTTACATGGAAGTGAATAGTAATCACTATATATTTGAATTTTGTCATGTTTCATATTAGATGATATTTTTCTCAACTTAAAAATTTTCAACTGATCACAATATTAAGAAATCGAATCTAATTGGTGAATATATTTTGAATTTCAATTACTTGTCTTTAATTTCATGAGTAAACACTTATTAGCGTAAATTATTTATCATTTCCTTCTTTAAATAAATATCTTTACATGGAAGTGAATAGTAATCACTATATATTTGAATTTTGTCATGTTTCATATTAGATGATATTTTTCTCAACTTAAATGCAGCAGTGTGAACCTTGCGATAAAGAATATACTTCACTTATATAACATTTAAAGAAATACAAGAAGTGAATATATTGTTGAATAGAAAAGCATAAAGAACTATTCAGTACATAAACTATCAGTAAATAAAAGGAAGTCGAGTTGGAAAAATCTTTCTAATATAGAAATTAGATTTTCAATATTAAAGGGATGGATAATTATACGTTGGATAAAGAATAAATATTAGTTTTGGGGCTCAGAAATCTTATATCCGCCATCATGACTCAAATTACAAATTAATCCTCGTATTGCTTCAAAATGGACTTTAAGTAAACTAAACTAAGTCGTATGTTCTTTTAAAACAGTATTTACTCTTTTTTATGAGTTTCTATCAGTTTTTTTCCAGCATTTGGCCATTGCATTGTCATAATAAGAAACCAAAAATTCATTTAGCTGATTTTAGACTGACCGTTTTAAATTATATTTAAGAACAGACATATTGGAATTGAGATTAACCTATCAAGACCGACGTAACTATAATAGTAGGTTAAATCAACGCTAAAAATGTATTTTAAATATTTTTTTTGTGCATTCGAAAGTAAAAGGCTTCCACAATGTTCCTATTTTCAAATTGACTTTTCAAAACTATATTTAAAAATAGATGCTTTGATTTTCAAAACCCTACATCAACTGTATAATTAATGTTAATAAAATAGTTAATAATGTAATGATTTTAGTTTTTTTTTTTTTTTTTTTTTTTTTTCTTTACACGAGGAGGCCTTGTTTTACAATTTTTAAGCTAAGTTTTGAAAAACTTTTTTTAATAGTAGGCATATTGAAGTTGTATTAATTTTTCGAAACTCGCTTTGATAATTTAAAACAAAGTATTTTTATTATTTTTCATCACCTAAAAACATAAAATGATTTAATAATGCCTTATTTTCGCTTGTATTGCATCTTTAAAAGTATCTTGTATTTTATCTTTTAAAATAATACAATTTAATTCCTGCGATTAATATTAAAGAAACTCTTACTGCTGAAGCATTTAAATCGTATTTTTAAAAATAAATTTGAAGGGGGAAAAAAACATTTGCGAATCAGAATAATTTTTTGAAGACCATTAATTACAGTCCCGTGTTGGAGTAGACATGTTTCTGACAGCTCGAATTGCACTTTCGGAGGGCGGGGGAGGGTAGAATTGGAACAATTAGGGAAATTTTTTCTCCCCGACTTGCACCATTTTGCTACGAGAGAAAACCTCAGGCTAAATCTGGCGATCTAGGTTAGGAGAACTCCATGAGTTAGAGTTCGTTGACCCAGTAAGTCACGCGCACGCGCTCTCCGCGCGTTGCCATGGGAACTTGGACTACCTTCCGCTCGAATGTAAAGAGGGTGGGAGGAAAGCAGATTGGGTTTCAGATAAACAGCTCGTGCACAAATGTATATTCCATGTTTATCAACAGCAGTTGTTGAGAGAAACTGGTGGCAGAGATAATTTATTTGTTACTATCCATACATAATATATATATATAAAGCTGTCTGAATCTGCAAATAATAATTTATCGTTTGGTGAATCTTGAATTTTTTTCTTCATAATTTACTATGAGATTATTACAGCAAATAATCTGATAAGATTAAAATGCAGTTGTTTTCTGGTTTTTCTTTATATTGTCAATTAAGAAGATTTAAAAAATTAAAGATAAAAATTGGAGAAATTCAGAAAAAAAATTTGAGAAAAATGGTAGTTTTAAATATATTTTCTTTATTAGGTCATTAAAAATCATTTGCACATGGAAACGCTGCACATATTATTTTCTAATTTGTTAGAATTATGTCTATTGATGGTATCATTCAAAAATTTTTACAATTCCTTTTTAATAAAGTTAAAGTATGTCTAGCATTTCTTGTTTTTTAACTTTAATAATGTCGGTAAGCTTGTGCTTCCAATGAAGATTTCAACACTGGAGAATAAATAAATAATTTAAGCTGTGTAATATAAATGGTTCTGTTTTTGATTTATTATATTGTTACACTTTTTATAGTTACTAGGAGGATTCTATTTATGTAGGGGAACTTCATTATAATTTGTATTTTATACTTATCACGTTCCATGTCATGGCAATTCCGGTAATTTTAAGAAAATAAAGTTTTTCCAATAAATAAGTAAATAAAAAGATGAAATTGTTATTATGCTGACACTGTTAAAATTTTAGTGTTTATATAGAAGAGATTTTAATTTATCTATAGAATTAATATAACCAGTTTCCTCTTACATAAATCATTGAAAAAACTCATACTTCTACAAATAATTCCACAATTAAATATAAAATAAATTGCATTAAATTAATTTTGGCTTCAATACCATTGAAATTAAAGTTGATTAGAAATCTATCACATAGGAAGAGACATTATTTTTCCGATTATTACTTTAATAAACGTTACCATTATGGCGCTATAATAAAACAGGTGATAGAATTAAAAATGTATTAATAATTTGTGTCTAGTTTTTTTTATAACACATATTATTCGAAGAAATATTAATCTCCTCTTTCATATTTATTTATTCATTCATTCATTCATTCTTTAAATGAGAGTATTTAGAATATTTTGGTTCTATGCTTGTTGTAGGAAGACTTCTAAATAAAGCAATTAGTTAAAAATTTATGAAAATAAATGCGTATATCTTGTCAGTGATTTTTGGCGTGTTCTGCAGTTTTACTATCGTTTTATATTTGTATTTTAAAAAATCTACATTGTTTTACTTCTAAAATTCAGAATTAATGGCAAATTTTGTGCCAAGTCTGTCTGACAGTTGGCTGTTAGTTTGCCTATTTTTTGAATGCTCAATAATTAAGATGGGTGATTTTTTATAATATTTTACACCAAAATTATAAGTCCAGTTTTCTACTGAATTCTGATAAAAGACAAAATGACTGTCTGTTTGTTTGCTCGAATGTATACAATAATCAAAGAAAACAACAAAAAAGAAAATGAAATTTGGTATTTGGTTCTATATTATAGTTGTGGCGCTTCATCAAGTTTTAAACTCCTTTGATAAAAAGGAAAATATTTAAATCGCATTCATCTCTCAAGCAATAAAGCTGATCATAGAAGTTGAGAGGAGAAAAATCCGATTTTATAATTGACGCTATGAATAACAATTTCCTTTGGAGAGTATCTTCTTTGCCTGGAATATTAGTTGCGTTTAATTTTATTTATATTTCTTAGATCTCTTAAATGACGTTACAGCTTCACTTTCTGTTTTCTCTGGTAAGCTGAGCAGAAAACTATCAATTCTTCTTTCTTAGCTTTTAACAATGGAAAGAAATTGAGCTTTTAAATATTTGAAACTATGAGACTAAGTATTAAAAATTATGCAAATAAATAAATTAAAGTACTATTAATGTTCAGGATGTAATTAAAAAAGCCATTTTTTAAAAAACAATGATATGGTGTAAAAAATAGTCCTCCGTAATAATATTTTCGGAAGCTATCGTGGAAAAATACCAATATCGTTTAATCTTCTATTAATTAAAACTTTAAATAAAATCGTATTAAAGTACGCATTCTCACTTCCCCTCTTCAAAAAAAAATATCTATGCCGAATTTAATGATTATGAGATAAACAGTCTGCTCTATAGAGTATCAACACATTTATTATTAGCTGAGACTAGATTACTATTTATTATTAGAGAGACTATCCTTTATTATTAACAGAGACTAGACAAACTAAAATTTATATCTGAACAATATTTATTCCAAGATGTTTACATATCTAATTCTATCTCTCGCAAAACAATTTCTTTTTTCAGTATATTTGTCAACTGGGTGAAGGATATACATAACTCATTTTCTATTTATTTTTGAAGCCTTGACTGAAATAAAGTTTATCTGCCTTTTACATACTCCAGCAACTTGGAAGATTTCGAAAATATAAAGAAGCAAGCTCACACATTCCGAACATAAATCCGACCTTAACAAAAATTCGAGTGCCCAACAGAGCGCTTAACAGGTTACTACTCCGCCATTTACTCACGCGAAAATCCAGCGTCTAACTGTAACCTTGTCTTCCACCATTTACATTTGAATATTTTACTGCTGCACCACCCTGAACAAAGAAAGGCAAGCAGGCAGGATGGTGGAAAAATCGCATGCAGGTTTCTGTTGCATTTATTATTATTTTGCGTGGAATCATATTCATAGGAAAGGACGGGTGGTGCAGTCTTTTTAGAGGAAGGAAACCGGTTTTCCTGCATCGCAAGTGAAAGTGACGGGAGGGGGAAGCAAAAGTGAAATCATGATCAGGTCACGCGTTCATTGATCCCGACTGGGAACTAGATATAAAAAAAACAAGAAAGTATGTCAGTGTGACTCCTCAGTTCCGTTCACTTTCGCTCGACTCGTGGTAGGTACTGGTGCTGCCATCTGGTTGGTACACGAGTAACTAGGACACAATGGATTGTTGCTTGTTAAGAAATAAGTGTAATTGGTTTTGGTTGAATACTTGGGTTTGGGGTTGTTCGAATGTTTTTGTCAGTGATATTTACATGTTTTTGCAAACATGTCAGTGATTTTAAACTCTTGTATTTGTTGTTAATTGTTTTTGATTGTTGTCTGTTTGGATTAATTGATTACGGACTTTTTGACTACGTAAAGTAAAGTATTCATTTTACAGTGCTATGAATTTGAAAATAACAAAACTACATTACTGAAATAATTTTTTTTAAATATCATTAAGTACATTAATGAGACTTTTCATTGTAAAATGGTGATAATAATTTGAATTTTGGAAGGAATTTAATTGCACAGTTTTTTTATTCATATTATCTGTATCTCGATTCCGGAAAAAAAAAAAATCACATGTAATATGCAAGGGAATAAGTTAATATCTCAAAGGAATATAAATGTATCGTGAATTTATAATTTTTTTTTTCAAAAAATATAGAAAAAAAAATGGTTTTTGTCAAAAATAATTTTAGCACTATGTTAATGGTTCCTCTCTCTCTCTCTCATATACATATATGTAATGATATTTTAACTCTAATTTCAATTTAATTAATTTTCATAGTAACTTCATCTTAATTTAGCCCATAGTAACTTCATTCTAAAATATTCTCTTATTTCGTGATCCAATTCCACTGTCTCTGCTTAATTAATTCAAGAGAAGCTTTGTTAAATTGTTGAATCAGCTAAAATCTAACTTTCCCACACTACGCGTGAAAAGATAACATACCGCTGATCAAGCAAATTCTTTTTTAAAATCTCCCTGTGTTTCCCCTACCTTGTCCACCCGTATAACGAAAATCCCTATCGAAATCTCATAATACATTAGCACTGTAAAGAAGTATTTTCCCTATCAAAATCATAGGTTATATAAGAGCAGGGATAAAATGTCCAAGAGCTTTTTCCTCATTCCTTTCTGTGTCGTTCTGTGTGCTCGTCGCTTGTACATATGCTTGCTTCTTCAAAATGAAATAAAACGACGTCACGAAATTAAAAGTATCTTCATTGCCTTCAAACTGCATTCTACTTCACAAAAATAATATTACATATATATAATATATATGGATATTCCAATTACACTTATGGATCCATTTATACCTAATATTTTGTTGTTAAATGCTGCTAACAGCACACAGTTAGTGATACGTGTACATGATGCACGATAATATATAATAACTGATGGTACATAAAAAAAAGTTATGCATGGAAATTGTTGATGACGCTCAATTGATAAGATTGTGCATAATACATGCTTCTTCATGTTAATTGATGATGTACGACACAATATTACAACTTGAATGAACAAAAACATGGCATCAGCCTCGTCCATCCAAGCTAAAGACAAAAAAATAAATAAATAAAGTGTGGTGTAATGAAGATCATTATGATCCATGCAGTGAACACTAGAGGATCTATCTTTTCGGGAACATTTCATTAATTATCACATTTCACACAAAACAAACACAAAAGACAAGACACACGCGCGCACACCTCAAAATAGTATCTCGTCTCATTATTTACAATCGCAGGGCACTATGGGATGCGTACCTAATTAAGCATCGCCATTTATTTTCCAAAAGAGAAGATAGGTAATACAATTGCTACACATGGTCTTTATTTCATTTTTATAGCACAAAATATGATGAAAAGAAGAGAAAAAAAATTATAATGCCATAAGAGCCCAAGCTTGTTATTATTATAGCTCTTTTATGCTATAAAGCTAAAATTCATACTGTTATGAAAGAAAGCAATCGATTTCATGAACAACACCCAAAGATTTCATCACACACAGCTGCAATCAAAAATTAACTATAGAACAGTTCCAGTTGCATAAATAGATAATTGAATGTTTGACAAATATTTCCAAAAGAAGAGAATGGTATAAATTTGAAGTAAAAAAATAATTTCTTAATTTTATAAAAAGAGACAGGTAAAATTTTTTTATATAAACTATTATTTTGTTTGAAACAAATAATGGTCCACAGATATGATATCACTGGGAAGGGTGGGGGTCAGAATAATAGTTAAGCAGTTAATTACGTAATATAAAAAAATTATATATAAAAACTTCGTTTATAAAATATTAACCCTCTGCACTCGTCGGATAGTTGACTCTCATTCACCATTCAAGACGGTTTGATATTTTATTTATTTATTTAATTTAGATTGTTAAAAATACATGCAGAATATTAAGAAGATGCAAATGAATTAAATGGGAGAATTCAACTTAAAACAATTAGATATATTTATTTTTCGGATCAATAAACAAATCTTTGTAATAGGTGACTAATTATGCACCGAATTACTTTTCTGAGTACAAAGGGTAAAAGGGTCTTTAGTTCGTATTTTTCTTAGATATTTTTTCGTGCTTCGATTTATTTAACGTTCTTTTTAACCACAAATAAAAAAAAAAAAAGTCATGAAATACTTATAAAAAATCGTTTAATTATTTTTTTTCTGCAAGAGAAGATGACGAAGGGAAAAAAATTAAATTTTTTGCTTAGAATTTTGTTTGATTTTGAACAGATGATTTTTACTTTTTCTCATATCGATATTTGTTCTATTTTTCCAACTAGTTGATTATGTCAATGATTAAAAAAAAAAAATCGTCTGGTAAATTTCTGCCCTCGAAAAAAGACTTCCAAGAAAAAAAATTAAATCGTTTGATTTTTTAAAAATTATTATTTTTTTTATAAATTGACAAGTAAAGGGGGCAAAAAATGAATTAAAAAAAATTCGAAGAGAAGAACATGAACCCTCAGCAACGGCATGCGCCGTGAATTTCTGCGCGCCAAATCACCCTCTCGAAATCAAGGTCGGCCGTAAACGATCTGGTGTACGGCTTCATCCGTCGCCAAATGGTTTTCACGTGGTTTCACGCTCATAACGGTATACTGCGGGTCTCATCTATGTCTTCTTTCACTCGTTTTTTTCCCCTTTTGTTTAAAATGCTAAATACCCCCTCCTACTTATCTTGAAATCCTTGTCTAGTGAATGTGTACGTGAAGTCTTTAGAACTCGAGTAGTTTGTTCGAAAGCTCCACTTTTTCCTTGTTCTCTTTCACTCGGCATGCTTGACAGATTTTGGGATTGTTGATGTTTGAAGCCATGCCACGTGATAATCATCCGGGTGAGTATTTAATTAGTTGCCAAAAAGTGGTTAATAAATGTTGGATTTTTTTTTTTAAATAAAAAATGTTTTATGGAACAGGAAAGTGCAAGGTACTTTGATAATACAAATTAGAAATATAGCTACCCCAGTTATTATTAAGTAAATTTCTAGATAAAGTTTGTTTTAAAATTAATAATGGAAAACACAATGATTTGATGCGATATTTTTCTTTTATTTTTATTCAGATTTTTTTTAAAAAAAATTCGATTAAAATATGATACTTCGTTTTCACTTTTATCATTGAAGAATGATTCTTTGATAATTTTTTTTTTTTTTTCTGTATTGGAAAAAAGAAAAGAAGGAAAGAAAATCCATAACCCATTAATTAAAAAAATTCTGCAAAGCAAGAAAAAAAAAAAAAAAACTGAGATTTAATGAATATTTACTAAAAGATTTTTAAAAATATTAAAATCGAAATTCCTATACGAGCGACGGTATGAAATGACATCTATTGTTATATCGAAAAACAAAATTTCATAATCTGTTTATGTTAAAAGAATTTATCATTTATTTCTATACAAACCTTTAATAAATGTTAATTGTATTGAGCTATGGAAAATATTAGCTAGTAAAAAAATTCATTTTGAGATTAATTGATTGTAAACACAAAAATATATATTTATCAATGTAATTTCTAATTTCTTTCATATACACGATTTAAGAGATTTAAAACTATTATTTTCTGATATTTTTAAAAGCTTGTTTATTGTGCTAGAAATAAAATTTACATTCTTTCATATTTGAATTTTAAAGAATTTTCTGACCCTCCCCCCCCCTTTTTTTTTTCTTAGAGCACTAAAGGTCTTGAGTGTATGCAATCCAATCAACAAACATGAAAAAAAAAAAATTAAACCATTTCGTAATATGAGTTTAAAATTATCCTATAAAGATATTATAAGTTATTCATACCTTATGCTACTGGCCCGGAAATCCATGTTTACGTTCTTTATGGAAATTTCTTCTACGTGAGACTGTTACTTGGAAATGTATTATTCCTAGACTTATATTATTAAGCAAAAAGTTTCCGATTTTCTTCGGGTGTCCCATTTATAAAAGTTAACATTCCCTGATTTTTCTCTTTTATATAAAGTCATTATTTTATATAAAAGAATTAAGTATCATATAGGTATATTGGATAAAAATTAGCAGTTAAACAATCCCCCCCCCAATTTATTTTATTTAATAAAAATAAAAAAACATAAGCTTCTTTTTATAGTGTATAACAGAATTTCAATTTCGCATTAAAAAAATATTGCGTAGGTATACAGTTAAGAGTAAAGTCAAAAGAAAAATGTTTTATATATTTCTCCTTTTTAAGCGACCGTCTGTAATAGAAAGAATCGCTCATACTCGTATATCATCAGTGTATTATATATTGTCAGTATATAATATAATATATTGATTTGCATATTTTTTTCCTGTTACAGAATTTATATTTGAAACAATAGGACCACTTTAATTCATTTTTTCCCCCTTTTTTTGTTGTAGCCATTTTTTTAGATGTACCAACAAAATATTTATTTGTTAAATTTAGATAAGTGAAAGTGATGTGTAAATGATGAAGTCACAAGAATCGAATTAAATGGATGTATCCTGCTTTCCTGTCCCTTATCCAGACTTGACCCTACTCCATATCCAACAATTTCTAAAACAGTTTAGAATGAAAATCAGCACTTCTTAATATTTTCTTTTTATAAAGAATTAAAATCATAGCCAGATATTAGCTATTTGCAAATTTGCGCTCACATAAACCTTTGCCTTTACTTTCGTCACTAAAATTATTCAACATTCTTGCGCCCTAGTAACGGGATAAGAAAATCGGAGAAACACAGAACCCAAAGAAATAACGATTTTTTTTTTCCCTTATTCATTTTTTTTTTGGAATGCAGCCAGCGCGTCCCTTATGCGCGTGGAAGGTCATTTCTATTTTATTTCTAAATTTTTATGTTTATTTCAAGGTTTGCTGCCTTTTGAC
This sequence comes from Argiope bruennichi, assembly GCF_947563725.1. Lineage (NCBI taxonomy): Eukaryota > Metazoa > Arthropoda > Arachnida > Araneae > Araneidae > Argiope > Argiope bruennichi. Next base: position 61,510,850 of record NC_079156.1, on the reverse strand, counting down.
GTTCTTTTCTGATGTCTAACACAAGGTCAAGGGTGGCATTCAATCCGTGTGTTGGTACAGCCTCGCATTGCGTCGCGCGCACCAAACAAATACTTTTCTCACGCGAGCATTTTTTTTTTCAAGTCTGGCAATGTCTCCCCTTTTATTGCGCATCTAATGGGAAAATGAGATTATTTATTTAAATCCTTTTGAAAAGTTTGAATAACATTTTTAAAAAAAAATAATTTAGGTAGGGTAATGTGGCATTGGATCCGATTTTTCATTTATCGTCTGCTGTCACAAATAATAAATAATAAATGTTTCCTTTCGTTCAGGCGAGCATATTCTTAGATTGTAGTGTGAATATAAATAAGTTGAAATCAAGATTCAATTCTATTTTCGGTTTAAAAAAATAATTTAAATAAAGTATTCTATTTTTTTTTATTAAGGTTAACAGCCTTAGCTGTTCCGTATCCGTCAAGCTATCTCTCATTTTTTTTTTTTTTTATTTATCGTTTGCGCACATGTATAATAAATATTTTGTTACGTGAACTTTTAAGATTCGGATACGAAAATAAATAAAATATCAAGAATTATATTATATATTTTTTTAATAATTTAAAAAGTACGGTTGCGGTTATTCATTTTGTAAATATGTCACTTACTTATTAATAGAACATCTTTTTGACTATTAATTACAATAGACTGTTCTTAATTTAAACTAATAAAAGAAATAACATAAATGCACTAATTTGTGTTTATAATATTCACAAAAAAAAGTAACTAGATTTTCTCATTTTTGTCTTAAAAATTACTAGTTTACATTAAAAACATTCCAAAAAATAGAGTAACGATTTAATTTTTATAAAGTTATTCATATATTTTTTTATTTTTAAAAATATTTATTATAATCTGGATATAGGTATCTTATTCTCTATATATTACTAATTGATTGTATCGTAATTTCTTTGAGTTTTGTTTTGATATGCACAGTTTGATACGTTTCAACTGTCGTTGTGAGAAAGTACGTCGCCCCAAAGATTCAAGCAATCTATTGTTGATTTTTTCACCGCTTGACCCCTCCTCTGAGCCCTTTTGGCCCGTCCCCTTATATCCAAAGCTTCCCAGATTGGGTACTTTTTTCTAACCACTGACCACTTAAGATGGCTATGATTTCTCCTTGCCTCATTGGTCAAATCTAAGTCGCCTTCTAGCAAATCCCTACGAGGCCTAATTTTTATGGTTCTGCATTAACATTTAGTCTGAATAACATTTAGCTCCCTTTATAAGAAATCTTGTGCTATAAAGGATAGAATATCCCTTAATCTAAGATAAATAATTTTGACCACGATTCCAATGCAGTTAAAAATATTGTTATATATTTTATTAAAATTTAAACATTAGTTATCAAAATTATGTGTTATTGAAAGTTATTCAATATGACCTTTAATTTTATGGGGCTTTGGATATACCCTTAAGCCGATTAAAAGTATAAATTACGTCATCCATAGGTCATGTGATTGCTTACAGCTTTGTGTTCTATAATGTGAATTTTTCACCCATTCATTAATTATATGGCGCATTTGAAAGAAGTAATTGTTTCTAAAATTGTATTTCTTTCCAATTTTTGTTATTATTATTTCTAATTTAACGAATCGTTTGTTAATATTTTTGGTACGAAATAATAGAGTTGCAAACGAATGTTTTCTCTTCTATTTTTTCAAATGCATTGTGGATTGGCAGACGATTCAATCCGATGATGGATTTGATCCAAATTTTGATACACATTTAGGATTTTATTGATAAAATCTTATGCAGTATTTCGTTCATCTCGCTCACTACATTTGTAAGATATCCTGTTCATACGTAAACAGAAGGGAAGACTAACAGTATGGTGACAGAATTTAACTTCAGTTTGATAGAAATTTACAATTTTGATGTGAAAACCCCGCCACAAATCGAATTTATTCTTTTATACCTGGCTGCATTTTTGTGTTACCGTTTTCCCAAATACACATAATTCCTGGAATATATTTTTCGGTCTTGAAGATATTTAAAATATGTGTGTGTATTTTGATGATTATAGTATTTTCTGTATTTTGTAGAAGAAAGAATAAAATTCATAAATAATCATTTTTTTTCAAACATAAAAAATGAATTTTCGGCCATGTTTATTCATTTAGTTATTCGAAAGTTCGTAATTCTCTCCGTAAAAGAACTATTTTGCTAAATCTCTCTATATTATTATTCTATCAATGATCTATTAAATTGATTCAATATTTACAAAATAGTTACAATTTCTTTAATGCTTTTAATGTCTCAATACTTTTTTGTGCCAATCACAATAACTTTTACACGTGTCGTATATTCTGCCCCCCCCTTTTTTTATGTACAGCAATAATTCACAATTGCTGATACAGTGTCTGCACGCTGACGTACTGCTGTCTAAGTTTGCATTAACCTTGAATGAGATATTTACGTGCACCGTCAATGTCCCGACAAAGTCAAGTATCCCTTCGTTCTATCTTCTCCCCTCCCTCCCCCTTTACTGTCTGGAAAATCTCCGGATCGTCTGCGACATTCTTGCGGAATTTCACAACTTTTTGGAAAATAAACAAATGATGTTTGCCGAAGATTGGGAAACGTTCCGCTCTAGTTACACAATTGGTGTCTCATTTATGAAAAATCGAGAAATTCAGGTGTTCGAATAAAAATAGAGTTATTATGTGTTCGATTACAAATCGAATGTTCAAATTCAAACGTTTCCGCGAAAATCGTCTGCAAGAAAAAAGTGATTGCATCATTTGAGTGAAATTCTGTTTTCAGAGTCAAATTCAGATATTAATTGAATTATTTCATTTTTCTGGAATATTAGAATTTTTTATCAATTTATTTTTGTTCAAAATTAGACTATAAATAAATTGTACTAACGTAAAATTTTTTTAACGAAATATGTAAAATAATAGTTATTTGAAATTGATATATTGCGATTTCAAATGATTGGTTTCAAAATCTTCAATTTTTAACAATCATATCAAATTTTTAAATTTAAAAACATGTTTTTGTGATATATTTTAGTACATTTAGCGATATTTTCTCTTTGGCAACAATTCTTTTCGTAAACAACTTTATCTTTTACCTATAAGAATAACGAATTGCGCAGTATATTAAAAAAAGAAAATAATGTGAAATTTATCAAAATCTGTTATTTTTTATTTTTATTTTGCCGTTTTATCAATTTTTTTTAAAAGAAACACAGTTGTATGAGGAGTAATATTTCATGTTCCGTCATTTTTTTTAAATCCAAAATTACATATTTTTCATAAATGCATTCTATTAAAACTGTAATAAACTAATTATTATTTTCTTCTATATAGGGTTAATTCTTTGATACAAATAATTATTTACTCTAATTTTAATATTAAATTTCGTTTTTATTAAAATATCTTGCACTAAAATCACTTCAAAACCATCACTAGTACTTTGAAATAAAATATTTTCAAATTTAATGGAATTTCCGCTTAATTTATGAATGCATTGCAGGAATAGTCCCTATAACAATAAATATTTTCTAGTTTAGTTTCTACAATAATAATTTTTTTAAAAGGGAGAGCTTTTCTTTGGCTTATTATTAATGATTAAATATACAAAGTAGTTATAAAGCTACTTAAATGAAAAAACATTGTTTTGCAGACGATTCAGTACTTTAATGAATAAATATCAGTTTGCAGACGATAATTACTAAAATTGCGTAATTGCATTCGATTAAGCTTTTTCCTCTTAAATCAGAACAAGATATGTTTTCTAAATGTTTCTTTGTAATGAAAAAGTTGCGACTATGTTTCAACTTTGTTTTTCTTTTATTTTAAATTTACCAAACGATAAAGTCAGCGTTACTTGATATGGGCATCTAAAAATTGCGCACTCAGGATGGAAGCCTTAAAAATAAATCAATAATCGCTATCTTTAGAGGCATAACCTTGAACTATATCTCTCTCTTCATGAGTTTTTGTTAATCTAACTGATCACCCCCCACCCCTCTCCTATCTATCTTAGAGTGATTATTGTTTGCATAGAGGTGACTTCTGACTTAGAAATTTTATTTCGTTTTGATTAAGTGGCCATTTTTAGAAGATATCATTGATTAGTTATTGATCAGTAAAATTAATATCTCGTTAAAATGTTTTAGATATGGCATTATAGGTAATTTGATTAGGATGCCTAATTGAAACTGTTGTTGAAATCGGATATGTGTTGTGATGTATATAAATTCCACAAAACTAGATAATTATTATATTTTCATTTATTTTTCTTTTTAAATTTTACTTTTTCTCTTAAAATCTCGCAAATGTATTATTAATACAGTCAATAAATTAAAAAAAATTAATAAAAAAGCATCTTAAAAATAGCATTTATCAAGGGGATAAAAAGAGTATAACTATTTTTTCACGATTTCAGCTCTTCTGAAATATGTTTAAATTTTCGAATTTTAAGAAAACTTAAAATTTTTATTTGGATGATGTTATTTAAAGTCTGAAAGATATTTTTATTTTTAATTAAAATATAATAATGAATAATAAATACGTATAAATTGTCAGTATACATAAAATTTCTTTAACGTTTTTGAATATTCAAGAATTTTTCGAATGTTTATCATTAAAATTAGAAGCTTACTTTATAACTCAAAAGGCAATCCCCCCACCTCATAAGCTCAGAAAAAAAAATGTTCAACTTCTACTCTTTATTTCGAGCAGTAGACGTATTTTTCCGCACATTTTTGTGCAAATGAAACGAAAGAGCGCTTAGCAGCCAAAAGTGGCAGCCGTGCGTGTCACTTGGCATCCGGGACTCATCAGCAGCTCTGGCGTGTCCTTGGCCTTGACCAGGAGAAGAAAACGCTACTTCGGATTTCGGATCGGCTGCTCGTGACGTCATTGGGATAAAATGGCTGCTGCAGTGGTCTAAGTTGCTGTACTGACTGCGCAGTGTCTGAAAAAGTATCCTGTACTTCCAATTTGCAAGTCTGGAAGTCAGTTGCTAACATCCGTAATCGAAAGAAAATCATTTGGCTTCGAATGAAATTGTTCCAAGAAAAATAAAAGCTGTGTACCTCTAACTGAGTCGCCTCTAGTTTAGAAATTTTTATATTTTATTTACTTTTAAAATAAACTTGTACAAGCATAATTAGTAGTAGAGAAAGTGTCATTTTGTTCATTTATCGTCTGCTGCTAATATGTTAATTTATCTGCTTATGATAGATTAACTTATAAGCAGCAAAAGATATTTTATTATTTAATTTCGGTTGTTAGGTGTAAATATAAAAAGCTTATAAACGTTAAAAAAAAATAATTTAAAAACAAAACAAACTTTTTACATACACTTCCTTGCTATTATAGTTTTTGGTATCTTTTTGTTTAGTTTTCTAATGAAAATAATTATTAAAATCCTTTAAAGTATTAAGTAAAATCCTTTCGCATTCTGTAAAAAAAAAAAAAAAAAAAAAAAAAAAAGGAGGATTAACGAAAGGATGTGTTACAGGTTATTCTATCCAAGTTGATAATGTATGTTATTAATAATTTTTATCGAATGTTTTCATTTTTTCTTTTTCTTTTTTTTTTTTTTAATTCGAAAAAAGTTAGCATTTTTATATGTTACTCAAAACATTTTTTTTTTAAATCGCTGTGAAAAAATTTTGAAAACTATATCTTCTTTTTTTTCTGGTGAACGCAAAGTAGACTTGAGTCAATAAGTGAGTAACTTTTTCCAGCAAATAAATAGCATATAAGCATTATTTTTATATATATCTTCTTCTCCGCAAAAAAAAAAAAAAAAACCTTTTGTTCTAAGAAAGTTTTATTTTTTTCTGAGATGATATAAGAAGATGTTAGCGTAATATATTCTCAAGGTAGATTCCAAAAAATTATTTTTAATTACAGCACTGAACAACTATTTTCCCAATTTTGCGAAATGCTTTCAAAATGAATGAATTGTTTTACTGAATTAGAAAACGATTTTGTTTTCTTAATTTCCCACGAATATTATTTTTAATTTTGATTTTTTTTGTGTGGCATTTTTTTCTTCTCATCTTCATGGATAATACAAATAAGCCACTCAATTTGAAAAATTTCCAATATAAAATTCTCGGTTTATTAGTTTGTTGCTCTATTTTATCCAGGTTACAAACAGATATTTATATTATTACTTATCTATATTATTTAGAAATATCAGTCTAATATTGTAATATAGATATAATTATCACTGTTATAACACGGCCATCAAAGAAAGAAGAAACGTGAAATAATTATACCAAATCTTCGAATAATTATACTAAATGTTATAGGAGAAATCAATTCCTGATTCAGGAATTTTTTGTAACAGTTTTATTGTAGATGTTTGCTAAAATCGTTTGATCATTCCGTTTAAAAGTTTAATTTGAAATTTTAGCAAAAAAATCATTAATATTCAGATTTTTCGAAAAATTTCTAGAAAATATTTCCATTTTCCCCCCCAGAATTTTCTGATTTTTTTTTTTTTTTTTTTTTAAACAAATCAGTTAACTTATGAAGTTTGCACATCTTATTTAGAGTATAAGTATTTTTATTGTTCTTCTCTTAATTTTTAAAGTCATTTTTTTCAAGAGATTCAACTCTTCCCTTCCCATGTAACAATAAAACCTGTGCAGTTCTCATAGCAACAAGAATATTTCAAAGGTTTTATCAGCATTGCATCACAGAAACCTTTAGGCCATGGAGTGCATTCACTTTACTGATATCTACACATTAACCCTAAGAAAAAAAATAGTGGTGCATTAACCCAAAGACACATCTGTGATAATTTCGAGGTCACTTTATACTCGAAACTAATTTTTTTAGGTGCTAAAGTGGAATAATCTTTTGTTATTTTTGCACCATCTCATGATATCCATGTGTTCTTTATGAGAGCTTAAGTGTGTTTCTGTATAGTGCTTTTGTTAGCCCTTTATCATTTTTGTTCGATAAAGCTGTTTCAAATTTTTTATACCTTTTTTTTCACTCATTTAATATAAAGTTATAGGACGTTCAAGGTCATTGTTTTTTTTGTGTTTTTTTTTATTTGCATTTCATGAACGTGAGAAATATGCCATATGTTATCATTTCATGTCATAGTAGGTTATCAAATTTTTAGCATGCAGCAGTGTTTGGTTTAAGTACATATTTTAACGATCATTCTCCTTTGTCTAATCCCCCTTTCCAATCAGTATTTTAATCGCAAAGAATGTTAAAAATGTTAACGATAACGACAGAAAATAATTTGAGATTAGAACTGAAGTTTATTTTATTGACTTATGAGAATATATGATATGAACAAGTAATCATAATTACTTTATTGCTGTTGTCAGTTATCATTCTGTGTACTAATTAATAGATAAAGGTATATTACATTATTATTTTTATGCTCCCAAAATATCCCAAATAGGTAATAAATTTTCAGTTTTATAGAAATGGCATTCATCGATTAATACCTTTCTGAATTTTCTTAATATTTATATGTAGTATATTCTTTATTAATAAAGATTTTTTTAAATAACATTTTTTGATTTAAAAGTCTTTTTACTTGTGAATTAAAATGTATGAAAAAAAACAAAGACAAAAAGAAATTCAATTAATCAATTGTATAAGTTTAATTTTTAACTAATATGGACATTAACAATAAAATATATTGACAACATTTTTCAATAATTTAATAACGTTTTTTAGAAATTTCGAAGATTTTTTAAATAGCAATGAAGTAAACTTTACTTGCAAATTAACTATTAGAGCCATTTAGATACTCCTTAAAATATTAGAGCTATAAATTAGTAATAATAAAGTTTTTCCATTTATTATTGACTATTGATTGATTTCATTTGCATCTCATTTGAATCCAAGTGAAACGGTACTGCCATCTGTTGCTCGTTGAGAAAAATATAATCTAATTTTAATAAATCTTTTTTTTTTTATGGTTTTCGTCCAAAATTGCGATATAAAGTCTAGATTTAATCATATGACACAGAAATGTGATTAGAACCCATCTTTAATTAATTTATTGTTTTTTTCTGATGCTTTAGTTAATGAAGAATATTTCTAGATTTTGAATTGTTTACCCAAACTTTTATTTGTAAAAATATGAATTATTTAATGTATAAAAATAATCATATGTGTCATTGTTTTCAAATTAATTATATAGATTTCCATTAAAAATTAATAAACAAAAGTAAATTTTGTTAATATTTTTATTCAACAAGGAATTTCTACTTCTTTTAATCATTTTTATTCTCAGTTTTTAAATAAAAATATGTTGTTTTGGAATCTGTTGCTATCTTATAATAATAATAATAATTAATATACAATGAATTAACTATCTTCGGTTATTTTTTATTTTGATTCGTTATAGCGCGCCTGTGGTGGAGCGCCATCTATTGAATATGGCCGTAAACTTTGCCTCATGTGGCTTCGGTGTCAATGTACTTGACCTACATTGACACACGCCGTCGTCATGGCAACACTTTGTCCTCTTCTTCGAATAACGCTTAGCGTATTTTATTTTTATGTGGAAAGTAATTCAGGGAATTAATTCGGCTTAAAATGTAACCAAATAAATCAGACAGTCGTAATGGTGGTTACCGAGTTTAAATTTTTTTCCGTAAAGAGAGTTAAGTAAAATGTTCGATGAAAACTTTGATGGTTTAAGAAACTAATTTAAGATTCAATAAGATATTTTAAAGATATTATAATTTTTTTTTTTGAAGTTTGTTGGGTCCCCCCCCCTCCCCCCTGCATTTTAGCATTTTTTGACTCTTGTTTATTTCAGTATATAAAATGTCTCTGTAATATTAGGGTGAAATTAAAAGCATTTTAAACAATTTTCTTTCTCAAATAGTTTTCTGAGGGAAGACTTTGAAAACCTTATGTTTTTTGCCATGATACAAGGAGATTTTCTTTTCATTAAAAAAGTATTATTTTTTCTTTTGATAATTTTTGTGTATTGTTTTTGAAAAATCGATCTTTCGCCATATCATAGCAAATCTTTGATTAGCTATTTTTGAATAGCGAAAATATATATATAAAAAAATTCAATTGCTAAAATAAGTCACAGAATCATTTAAAATCAAAATATGAAATTATAATTTTGGGAATATATTTAAAATTTAAATTGCTTTAATTTATTATATGAATAAATAATTCATGCTCTTATTTTATTATTTGGTTTGGATTTTATATTTAATAAAATACTGACAGTTGAAATATTTTTGGAAATTTTTTCTTAAGATTACAAATCTATTTTTGGTCTTGAAATGATTTAGATGCAAAATAATAGGAATCAAGTTCTATTCTGATTCCAAAAATTTAAATTCGTTCAACATCTTTGTTCTTTTTATGACGAAAAATGATTTAAATATAATTTTTTTTAAATATATACGTATTATTCATTATAATAAATATTATGGTTTCCTAAAATAGTTTTGTTCCTCAAATTAACTGTATGTTAACACCGCTAATATAGAGCAAAAATCTAACTTAATTAATAATTAAATTCCAAAAATATTGAAATATTTAATCATTGTTAGTGCATTATCATCGACAACACATAGATATGCAAATTTTCAAAATTGTTGTATATTAAAAAGTAAGTAAAAAAACACACACCAACAGTCAAATTAATTAATCAATCAAATCAAGTTAAATTTCAAATAGCTTCTAATTATGATAATGACCAGTAAAATGATCTTCGATTCGAATCTATGTATAGCTACGAATGATTTAAATTGAAATAAAGATAGACTATTCTAGTTTAAAACATTATCATGGTACTATGTTTTGGACTAGAAGTTCAAATCTCTCTTTTTTTTTTTTTTAATCTAATTTGTTTCGCTAATTGTCCAGTTACCTGATAATCCGAATTGGGATTGATTCCAATTAATCGTAGATATTGGAGCTCAACTGCATATAGAACTAACCGGCATGGTCTCCCAAAACTTTCTCGCATACACAAGTATTACAAGTACAAGTATTACAGTACAAGTATTACAAATACAACAATATTACATAACATGAGAGTTATTTGGTTCGTAATATATTAAAGAAAACCAGCGTTTTTGTTTTATTAATTGCATCCCATTGGCGAACAATAATTATGTTACACTTAATTGGAGTGCGATTTTGTTTGGCGATTAATTGTCGAGATGCAGTTAATACGCAAGTACCAGAAAACCAAATATATATTTTAAACAACTTTTTATCCAAACAACTGAAACCAGCATTGGACGTTGAACTACAATTTTGATCGCAATATTACATATCAAATTTAATTTATTTAAATCATTGTATTTTTGATCTATCGCTTTTACATATATGCAAAAGTAGACAGTCAACCCCTTGAAAAATTTAAATAAAAAACGGACCAGTTTGGTGCATTTTAATCAAATTTGAAACGTCTGGTTAATTTAGTGTAGTTTAGTAAGACCATGTCTGAGGATTGGATAGCGCTTTCTCTAAAATGTAATCACTGCGTTACGTGGTATTTATTACATCAAATATCACATTCTGTTACGCATCGAAAAATAACAATTAGTAGGAAAAAGCCTTCACCTATCTAAAGGTTTTTTTTTAAAAAAGATTCTTAAGCCTATTTGTTGCAAAATCCTTCCTTGGATTGAACAATAAATAGTCTTCGAAATTTCTTGACACTGGCCTTCCCAAGAGTCCTTGCCGACGCATTTTCTTATGCATTATTGCATAATTTTCCCCCCAATTCTTCAGTGACTTTCCGTTTTGTCGTGTTTAATGTGTGATTGTTCTTGAACGCAGAGGAAAACGTTTTCGAGGTTAACTGCAAGAAAGAAAGCGAACTTTGGAAGCGAGCCCTGAAGAGATCCACATTTAGCTGAAGGTCTTCGTATTTCGAAACCTCTCTTTCCCACTCTTTATGCAATCAAGGTTGCCATTCAGTACTTTTTAAAAAAAGAATTATTTAAAAAAAAAATCGTTCTGTCTTTATAAAAACCGTCTTGATTAGACGCGTGTTGTTATTTTTATATGACGTAGAAAGGTAACTTGGGTTAATTTATTATGTTTCATAGTTTTGTTATGTCTCTGTTGTATTGTTGTTAATTTGTGGTTACTATTCAGTGTAAATGAATTTCTTGAGGTTGTGTAATTGTATGTTTTTATATTGCTAATTCAAGTGGCAGCTTTCTGTTTAAATGTGAAATGTTTACATTAGTCTCCGAAATAGAAGAGTGCAAAAAAAAAAAAAAAAAATCACGACCTTTTTTTTTTATAAAGGATGAACGTAAGAAAATATCTAAAAAAAATCTTTTTTTTAAATTATAAATAAAGGATATCAAAATTTGTTAATGGAATTTGATTCCCTTTTGTTATAATTCCTTTTTAAATTTTTAAAAATTAATTTTTTTTTGTGAATTCAAATTATTAATTTTTTAAGCACTTTGAATTTTCAATCTTCCTGAAGTTTTAATATTACGATTAATAAATGAAAAATTTAACGTTCACTCTTTAAATGTCCGTAAAAATCTATTTATTTTAGTTCATTAAGCTACTAATAGAGTCCAGGTGTTATTAATTAATAAAATAATTAATGAGAATCATTATAAATTCTATAGAGGTGACATGCTTCGTGCTATACCAGTGATATCACTTGCCATTGTGCCATCTTTTTTTTTTTACTTTACCGATAAGGTAGTTGTAATAAAAGTACGCTATTGCATTTCTTTTATATTATTTTCTTGTATGTTTATGTTCATTAAATGGCCTTCCTTTTTGCCCAACCCTCTTTAATCCGTTAATCCCTCTAGTAAGTGAGCATACGCTCCTCTCTAAGCACTTTCACTGGTCACGTGAGCCGTTCCTTCCTGGTCCAGTTCGCACGTGTTCCTCCCCCTCTTCCCAAATAAAAAAAAAACAGGTGATTTCCCCAGATCACCTATATGAAAAAAAAGTCGACTTCAACAAATCTCTACTTCCTCAATGGTGCATTGACCTCCATTCGAACTGCCCCCCCCCCGTTTTACCCTCCCTATGCTCCTCTTTTTTGAATGGGGGATTACGCTTTGTAATGGGGTGGGGAGAGGGGATGTGTTCCACTGATGGGCAGCCCCGCTATTGCTTTCTTAACGCACATAGTTTGGGGCAGTATTAGGGGTGGTTGACCTACAGGTGGAAGATTTCGGAATTAGTTATTAAAAAGTAAATTTATTTTGTATTAATGAGTTTCATTATTTTAGTTTTATGGCATTTTCTATGAGCTTTTTACTATTTTCATAGATTTGAGTGATATTGTGAATTTAATTCAAAAGAATTATAACAGAATTATAAGAATTATAAAATCTAATAATATTTTTTTTAAAAATGCTTGACACTAATTAAATATGTAAGTGATTCAGTGAGAAATTATTTATTATTTTATCGATTATTTAATTTTTTATTAGAATTCATTCGTTTCAGGGTTTTTTTATTGCTGTAAATTTTTTTAAATTAAAGTTTTCAGACAAACTTACGTTAATTAGGTTTTATTAGAATCTTTTGTAATTTGTTCTAACATGACACAACAAAAAATATTCATATTTTAAGTTGTGGGAGATTTTTTTTTTTTTTTTTTACCTTCTCGGAAAATATTAAACATTTTTGCAAGATTTTTTATGGTTTGCGAACAAGTCATTTTTACAATGAATAATTTATTTCGTTTGTAAGAAAAGTCTGTTAAAGTTTTAAAAGTTATTAGCATTTATTTATTTGTACGTTTATAATGATAATATATTACATAACTATTTTAGTCTTATAATGTGCTCTGTACGATTTCATTCCTTCAAATTTTATAATATTTCAAAAATATAATTTAACTTGCTATTGATAAAATTTTTGAAATTCTTTTTTTTCTTCTTCGTAAAATTTTATTTTCACTGTTTTTGCTACAAACAGTATTTTTACGAATCATTGTACTTGGAAACTATAGAAGTAAGGCAACCTACAATTATTCTTCATATGAACTCTAGTTGCCTTTGGCAACCAGCTTGTGCCTCCGGAATGTTATTGGATACTGGCTTTTATATTATTAATATGCAGAGCATTCATTTAAAATTTCACCTTAATATTTGCTAAAGCTGTAAAATATATATAAAATTTTTTTTCTCAGAATTATTTTGTTATATAAAGGGGGAGGTTTGTCCGTTGTTTTTAAATTTTATATTCATTATAAACTGTTTGTATTATTATTAGCATCAATTAAATTTTTTAATATTTTTTATTGTTAATTTTAATTAATGAAATTTTGATTTTTCAAGATAAAATTTAAATTAAAATCACAAACATTACTTTTTAGATAATTGTCAACTCCAGTTAATCATTAAAGATTTCAAATATTTGAATTGTAAAACTTGGAAAGTCCAATAACCCTTTGCCTTACAACACATTACAGATATATCAGGTATTCATCCGCCTCAACCTAAGTGGAAAAAGAATACCGTCAGCAGGCCAGTGCTGATTTTCAAGGTTCTCCGGTTATTGAACTCGACATCGGGCTGAAGGGAAGGGGGGGGGGAAGTGATGATCGCTTGACGGGATGGTGAAGGGGAGGAGGTTTGGAACCTGGCGGAAACGAAACCGTGATGGTGACGGTCGGACAGTGGACGGACCATCATAACAAATGTAACACGTGGGCCAGCCTAGAAGAAAATCGTTTCATTGTTTGCAGGAAAAAAAGGGAGGCGGGGGTAGGAGGTGGACGCACAGGTGAAAGGTTAGAGCAAGGGGGTGAGCGAGAACGGTGGACGGAAGTTAAGGTTGCAACAGTTCTTTAGGTTGGCCCGATGAAGTCGATGAACCTTGCTGTGGTATGTCGTAAGTATCTGTATCACTTATGGTGAAGTTTCTTGATTTACAGGTTTCAGCAGGCGCAATAGTTTGAGAAACCCAGAGAGAGAGATTGAAATTAAATCTCACTTTTTTTGGAGGAGGTCGTTGCACTAGGGGTCGGCCTTTGTTGTGAAATCTTTTGCAAGTTTTTTTTTCTGGGACTGCCCTCATCCCTCTCCTGCAATCCTGTGGATTGACCACTTTTCCGCTAACTTATTCTCTGGAATTTTGATCAAATTAATTGTTTTAAAGACTACACGGGTTAATGAAATGATTTTCTGTCTGTGGGAAAAAAAAAAGAAAGGTAACGATTGTTCCAGCACGTGGCTCTGTCGCGTGGTTTCTTAGGTCACACAGAGTTTTCTGGAATATCTTGAGAAATTATTTTGAAAAGTTTCTTGTGTGATTTGGGACGAAATTGGAAAAATAACGACAATAGAATACACGAAAGTTATATTCATAAGAAAAGATGACATTTTAAACGATAAATATTTGAATTATATTTTAAAAGTAATTTTTAAAAAATTGATTCAAAATAATTTTTGCAAAAGTAATGAGAAATTAAAAATTTATATGTACTTGGTGTCCAATCTAGGCGTAGCTAATAGCTGGTTTTTAAACAACAAGAAATGGGCATATAAGTTCTGTTTGAAAAAAATTAATAAAATGACATAAAGAATTTTTGTTATTTCAATCAACAAATATGCTGAAAACTTATGAAATCTAAATTTTTATACATCACTACCACTACATTTAAATTTAAATATATCAAACACTAATTTCAAATATTGTATCTAATTTATCAATCGTGCATATCTAGTCTATCAATCTTAATTCTTATATATCAGCCCGTGTGGTTTCTACTATTCGTTTGAACGACGAAAAGTGAAAATGATAATTGACTGATTTTAACGGTCCTGTTAAATATGTAGATTCGGAGGGGAAAAAAAGAAAGAAGGGGGGAAAAAGGACAAAAAAATGCCCATAAATGAATTGAACAAAAAGTTCCACTTTTCTGCGAGCAAAACTTGCCGAGTTATGTAGCTCTGAATATCTCTAATTTTAAAATCTTTTTTTTCCTTGTAATCAAGCGAAAATGTTAATTGCAAATTCATTCAGAAACAAATCTTAAGGAAAATAATAAAATACCATGCTGATTGAAGTTAACGAATAGGCTTTATAAATTTTGTTTATGAATAATGAAATTTTAGTGGTTGAAAGTTGAAATTCTTTTAAGAAAAAATTATACCTTCATAATCGTTTTATAGGCTCGGTTGAAATTACTCATTTTTTTTCCTCGAATCGAATTTTATATCTTACATATTGATTTGAATTATCATAATATTTAATGGAGTTTAATGCCGGTAAATAATGCATTTTTTTCCTGGCACTTTCATACGATGCAGTGTTTTTGTGAATAAATATAGAGCCAACTCCTATAAACATTTGAATGCTAATAACACTTTTTAAAAGTTAGATTATATATACATATTATTACATTACATTAAAAAATTTTTACAAGACACACAAATTTCTTTATCGAAAATCATCACCGATTAAAATTTTGTATGAACTAAATCCATCCAAATTAATTTCTATGGGAAAAAAGGCCTATTATATCTTTCACAGGAAATTCATTATCTTATTTAAGCACTATATTTTGTAACCTAAGATCCTAAACTTCCCTCTTGACATTCTAGAACTTTCCAATTTTGCTTTCAGTTGGGGGGGAGGGGGGGGCTTTTCCCAGATTAACTTTCTCATCTTCGCTAACTAAAAAAAGAAAAATGAATGAAAAGGAGAAGAACTTCCCCTTCGCCTTTGGCCATCATCTGCCCACATTTCCCATTTTTTTGTAAAGGAAAACGAGGCCTGCAATGGTCGTTCCCTAAGAGTGCCCCTTAATAGCAATCGTCTGCTGTGATCTGCCCGGGCCTTGACCCCGAGAGTGCAATGTCCCTTCCTACAACTCTCCCTCTTCTTAGGTATGTATCCGGAAGACAGCAGCAGCAGCGGCAGCACCCCAACAAACAAATAAACAAGACCCCCAATCGTACTTTACACCCCACTTGTAAAAACGGAACTTAACATTCGTACTAACATGGACCAGAACAAACCAACATATCCTGTTTGTTCTTTCGGTAGCTTTCGCCGGGATGTATGTAATACGGTGGTTCTTTCTAGATTAAAATGAACGGAGGAAATGGAATTATGGCTAACGGATGCCACATTGTCCAGAGAAATAAAGATTTTTTTTTTCCTTCGTTTGGTTGGGCTGGCTTTCTCTCTACTGTTCTTTGAGGTTGTTCACATTTGCTTTTATCTTTGCTGAGCAGAGGAAGTATTTTCTAAGTAAATACAGTACACAGGAAAACGTTCTTGGTTAGGAAAAAAAAAAAAAAAAAAACCCCGGTAAAATCAAATAATTCTTGAATCTTTAATAATATTCCAAATTAAACATTGGAAGAAGTGTAATAGGCTTAATTTAATTAAATCAAGACATACTTTCGAAAAAATCGTTTGCCCCCGAAATTATTTACGAATTTGTATATTTTTTGAAGTAGAAAAGTTTATAAAATTAAAACGGATATAAGATTCAATAATGGATTCAATGTAAGTGACGTCATAATGGTATAACGGGCATAAATGCATATGCCGTATAGCATTTAACTATACCTTATTTTCGCTCTACCATAACTTCACTTTATTTTTCTTCTTAGCATACGCGCAACGTATTCTGAAATCAAATCGACTTTACCCATGTGACGTATTGCATATGTACCTGAAATTGATTTCATTACTGACATTTTATCTAGAACAAATGAGCAGATTTTTTTAAAAAAGTGAAAAGAAATGATTAATGAGCAGCGTTTTATAAATCATTTAAAATATTTTTTTGGTAGTGAAACGAAAAGCAAAAGAATGAAACACAAGATATATACATATATCGCATTATTTAGTTCAGATTTTATTTCGATAAACACAGACTAAACATAAAAACCAGCGTTTTAAAACTGAACGGATATAAATTACTCCGTTGTCATATTTTTATGCCTTTTATCCACTGCGACGTCAAATTTCCGTGTATTTTTAGCAAATGTTACAACTTAAATCAGCAATGCTTAAAAAAATCTATTCGATTTATATGTACTGGTCGATATAGTAATAAATTCCCATTCGTCATTTTTTATGACCATATATGAGAGTCATTCGATTGGCTGTTCTTACTACTTACAAGAAAAATTCGAACACATTTCCAGTTGATCAAATATACCAGTGTACCAACACGCGCTGCTGTCGGTCAAGGACAAGTATTTATATATTTTTGTGCGTATCAGACCCAAGCAAGTCTATTGACTCAGTTCCTCTACACGAGATAATACAGCTCCAGATGCGCAGTATCGTTAGAACAAAATACCAGCAAGTAAGATAAACACACGTGCCTTGGGTGACACTCATCATGTGGCCTGTCAGTGACCGACAGCCTTATTTAACCTTAGCCCTGAAAGATAATAGGAATTTATGGCTCTGGATCGATTCATTTTGGTGAATTATTACCCCTTCGAAACAGCTTTTCTTGTTGCTAGACTCTGTTATATGAGAAGCAGTCATACAGTGAATCGTTCATGGTCTTTCCTTTCCGTTGCCATCTACGATTAGTTTAATAAAAATACTAAAATTATGTCTTAGAGAATTTGATTTATTCTTTCTGTTTGGATTTTGGATTAATTGTATAATAATGATAAAAATAATTTTACAGTAGAATTTAATTTTCGTAGATGCCGTTTTCAATAAGATTTATTTATTTATTGGAAATTTTTTTAATTTAGAATGTTATTGAAACCGATACTAATTAATTCTAATGTTTAAAATTAATTCATTCTTTTGTATAGAATTAATTATAATCTTTTCCGATATTGAAATAAATAAAACAAAACATCGTAAAATATGAATTAGAAAAAAAAAAATGCTATTGAAAAATCGTATGCGAGAATTTGATTTATTTAATAAAAGGTTTTTGATAATCCAAACGATATTAATTCACTGTAACAGCAACTGTAAAATAAACGACTGTTAGAATAATTCTGTGTAAAAAAAAAAAAAAAAGAATTTTCCCTCTTACTAATTGCTGTGGTAGTAAATCTGCTGTGTTATGAGAATCTGAATTGCTTTTCAAATTGTAAGTTATAATTTTTTTTAAATGCATAATTTAAATAATTTTTTTAAATTTAATATGCTTAAAATATTTATTTATTTAAAATATCTTAATTTTTCAGACAAAATTTCATGTGAATGTTATTTGTGATATAGAATTTTAATACTGAATTGAATAAATATTTAAAACTAAGTAATTAACTTTTAATTTGTTTTGAATTGTAAATTTTAATTTGTGTTTCCTGTAATATTAACAGAATATTTTAACTCTCCCAAAATATTGTTATTCAAAATTATTTTTTCCATACATTTATTTTAACAAAATTTGCAAATATTTTCAAATGGAATTTTTATTTTGTGAATTACGAAATACTGAAATATAGCATAACTAAACATTTGCTTGTAATTCTAATAGGCTAAAAGCAATGATATAAAATCTGAATAATACTAAAAAATTTTTAAAACATTTTGAGGAAAGAACTTGAGAATGCTAAATTTTAGAATAAATTACTTTACATTCGAAAAAAAAAAAATCAAATATTCGAAAAGACATTAGATGATAGCATGTTTCATTTGTATTCTCAGATCCTTTATAATTGAAACTTTTTTTTTATCAGTGCTTTTCAGGGGCCTGCCAACTCACTTGCATTAGTTCTTGATAAGTCTCACTCTACATCTAGATGTGGAACTAATCCTGACATTTTGATCTCGCAGGTGGAAAATATAAGTAAAAATGTAGCCGCAATTTTATTCCAAGGACTTTTCAACAGAGGTGAATGCTCACTACCACACGATATGCTAGGGGCCCTTTTTCGTAAAACCAAGGACACTCAGGGGGCCTATCAGGATATCTAGTCCCAAAGGGCCTCTCATACTGATAACCCCGTTTCAGGGGGACCTCGTGGTACAGAGAGTAGGGGGCCCTTGTGAAGGTGGACTTGCTTGAAACCATCCTTGTATTTCGAAAGACTTCTACAGATTCTTAAGAATATTTGGTTATGTAATATTACTCAATAGGGTTTCGAAAATTCAAATATTGCAGAAATAGGATGTGATTATAGGGTAGAAAAAGAGGTTTTGTATTACATGGGAGATAAGGTCGAATAGTTTTTTAAAGTAAAGAATAAAACATAGACCGCCCGTTTCCATTTTGAAATAGAAAGTTGAGGGTTCGTGGGTGCGAACTGGAGATATTATGAAACAATTGCGTAAGTATTATTGTGGGTCTTTTTATTTGATGTGGAATTTGCACTCATTTATCAAAAGCATCCAGTGACATTTTAAAAGTGAATTTCGTAAGATAGAGCTAAAGAGCATATATCCAAGAATAATGAAACTAAAATTTCTTGTAGTTTTAAAAACTATCCAATGTTATCAAGCTCATAGTAGCATTTTTATTCTAATATTGATTTTCGGCATTAATAAATGCAGTGCAAAAATTTTAATCTGTAGATTTATTATTAAATAACATTTTAATATCGATTAAAATTAGACAATTTCTGTGTATTTTAATGGTTATCTTTAGTAGGGCATAAACAAATTGAGTTAACTAATGAGTTAATAAATTTAGTTAAAAAAATGGGGCATTATACTTTTTTTTAATCAGTGTTGATTAGAGAAAAGTATATCTTGATGTAACTCGAATTTCAAGTTTGTAGAGAAAATATTTTTATAAAGTTTTTTAGTTTTTTGGAAAATTTTAATTACAACTTAGCGAAATAAAATGAAAGAACATAATAATCATTGGCAAAAAAAATTTACTAAATTTTTGAAATTTGAATCTTTTGATAAATTTTATCAGAAAATCCGAATTTCTGAGTTTTTAATGAGATTGTCAGAGTTTGGAACACCCCATCACCTTAAAGAAACTATATTTATTATTTTCCATAGATTAAAAATGTCGATTGTCACTTTTACTAAGATAGATTCTTTTTCCTTTTTGAATTTAAATTTCAGCTTGCATTACTTTAATTATTTGTGTTATACCTTTCCATGATACATTAAGTGTAACATAAACGAAATATAATATAGCAACCTTTAAATAAGTGCAATTTATTATTTAAATGAAAATTTAATTCTTATTTCTAAATCATTACATAAAAACACAGTACATTTTAATAAACATGAAATTGTTGAAATTTTAAAAATTAGTACATGAATTTTAAAGATTTATTTACTTTTTTTTCTTTCGCTCTCACATTATGTTAGTTGAAACAATCGCAAATTTTTATGGGAGAATCGTCTGCTGTGTTTGCGCAGTTTCGAAATCTGTTCTAATATTTGCGCTTCTACATTATCAACAGAAGGAAGAAAAGAAATAATAATAATAAACATTTGTTTTCGAAATACAATTTTGCTTACGAACGTTAACCCTTTTTTCTCCGAATTCTGACTGAAAAGGCAAGATATTTTGAATATTTACCCAGCTGAGTGTTATGCGCGAACATGAAACATGATATAGTTCAGGGCAGCGCTTTTTTTTTTTAATGTATTGTTCTATTGACGTGCGTGAAAGTTCATAACCGCTTTGTCTGTTGCTTAAAGGGTTAAAGAACTGTTTCAAGATAAAAGTTTGTGAAATAAAGTTTTATGAGCGGTTTTTTCCCCTTTAATACTTATTCGCCTGATAATGATGTTTGCTCCGACGATAAGTTGTTTTCTGGGAAAAAAAGTTATCTGTCATTTGATGAAATGTTTAATTGTGAAGGGTCATAATCATGAAAAAGGAACTTAAATGTAATCACGATTATGGGTAACCAAAGCTAAAAAATAACGAATTGCTTTTATGAAACGGAGCTTAATTTCGTGGAATCGAGATCTAAATACTCTATCTCTGAGAATAAGTTTATTTGTTGCTGCCATGCTAAAACCTTTTGAAAGTAAAATTGAATTTGAAGAGAATACGAAGCATTATTACCATTTTTATTATTATTATTAATTTTTTAATTATTTCATTATATAACTTCTGTATATGAATAAAATAGAAATAGAAATTTTTTAAAAAATAATATAATTTCATTGAAAATTTAAAAAAAAACGTGAGAATAATAATTTTTTAAAAAGAAAAATAATTATATTTTCACACTGAATTTGTTTTTTTATTTTGCGAGTGTTGCACATTTCATGTTAATTTAATTAAATAATTTTTATAAAGTACACAGGAATTATGTGGAGTTTTTTTTTTTTTTTTTTTTTTTTTTTTTACTAGTTTTCTTTTTCAAAAACACAAATATCTATATCTGTTTATTAAAAATCTGAAATATATAATATATGGTCAAATTTATTTTCAGTGTTTAAAAGCTTTAAATTCTTTATTGAAATAGTTTAAAATAGAATTATTTCATTTTCAACAATTTTGCTTTAAATTTTAAACTTTCTTTCTGAAAGTGTGAAAGTCTAAACACTAATTATAGTATTATTTTAATTTAAAATGCTACTGAGTTACCAAATGTTTTAATCAAAAAAATTGCCGAAAATTGCTTTTTTAAATATCTCTTATTTATGAAATCAGTTATAGACGAATTTTCGTACTTCTTGCTTTGCTTTAATTGTAAGTATATAGATGAATATAATAATATAAAACTGTATCCAGCATTAGCCTTTATGGTAACTACCAAAAATGGATATCTACCCGATAAAATGATGATACAATATATAAATAACTTAACATCTGTTCTCTAGAATTGACATCCCCCAAAAAAGTCGGAAATTCGAGGTAATGTTGAAAACATACTTTTCAAGAAATTTGTCAGTTCCTTCTTTATGAATATTCCAACAACACATGGCGCGTTTGAGGCTATTATATTTTACCGTTACGCAAGAACCAAGTCAGAAATAAACAACTTCTGTTCTCTCCAACAGTGCCCTTTCCCCCTCAAAAAATCATAGAAAGGAAAAACTATAAATAAATAAATCTCATTCTTTTTTACCCTACTCCACAATAAGACTGATTTTTCTACAGGAAATCTCTAAAATTGCAAGCCGCAAGAGCTTTTCGGACCATAAACAGCAGATTTCCACCAAGAAAAGAAAAAAGAGAAAGCACGTGGCGGTAGTGAAAGCTGCAAGTGTATGGATAAAAGTAAAAATAAAATAGACAAACGCAACGACGGAAAAGACTTGAAAAACCAACGGACAAGGACAGGCGTACATAAAACCAGCTGCTTGGACATAAGCTGAGCCTCGAAAAATAAACTTATTTTCGCTCGTGTCTGGCACGAGCGGGCAGCTGAAAGGGGGACTGACAATGGACCCCGAAAACCACCGAAGGAAAAATACCGCTTCTTTGGATCGCAAAAACCGTTCTTTTTTACCTCCCCCCGACCCCTTAAGTCAGTGAAGGGGGACCTGAGGATAAAAGATTCACCGTTATTTTGATGTTTTTACTGCACGCTTTCCCCCATGCTTACAACAATGTTTTCCAGTTTTTGTAACATTTTTTTTTTTATGAGGGGGAGTAGAACTGAAAAAAAAAAAAAAAAAAGGTAAGGGGTCAGAGGTGAGAAAAATAGGGAGTGCTGAAATATTAAGACGGGGTTTGATGATGTGTTGTCGGAATGTGTTATTGTAGTGGTCATGCGCGTAATTAAGTGGTTGTTGTGGTTCCGCTTCCGCTGTCTAAGTCGCACCCGTCTGGGTTAATAATTGCTTTTCAGAGTTTGCGGTGGATGCCTTTCAGTTTAGACGGAAATGCTTCAAAATAGTGGTTGGGTCTTCGGGAAAATTTCAAAATTATTTAATCTGCATTCTTGAGTGGGTTTGAAAATTCTTCTTTTCGGTACATTTCAGAAAATGTAACATGCTATTTCTTATAATTTAGTTTCAAAATGGCTTAGTAAAATTTGAAAAAGGAAGAGGGGGAATGATAGTAACAATAAAAAAATTGTTATTTTTACATTAAGTAAGTTGTGTGCGAATTTTGTTTGTGTTTTTTGCGACTAATGGTTGTATTATATTTATTGAAAACTCTGTGATAAATTAGACTTGCAAAGAAAACATTGCCGTGTAGTTTTTCGTTTATTTATTTATTTGAAAATATAAAAATGTTTCATTAGCCAATCAGTATTGGGAGTTTTTACGGTTAATCTTTCAATTATGTAATTTTCGTTATAAATATTTGTAATCTTCAACATGCAGACTTCAGTTTTTTTAATCATTTGATAAAACATTCTAGCAAGCATATTAGAAAAAAATTGGTTTGCCCCGAAAGTAATCAGATTTGAACAAAAATTCTTTGAGAGAAAATTTTAAAAAATTAGAGTGGTAACCATTCACCTAATTATAAATTTAATAAATCTAATTGTTTTTGTGAAAGTTTTCTGTCTTCTTTATCTACTGCTGAATTTTCGAAACAAATGTATTAAGTTGAGATTAAAAGCAAAAATAATTTTTTTTGCTAGGGCCCCAGAAAAGAAAAAAAAAATTCTTTTGACGGTTTTGAACTTCGATAACCCTAGAATGAAGAACAAAGTGTTTGCTACTTTATCGCTTATTTGTTCCAATAATATACTTTCGTAATCGTGCCATTGCTCTCTCCCAATTGTCGATCGTTTATCCTGTCAACGCCGTCTTGTTCTCTCAGATCAAGGCTGTGGCGAATTCCGGTGAAATCATTCTGCTGAACCAATTGTAGGAGTCAGACCTTGTTCAGATATAACTACACAGCGGCTGCACCTTTTTGTCGGCACTTGCAAAAGTTGATTGGCAATACTTCAGAACTATGTTCCTTAACCCTTGTGAAAATTGTGAGCTGAGAAGAAATTACAGAAGTTGAGAAAAGTTTTTTTTTTTTAATTTTATCCTGTAGTTACGTGCTATTCAATTTCTTAATTTTGAAAAGAAATTAATTGATAAAACTAAAAAAAAATTCATTCTTCTGTTACATATCTATGGATATTACTAACGTTTAATTGGTGTTTTTATTTCCTATTAATATGATTTAAGACATATTTTACATAACATTTTTTAAAACATAATTTTAGTTGTAAAAAATTACATATTATAAGAATACGCGTTTAATATTGTCAAGTACAC
Source organism: Argiope bruennichi (assembly GCF_947563725.1). Classification (NCBI taxonomy): domain Eukaryota; kingdom Metazoa; phylum Arthropoda; class Arachnida; order Araneae; family Araneidae; genus Argiope; species Argiope bruennichi. Next base: position 61,486,794 of record NC_079156.1, on the reverse strand, counting down.
TAAAGTCCTTTGGAAACGTAGAATTCGCTAAGTATGAAATGAAAATATAGAGTTTTTAAAGATGATACTTCTGAAACAAAATAAATGTTACATTGACTTGACCTTTTACAAAGTAGCGACTTCAAAATTGAAGGTATGTCTGGAAAAATGTCTGGCCCGAAGACATTATACTGTGCGGTACTCTGCTTGTCTCAAAACAAACAACCAAGATTCTGTCTGGAACAAATTTATTTATTTTTATTATTTTTTGCATGTAATTTTTTTTTCTTTGCTTGTTTACTTAAATACACAAATAAACAAACATATAAAAATGAAAGATAAAATAGAAAATATCTTGCGATGTTACATTTTCCTGCGAGACGTTCTAGGGTTGCTGGAATACTAGAACAGTGCTCGAGACATGTCTAATCGATTTTTGGGTTTCCATGGTAACGTTCTCCAACTGTCTGCGTCGTTTTACTCCCACTTGTGGGGATCATCTTTTCAGTTGCTAGGAATATTTTGGCTGCAGATTTCGATGCTGGAAGCGAAAATAAAAGCACCGAAAGTTTCAACACCGAATTTATATACTATTTAAAGTTTTTAATCTGAATTATGATTAATAAAAAGAGACTATTATGAAACATTTAGATTTTATAGATGATATAATTCTTGAATAAAATGCAAATAAAAAATTTTTTTGTATATAAATATATAATCAGTAACAATGCACAGATCTTATATCAAAATTATATTTTGAAATCTATCGATATTGTTGCGGATAGTCTGCATTTTTATGAATATTGTTTGTTGATCTTCTTTTCATTTGCGAAAAAAGCCATTTAAAATTTTAAATTTTAACATTATCATCATTGACAAGTATTAATGATGAAAATGTTTTATATTTGCTTTGATTTTTTTAACTATTTATATTTTTTTTTTAACATGGGAAAAAATTTCAAAAGCAAATCTTATGATTGAATTGCCATTCATCCTTTTTTTTTTTTTTTCGCGTGACTTTATCAATTAGTTGATACTGATCAAGCTACTCTATAAAAGATAGTATTTTAGAAAAATAGAATGTTATTTAGGATCTGATGTATTGAATTAATTGAATATGTCAAAAAGAGCACTTTACAATAAACTAAAATGTAATTAATGAATGAATAATTGGTATGGCAAATTTATGGTTGCTCCATACTACAGTAAACAAATTTTATTAAATATAAGCATATTACATGATTTGATTATGGTTAAAAAAATAAGCAAAAAATTGAAATCGGTTCGTAAGCTGATTTTTATTAGCCGGTTTTAAAAAAAATCAATGTTTAAGAAAATTAAAAGTTAATTGATAAGATTTATTATTGCATTGTATTCTTATTTTGAAAAACAAGTAATATATATATAAAAAAAATTTTAAGTCAATTCCTACTTAGGTCAACAAAAAAAATTAATTTAGGTACTTTTTATTAAATAATTACAATTAATATAAATATGTATATACATATGACAGAATTACAATATTAAGTGGCAAAATAGAACTTGGTAACAAACTTGGCGACATGACGACGGGTTTGGCGACTTTCGCGACCAAATAGAAATTCCTGGACAAATTAAATTAATTAATTAATATTTGAAAAAAACTGTATTAACATCAAGTGTCATCCACTACAAGTTAAAAAAATGTATTCGAACTTGATGTATAAATATATATAGGGAGAGTGTGAACTAATAATAGGAATTGAATAAGACTAAATTTTACAATTTAGTTTATTTTAAAACAGGGAATGAAATGCTTTAAATCAATTGTTTTTATTCAATTATATTTGAAAATTATAAAAACGTAGTAGGATGTATTATATAACAGGTTTAAATGAAATAACTTATGAAATTCTTAATGTTCAAACTTTTTAAACAATAGTTTGTAATAAACGTGTATAAAAAGGGGGGGGGGAGAATGTCTGCTCTTTGTTTTTAATTGTAAATTTAATTTAGACGCAAGCTTAATTTAATTATTACTATTCGGAAATATCAAAAATCCAGATATATGCCCACATTTGTTTTTAAATATTAGATCATCTTTCGCGTACAATCGAGATGACGTCACTTTGTTTGGGTTTATTCACCTCTCTGGAGCGCGGCAAGGTTGTGGAACGTGCCATTGACCGTGTTACCGCTCCAAAAAGTTTCTTTCGTATTTTTTTTTTAACTTAAATATTTTTTTGTTTCTTCTCATGGTAGCTTCCATAGAATTAATCGATTTAAATTTGCTACAGATCCATTAAAGTCTTGCAATCAGTCTTTTAGATGACTTTTTCTTTCAAAGTACTTCAGTGGAAACCATTACATGAAAGAACTATTTTAATCGAAATATTTTAAATCTAGTTTAGGAAGGGTTATTGAACTTTAGGCTTTTTTTTAAATGTTCATTTATTGTGAAAGCCGGCTTTATTTGATAAAGTATTTATCGATGTTGAAAATATTTTGAATTTTAATTGATATCTTAATCTTGGTTGTTCTATTAAATTGATTATAGTGCGTCAGATAATACAGTCAGTTTTTTTTCTCTCGCGTTTATATTATAATATATAAATCAAAGCAGTATTTTTTTAATCCAATGCATCAAGTTATATCACAAGATTTTTAATATACCAAAGCTTGACAATAATTATAAAATTTCGTAAAACAAAAATAACGCATGAAAATGTCCATAATAAACAAATTTTGTCTACTTATAAAACGAAATAAAATACATTAAAGAACATAAAACAAAAGTTTTATCTTTCCATCTTATCAATATAATGCAATCATATTTAAAGCATCATTCTTGTGGATACTTTTAATATCTGCAAGAAAAATGCTAGTACGTTACAGCTTGGGAGACACATTTCTATAAAATAAAATTAGTATTATATTTATTTTTTAACTATTTCTAAATGATGGCGTAAAATAAAGAATGCGAGTTCAATCTTTTTCTAAAATATTGATTTAAAAAAAAGTTGCTCTGTTTGAAAATAATTTGCCATTGAAGAATAATTAAAACCTGAAATAATTGTATGCAGTACAATAATATTATTTATAATATATTTTGTGAATTTACATGCGCTTTCCGACTTTGTTAAAGCGTTATTCTAAATTGAAACAAATATTTAAAACGAAACATATAAAAATGTAAAACAAATTTCGATAAACCCATCTCTCCAAATTATAATAACACAAACATTATTTGTGGAAGAATGACGATTTATAGAAATCTTACTGCAAATGGAAGCGAAAATTGTTTATTTTCCCCTTTGATTACATTTTAAGAGCAATGACCGTAAATGATGTTCAGCTGTAGATGTAAACCACAGAAACGATTAAATATTTTAATCAAATAATTCATCATTTAAAATTAAACTGAAAAGATATTGATCTTAGTGAGCTCCATTTGATGCCATTCATCTTATTATAGTTTTTTTAATTATAAATCCCATTTAATTAGCCATTAGATAATGGTGTTTGCAAGCAAGCTAATGAAAAAGATCACGATCCTCTTTAATGGAAGAGAGGGAAAAAAAAATGATTGTTTTTACTTTCAGCTGAAAAAAAACGTGATCCATGCGAGCACTAAAAACGGTCAAACACGAGCTAAGAAGCCATTGACCCCGATTTTGGGATGAACACACCACCCTCCCACCAATGTAAAATCGTCCGCTTATACACTTCCGCGTTAGAACATCTCGAACAATCCACAACCTTCGAAAAGCTCGAGGGAATGTAATAATAACCGCAATTGTTTCGTGCTTATTTTTATTCTGTAGCGTTAATCCATCAGAAAAACGAGTTATTTCGAACAATGGAGAGCAGTAATTACAATTTCATTTTTTTTTTTTTTTTTTTCATATTTTGATAATTTTTTTTCATCTCTGGCATTGGAGTTTTCATCGGGGGATACTCAAATTTCGTGTATTTAATGATGGATTTTAGTATACTGTTTTTTTTTTTTTTAATGAGTCTTTGGTTTAAAATGGAATCGCAAAAAAAAAAAAAAAAAAAGTTTGACTTTACTTAATGATAACATTAAATAAATTCGTTTACGTTGTTAAAAGCATTTTTTTTTTTTAAAGAACTTTGTATACTGTTCAAAAAGTATAGCTGTAGTTGTTGTTTTTTATTTCGCACATTTCAAATTTAGTGCTTGTTATTTAAATTTGAACTTAATTGATAAACATTTTCTTTTACTTTGTTTTTAATATATAAAATTTTAATTTAAACCTTCTGTGATAGAACCACATAACAATCTCTAACAACTCCATAACGTAAATGGTTAGATAGTTTATATCATCTTAAATAATTAAAAAAAATCTTCAATGTTTATTTTTGCACAAAATGCAAGAAAATTCAATTTGAATTATTTCGAAGTTGATATATGCTATACATTGAATTCATATTCATTAAATGTATGTGAAATATCCGTCATAAGTAGTTTCATTAGAATTTATATTTTAAAACAAATTTTAGCATTTTGCATGAAATTCTAGATTAAATTTTGTATTTATTTTAATTATTAATTTAATTTAAATCAAACTAAAAATAATAATTTAATGGAAAAATTCTAAGTTGTTTAATTAAATGGACTACCACACCTTCCCCCTCATGTCGCATGACGTACTAATAACATATTAACTATTTTGAATTCTGAATTAAGAATCAAATTTTTAACTGTTACTAGTTACTTTTTTTTATATAAAAACATTTTTAATCTAAACTTTTAAATTATATTCTAAACTGGATTTTTTTCTTCTCTTTTCATACAACCTCCCACTAAAAAAGTCGAGCAAGGGGTTACAGCTGGTAATTCAACGAATTATTGTTGTTCCAGTTTCTCTCCCAGGTTATTGACCTCGCTATTATATATTAAAACTTAACATTATCTCCTCGGCAACAAAACTTTCACTTTAGGTGCTGTCAAAGGGAAACAAAGATATGAAGAGAAAAATTAAGCCAACACAGATATTTATTACGTTAGTATTTATTATATTTAACCAACACCAGGCTATGTGGGTGTTAGTAAGACCAGTCTGGTTTCACCTGAACTTTGCACTTCATTTCCCTATGGGGAACTTCCGCATTGCATTTAACATACGCCAGGTGGCGCAAGTACACCTTTGCAGCCTAATTTCGACCGTCTGCATAAATGAATAGTATGCAGATAGGAAAAGGTGAGGGGTAGTTGGGGGGGGATATGAGTTGTGATATTCTTTTACGATTGCTCTTCTTTTTTTTTTCTTCTTCTTCTTTCCTAACCCTTTTTCTGAGGGCACTTCCTATTCTATTTGGAAAGGTATGTACTTATCTGGCATGATGTGATATGACATGATGTACATAATCCTTTTAACAGAATATTCAAAAAAAAAAAAAAAAAAATGCTTTCTTCAGTCGTCTTCATGATAGATGCGTAGGATTTTATTGTGAAGACCTTTTCTTCTGGCACAATCTAATGAGCTTTTTTTTTAATGATGTTTTAAAGCTATTTGGTTAATGTCATATGTGTTCTCCATATGTGGAAATATCTGACCCGATGTGGCAATGGGGGAAAGATGAGTAATTGGTAGTTGAAAAATTGAGTTGACTTAACTCACTTCAATGACCTGCTACTTCTTGCACAGTTACTTTGAAATTAGTTTGAGTTCAATCTGAAATTGCTTCGTGGTAGTGTCATAAGTTTAGAATTTTGCATTTTTTTATACATGTTTTCGTACCGTTATTTGTAGTAAAGAATTCTCAATATATTTTATTTGAATTTTTTATATTAATAGCATGGGATTTTAGGCAGTTTTGTTTTCGAGATTTATTCTTATAAGTATGAAAATATTTTTTTTTCCTTTTAAGATTCTTTTGGTTTTCGGGAAAATTACATTATTTTGAATAGTATTTTATGGTAGAATATAAAATTAAATCTTAGGGCAGAGAAATAGTTCTATAAATGAATATTTGATATTGCTATATAATTCTCTGAATTCTTTAGAATCCTTGCTCAGTGCTAAGAATAAATAAACATGCACATGTGTCTTTTTTTAAAGTTTAAAAAAAATAAAATATGCTTTGTAATAATTGAATTTTAAACTTATTCTTTCTGTATATGCCAGTATAATATTTTTATGCGCTGAATTTGAAGTGTCCTGTTAGTGATTCTTTTATAAATAGAAATAATCCTAAAATGCCTTATAACACATTAATAATTTTAATTGAAACAATTTTCAAGATGTAATAAGATAGAATTCAAATATATTTATATTTTTGAAAATGAAATTATTAAACGCATAAGTGTAACAATGTTTATATTTTTAACACTACTCCCCCCCCCCAAAGCAATATTGCAGTGCATTTGATACAATTATCCATGCATATTTAATATAAAATGAATAAACAATTAATAAACGTATTAAAGTAAAAAAAAAAAGTAAATAAACCTTTTCTTTTTCTTCTGCCCCTTTAAAAGAAAGTTCGACGACAAACTCTAAAAAATCAATAAGTAATATTCAATAGAAAGACAATTTTATAATGCAAGCTACAAAAAAAGTTCGTCAATCAAAGAAAGCTTATCGCCATTCAGCCAAGTGTGGAGGAGTATCACGATTTTGTAACTATTACATGCTCAAGTGCTTCAAACTTTTCTCAACCGACGTTACATATTTGGCGGCCATTGACCTCCAAAGATCGCCAAAGCGCACTGACCTCATGGCTTTTTCTACTACTTTCTATGCTTTTGAGTTGGCGAAATATCTCTCCCGGGTCACGGATATGGCAAAACACGAGTTTTTGTGTAATTCCACAATTGTTTTTATGTTCGTTTATTGAATTTTTTTTCAGTGAATTACCGAGACTTTATTTTCTAGGCACGTATTAAGAATGAGCTGGAACAGTTGCTTAAGGATTTTGATTATCACTTTCACAACTTGTCTTCTACCTTTCTGAGATATAAAGCTGTCAAAAAAACAAGTTTTAGCGCTAGGGGGATGTGCGTTTTTTGCAATCTTCTGATCTTTACTCAAACTGGCAAATTATAATAGAGGTTTCGTATAAATTTCCTAGTCAACACTTTCTTGTTCTTTTTATTCTACCATCTAATAAAATTATTTTGAATTAACGTTGTTTTAAAAGCGTTGATTAATAAATATGAATTGCTTTCACAGTTCTTGATTGTTTTAAATTTCGGATTAAGGCGTTTATTTATCTATTTTTTCATTCAATAATACCTTATTCATTGATGAAAAATAAAATTTGAAAATCTCAGCCTTTTCTTTACAGTGTTTTTTTTATATAGAGCTAATCTTAAATAGATTTTTTTTTATTTTTATCGACATAATAAAACTGATTTTGACTGCAATTAAAAATATAAAATATGAGTTATATTCGTGCAGTTTTAAAATTTGCTAATTACACCTACTGAAAATATCAATTTTAAACAGCATATCGACGCATATATTTATAAATGGTTAAAAATACTATATAAAACAGACCTTCGACAAAGGTCTAATATGCTAAGGAAAAAATTTCTACATCAGTTTTTATAGATAATTCACAACAAATCCATTTAAGTCTACTATTATGTTTACAAGGTGAAAGAAAATGTACTCTTAAATTATTTTTCATATAATTTGTTATTTTCATCACTGCTTTCACTTCAATTGATTATTAATTTACTAAAATCAAATGACAATATCTAAATGCTTGGTATGCTACTAAAATTCATGATTCAGTGAATTGTGGTGATAATTTCGATACAATATTGCAAAGAAGTATTGTATTACTTTTTTAAGTCGTGCTGAAGTTTTATATTTGAAAAATACATATCTTTATTATCTTATAAAAAAAGCAATTCCTAATTGTTATTATAGAATATTTCAAAAATGTTGTGAAACTGAGAAATTCATACATTAGAACTACGAAAAAAAATTAAAATCCCAAACAAAATTACGCTCTTATACGTTCACGCGACTTTTAATTAGCGAGTTTAGTAAATTATTTAAAGTATGCACGAACCACATTTCTTGTATACCTATCCCAGGGAAAGATTTAGTTTATTCAATTGTCCTTCTTCTTAATTTATGGTCCTGTTCACCTAATTAAATATTGCACTAAAATAATATACCGCTGTACAAACTTTTAATTCAATGAGATGTCTTGTTTCCCATATGTCACCCAATGATAATAGCTTGATTAGATACTCCTATCTGTGTGAAGATGTTTATTGTAAGTTTAGGGCGATGTGAAATGTTTGAAGAGATAACCTCTCACTGAGCCAGGAGGTTATTGCACCTAGGAGTCACCGACCTCCGGTAGCTAGATCTTCCGTTTGTGGCAATCCGCCTTTGCTCTTATGTAGTTTTAAGTCCATTTTGGCGGCCACAGGTTTCACTTTTGCCCGTGGGAGTTAATGTGACATGTTTGGTGATGAAATCATAATAAATGAACTGTACTTAGGTGAATTAGAAAAGAAGTCTAAAAGATGTAATAGATATCTGGTTAGATTTGATTTAAATGAAAAAATTGTTTGTAGAAGAAAAAAAGATATTGTTCTAAAGTTTTCATTATTTAAAATTTTATTTTGAAATGCTTGAGATAATTTTTAATTATTTTTTTTGTTTGCAAAATGATTTTGTGGAAGAAATCTAATATTTTAGAGGAATAAAATAATTTAACTGAAATCGAATTAAATAAGATAAACTGCACACTGTTTATCAAAAAATCGTGTTTATCAATACATCAAAGTTCTAGAAATTGAATAAAAAAAATGTCATACCAAATGATGTTATATTCAGTTTTTTTAAATCGATATCTACTTTTGATTTTGGTTTGTAACTTCTTTCGGTTACGCTATGTTGAATTGTATGAAATCTACCTTGAAAAAATTGAATCATTTGCATGCCCTGGCATAATAGGCTTATAATGACAATGCAATAATTAATTATGTGAAAGACATTAACAGAAATTTTCTGTAATGAGTTACGAAAGCAACTATATTCTAGAAATATTTTAAAGTTCATACTTTATTACATAGCTGCGTTCATATACAGTGCCAAATATATATAATTGAATTTAATTTAACATGATATAGAATTAACAGTTTATTCTAAAACTTCTGTCCTGTAATATATTTTTATGAAGTAAAAAAATCGAACTGAAAAGAACCGCAGTGAAACGAATAATTAATTTTATTTTAAAGATAGTTAAATAAGTCGCATTTATCCTTTGGTTTTTGCAAAGGAATATCTCCGCGTTTGGATTGTCCACAAGGATTGTCTATTGAATTTTCCTTTAAGCTTCATTTCCTTTTAATTTTCCTTCCAATTCAATTAACCCATTTACATTTTTTTAACCAAATTACGTTGCCAATCTGGAAATCACGTGGCTAAAATGAGAACAACTTTCATCACGTTTTCCATATTAATAAGATTTATGATATGAATAGATCCAGCAACAAATATACGCCAAAAAAAAATTCTCATCATGTGATTTTTGCACCAAGACATAACTATCGTGTATTTTTTAAAAAAATAATTCGAAGCCAGAAAAATTTCGTGTCCGGTATACGCGTCATTTAAGGTATTATCTAATAGCATGCAGCATAGTTTGTGGTTAATGATGCATAGTGTCAATTTTACGTCCACTGGGAACACTTTCCAGGATGCTGGCATACTTGAAAGCGAAAAACACGCCTTTTTTCATTATCTCAGACACCTTACTTGTTCTAATTGACTGGATCGTAATTATTATTAGAATTAGACCTTGCGTTAAGCAACGAATAATAATTTGTTCTGTCACATGTGTGATTTCTGCTGCTGGTTGGTAACTTAGGGTTATAGGAGTAATATACTACGCATGTCAAAAATTCTCAAAAATATCCTTTTATTTACGCTTATAATTATTTTCTTTATAGACGGACTTCAATACTTAATCATCTCTAAGATATATTAAAGTTTTACCTTTCGTTCACACTTTGTTTGATTATAACGTTTTACTTAAATTTTTTTTTTTCATAAATTAGCTTAGGAATTTTTAGATACCAATGGTTCGAATGGTTAATCGAATGTCTACCTAATTTTTTTAAAAAACATTTCATTTTGTAATAGAGTGATAACATTGAAGCCATAGTTACAAACATAATTAAAAAAAATATTGACTTTTTATGTTTTTTTACAGTCGAATATCATGACATACTCTAAATGGCACATGGGGCAACCTACAAAACAATTTGTTTCACAACCTTGTTATAGTAGTTAATACAGTCAGAACTGGTGGATTCTTAGGTTTTGTTTGTTAACGAAATAATTACATCACGTGGTTAAGTCATGAAATTACCAAAAAGGCATTTTTAACGTTTTATGCAATTGATTATTAAACTGTATTCGAAAGTGGCATTAGCATATGAAACATTTCAAAACATGTTATGGTTATTCTCTTTTTCAAAAACGTTTTTGAATATTTGGTATTGGCACATATAAGGTATATCATTCACCTACATACACACACACACAATATATATATTATTATATTACATAATCTTATATACAATATATAAGATTAATTTAATGAAGTGTTTTTTAAAAAATTCACAAAACTTTACCGTGTAATAAATTTGAAACAGGTAAAATGCTTCTTTACGAAGCATTAACATTGCACATTTTCGTGCTTCAAACTTGACAAATGAAGCAACTAATCTATCAATTTCAACCAAATATTCAATTACATGGCCCCGCATGTTGTTTAAAATATCTATGCAATAATTTCTTTTCTTACACAATCTTAACTAGGTGTCTTATACACCATCCACAATAAATTAAGCAATTTATGGGACACTAAACTTCCTGATCATTGCGTTACGCGCCTCAATTCGACAAATTGTACAACTCACGTGATAGTAAATTTCCTTCAGAAAATGTATCACATAATGTAGAACACTTGTAACCGCATTTCTCTTCATTTTTACCGGTTAGTTGGATAAATAGATCAAATGGGTGTTCGCGGGTTGTTAAAAGCATTACCTAACTTGGCATATTTCACTACGCCGTTTGCAGCGCTCTAGTAAATGCCATTGACCTGAAGTCTCTGTTGGCGAAAGCACATCAAAGGCAGTTGTTTTCTTATTCTAATCATTTTGGGGAATATTTTAATCCGTCGCCTTTTTTTTTTTTTTTCGATGAAAATGAATTTTGTTTCGTTACAAATGAGTGGAAAATCGTCATTGTTGAAGTTTTAAGCATTTAATCATGGTTATTGAAGATTGTGGTGTAAAAAGAAATGGAGGTGGTGGATGTTGGATTTGCGTGAATGGAATGTTTTAAAATCGTTTTGTTGTAGCTTTCTCGTCATTTATTTGCTTCAGATCACACATGTCTGGTAAAGAATATTACAAAACGTCTCGAATTTGTTTTTACGCAAGTGTAATTTGGACGAGCTCTTGAGTGAATTGAAAATCTGAAAAATAAAAGTAATGAAAATTTGTATTATTTTTAAATATTATTTATGTTACTATTTTGTATGATTTTTTTTTAATTTGAATAAATTAGTAAGCATCGCACTGAAGTTTTTCCAGTGAAGTAATTTGGTCCTGTGATTTCCTGTCTAATGTAGTTAGTTAAATTGTAACTCTATTAGTTGATTCTGACAACTTGATTAGTTAAATGGATTATAACCTTTAATTAATTTCAACTAGAAATTTTCATGATTAAAAAGTACTTTTCAATTATGGGAATTCAATTGAATTATTTGTCAAGAATAAGGCATGTTACTATCAAAATAATTAGGTAAAATTATTATGTAAAATTAACTTATAAAATATTTTTCAACATTATTTTTTCAAACAATTAAATTGATAAATAAATCTAGGTAACAATATTAAAAGCAGTCAAATAAGTGAAACCCTTTTTCTGAGTAATGTTTTCATCACCTTTGAAACGTTTTCGATATTAATCTAGATTTTATATCGTACCTGGAATTCTGTTTTTATATACAAAATTTAGATACTTCAAATATATTTTGATTTTAATTCAAGATAATATATATATCCGATTCTAGTATTAGGAATAGTAGGATTTTTTTTTAATGATACAGTGACAATATTTTGATACATAAAAATTTCAAAGTGGATTTATGTCCACTTATGAAATCACTTTTTGTTGTTGCTTTTAAAATTCATGAATAAAATCTCTAATTCATTTGCTCATCTTCAAACCAAATATATTTGTATTTCTCGATACAATGCATTAATTTCAAAAAATATTGCATCACGAGCACGCTATTTATCAATTTGGCGAGGTACTTTTCCGTCCGCTTCGGGTTTTTCGGATATTGGAAAACGGGTCATTGACACATTGGCTCACTCTGCGTTCAACACGTGACAGGCTTTTCCCCTTCGTTTTACCAACAGACAAAAATTCATTCCTTTGTTTATAAACGAATATTTTTCATGTTATTTTCATTCAAAACACTGTTTTAGGATACTACGTAGCTAAATTGTTGCTGTGGTTACGAATGTTCATCGTTGTTTCTTTTCATCGGATTCTCATGAATGGGGTCAATGACATATTGATTCAGCTATTGGCTTGGTTTTCTTGATTTGTAGAAGTAAATATCTTTCAATGAATCATTCGAGTATTTTGAAGAACTGTTATGAAGAATATTACTCGAAATGTTATGAAGAATTGTTATTGAAAGAATGTCATTGTTGCAATATTAAAAAAAAATTCACATAATTTTTTATTTAAAACTCCTTTTTATTTGCAAAAAAGAGAGAAAAAAATCCTGTTTTAGATAATTTTTTTCCACCAAAATTTACATATTAATAGAAAAATTGCCAGCTAAAATTAAATACTTTTTTTGTTAGAGTAATTCGATAATAGTTCTTTGATCTGCTTAAATATGAAACTCTTTCACTTGTTATGAAATGCAACACAATTTAAAATGTTTGAGCTGTAATTATTTTAATTATATTTCTTAAGAATAGAAATCAAATTGACCAAGCTAGTTTCAACTCACCATTTTATAAAACCACACTGGAATTAAAATGCTTCAAATGTTATGAATTTATTTTATTTTTATTTTTCATATAAAAACATTTTGTGCTTCAGAAAAACAAATCAATAACTTAAAATTATAATATCTTAAACAAAACTTTGATGTCTTTTTTTAAAAAAAATTATAACTCCTATGAATTTTATCAACCGGGTCATTGACTCGTGAATTCTTTTAGAAATTTTAATTTTCAATTGAAATTATAATTTATAGATAGACAGGTTGTGCTTAAATGAAAATTACTTTTTGGTGGATATTGTTTATCTTTAAACTCTGTGTTATGAGCTAGTCACAAATTCTATTAAAACTGTCAACGCTTTCTCTCAGATCATTCACAGTTTGTTTGGATTTGTGAATCGGGTCATTGACACATGGATTCACTGATGTAATTTTTTTCCTACGAACCCGGTAGCAAGCGTTTCCGAAAGAAAAGAAAGAAAAAAGCTTTACAAAACGATCTGGTATCGCTAGTCGAGCATAGCTGCGATCCGACAAGTCATTACGCTACTAAGCAATGTCCACCAAACCATAACACAGGAATCCCTCAATTTAAACACAACACGAGAGTCCGCTAAACATGAAGACGAGTTCGAGTTTGAAGTTCATTGCCATCCGTCGGTCGGTCTTCTTTTTGCTTTGCATTGTTACCGCGCTTTTTTCTTTGTTTATTTTTAATGGTTTTCCAAAAGGAAACTTTACCAAGCTTTTGGCTCACGTAACACACTTTCGCTGATTCCGAAGTCAACGTACTGTGTTGACCTTGGCTTGTCGAAATGCGATTTTAAATGCATCGCTCCTTTCTGTCGTTTCGCCATTTGCATAAAAAGGAGGTTTGGTGACGTCAGTTTTGACCTGCCACTGACTGTTTGGGAAATGGAAGGTTTCGTTTGCCTGCTTTATTTATATTTATGCTTTCACTCGAAATACACTTCGGAGGTTCAAGAACCTTTTAACGTTCGGAATGGCGTAACATTCTGCGGATGGAATGTGTTGCATTTTTGATCGAACCATTGTTGTATATTTTAGGTTTCATCAGGAGTGATATTGCAGAGGATGCGAACTAGCAGAGAAAAATTTTGAAACTGGTCTTCGTAAATTCCACTTAACCCATAAAGTGTCAGATCTGTTTTGCGAAATTATCAAGATTTAATGATTTGACACGGAGAAAGGTGATGTGTAGAAATTTCTTTCAGTGTTAAGAGGTTTTTCAAAGTTCGATGCCATTCTCTTGAAAAATTGGGAAATCTGTATACATTTAGTGTTCAAAATATTTATCCTTTTCCTGTATGACAGAACACTTGGAATATAATTATATATATGGCATTCAAAAACGGTCAAAATTTCCTTCTGTGGATTTAAAAAAACACACAAACACACACTTTAGTTGATACTCTATTAAGTTGAAAGGCAGAAAAAAAAGTTAAAGAACGTATTTATAATAAAAATTGTGTTTATTATTAGTTATTGATGATTAAAATAATTTTTTTTTTTAATTTCGTTACGTTATTATGCTATATAACATAATTTTTATGAGCCACGATTTTTTTTCTGAAAATTAGAATTCTTCATGCAGTAATTTTGAAGGGGATTTAAAGAAATGCAAGTGTAATATTAATATATCATGTTATAATTTTTATATATTTATTTAACTTTTAATCGAATAATTTTATAATTAAATCTGACAAAAGTTTATTTATCGATAATTAATAATGAATAATAATTATACATGTATCAATAAATTAGTGAAAAAATAACTAAAAAATAAAAATTAAGAATTTCACTGCATTACTTTCCTAACTTGGATGCTTTTCGACTTGTTAAAATTGATAATTCTCAGTTTAAGAGAAAATTCTTAATGGAAATTTTCACGAAATCTTGTAAAATGTATCTACGTATTTTTTTCTTCCATATTTGGTTTTGGTGAGGAATTGTCTTTTGCTAGTTGTAATTACAATAGTAGAACAATTTAAAGTATGTTTATACCCATCAATACAATTTACCAAATCTCCAATCCATTTAGTTTCACTGTGTTTATAGAGTCACCAGCAAAATTTAAGCTCTGTTCATACCTTCACCTTATGTTTCCCTTGCCAGCCGTTGTTTTTCATCTGGCACACGAATGCTTTTAAAATGTTACAATAGAAAGTTTTTCGGTCGCGTGGCTTGAAAATAACAATTTGGTAAAGGGTGGACACAGCAGGAAAACAACTCTCTCCTGCTTGCCAAACGGTTTTGTTTGTCCTCATTCGCTTTCTCCCCTCTTCACCTCCCCGGAAACTACCGTGGCACGAGTTACGAGCATATCGACCTTTCATTACCCCAACCGCGGAACTGACCGTGTTCATCCACCCCTTTGATTCAGAAGGATTTTCTAAAGGGGCGATGCAATGGTTGTTTTCCGCGATTTTCTGACGTCCAGCTGGAGGTTTTACTGACTTATTTATCATTGTCCCTAGTGTCCGTATGAGAAGCGGAACAACGTTTTTAACCGTATCATTTTTATTTTTTGTCTGAGTGTTTGGACCCCTGCTTGTATCGTTTGGTCTTCGCTACCATGTTTATATTTTTGTTTTGATTTTGTATCAGCCTCCGTTACGGTTTTTTTTTTCTCTACTGCTTTTCGAAGTTAATAAATAAATAAAAAAAAGATTATTATATATTGCTAATGCATGTAAATTTGTTTTAAAATATTGATAGCTTCTACACTTTATTAATGATATAGAGTTCTTTTTTCTCTCCTTCAGAAGCACCAAAGTCAATGATACAGAAACTTCTCTAGAATTTACATAATATTATTATAAATTTTTAGGGAGGTATAAGAGTTTCGCTTATTTATGGATAATAAAGTAAATTCATTATTTCGGTTTGGATTCTATAACGTTTTAGATTTTGTCTGAGGAAAAGCATATTTCTGAGATTAAAATTTATTATTTTCAGTTTCAACTTTTTTGTTGTTGATTTTATTAAAATAGCAGTATTATGGATTACGATATATCATTATGTATAAATCGTAATCATAATATTTTTATTACCGTTTCTTAGATATTCTCTTTTTTAACTTATTTTTAATTGCTATGCAAGGAGATCTTTTATTTGATGAATAAGATTCTAGAGTTCATATTTTCAATAATTATATTATGCAATGCAATAAATCTAATTTTGGATTCATTAAAACCGTTCCATTGCCTTCAAACAGAGTTCACTGACATAGGAAACCTCTTTTGATTGGACGGAACATCGTTAAAATCTCTGGAAATTTCACCCATTATTTGAAAAAAGTCCTAAGTTTTTCTTTGTAGGTGGAATAGCCTTTCATACTCTCTTAAATCCTCCAAAATCTTGTCTAATTGGACTGCAGCAGTCTCCCTTTTCAAGGATATTTCGAAATAGCCCAATTTCACCGACGCCTAGTTGTACCAACTCACTTTCAACACCTTATTTCGTAACTTTCCTACGCGGTTTACAATTTCACAATCAATTACCTGAATTTTGTTTAAAAGTCAATGGTATATTCATCTTCTCTCTAATGGATTCGAGCAATCCTACAATTACCACAAAGATCATTCAACTCCTTTCCTTGCATGGGGCCCATTCCTGACCTGATGTCGTAAATACAAGGACATGTGGGGCCTGTGGAAAGGGTGTAACCCCGAGGCTGTTTTCGGGAAGTTGTTTTGGACGCAAAGGGCGAAATGGATGATGACTCGGCCGAGCCTTTGCACGCGTATGTTCATTTTGTTGCCCGTGCCCATCTGTTTTCTGTGTTTATAGTTAAAATTCAACTAAGCGTGCGGGACAAACAATTTTTTAGCGGTCCCCGTTAAACTTATAATATAGCTTTTATGTTATAACACGAGTGTATGATGGAGTAATCTGTATTTATTTTGGATCGGTTTTTTTTTTTTAAATCCATATTCTTCTCTTTTTTTTTCTATCCTCCACTCCCTCTCTTTTGAAATAGAGGATTGGAAGACGACAAAAGTTGTGGAATTGTTTACGGAATTACTGGAAAATTATCTGTAAATAAGCGTTTTCTGGTAACAGAACTGATAGATGTGCATTGATTAGCAATATTCAATTCGGACAATTATCAACAATTTATTTATTGTTTATTTATTTACAGATCCTTGGAATACATGAAACTCTTCTTAAAACTGAAATTTGTGACATAAATTTTGACAATTAGCCATGCACTAATTTAAACACTGTATTTTTTTTTTAATATAAACGAATTGTATGTTTTGTCCGTTATTATTGAACCATCGGAACTTCATGAAATAAAATTAATTCGTGAAATTATGGAAAGAATGCATCGATTCAAAGGAAACTGTTTTTATTATTATTATTTCTGCACCTTTTACATTTTAAATATTTGATATCATGCACATAATACTTTTAATGCTTTGTTATATTATGGTCTCTCACAAAATTAGAATTATATTCTTTTTTTTTTTTAAAAAAATCATTATTGCCAAGCGTCTTGAAGTAATCGGTACGGCTCTGCATATATAATGCTATTTTTTTCACACTTTCGTTCCATGCAAAAAAAAAAAAAAAAAAAAAATCAGAGGAATTTTTTAGGTAATCGTAATTCTATTTAATAATTGTGAGATTATTCTATTTATGTTTTAAAGATTTACTTTTAAAAAAATTATTATAATCCACTGCGCAATTAATTTAGAAGAATAAGATAAGGCTCAAATTAAAACTGTTTCATTAATTTACATTTCATTCTATCAACAGTTTCACCATTCATAGAATTGACTATAAATAATTAATCTAAGATAATTGATCTTTCATTAACATTTTTAAATGCAGATTAGATTAAAACCACAAACCAGTATTTTAATATAATATTTATGCTAAAGCCTCTCAGGATTCTTCGAATTTCGGAATCTGAATTGTATTTTTACTATAACCCTTTCTTTTACTACTGCAGGAAAAAAAAAAGATGCTTGGTAGCTTGATCACAAATTCACCCCACATTATCAGTATAAAAAAAACCCTTAATGATTATTGTGTTTACCCGATCCATACGGGTAATTAAAACCCATTGCTATGCGTTAGGAGGGTGTTCATCCACATAGAGGGAGTGAATGGCAGGTTAAGGCAGCTGCCGGAGAGGTTATTCCTCCCCGGGCCCGAAAACGAAAGCAAGAGTCCTCAGGAGGAGTTGAACGAACTCGTGTGCCAATGCCCTCATCTCTTCCCTGGTCAAGGCCAAAGTCACACACTTTTCGCACAGGGAGGCTTCCCGCCGGAATTCTGTCACGTTCCGAAGCTTGTTTGGAAGAAGGGAATGTTTTTGGGCGAAAACTTTGGACAAGGAGGGGTCAGTGGTCGATATTTTGATCTTTGCTCTTGCCTCGTGGACGATAAGTCCATATCAAGGCAAAGAGAAAGTAGCTGATTTGCTGGCTCCTTGGTTGCAACTCCGAAATTCTGGGTGAGAGGTCTTTGACCTTTTAAGAATTATTACTCCAGTAATTTATCTGGTGTCATCGGAAGATTCTGGTAATTAAAAAGAATTTAGAGACAGAGAGCTTTTTTTAAACACAATTTGTTGTCGAATGGATTTGTAGAGAATTCTCAGTGAAAGGTCTTTGACCTTTTTTTTTAAAGCATAGGTATTTTTTCAAATATTTTTCTTTTACTTATAAAATGACTAGATATTCTCTAATTATAAACAAAAGTTATCAGTTGTTTATACCATCTCATACACCAAGCAGAAATTAGAAGCAGAAAATATTTTGACAGCATTTCAGCTTTGAATCAGAACTATACTAGTTGGGTAATAGGTCTTTGACCTGTCAGCACTAGAACACTGATTGAAGTCTTTATCTGTTAAAAAAAACAACAACGCTACTTTATTTTAAGTCTTATCAATATTTTATTCAAAATAATGTCATCAAAAAGTATTCCAAGCAAACTTTAAATAGCAAGTTTTATTGGCTTACTCCATTTAATGCAGAAAGTGTATAAAATGCTGATTGATAGGTCTTTGATCTTTCAAGTACAATACAGTTTCAAAACTTATCTTTATATGAAGAAAATTCAGAATTAACCGGACAAGCTTTGTAAATAAAAAAAAACTTTAGCCACGGTTTGACATTTTGTAAGTCTAAATTCTATTTTCAGTGCTTTTGAAATTTTAAGTGATAAGGTCTTTGACCTTTCTCATTGGAACAATATTTCAGTCCATTTCTATTCGTTAAGTTAAAAAAAAAAACTATTACCTAAACTAGCGAGATAAATACTTAAAAATGTTATCAATTCTGATTTTAAATTTATATTAATTTCTTTTGAATATGTTTATTCGAATAAGAATTTACATGATTTCAAATGTGAAACTTCAAGTATACCAATTTCTTTTACAACTTTACATCTGTGACTTTTTATTAAGCTTGATGAAATATACATATAATGTTAAAGATAAAGGTAATGAATATTAAATATTAGATTTATGTTGCACCATTCGAAAATTATATATTTCGTATTTTTCATTCATTGCATTCTTAGATTTATATTTTGATAAATTATTAATACATTGAACGACTATACAAAATGTTGATCAAGCAATAATTGTTCAAAATTTTATGTATTTATTTATTTGTTACGTTATGAGATTTCTAGAAATATTAGAAAGATTTAGTTATTTTCTCTAACAAGTGAAAGAAATAAAAATCCAAGAACTAAGTTTCTCTTCGTAACTGATATTTAAAATCAATATTTGTAATTTTTTTTAAAAAAAAGACACATAAAATTTTTGTTTGATTAATTTGGAATTATTTCAGTTGAAACTTTTCTCATACCGAATCTTTCAAGACCACCTATGCTTTTCTTGCAAAAACATCAACAACAATTAAATCTCTTCTCTCCAAAACCAAAGCAAAAACAAATAGCTGATTTCGCAACAGCGTTTGGAGCAATATCTTCTTTGGGGGGTCAATAACACTCTTTGGCGATGCACGCTTGGCGACATTTCCGTCGGAATAATGGCGGTCAAATCGCATTTCGTAGAGATCCTCGAACTCAGCAGTAGAATAAGTGAAAGTGTTACAATGACCCCTCGGGGTATTTTACATTGATCTTGAATTTGAGAAAATTATTTGTTTCCTCGAGAATTAACGTAAATATTTTGTAACAATTCATTTTATTATACTGTTTTCATAACTAATTTTGTATTTAGTACAATTAGGGATTTTTTCAAAAGATTAATTAACGAATTTTGTTGTATTATTGACTGAATTCAAAAAATATATAATCAAGCATTTTCAGTTGGGTTTTTTTATAGATAATTTATTTATATTGAAAATATATTTAAATAAGAAAAATTGTATTTGAGTTTCAAGTTATTTATCGAATTTTAAGATTCATTTGAATAGTTTGTAATTTTTAAATTTGAATCAAAATTTCTTAATTTTAACGAATACGCCTTTATATTTCTTTTTTAAAAAAATTCATTTGCAATTATTTTTTATATATGTGCATGCCCAGTTTTTTTAAATAAAATTTTCATGATTAAATAAATAGATAAAAAATTATGAAAAATATAACTTAGAATTTTTTTTATGTTATTTTTTTTAATTCATTATTTCTTAATATATTTTTTTATTAATTCTTTCCTTAATTATTTATTCTTATATGTTTTTAACCCCCTTTTATAATTCTTGTTTTTTTTTAATTCCTTATTTCCATTCGTAGAGAAATGATATTAATGTAATATTTGATTAAGCATCATTAAATTCATATCATAGAGATTTTATGTAATAATCTATTATAATATTTCTTATATAGTTTTACATAATATTGTATTATGTAAGTTCACTGCTTTTTATTTAAATTTCACATCAAACTTGAAGGGAATATCGCAATACATATATAATGCATTACCATATTAATGCTCCAGACAAATGAGGCGAAAACACTTTTATGAAAAGCAAACTATTTCATTCCATTTAGAAAATCATACTGCTGAATAATCTTAAAGTAAATCTGGAGACAGCCTTTTTCTTCCTTTCTTTTATGTGAAGAAGAAAAAACCATCTTAGAGTACAGGTGAAATGAAGGGAAGTAAGAGAGGCACATTTTGAGGAGAGAGGAGGAGGAATGACCATCCTGTGTCCCCTCCGCCTATTTCCCCCTCACGGTGCAACAACCTCTCGCGCTCTCCTTGATACATATTTTTGATGCTTCTATCTTTTGGAATAAAAAAAATTATTAGTATTTAATGGAAAATTTGTAATTAAATAAAGTAATGATTTAATAATTAAATAAAGGAGTTAAATTCAGAATAAAAATAATATTCGTGGGATTTCAGCTTAAACATAAGTTTCCTTTCGTATATAAATGTTAATATATTAAAGTTTCTTCTCAAATAAAAATGTTAATATATAAAATTTCCAATATTTAAAAGTTCTCAATATATAAAAATTCCCTAGGAATAAAACAAACAAAGAATTTAAATGATACTGACTTCATCTTCCATTTCAATTTTTTAAAGATACTTTTTTTTTACTGAAAGAAATGGACAAGGAACTAAAAATAAGTGAATACACTTTATGTGTTATTGTGTACTAAAATTTTATCTTATTTCATTTTTTCCTCTCCATTTCTTGCATCATTTTGCATTGCCTTTTCGAAACTACAATTGCTAGTTGTAGCATTTAAGGTATATTTAAAATGCTTTTTCTTTAATTGCGTAGTTCTGATAGGATTTCTAGAAGGAACGGAGATTCTATTTGGAAGATATTGGGAGGATGGAGAAAGAAAGGGAATTTCTTTCTCCTTTCCTCCTTCTTAATGATCGCGTTACCTAATACCTTTGATAAGATTGGATCATTTGTCTTCATGATATCATTTAGTAACAGAACACAAATGAATATCAGTGATTAATGAGACTATTGAGACCTTTCCACATAGAAAGTTTCTGAAAATATTCTGGTTTAATATTGATCGACGATAAAAAAAAAAATGATTGCTTTAATCGTAATAAATCACGTGTTCTTTATCCATAAACATTAATAATAACAGCAAAAATGCTTGAATTTACTGTTTTGAAACCTGGAATATTTTTTAAAATTTGAAACTTCTCATTCTTTTTTGTCAAAAGAATCTCCACATTTTAATTTAATTATTCATAATAAAATTATGTATTATATAAGAATACTTTTATATATGTGTAATTATGTTATATAAGAATATTATCATTATTCACGTGTATGACCTTATTTGAAACAAATGATGTTCCTTCCTGCAAGAAAAACAAAATCAAATGATTTAGATCGTTTTTATCAAAATTTATTTCTTTCCTTGTCCAATCCAAGTGGAAAGAATAAAAGAATTTTGATTAAGAGCAGAGCAATTTGATTTTATATCGGAGGTCAAGCAAGTTTACTAAATAAAAACCTTGTCTATGTTAGCAGATTCGCTTCCGGGCAATAGAAGGAAAGGAAAGGAAAGGAAAAAAAAAAAAGTGTTTTTCAATCCGTGGGTGTTTACACTAGCCAGAGGACAAGAATTCGAATTCCCTAGCTTTGTAACTTGTTTACTCATCTACCATCTCTGAAACGCCAATTTGGCGACCGTTGCCCTTTTTTTGTAGAATTCTTAATGTTTCTGCTTTGAAGTGTCAATCAATTTATTAAGCGAAAGACATACTGTAGTTGAGAGTTTTGTGAAAAGTAATCAGTAACATTCATTATTCCAATTTATCAGTAATTGATTTCTGATCTCAATGTTTTATTTAAAATTCATATTTTAGAATGATTGTTCAGTCGGATTTCATTAAAAATTTTGCATATCGTATAAAATACTCATTCATCCAAAGTACTTTTTATTTACATCTATTTATTGCTGATACTATTTATTTATAAATTAGTTGAGAAATTGTTTTATTGATTATTAATTAAAAATCGTTTTCTTTGCAACATATGTTACATGCAAAAGTATGCTAACAAAGTATATCATGCAAAATATCAAGAGTATGTTATCAAATTTTATCAGTCTTGCTTCAGTATTAATTTAATTTTTTAGAACATATTTCATAGATATACGAACACTTTAAAATTGACCTGATGGTAATTCAAGCAAAAGTGTTAATTTAAAAAAAATGGTTTAGGTAACAGATAAAAAGTAAAAAAGAAAAAAATATATATGGAACAAAAAGTGAAAAATGATACATATATATATACTTAACATTGTTATGTATCGTTTTGTGTGTATTATGCTGATAAAACTGTCGATTATTTTCAAAGGATGAAAATTTTAGTTTTGAAGAGCAATGGATTTCCTGCTGTTTTTTAAAATTTTTATTCTAAAATCCTATTTTGTTTCTACTGCATTAATTTTAAATGTTTCATAATTATAACTGTTAGCTTTTACATTTATTATTACGTAAATTAACCCAAAACGGTTATTTAGTGGGTTATTTCGTGTAAAATGGAACTTATCAATTCATTAAAAGCTTTTCCCAATGAAAATTATACATTGCATTGAAATATTATTTGTCCCACCCCCGTGACCAAATCAACAACTTTTCAACTATCTACAGTGTGAAATACCTCATTTATCAATCATATTTACCAACAACTAGAGAAATGTTATTGCATCACATATCAGGAGGTCAATAACTTTTCATTACAGAGTGTTGGCGATCGCCAAATCGTATACAATCTCTGCGCGCATACTTGGCGGGCTCGTGGCTGGGTTCGATGTACGGAGCGTCGAAATTCAAGGTCACTAGTGTGGAGGGAAAGTAGGCGACTCACTCATCCAGAGTACTAGGGCATTGCACTTCGTTTGACGGGGTCACCGCACGGCCTCGAACTTTGGAACGCACCCCCCTTCCATCATAAGAAATACCACTTTTCGGGAAATATTTTTAGAAAAGCTTAATGGGGGGGGGCTATGAGTATTTTTGTTCTTTTTGGCCCGAAACATCCTTGGGGGAAGATTTTCTTTTTCTGGAATTTTTATTTGGTTATCTTGAATTTTGTGTTGAGAAAAGCAGCATTTCTGGTTTCCCCAGGAAAATGAATAATCGATTCCTTTATACCTAAAAGTTAATTGTTCTATATTGGAATTTTAAAAAAATGTAATTACTAAGTATGCTGAAATTTCTTGAGAAACTCATATTTTTCCTCAATGCAAAATGTTTTGCTTCGTATTTGGCTATCATGTTTCTACGAAATTAACAAGTAATAAGTGTAGCTTATTTATTTATCATTTTTTAATATATTGACCAAAATGTGATTAATTTTTTTTTTTATTCCGACTCCCATCGCTGTAGTTTCCTTGACTTTAGATTAGTTTTGAAAATTTGGATTTATTTTTTTGTTTTACTGCATTGTTCTCATGAGAAAGTATCAATTAGTTACTGGAAAGTAAAGAACATTTTATGAAATGTCGGGCTATGAAGATCTTCTGCTTCATAGCCCGATGTATATTTGTATCAGATTGTGAAATAATTTAAAATTTTATATAAATTATTAATGCAATTCCAATTCATAGAATGGTCTTTTGTTGTTTTAAACAGATCATATGTGGAAATGAATATTTTTCAGAAAATTAAAACAATATTTTGTTGTAAATTGATCAAACCTCAATTAGTGAAGTGATATTTTTACTAACATTTTTTACATTTACTGGCACTGAAAATGTTTTCCATTACTTTATGTATTTAATACTTTTTTTTAGTTAAATATAAATAAATATTACTGTATTAAGCATTTTTTTATAAATGCACATTTATACATGTCTCTAATACATACATTTCTGTGGTTTACAATTAAATAATGATATTTCTTCAATTTCATAATTTATTTTATGTTATTATCATTTAAATTTTTTGTTCTTGCTATATCTCAATTTTTAATTTAAATGATATATTTAGAATTTATAACCTATAGATATCATCAAATTGTTTTACCTTTGATTAAAAAGATTTAATCTAAGTCTAATTAATCCAAAAAGCATGTAGAATTGCCCAAAATTTACCAATCGCACCAAAGAGTTCAGTGACCTAATCGTTTTGGGGGAATCGTTTCGCTTTTTTTCATCCGTCGCGAAAATTCTCAGTAGGTTAAAAATTCCCCTTAAAAACGGAAGCTACTAGAATGCAAGTTGGAAACTAGGGTTCAGTGACCGATGGATCTGAGACTCAGGGTCAAGAACGAAGCTGCTTGCTCGACGACATCTTTTGAAGGCAACCAACCGTGTGTTGCCATTCTATCAAACATAATTAGAAATGTTTGTTTGTTTTATTTTTCGCACGTGTTATTCGCTGAATTAATAACTAACTTATTCCACTGACTTCTTCCTAGCTCGATTACGAAATCGAACTGCTATTGTACAGAATGAAAGGTCACGCATAGTTTGGAATTTGTGGAATCTTTTAAAGTTTTTGTTTGAATAATGATAATATTCGTTTTTTGTGGTAAATTGTTTTGAATGAATATTTAAAAAAAATGGACAAAATGATGGATATTCAATCGAAGCCTTTCCCATTATCTGTGTATTTTTTCAATTACGTAAAACTTTTCGATGTACTTTTAATATTTGAGGTTAATGCCCTTTCGCTTAGGCATAGGGAAGTTTAAATAGCTCATTGCGTATTTAAATTGTACTTAAATACGCAATGTTGTTATGCAGTTAAAATTTGATCTGGAAAAATACCGTGATTTCTTTTAAAAATCTCTTTCCATTAAAGATAACGAAGTTTTACTTAAGGGTAAATTTACAAACCAATATAACCGAGTTCATTATTTATTTAATTTCTTTATAACAAAAATTAGGACAACTTACCACAAATTTATATTTATTTTGTAGGAGCAAATGAATTAATGTTTTTAATTAAGTATTTAAAGGAAAATTTTAAATACTTAATTATTTGCACTTTGATTAATTAATTTTTAAAGTTTCGCAATTCTGGAAAAAAAAAAAAAAAATTGTATAATAAACCGTATATTCAACTGTTCAAAAAAAAAATAACCTTTTTTTTTTTTTTTTTTTTTTTTTATTGCTTGTATGTGACTAATGGTTATACCTATGTGACTAATGGTTAAGTCCTATTTTTGATTTTTTTACTCTTATTACTTTTTAAAATTGAATCTATATGTTGTGGGCGAATTTTACTATTAAAATATATGTTTTTCTTTAAATTTAAGGGCTGTTTAAAGTGGACGGGAAATTTTTCGAATTTCTGTTGTCATTAATGAACATAAAATAAAAATATTTTATTTTTGAATCTTTAAATTTCATTGTATATTCAGAATGTTTAGCTTTTGGAATAAAGGTATTTTAATAGTGAATAATTTGATATATTAATACATTATTCTATGGGTAAATATGTTTATTTAAATATTTTGTATAATTCAAATCTATTATTAAATTGTGCATTTTTGTCGTTACTACTGAAACGAATTTTTCAAATTACCACACTTCAATAATCCTAACGTTTGAGTATTTGAGCATTCTTGTTTATTTTCAAATTTCTATACATAAAATCTAAATTTCAGAGAAATACAATTTATTCTCAGAGAGGTTATTTCAAAATTTAGTTGAAACTACTGTGCATTACTTATATTTTCTTAATTTCAGCAATGCTTTGGAATAATTTAAATTCGAAAAGCGATTTATATGAATTTTAATTATTGTTCTTTGTATTTAGATCATATCAGTAAGATACATGATTAAATAAAATATTTATGTACTTATAAACAGTAGCGGTTCCAAATCATGTAGTAAACAATTAATTTATAAACCATAAATTGTAATTGTTTAATATTTGAGAAATTATTGCTTGTATTCCTTAATATACGTTAAAACAAATATTTAACAACTATGGATATCATATAATCACAGCACTTTATGCTTTAACGTATTGCAACTGTAAATTTTTCATTTAATTTAACCCTTTCGTCTTCACGTACTGTGATTTAACCAAAAGAATTAAAATTGTTTCGGACAAAACTGGTGACATTTTTCTGCCCAAGAGAACTCGGAAGTGAGTAGAAGAGGCCAGAGATCATGTGTTCCACCCGAAACAAAAGCAAACCCCAAAATCCAATCAACTGTTGCGCACAAATGCGTTTATTGTACCTGAAAAGTTGAAGGAAGGTAACTAACCCTTACTCTGTGCGCTTAGCTCCAGAGTTGAATGACCTAGGTAGCGAGCAGTGAAAGTGTTACAATGACCCAACATCAGTTTCGAAACTCTCGTGTCGCGCTGGGAAGAAACATTTACAGATTTTTTCGTTGCGTTTGGACAGAGTTGCATTAGATTCGTTTGCTGCGCAGATTTGTTTTATTGGATTAATTTGAAAAGAGAACAGTGCAGCAATGTTTTAAATGTAATTTAGTTGGATCGTATGAGTTTGGATAGTATGAGTTCATTTCATTTTTGCATCGTCACACATTTCATTGATTGTTATTTCCCTTTTCATTTGGGGCGTGTGTTTCTTTTCTCTATATTTCTTTTTATAATAATTTTAAAATATTTATTTTAGAGAAATAATTATTTTCTTTGTTGGATATAGATGCTATAATTATGTTCATTTAACTTTTCTAAAACATATTTAATGAAATTAAAAACTAGTAGATTAAAACATTTAACATAATTAATTGAATTTATTTGTTTTAGTTTGCCCACCGAGATTAATTAACAGATTTTACAAATTTTTCAATCTAGGAAATTTTTATGATTATATTAAACTATATTATATTAAACATAAACTATATAAACTTTATGATTTTCTCAACTGTTTCTCATCCTGCCCCCCCCCCCATTCTACATTTGATTTGCTTCTACACTCGTTTGCTTATAAGTAAGATAGGTTAACATACAAAAAAGCTGAACATTCGGTACGGTAAATTATCAAATATTTTATAACTTTCTTTTTAGTTCGGAAGTTCTAAAAAAAATTGAAATGTAAAATTCAATCCTACCAGAGTTATTCTAAAAACTCTTGTATATATTTTTTTTTTAGAACTATTATTTGTGACTTGCATTTATTCTGCTTACTTGGTAAATTTAACTTGCATTTTGTGCTTGGAGAAATTCACTACTTTATAAAATCTTAAAAGTGTACGATGATCACAATTATAAGGATCGGTTCATATTAGACAGATTAAAAATTGCTTTAAAAAATGTGTGTGTGTGTGTGTGTGAGAGAGAGAGAGAGAGAGAGAGAGAATAAACTGAATATTTATTTTAACTTTAAAATTAGATACATTCACATGAATAATATTCCAATTTTGGACAAAAATAATTATCTGTAATTTGTATTTCCTTATATATTTTTGAATACTTTTCTTTCTAACGGTAGGTTGTGTGAAAATATTTTCACGTATCTTTTAACCTCAAGGAAAACTAAATTTTTTTCCCCAGAAAATTTTTCTCATACGGAAAAACATTTTAAGGCTAAAATAATTGGAACTATGCGACAACTAATTATATTTTTTCACCTCGTTCAGGAAATGCGCGCATTGAGTCCACAGGAAAATTACTCCAAAGGACCCAGATTTCTCGAAGAACAACTCATTACAAAATCTGCACACTCACACACTGACACATGTAACAAACAAAAATCAACTAAGTATATCATTATCAACATCAGGAAAATGATTTCTCTTTTACCTTTCCTCCTAAATCCCCCGATCCATGAAACCAAACACCAAACACTAAATGGATACCTTTCTGTTAAAATGAATCTGTGCCGCTGTCCCAATTCGGGCCTGTAATCCCAATTTCACTTTCGTTCGCCAGGCCGAATCTAGGTTATCAGGAAGAAAAAATGCATGAAAACTAGGAAGAAGAAATTTTAAATAGTGTATTAGAATGGTACGTTGGATAGAATCTGTCCTTCCTGGGTTCCGAAATACAATCAAAATGAGAGAGAGAGCTGAAAAAGTAGAGTGGTTAAGGAGGTCACCGAAATTGAGATCGAATGGGGAAAAATTGGAGCGCGAGAAATACCACTCAACCACTTTATATTTTCTTCAATTGTTCCTATTTTGTTGCGGTTAAACGTTTATTATGAATGGACAATAAACATCACGCGCAATGTGGCCGGAGCGTACGTTTTCATTCCAGAATGTGATACGCATATGTTATGGCTGTAGGTGCCATCATTCCACCCTCGCTGAAAGGTCACTTCATAGATTTTTGATAATTGACCAATGTGGTGGAATGAAGATCATTATGATCCGTGCAGTGGAAGCAAGAGGACATATGTTTTCGGGAACATTTCTTTAATGACCACATTTCACACAAAACATGAAAGACAAGACATTAACGCACACATCTCTAAAGAACACCATTTCATCTCATTTTAAATTATAATCGCAATGCACTATGGGATGCATACCTAATAAGGCATCGCCAAATTTTATCCAAAAGAGAAGATAGAGTAATGCAACTGCTAAACCAAGAATATTCGAAAACAATTTTTGGGAAAGAATACTTTTATGATGTAGTGAAAAAGTATAGTGACTAATGGCGCTGTTGTTTTTTCTGTTATTGTATTGTATTGTATCGCGCGATGCAGTAACCTTGCTGATGTAAAGTTTACTTCATACATATATTGTAACTAATCACATTTTTTTTAGAAGATATACTTTCTTTGTGAGATAACAATTTATTGAGATGTTATATTTATTTCTTCCACCAAGAAAATACCTATTAACCTTTAGGTAAATTGAACGTATCAGAACGTAATACATTTTTTTTTAAATTTATGTTTCAACTTTTTTTAATTAATTAATTTTTTTGCAGTACTAAAAACTCTTAAGTATCTCAATATCATGAATAACATGAAATAAATGAATTTTTGCATAAAATCTGCTTTTAAATTCCAAAAAATTGTGCTCAAAAGGCAAAAAAAAAAAAAAAAAAAAAAAAAATGTATACCCAAAAGGTTAAAATAAACTGATACGCTGTTTGTAGATCTGTTTTCTCCTATTGATATTATTTTAATCGAGTTCCTTTATAAACCATCAAGAATACAAATATAAACAAAATTTATGGAATCATTATAAAAATTCATGAACATTTTTTTGTTAGAGAATTTTAGACAAATATTTATGAATAACAGACAACGAACATTATTTGTGTTAAAATTATAATTTTTTAAAAATGAAATTGGCCTTTTAGTTTTATTTCATAACTTGAAAAAATGCATTTTAGAGCAGTTGTGTTTAGCGATGAAAAAACAAACATAATATTCTGAACCTTTACACTGAATATGAGTATAGAAACTCAATTAAATTTGGTTTTTTTCTTGTACAGGTAATAGAATCCTTTACTAAATATAATGTCTTCAATATGATAACATTAATCTAATTCACACTTATCCATTGTAATCTGATGGATTCGTGAAAACCTATAAAATATATGGAGAGATTCTCCGATTAATTGTGCAAGCTAATTTAATTGCATGCAAATAGATTTAAATTAATATTCAATACAATTTTTGGGATTTTATAGTCGACTCACTCTCACTTTTACGAATTAGTATAGACTCTTAGAAAGTTTATTAAACGAAAAGCGTGGGGATAATATTATTAGTCTGTAATGATATTTTATCTGATTTCATATCAGTATTTTTCTTAAAGCCGTTATTTTGTGAATAATCTAATATTAACAATAAATTCGTGCCTTTTTTTATTCCAAGCTCGCATTGAATTCGTGCTCACATTGAAATTTACTAACATAAGCTATTTTAATAAAAAATTTAAAACCTTTTTTACCATATATCTAAATAACTATATGCCAAATTATAATAGTTTTTTTACAATATTTTTTGTAATTAGGGAAAGATTTAGCAATATTTTGTATTTTTAGATTACAATATTTATTTTTCATTTATTAGGTTAATCGATATGTAATTAAATTAATAGAAATTTTTAATTCCAATAGATATTATGTATTAATTTTATTAATTACAAATTAATCACGGTTCACCTTATCATTTCAGAAAAACAATAAACAAAACGTAGGCGGGCATGTGAATGTCTCAAGAGTCAATCACCTATCGAGCAGCCTATCAATATATTTATATCTCTCTCTTCTCTGGGTCCTCAGACCAATAACCTACGTGTTACGAAATCATCGTTCGTGCAGTGAAGCCCAATTTACAGGGCTCCCTCACTTCAAGAGCGAGGCCAACGTCCTGTGAGCTAAACCTCGCACTTGACAACACCCAAACGCCCCACGTGACTTCCTAGCCTCATGCCCAGGCCATTGACACGAGACTTCTCTACTGAGCAGCTAGGGACTTCGCCCTCAACTTGCCTCAACAGATTTCTGCTCGAGTGTTCCTTTTTCGGTATAAAATGTGTCGCGTGATTATTTTTTATACTCCGAGTGTGGGATTTTGCTCCCCCCCAGGCTTTCTGCGGGCTCTCCCCCTTTCCTGTGTGGTGTAGCTTCATACGTAAAAAATCCGAGGGGATGGGAAAGACTGCAACAGAAATCCCTCTGTAAAAAGCTGAACTTGAAATAAAGAGGGTTAGATTTGAGTTTTTGGGGTCAAGGTCTACCAGGAGCTATGTGTGCTCTTTTTGCTGTCTGTGTTGACATTCTGTGAATTATTGAAGGGTTGAAAATAAGTCATTGAACTCAGGGGAGGAAACATGTAGGTTGGTTATAATATGAAAATTTTAATTTTATATAACTATTACTACTGATTATTTCTTAATGCTGATTTTTGAAAAATGAATTTATAAAAATTTATTGTCCTCTACCACAGTAATATAATGTCTGTTATATTGTATGTAATATTTTATTTAACACATATTTAAATAAAGTAATCTGATTAAAATGATATTTCTTAAATTTTTCAGGCGAAATTTAAAAATTAATGCAAAAAAAAATACCTGTATTTGATTTGCCAAAAGATTAATATAAATAAAAGTATTCTAATAACTATATTAAGAATCGATTGGAGCAGCAATATTTTTGACAGATTTTTATTAATTGGCATCAAAACATCAAAATTTATTGTTATTGAAAAGAATAACCATCTATTTTTACTATGTTACAATCGGAAAAAAGTATTCCGAACTAAATTTTCTTTCATGTTTGAATCGTATAATAAATTCTTTAATTGAGAGTTATATTAATTAACGAAACATTTATATTTAATTACGTAGCATCATGAGAGAAAAAAATTAACTACATACACTAAATTATTAATTAGTGTAATACCATATTATTCTCCGATATTGATAAAAATAATTGAAAAAAAGTATTTTCTCTGCATAAAAAAAATAATCGCAAACAAAACACCATTTTACCCAAACAAATCCTAGCTGCTACAAAATAATATAAACAATATATCTAACAAAAAGTAGAGACTTGAGTCTCAAAGAAATAAAACTGTTTCATATCATCGGAAGTTTTGAGTCAAAGACCTATCAAGTTCATTGACTCTAGAATCTTTTTCTTTGAGAAGCGAGTCTCTTCTCCAGAAAAAGTGCTTCGAATTCGATCGATACCGAAGCCATTTTCTAGTATTTACAGCGTTTTCAGAGGGTTCTCTTTCGCTTTTCGCAAACCTCGATGGTAACGATCGTTATTTGGAGAAGAGATTTTCTGCTTTCGTTCTCAGCCTTTCGTGCGTCAAATATTATGCAGACGATATTTTCGTAGCTCATTTTAGTATAATAGATGTTGCGAATTAATCTATTAAAAAAATTGGGAAATATATGAAATAAATATATTTTTACCAGCTGCTGTATAGTGTCTCTGTTTAGAGAGATGTAAAACAATGAAATAAAAAAAAACGAGTTCAAATAATAGAAACCTTTTATTGTTACAAAAATTAAATTATTTACGTTTTCCTTTAACAGATGTCAAATAGATACTTTAACTCTTCATTGCATCGTGCACCCATTTGGCTACATGTTTTTATTTCCATTTTTAAATTTCACGTGACACTTTCAAAGGGTAACAATGAATGTTTGGAAATTCTTTTTTAAATACTTTTTGATAAAATTTGTATAAATGACCGATAGATTTTAATAGCGAGATTAGAATTAATTTATTTATATTGGAATTTCGGAAAAATACTAGGAAAGCTGTTGTTTGAATATTTTTACAATTAAAAGTACTATCAAAGCTGCTTTGCTTCGTAAAAATATATTAATAAGGATTTTTATTTTTATTGCCGAATTTTTATAATGGGATTTTTATCACTGTGATATTATTTATTTCATGGTGTAATCATTTAACACGTTTTAATTTATTATTTTTTTAAATTTCAAGAAAAAATACTTTAAAGTTTTAAAAATAACTTTCTTGAATTATATGCAGCTATTCTAAATACAGTCTATTCATAAAAGTCATGTATTGTAGGATTAAATTATTATTTTAAACATAAAGTTTTGCTTAAAATAAGAAAAGAAACTCGATATTTTATAGAGATTTTTAACAACACATTTCTTCCTTCCCCCCTCAAATGTAGAGCAAACAAAATAAAATAAAAAAATTAATTCTGTGACTAGGTTTAATTAATTATTTGCACAATTCTACCTCAAATAATAATTTTTAGGAATGCTAGTATGCTATACTTATTATTCCATCATCATTTTCATGCGATTAGAAAATTAAATAATCAAAGTTTAATAAATACATTAAATGATTAGTTGGCACATTTTGCAAAAATGAAAAAAATTTAGATTGGTATGATTTATTTTAGATTGCCAAAAGTATTATAACGTTTTATTTGTTTTTCTACTAGGATAATAGTCTTTGATAGAAAGCTCAAACTATAGAATCTTTTATTATAATTGCACTCGTTAAAAAAAGTATCTTGCAAAAAAATATTTTCATTGATACTACGAAATATTGTATATTTACTAGAGTATTATTTTAATGTTTTTCAACACCCTAATATATAAAAAGAAGAAAACTGTAGATGTTGTAGCAGAAGGAAACGACACTTTTAGCATATTAATTTATTCTTAATTTTTTTAAATTAATATATTGTTATTTTTTCATGGCTTATTAGACTTTGTTTGAATATGAATAAAAGCTAAAATATTAAAACAGAAATCCGTTGCAAATAAATTAATGTACGAACATGAAAAATGCAGTCGTTCAGTATAAATCTTATAAAGCGAAAATGGAAGAGAAAGATTCTCAACTGAATCATTCAGGGCAAAAAGTATATGACTAATATATCAGGAAGATTTATAGATCAGGACTTTTATAAATTATACATAAAACCCACGCGTAAATTAATGTTTCATTTTATATCAAAGCAGAAAACGAATTTTAGATTCCGTTAAAAAAAAGTTGTTAGTAAATATGCTCTACACGTGTCAAATATAGAGCTAACATGTGACAGTTTGGAAAAAAAAAAAGTATTAAAAAATTGTTGAATCTTAGCGAAGCGAAAAAAACAAAACAAACAAACAAGGCGACGTCCGAAATGTATTTATTATTCTTGAACTAGTGCGGACATCTTTCATTTTGTCGTTCTTAACATTCTTTTAACAGGCAGAGCTATAAATAATCAAACCCGCGCCACTTCGTAGTGGTAAAAAAAAGTATTTCTGTGGCACGCATGTTAGTACAACAACCCAAACTTCAGCAGCAGAAGGTCACAGCTTGCATGATTACAACTCAGCTCTATTTGGCGGCGACTAAAGGGTTGAATGGCACCCGTTGGAAAAAACAACTCTTGGGGGGGGAGGTTTTTAACATTTTAGGCTCATATCCAACTCCCTCCCCCCCTCTAGTCTCGATTTCGATAGGAGGAGAGCGTTACAGGGTGTGGTTTAATATGAGTTCTTGGAATTTCGTGCTCAATGGATAATGGTTTTACCGTCCCTTTCAATATGAGGCCATGCAACGTTTTGAGATATAAAAAGATAATTAAAAGAAAAAAAAGGAGAAAAAAAAAAGATAAGAAATGTTGTTGTGATAATGTGAAGTCTAATTTTCTCACTGTGAAATTTAGTTGAATATACTTAGAATGAATATAATGGCAACATTGCTTTTCAGACAGTTGAATTGTTTTTAAAGGTCTGTCAATAAAAGAAAGCGCCACGAAAATATCTTTTTTTTTTATTTCAAATTAATGCCATTCTTGTTCATCCTGTAATGATTAAAATAACGCAACATAAATGTTACCGTTAAAGGTTATATATATTTTTTATTACACATTAATTGCAATAAATAAACATGTCGAAGAACTGGTTATTGATAACTATGACAAATAATTAACGATTTGGCACTGTTTTAAAATGGGGTTATGTTTGATTGAGTAACTGATGGCAAACTCTGCTTGGTTGGTATTAAATGATGGGTTTCCTTATCCGAGGACTCCCCATGAAATTGTATTGATAAATTATTAATAAGTAATGTGTTAATAAGTAATTGCTGATGTAAATGCTATTACAATATTCTAGTGTACTGAAAATGGCGAGTTTTGTATATGGAAATATTGTATATTTGTTCCTTTATATTAAAAATATTCTCTTAAATATTTATAATGCGAAAATTTCGAAATCGAAAATTCGTGAAATAGTTTATATAAAACTCACATAATATTACAGATTAAATTTTAGTTTATAATTGGATACGTCTCCATTTATTGTTGTATATATGTATCAAAAGTATCGTTATTTTATTCCATTTGCAAATTTAAAAATGTCGGAGTATTGAACGCTATTTCTGGGATTATTAAAGTATTTTTGCTGACAAATAGAAACATGTGCTTTAAATTTCAACTATATACTTCATTTAGAATATTATCCATTTATAACTGTAAACGTTTTATTACTTTTTTCATGTTATTTAAACAATAGGTAACAATCGTGAGTTGTCTTAAAAACGTAAACACGTATTTCACAACTTTGCCATGAAAATGTACTTACACATCTGTGTATTTTCCTTTGGCCTGACCCTAGTATTGAAATTCAACCATTAAAAAAGCCTTCTTTTTCCTTATAAACAAAGCACAGATCAAATCAAATAAATAATCTGCGAGCTTACTGGAGTGAAAGGGTTACTCGCGAACGTAGAACTCTCTTCACTGGCGCAATATTCTGAGTTGCTCGGCCAATCAAAGACATTGACACGTTCTTTCTCTAGAGGCTGGAAATACAAATTCGCTTTTGAAAGAAGTGAAGCGAAATAATTTAGTATCGCAGCATCCGTTACAAACAATAGAATTATCTTTACGTAAGCCCCCAGTTCCCTCCATTTAGTTTAGATAACGTGGAGCAAGAGTTTGATTTGAATTATTCTATTCAAATCTTGGTTAAATTTTTTTTTTTCATTACAAGAAAGTGGTCATGTCTTCATCTTCAAATGGTCAAATTCTTCGTTGAGGTAAGGAGGAATAGTTATGAAGAAATTGCGAGTAAAAACCAGACGTACGACTGCTTTATAGATATATTGTCTGATTTTATCCTAACACTCTGGCATTTGACTTGTGGGTCATTCAACTATGATAGCGTCGTGAGTCGTGTGCAGAGAAATGTGCCGAAGAAAGTCATCGAGATAGTATGTATTTGGACAAAATAAAGGAGAAAAGAAAAAGTGAAGAAATTGTATAATTTTAGAGACTTCATTAAAGTTTCGACTAAATTTTACTGAAATTCAGACTGATTATTTCTCAAGTCTTTTGTAAAATGCATCTTATTTTGAAGCATCAATTTGAATTTTTAAAAAACTCGTACAAAGGCCAAATATATAACATTTAATAATTTTGGCCAGTAGTTTGAACGTTGTTATAAATGAATTAGTGTTAAATAGAACGGTAATAAATGTATCAATAATTATTATCTGATGTTTATCAATTCACCACCATCAACACCAGTAACAAATGATTTATCGTTTGGTGTATAAAGGATCCGTTAAAATATTAAAACTTTGTGCTTTGTAAGAAGATTTATTTATCAGAAATATTTCATATTTGATTTTTTATTTTAAACTCTTCCTGAATTATTTACAATCTTTTGATTGATTATTCTTTATTAAACAAAATATTTAAGAGAAGAACAAATCATTCCTTCATCTAAAATTCCAAAAATAAAAATCAAATCTTAAAAAAAAAGAAAGAAATAGCAAACATGCGAAGGGAAAACAAGTCTGAGTTTTTAAAGTCAGTATCTAAATTCCATTGCATTTTTTTAATGCTGCTTCATTACATAATTAGTCTAAGAACTATCATCCCAATTTTCCTCTCTTCAATGCGGAAAAGAAAGTAAAGCTTTCATCTGCTCCATTTTGAGTGTAAAACTTTCACTAGCGACAGTATGATCAACAAACAACGAGGAAATTTTTTCCCAAAAAATTGGGTCACACGTGCAATCCAGTTATGTATAAATGGACAGGCAGAAAGTGTCCAGGAAAAATAATTCCCAAACGTGTCCCGACCACAGGTATACAAAAGTAGGTCGAACCACACAAACCATCGCTCGAGTCGTAGCAAAAGTAAGCAGCAGCATAGGGATCCGCCCTTGACCTAAAAACAAACTGGCTGCCTCTTTTGTTGTTGATGGTTTAGTGAATTGCTTGAAGAAAGTACTGAATTTAAAGTAATCTTTGAAAAGATATGCGTAGTGGATAGACAGACGCAAGGTAGAGAAGGCTGTAGACAGTTTGAAAGAGGTAGGTTGTTTTCCTGAAAATTAACCCAATATCTATCATGAAAGGTTTATATTCTTGTCTTTCTGATTTAATTTCTTGTTTCGTTTTGGATGTTTGCGAATCGTCCAGTCTGGTACAGCATCGGTTTACCGTTTCCGATGTCATTGTTGCATCTGATTGCTTTAATCTAGAAATTCATTTGCAATCGACGAGACTTTATGAGCTCGAATATGATGTTATGAACTTGTGCATAAACCAGCTGATACAAGCCATGTAATTAAAACTTGGAACAAACAACTTTTTAAATATTCTCAAAATCTTAAATTATCAATTTTTCCCAAATAAGAGAGGATAGTCCAAAAGAACACTCAGTCCTTGTTCGTCAATTGATCCTACGGACAATTTAATTTATTAAGCCATATTGCTAAACATTAGTTGATTAACCAATTAAATTAACTATTTCGGCCTCTTCGGAAAATGCGTTTCTAAATTGTGCCGCAATAATTTATACTCGTCAAACACAAAATATGTGTAATATATTGTAATGAAATTACTTTTATTTTTTATTTCAATAATCACATTTATTTATTTACATTTGTTTATTTACAACATATATTTTTTGCATATGAACGAAAAGAAACATAAAAAAATTAAATTATTTTTTTAATTTGCTGTTAGAGAATGATATTGAGCAAACCATGGTACAACGCATAATAATCCTTTTATTTGTTCCTTTGATTTCGACTTGGCTTCAAAATATTTAAAACACCTTGAAATTTATGAATATCTTTGAGTTTTTACTAAAATTGTAATTCAAATGCAAATTGTCACTACTTATGACTCCTGACGAATAAACTCGTCATAACGCAAAATGTACTTTTTCCATGACATTTATATTTCTTATATTTGTCAAAAACAGTTAATTGGTTAAAATAGAAATAAGAAAAAAAATCCAGAGAAAGGAAGAATAATTTTTAAAGTAAGCAGGATTGATTGGTTGGTGAAAAAACATTATATCGATGCTTGCATATTTTTAAGAAAATAAAGAAATTGGCTGTTAGTGATATATAGCATATCTAATTTATTATAATTACAATGACTATTCGATTTTATGAAATGCTCCTTTTTATCTCGGTGGCCTTATTCGTTTCCCATCAGAACAGAAATCTATGTATTAAAATTTGTTGAAAGGATTCAAAAATAAGGGTTGAGTCTCAAAGAAGGCAGGCGGGGCTATAGTGTGGTTAGGGTTTCCATTGGCTACTGCAACTGGACCCACGGTTCTGGTGTGGGCTGTTTCTGTGGTTGGTAGAAAAAGTTCTCTAACCCTCTCCATTGGGGAGTTTTGTGGTTCCTCATTGGGGAACTTACTTGTAAGGATTGTAAAATTTCTTTTCATTGGAGAACTCAGTTGCTTTAGGATGTAGATACATGGCCCATTTTATGTGCGACGAATAAGTTAGTGAAATTGTTTAAAGCAGTTTAAAAAAATCGATAAAAGTTTTAAGACAAATGTACTGCTTGCTTAGAATTTTTTTTTTTCCTTTCTTCTTAATGGCGAATGCCTCTTTTACAATAAATTATTTTGACTTTAACAAACGAATATTATCACAAAAATGCGTATAATCTTATTATATTCAATAATTCTGCGAATCAGGATTATCCGATTTGTTTATCAGTTTATAGCAGTATTAGTTTACTATTAAATAAAGTTGCGTGCACTTTAAAAATGTTATAACTGTTAATATTTTTAAATGAATATTTTAATTAATATTTTAACTGAAGATTTTTTAGTAACCTTCATTACAAGTGTAAAATATTATTACAGAATTGAACCACATCAATCACGAGCAAATCAGCATATAAAAGTAAAAATACATTTGGCTACAGCTGATTGTAATTAAAGCTCTTCAATTGCACCAGCATAACAGATGATGGTCATATTTAGCCGAATCTGTTTTGTGTTTTGCTTAAAATTACAAGGCATCATTTCCACGGTCATGTCACTCCCACATCTACTGTCAAGTATTCAAATTCTTTTAATATATCGTTTGAATATGCAAATGCGGCATTTTCTGCGAAAGAAATTGAGTCAATTTGTTTTAATGTCACTGAAGCAAAGCGCA
This sequence comes from Argiope bruennichi, assembly GCF_947563725.1. Taxonomy (NCBI): domain Eukaryota; kingdom Metazoa; phylum Arthropoda; class Arachnida; order Araneae; family Araneidae; genus Argiope; species Argiope bruennichi. The sequence goes on along the minus strand of NC_079156.1, from coordinate 61,447,026 downwards.
TGTTGCTTTTCGTCATAGTTCAAAGAAAATAAGAGTCGTTCTGTTTGTAGGATTATAAACAGACGAACTAAGAATTTAAATGAAAAGAGAAACTAAGATTTATGGATGTAGATTAGTATTGTGAAATAGATTGCAAGATGTAAAAACAAAGTGGAAACATAATATTTCATTCCTTTAATCGCATCATAAAGATGAACTAAAAATTTGCATGTGTTTGGTTTCTAATATTTAAAAGTCTGTTATTTCGTTTGCAATATAAAATTTTATTTTTAGGTTTTACTTAGTTAGGTTGGACTACTATTACTCAATTTAATGATATTAGCGAATGAGCTGAAATTGTTATTAAATATATCTTACTTCAATATGTAATATTTAAATGACTGTTCCATATTTATTCAATTAAAAAAAATAGAAGAAAATTTTAAAAAGCATTTATTTATTATAAATACTTTTTATTTAATGGAGGATTATACTGTGAGAATTGAATAGATTATTATGAACGATTCATTAAAGTAAAATTACATTCTTCATTAAATTGTCAAAATGGGCTTGATTATTATTTTTGCTGTATTTCATTTGTTAATAATTTTGATATTCGATTAAAAATAAGCGCAAAAATAGTCACTTTTTAATATGTATAATATCATGTAAGAACCATAGTCGTTAGTTGTTTAGTTTCTATGTAACAAATATAAACCGTAATCAAAAAATTGTAAAATTGTTGTATAAATTGTTGCTGCAACGAAGAAAGACTTTCAGTTTGACTGTTATTTTGAATTTTAAGTCAAAATAACTTTCATTCTATTTTCCATGTGAGTGATTTCAGTCATTCATATAGAAAATAGTAGAAAAAAGAAACCGAGCTAATATATGCAGTAATTAAATGAACAGTAGTTACTATCGGTTAAATAGATGCTTGATCCAAAATAGTCACTACAGTCAAGGTTTTTTCAATTACAGTATCTCTTTCTGTTTAAAATAAGAATGCAATGTGTCATATTATAAATGAACAAATAAATTTTACAACTAAGCCACTGTTCGAAAATAAAGCTAAAAATGTAGAAAAGGATAAAGGTGGAGGGGGGGGGGAGAGATTTTTCGGTACCAAATATATGTGTTCTGGAAATGCATCCAGTCAACCTAGAACTAGACAAGCGTAAAGGCATTGTGATGATCCAGATGTGGTTGTCAATTTCAGTGGAATAAGAAAGAAATATGGAAATGAGATACACAACTAAACACAGACGAACCTCACCCTTTTCCTTCATTACATAAGCAACGTGAGAGAAAAGATGAGAAGAAAGTGGCAATTTTTTGAGGTCAAGGCAAGCGAGATACAAGGTGGAATTTGAAGATGGTTGCTTCGCTGTAGTTGTCCTGTTGGAAAAAAGTTTTTTTTTTTTTTTTGCTTTTTGTTTCTGCCCTCCATTTTTGTTTTCATCTAAGCAATGGCAGTAGTTTTGGTTGTCGAAAGTAGTCATTTTTTATTTTCAAACGAACATATTCGTGCAGAATTTCATCTGGCAGAATTCGGAAAATAGTGAAAAAAATCGTTTCTTATTCTTGTTCATGCTTCTAAAAATGGTATTTTTATTTAATTATTGTCATTATTTCTTCGTTTAAATTAAATAATAAATTGACAATGAATAAGTTCAGAATTTTAATTAATGCGTCTTATTTTCTTTCTTTATCAATAGTTTAGTAATTGCAAATTTTATAATAAAGCAGTTAACGAAAGATTATTTTAAATATTTAAATTCTTATTAAAAGGAATAGCTTCATGTATTCTTTTCAATTTTCAAAATTGCGAAATTCGAAATATGAAGAGTTGTTTTCATGATAAATTAATTACCTTCTTGTTTTTCGATTTTTTCAGCTGACCACAAAGCTGCCATAAAAAAAATTCTATTTTTTCTCGCCAAAAAAAAAAAAATTAGAATTATTGTTCTAAATGAATGTTAGCTTTTTTTTAAAAATTGTCTACAGTTGTAGAATATGATTAAAAATAAATGCGAGTGGATTTCTACATTTTAAGAAAAATAATATTTTTAAATTAAAGATAAGAACGACGACTGTATAATTTATGTACATTACGCCATCCTTCATTGAAATCATAAAAAAGAAGGTAAATATTTTCCAAAACTTGTTTGTCTAGAAATTTTTAACTCTTATTAATGTCAAGGTGAGCGACAAATAATAATCGTCTCACATCAAAAATTATTATGCTACTGGTTTTGTAAGTAGTAATAACCTCGAATGCAACAAGGCCAATCACGTAATTTTTTAATGTAAAAGATAAATACTTTGTATTGCTTCTGTTCCGTCTTTTTTTAAAATTAAATTAAACCATTGTCTGAAACTTTCATGTAAAATAAACATATGTTTTTAAAAGTAAAAGCGTGAAAATTTAATTTTATATAATTAAAAGTGTTTTTAAACCGGTATCAATTTTAAAATTTAATTTAAAAAATAAAATTGCATTGCAAAATTATAAAATCAAATTTAGTATTTGGTTTAATATTTTTCTTGATTTATTTTTAATATTTCGAAGCGTTTCTTTCAAGTTTTTCTTAAAACTTTCATACACATTTACTTTTCATTTTGTTATAAACCAGTTTTATAATTTGTTTCCCATTTATTTTGCATTTGTGATTCAGATACATAAATTCTTGTTTATCTAAAATTTCTAAATTCTAAAAAAAAAAATATATATATCTTTGGTAATCTTTATTTTATATACATAGCTGTTCTTGATAACGAGGGCCTATTTTTTCCCCTCTTTCTCCGAATCGGGCCCCCAGTTTGGTGCCTAGAACTGAGGCCAACTAGTTGGGGCCTGCAAGGTGCCTTGGGGCCAGCACTCCGGGTTTAGTTTTTGAGGGACGTAAAATTTAGTTGTTATTCACCATCCCCTAGAATACCCGTCCCTTTGAAGGCTAACAAGCTTCACTTGGGGCCCATTGCCTTTTTTTTCAGGAGGGGCTTTATCTTAGCTTAAGGGTAAATACTTGTATTGAGAGTTCATGGCTAAAATCCCCAAGGACTTTGGGGCTGACTTTCGTTGGGGCCGCAGTATTAGGGATATTAAACTTAGCTTAAGTTGAAAAAGTACTCGATTAACAAAGAATGGACTCGAAATTTATTATGAAAATATGCATTTAAATTGAAGTTAGAAGTTAAACATTTGTTTAGATGTTCTTTTTCTGTTTTTTACTGTTATATTATATTTTCATTTTCTGAATGATAACACAGAGAATAAGGATGCAATGTAGAAATTTTTTTTTAAGTCAGCTTAATTTTATTGTTAGACTGAATTTCTGCACTCAGAAACTTATAACAAAATATCAAAACATACATTTAAAGTAATTTTTATTTTAAATCGAAGATTAATTTCTGACAATTTATTAATCTAGTCATTTTTCAATTTTATTTTGAACTTGATATAATATTGTGAAATATTTTCATATTGATTTTTGAACTAGGATAGAACGATATTTTATTGGTAGAATACGTTTTAGATATAAATCTCTGTTCAAAATAAGCATTTAAAATATGAAATAAAAGTTGCAAATCAATGTGCATATTTGATAAAAGACATATTATAATTGGATATTTAAAAATTTATTATTAGGTTTTCAAAAAGCTAACGAAATAATAAGAAAACAGAAGTAAATTTCTTTGAACATCTACAAGAAAATTGTTAAAAATATAATTTAAAAGAGTTATTTTACAGAATGATATATATTAAAAGCATCTATTTCTGATGAATATAAGCTTTTCGTATTTTTTTTTTCTGTTGTCTACAAGAAAAATTATCCGAATTATAATCATACGAATTTATATCATAATTTAAATGTTTGAAGTATTTCTTCGAATCTTTAATATTGAAAATTGTAAATGATAATGTTAGAAACATTTTTTGTCGCTCTTCAGTATTTTATTTTTAACAGCATCAAATAATTATCTTAGCCTTGAAAGTTTTATATTTTAAAAATGTAGTCATTTTTAAATTTGTTCCTTTTGTACAATTGATATTAATAACGAAGTTGAATTATTTTTCTGAAGTGCACAACTATTTATTTTTGTATGGTTATCCTATTTAATTTACTGATTTTTTATCATTTCATTTAAAACATTTTTTTTAAATAATATATTTTTGTTTTTAAAATTTTGAATATAATTTTATGATATTTAGATAAATACATAATTTACAAACATGCGAAAAAATGACGACAATCGAAATTTTTAACGATGTCCAGTGATAAAAAAAATTTGCTGTTTCGGTTCGTTTTACCATTGTTAATTTACATGCTCGTCTAACAAAGGACATAACCGGACAACGACTGTTGCAACTGTGTTTCAAAGCGCTTTGATTATACAAGCCATTTTATCATTACTATTCCTTTGTTGCTAATTTCCGACCGTAATTTTAACGGTCGACACAAGTGAGAGTTGCGTTTTTTGAGCCGTGCCATCCTCGTTTCAAGGTCAACGCAGAGCCCGGCGCGAATATATCTTCCTTTTTTTATCCACTGATAGGCTCTACCCTTTAATATTATTCTGAAAAAGTTGAACGAACGATGGTGCTTTTGCGATGTAAGCGTCCAAGGTCGGTCCTCAGTGCGACGAACCCTGCTTTGTCTGTTGACCTTGGAAGAACGAGAAAGATTGCTTCTTTTGACACAGTGATCTGGAGAGGGACCAAAAGGCAGGTTGGGCCAACGATTTTTTTATATTCATCTTTTATTGTGCAAGATTTTTTCCCCCTTTTCCTTGGCTTCATGGGAACCTTCTTTTTCTATGAGGGCTTGCTTTTAGCCCTGCTGGGAGGGAGTTGGGCAACATTCTGCTGTATTTCTTAAGAGTAGGTGTTGCGAAAAATAGTGAGTAGGGATTTTGTTGGTTTGTTTCCTCCACCCAGGGTGCATTGTGCAAGTGTATAAAGAACCCCATTACTAAATCGGTGCACCGGTTTGAAATCTGGTGGGCCTCTGCATTCAGTGGTGTTCTAAGTAGATAAGAAATTTCGAAATATTTCAATTTTCCTCCAGTTATTGAACGCCTCTTTCATCACTTGCGATGCTAAAGTCGTTCACACTGAAATTCAGGTTTCTAGCTTTAATTTTGTGTTAATTTGTTGATAATGTCGTGCTCGTCCAAACTAATGAGGAATTTAATTCTTTGAAAAATCTAATACTTATTTTCGTTTTGTAGTTGCTTTTCGTGTAATTAAAAAATGCCTTAGTGGAGAAGCACTATAATTTTCAATGCAAACATTGCTTTGTAAGATTTATCTGCACCGTTAATATAGTTAAATTGACAAAAAAAAAAAAAAAAGCTGTTTGGGACTTTTTTGGATGGGATATTACTTAATATTATATAATTCTGAATATTACATATTCAGTAGTTGGAATATTGTAATAATTAATATATAAATATTGAAAGTAAACGATATGTTGAGAATTAAATATTAATTTGCCAGTATATTAGTTAAAAAAATGGCTCTGGATATATTTTATTTTGAAATTTAATAACTATAGGAAATTTTCATGACTTTAGAATATATAAATTTATACTTCATCATAATTTTTTCAAAAATCAAACTAAAAATATTCCAACGAAATATACGAATAACCTATCTGATATCTGAGAAATTATCTTTTATAGCATATATATAAAGTTTTAATTTATAAAAATTTTTGGTTTTTGCTATACTGTTTCAAACATATGGTGCATATGTAGCTGTTTAACTAACACATATAAATGAAAACTATTATAGAACATCTTTTTCATTATTACTTAGATAGCTATGTAGATTTAAAAATAAACGTGTATAAAGGATTTTTTTAGCTGATAATTTTTCTTTTCAAGTAAGAAAAGTTAAAACATTAATCAAATAATTAAATTAGTGATATTAATCAATATTTTCTTTAAAAGAATAATTATCTATATTATTGAGTTGACAATAAATTTGTCTGTTTAGGGGATGGGATGAGGTCATTAAAAATTCTTGCACAGATAATTTTAAGATAAATATTTTATTTCTCCAAATCGTATATTGCTTATACCGTTTTAAAAATTCATGGAGTTTCTTTAATTTGAATTTTGTATAAAATATTTAAATTTTCGTTGTCATTTAAATGCAAATAGATTGTTGGAGAAATTGCATAAGGGAGATTGCCCTTTTCTTACATATTTAAATATTCTTCTGCTTAAAATTCTATTACTTTTCAATTCTTTGAGTGACAAAAAACCCTTTTCCTCGGCTGTGTTTGCGAAACTCTTCTAAGATTTATTTACTGCCTGCAACCGCCACTATGCTAGGGGTGAACAACCAAAAGGCCAAACGGGGAGAGAGAACACTTGAAACTCGCGCATTCGAAGAGTCGCAACAGTAACACGCAGGTCAGTGACACAACATGCCAAGCAAACTCTCAGTTTCTCGGAAAACTTGGGCATAATTATTTGGTCATTCTGGTTGCCTTGGTTACTGATACCTCCCACAAAGATAGGACTCTACTCTGATCTAAAACCGATATTGTATTTTGTATATCATCATATGAGACCATATTAATAATGCTAATTTCTTAGTGACAAAATAAATATGGACAATTGTATAAACAAAATTCTAATACAGTTCTCTAAAATTTATCTTCAAAAACGGAACATTTTTCTACTGATCCATTCTTTGTGTTATTTAATTTTCAAAAATCCTTGGCAAATAAATTGAGCTGGAACTATTTTTTAGCAGAGCCTAAATATTTCAAAAAACTTCATAGGTTATTGCTTTGTAATTTTTTTTCTATATGGGAAGGTAATTACGATCGATCGTGTTATTATTTAAATAATTTAATTGTAATCGCTTTTTATTATTTGAAAAAAAAAATATTATTAGAATCTTATGTATTTTTGTTGTTCTTAAAGGAGTTTTTGTTCAGATTATTTTTTTTTAATAAAGATGCTTGTATCAGAAATATCTTTTTTATTTAATTATTCGTTTGATTTATTGGTATGATTAATTTTTTTCAATATTTCAATTATCAAACAATATTTTGCTTCTTTCAAAAATTGAACAAAAAATATTCAGAAATTTTTATAGCTTTATTATTAATTTACAGTTATTCTTTCCAATATTGTAGGAATTATGATAATTTAAGAGCGAAATCTCTTTATGAAGCAAATCGTTTGCACGAAAATAAATGCCAATTTTCGTTCTTAAAATAACAGTGCGTTGACATTGTAACGATTTTTTATATGCAACCCACGCCATCTTACGATCGATCAGGCCGTTGCCACAGTCATCAGCCAAATTGATACCACCCCTTTGTCGGCCATTTTCGAAATGTGAGGGACTTGTAGCCAAGCAGTGATTCCCGTTTTTCTAATTAAAAATGATTATATGAATTACAGAATTTACTTGGAATTCCGAATCGAAGAGAACTAATAAAATTGTATTTATAATGAGAGGAATTCGGCATATCATTAGTATCGCTTAATTCTGGAAATAGAGATTTTTTGTTTCTTTCCCCATATATAAATAGATAATATATATTTTTAATAATAAGTAAAATTAATCCATGAAAAAAAATTTTAAATGGGAAAGATTGCTGTATATATTTGAAAACATTTGTTAATACTATAAAAACTATAAGTAATTGTTCTATGGCACATGATTTTTTTACTTATTTTAGATATTTTACTTTAATTAAACGATTAATTTTTAATTAACGTTATTATTCTGATGATCACTAGGTGTGTGCCAAAAGTGGTGTTACACCGGTAAAAGCTCATAAATAAAATAAATAATAATAAAAAAAGAATTTAAATAGCTATCAAATGACTAGCTATTCAATTTTTTTCTTCGTAATCTTGCGTATTAGAAGCTAAAAACAACCAAAGAAAAAAAAAAAAAAAAAAAGAGCAGGCATAAAAAGAAAAAGTGGAGAGGTGTATATAGCTCAAGCAGAATAACGTAATTATTAAAAGATCTGTAATTCCTGATTATTTTTTTGCGTTATCATGTTTTCAAAAAATAAATGGAGATTGATATATTATTTTTTTTATTTGCAATCAAATATTTCATTTATTTGGGTGTGAATTTTACCAAGCGATTGCAAAATAAATCTGAATAAGAAAAATCTTTATGCTGCAAATATAAATCTCTGAGAAGCACGTTTTATATTTTTTGATTAACGACTGTATTCGATTCAGTTATGTATTATATATATTTAAATGGATTATTACTACTATTCTTCTGTTTCATCTGTATTAAATATGCTAAATATGACGAAAAAAGATTTTTAAAGACCTGAATGATTTAGAAAAATGGCAAGCATTATAAATAGTACAGTATTTGTAGGTTTTTATTTTTATTATTATTAGAACTGTTTTTACATGCTTTTGCGAAATGTATCGAGTCTCAAGTATATAATATTTAATGCGTATTTTTTTAAAATTGTCTGCTTAATCCTTTGACTGAAACCGTAGCAAATGATTAAATAAATATTATTGAAAAGATCGGTTGAAATTTTCTTTTTCAGAAGAATACTGGGTATTTTTTTCTTTCGAATTGATATTGCAGTAGCATAATCAAATTATTGTATAGAATATCGGTTACTAGTTTCAGTTCCTAAAACCAAAATTCGAGCCTACAAACGCGAAACATACGTCTGCAACACCTACTTGGTCTTATGAGAGTGAAAAAGTTATCGCGCAATTAATCTCCATTCCGAATGTATTATGTAAATGTATCTTATTACGAGATGCAATTCTTACTAAATGAAGAGTGCTGGCGAACGTGATACCAGCACAACGAAAGGGTTAACGGATTGGCTACATTTGCCCTTGAAAAATAATTCCTTTCCTCTCTGAGTGTGCCACCCTGACGTTTTTGTTTTTCCTCAGCATCCTTTAACTCTGAAGAGTTGATTCAACTCTCTTCTGTAATCACCTCAGATAACCGCTTCAAGGTCAAGAAGCCGTGGCTTGCTTACTGACTCATATGCCAATAATCTGTTTTTACTCTTTCTGTATCGCTTTGGACCCTTTTTTTGCTTGCGATATTCAATCTGATATTAATGAGGTTGATAAGTTTTTTGTTAAATCTGAAATGGTTTGGAATTACTGGAATAACAATTTCAAGGCACGTGCGAAGTTTTCCTGTATTAAAATTTATAGTTCAAACCCTAGCAACCTGATTAATAACTTTGTATCTTTTTTGAGATTATTGAGGAGTTACTTTTTGAGAGTGAAATTAAAATGTTTTATTTTTAAAGATGCTCATCTCTACTTAGCACTCTTGTATATTTATACGTTATAATTTTTTTAGTATTTTTATTTTTTTAAATTCATTTTTAAATTTTACTCTTTTATGTATATAAATTATTTAAAAAATTAGATTCTAAAATTTCGCTGTTAACTTTTTTCATTGAAATATTTGAGGTGCAGATAGATATACTGTATGATAAATGACTTTAAAAAAAATTACTTTGTATTTAGAATTAAACTAATTATTTAAAACAAAAGAGTTCATAGCAACGAATAAATTGCTTAACTCTTAATCTAAAAAATTGTTGATTTTTTTTAGGAAATTTTGTTGAGATCTAATTAAATTATTTAATTTCAGCTTTTCTTGAATATTGACATCGATTCTGTATCAAAATAATAATTATCTCTTTAAATTAAACGCAGCATTTTGTTTCATATAATTTGCGGTACAAAATAAATAAATCGCTGCCACCAATTAAGTTCAGCCAAATGGTTAAAATTATTTTCGCAAGGAAGTAAACAATATTCAATTATGTAAGTACACTGTACTGGCTCAGCATAAAATTGAAACAATTTAATACTTAAATAAATAACATTGATGTATGGAAATAGCGCGAAACTTGATTTGCCGCGAAAACCGAGCGTATTCCAAGACTGAGAGAAAAAAAATCGAGAGTGGATGCTGCGAGAGAGCCCTTGGCAAAATTGTGACTTTCGCCAAGTGAATCGCGCCAAAAAGCGCACATCGTTCTAAGTGACACACTGATCAAAGTAGCAACAGTGAACTGGTCTGCTCGAAATCTACGGTCATTGAACCTCCACGCCGTGGGGCGGAGCTAACAGACGAAAACGCTCTTTGCCTCCAATGAGCGGAAGCCTTACATTTCCGAGCCGCCTGTGAAGCTTCTCTCTATTGGCTCCGGTAGCTTTCGCCGGTTTTCGACGTCTTCGGATAAAAAAATCTCAAAATAATAATCTGAACTTGAGGGAAGCCAACATTGGGTTCTTCTTTAGCCATTGAGTCTCTAGATTCTGGCTGTACCGGTTTTGCGCTGCCACACCTGAGCGAGCTCACGAGAATAACCTAGCCTACCTAACAACTTTCCCTGTCAGTTGGGACCTTGAAATCGGAACCGGCGTTTGCATTATTGTTTTCTCCGCTTATGCTCAATGCCGTGTTTCGTTTGCCGGAACCTCACCGATAGCCTGCCGCTGGATATAATTTTTACTTTCTCGTCAATATTATTATGATTGGGATACTACATGGACTTAACATTTTCACTTTATCACACGTTGCGGGACGACGTGCCATGTGGATGTTAATAGTTGAGAGATGTTGAAGAAGAGTGGAAATATATTTTATTACTTCGATATTTAACTTATAAAAATATATATTCTATCTACAAATATATTTAAAACAAAAGTTTTATATTAAAGAAAGAAACGTCTTTGCCGTTTTTTACGTTTGTGATTTTTACTTGCTTTTTGTGGATTTTATTACTGCATCAAAATGATTCTAACTGATAAAGACTTGCAACTTTTGAGTTCCATCCCATCATCAGTGCCTGATCAAGAAAAACGTGAAAACGACCTTAAAATAGGTGAATATGTGACTTCTGTTTCTTAAATATCTTTTTGAAATTCATTTTCCATTGATAACTCTTACTTATGTAAAACATTTTTTTTTTTTAACTTTCTAATGTATCTTTTAATTCTATTTCTTTCATCTAATTTCTGAAATGTGGCCGGTTTTGGTTAAAAATTAAAATGACTGCGAAAATTGTTTTGAAATAATAGTGAATATTTATAAATGATCCCAAGATACGAAGTTAAGTAAGGTTTTGAGCTAAATTGATATATAAACTCAATTGTCAGCAAAAATGTAATTTTCAAGATTTTTTTTTATTTTAATAAAATTGTTATTCCTGAAATTCTTTAAGAAAAATACAATTGAAAGAAAATCAAAAGAAGTATAAAAATAAAAAATAATTTAAAAGTTTGTAATTAAAATATTATGATAAAGGAACGAAATTTAAATTAAATTAAAAATTTCTCCCTTGACAAAGAGAAGTTGTAAATTATCTAGAAAAACTACTTAAGATGCCGGTTTTTTCCCGAGACCGAAATAAAATTTTAAGTTTCCATTAAAGCATATGTTTTTGTTAAAGAACAAAAGCTTTAAAATGTAAAAGTGAAAAAAAAAAAAATCAAATTTTGGTAATTTTATTATTTTGAAGAGAAACGTTACTATTTTTTAGTATTTTATTATTGTTGTCACTTTTGTAAATTGTGTAATAAATTGTGTTTTGAACGAACTCGCTCAATACATGGTAGAACTGTCAAAACAGAAATAAAAATAAAAAAACTATTGCTTCTATTACTACATCGGATATAATTCTACGAATTAGTTATGTTTAAGTACATTTTCTATGTAGAAAGATTTCTTTCATTTACCTTAATATCTTTTCCGATTTAAATAATTTAGAAGCTTGAAATCAAAATTTCTGTTCGTTTATTTCTAACACGGGCGTCGCCATCATTGGTGGCGCACTGTATGGTGGGTAAACTGCTGCCAAGGTCAATGGCCGGATACGAAGAGTTTCCATGACAACATCGTTGCCATGGTAATGAAGATGGCGGCGCGGTGCAATAAAGATGAGAACTAAAATATTTCATCGTTCTTCGACCGTCAGTGCCCCCTCTTTCTAAAATTTGACCTGCAGGTTACTGACCTACTGAGTTTCTATCATATTATCAACAAATTGTTTTCCGTTGAATTTTACTATTGATAATTTTTGGATTATGCAATATAAGGCTCAATAGGTCAATGACCTAATCAGATTTGATAATGCTTGGATGAAATTTCTAGAAAATACTTACGTAACTGTGTTTATATTTATATCTTTTCTTTTATATTTTTATTTATAAAGTTTACCAATTTACATATTAATTATTTTTATTTTAGTGGAGTTGGAACTATAATAATTTAAATTTAAAAAAAAAAATTCATGGTGTAATATTTAGTAAAAGGTTATTGAACTTTCATATTCTGATATTTATAGTAAAAAAGATGTATATTAATAATATAATATCCAATTTCAACTAACAATTTTGTGTAAAGAATTTATTTTTTAAAAATCATACTTAAAATTTTTTTAATGAAATAATTTTTTTTTCTTCATCTAATTTTTCTAAGTCTTGAAACAACTAACAATTCTTTTAAATTTTATTTTATAAGACCAGAATTTGAAGTGAACCAGAAGTGGTTCAATTTATTTTTAATCCTTAATTTCTCTTGTAGAAATTAGAATTTTAAAAATAAATTTGATAGTTTTTTTTTTCTTATGTGATTACACTTATAAGCCTATGAATTCTACTGTGTATATACTTATGAAATAGAATGAAAAAAATTTTTTTGTCATTATAAATAAAATAAACAGTACATTTGAAAAAGGTAGCTATTTCTTTCAAAGAAGATTATATATTTAAATTAATTTGTAGCAAAGACTTGGCTTTTTTTTAAACCCAGAAATAACGAATTTCAATCCTTAAAATGGCTAAGGGCGTTTGGAGCCATTTAATTTTATTAGAAATCTTTTCCTTTTAAGGGGAAAGGACTGTAAATATTTGATAATATCTTTAAAATCATTTAAATACTACTTTGAAAAATTTATGGTAAATCTATGCTAGTTCTTTATTTATATCAATATATTATTGAATTTTTCATTATTACCGTTTGATTTATTCATTAATGGTTTTTTTTAAAAAAGTAGCCATAGTAATTTGCTAGCAGAAGGCAAAAACATCATGGGTCATCCTCTTCTTGGGGTAAATCCCCTCTCTGACGTCATTAATTGCTTGTAGGTCATTTGCGCAGCCTTGTAATACCATAAAGCATTGTTCGTTTTGACGTCATGAGAAGTCGGGTCATCGTTGGTCTCGGATTCTGGAAATTTCGAATGAAACATTCTTACTGTAACCGACTTGAGGTTTTTCCCTATGATTAATATCAATTTTAATACTGATTTGCATTACTTGCATCGTATACACATTAAATATATTATTATTACACATTTTAGGGAATTCAGAGAAAAGTTTATTAAAGTTTTATATTAATTTATTTTACTCAAATTAGACCACTGAATAAAGTTACTTTGATAATTTTATCTCAATATCATTTTTTAAGTAGCGGATAGGGTTGTGCCTCATTGGAGGAGCGGTATGGAGGTCAATGAACTTTTAAATCGTTATCTTTTTTTTAAAAAAATTATTACAGTGCTGACAAAAAGGGAACTGTTATCTGTTCAGCATCCTACTTTGCAAAATAGGAATTTCCATAGAATAAAAACAGCCTTTATCTACACTATATCCTACTTTAAGGCACTTTTGGGATAGATAAGGCTCTCGTGATTTTTTAAAAAAATTTCTATCTTCCCTCTTGACGAAATGAACTATCACATTAGCCTGGTTATTAATCATAATAGTTCTTATAGGTACTATTTAAAAAATTGAAAATCAGATGTATTTGTGAAGCAAAAAATACTATTATGTTTAGAAATATAATTCATGTAATGACCAACATTTTAATATTTTTTGGACATATCTTTAGTCTACATTTCATTAAAATATGTGTTTTCGAAAATACTCAATTTTAATTTTAAAAAGAAATTTAAAAATTTTTTATTAAAAATAAAATTCTTTTAAATTTCTAGAAAAAAATTCTTTTAAATTTTTAGAAAAATTTTAAAGAATTTTTTTAAAAAAAGTTCGTGAATTAGATAAATTAATTTTATTTTTAAAATTTCGGAAGATTTATTGTGAAGAACAAATTATACATATTATTGCAAATACTATTGTAAATAAGGCTGCTATATATTTTTATTATAATTGAAATATAAGAAAATTGTAATTTTTTTTACGAAGAAAGCATTTTTAAAATGAATTTCTTTAATTTCGAAATAATAACAAAGTGCGGTTTTTAAATGTATCATACTTTAATATCCATGCTGTATGTAATATGAAAAATTCTTACATTAATCACCATAATTTGATTAATTAGATATTTTTGTTTCATTACTACTCATGCACTAATAAAACAATTATTTCAGCTTTTTACATTCTTAGCATTCATTTTTATTGTGTTTATTACGTTAAGCAACAGTTACTCGAAGTTTAAAATAATTACACTTTGCTTCCGTAACCACACCACCCTTTCCCCCACACCACCACTACTCTCTTATCAGTTTAAGTGGACTAATACGATTAAGTGTCCCACTTGAAGTCTCAGAAACGCAAATGAAACAGTCTGACGACGTTGAAAGCTGGCAAACGATCTCGTGTTCTAGATTTTTTTTCCCTCCCCCACTTCTCCCACTCGCATTGTTATCTCATGCGCTTCCGATTTTGTCGAACTTTCCACTGGGGTCAATGAACCTCAGAGATGGGTGCCTTACGTTTCTTTGTACATAGTTCTTTTCTGAAATATATATGTTATCAGTAAAAGAGATAAAATTAAATCGAGGCGAAAAATTTAATTTTGGTAATTGCTAGATCCTCCCAAGTTTGTCTCAATTTATTAACGGGTTAAAAAAAATAAGGCACTTTTGGAAGAATCATAAATGAGTATCTATTGATTTGTATTGACTTTTCAATAAGTTTTTGTTAGTTGAAACAAAAAAAAAAAGTTTTATCTATGAAAAAAATGAGGTAAATAAAAAATATAAATAAGAGTAAATAATACAAAAAAACTTTTCTTAAAGTAATAATTAAGTTAATCAAGAATAAAGATACAAATAGATGATGAGTAGTTAAATTTAATCCGATACAAACAAATAAAACATATCAATAAACATATGTTTTGTTTCTCATTCCTATTTAGTTTTTAATAAATCCTGATTTATTTTTTATTTTTCGAATAAAAAAAGAATTAAAAAAAGATTTTAAGGGGAAGAAGAAGAAAGAAAGAAAGAAAAGAAAAAAAAAAGAAAGAAAAGAAAAGAAACGCAGTTAAAATTGTAATAATTTTCAAATTACTGAAAAAATTCGCCCTAAAAGTCGCTCCTCCCCGTTATGATTTGAGTTTCTTCTGGAATAAATCCCAAGTTATGCAATAAAATCATAATGAGAAATTTCTCTTAAATTAAGGAAATTATGTTTAGAAAGAGAAGAAAAATAAGAGCGAGAGAGAAAAAGTTTTTCCTCATGGCCAGTATTTAAATTTCTAAATTTTATTTTCCTTTCTTTTTCAGAATTTGATGGAACCACAGTTCTTTGCCGAGTTTGTGGTGATAAAGCCAGTGGATTCCATTATGGTGTACATTCTTGTGAAGGCTGCAAGGTAAGATTCGAACCACAATTTTTTTTTTTTTTTTTTTTATGTAGTGAAAATAAATTGTTACAGGGCGAAAAAGTTTTAAGTTATTTCTAGCAAAATTGCTCTATACATAATGGAAACTTCACGAAAAAATAGGCTTGTTTTTAAAATCCTGAAAACTGATTTCAAGATACACTCCGTAATTAAACAAACCATTAAATTTCATTTTCTACTAAAAAAAACCCGCATGTTTATTTGTTGGTTGCCTTCGTTTACTCACACGAGGGATTACCTGCGAATTCGTTCCTGTGGCCTTGAAAACGAGTAACGTGAGGTGAACGACCGATCGAAATGTGTTTCAGTGAAGCCGGCTCTCGTTCACGGGGTCATTGACCGATCCGCAGCGTATGGATGGGTAGAATAAAATAACCCTCTCCTGCTGCTTGCCCGAATTCTTTTTTTAATTGTTTAATTTCATAATAAAATTTCTTTTCCTTTATAATAATTTTCATTGAATTTTAAAACATGTTTGATTTTAAGCACGGTATTGTATGCGAAAGAAAACCATAAATTTTTTCTTATGTATTTATTATTTTCTTAATATTTTTGCTTTCTGACAAAATAAAAACAAAATAAAATTTATATATACATTTACTGTTAAAGAAATTAAAGTTTTTTTCATAACTGATACACAATAAAAATTAATTATTAAAAAATATACAAGAATTTGGAAAAGGAAAAAAATTTAAAGGGGGAAAAAAAACAATTTGAAAAATTCGTATTGTATGAAACTGGAATAATTTAAGGCAACTATTATTTTTTTACATTGTTCATATTAATCTTTTGAAACTTCATTTGGCAAATTTTAAATTCCGAAATAAAAAGAAACTTTTTTTTTAACTTCATAAATTAGAATATTTTTGTTAAGCAGGAAATGTTTTCTTCATTATAAACTAAAACATAATTTTTTTTTTAACACAATGCAATTTTTAATATAAATTAAAAAAAAACGGTGCGAAAATTTTATTCTGTTATAAGGCAATAAATGGAACATTTTCCCCCTGAAAGAATTAGCCTGTATGCAAGACTTATAGATAAATTGTTTATTTATCAATATAAACAAAAATTAATGTTCTATATAAACTTCCCCAAACACTCCACACACGTGATCGGCACGGGAGCCATTCATTGGTCATTGCCCTGGAAGTAGTCAAGAAAGTGATTGGTTGTTGTTCAAGTTCAGGGTTACCCATGATGCTCGGGTTCAACAACCGCTCTGAGTTTGTCTGCTTCCTGTATTCTATCATATGTAGGTTTTTGTTCTAGTGGTGGCAACGCGTTAAAGTTAGTGCTTCCGAGTTTGGAATTCGGTTTGCAGTTCGTTTCAAACATTTTTTGGAGTTGATGGCGGCATCGTTTCGTAGGCGGTGATTGAAAAGCCTTTCTTAATTATAATTATTTATTGTTTTGTGTGCAGTTTTAAGTGTTCTTGTACCCCGATGACTGTGGATCGTTGCAAGGTTAGAATTATTATTATTTGATAATTAATTTTAAGCTACTGTAATACTTTTGATTGTCTATTAATTAGAAGATCATTTGTAAAATATTCATTGCAATAATTTATTATTTTAAGTTTAAAGTTATCGTAAATGTTAGAACATGGCGAAATTTTAAATATATTGTTTAATATTTTAAATTATTTATTTGTGTTGCTTGAATGAGCGCATAGTTTTAAAATATTTATAGTTACATTAACTATATCGGTTTATTTTACTTAATGCATTACATTTTTTAATAACTTCTTTTAATTTTTTTGTTTAACATCATTGTATTAAATTAGAATCAGATTAACATGTTTTGTCCATTATTCACTTTTCTGAAGAAAAATTACTGTAATGTGTAAATTTAGTATGAAATTAAAAATATTGTAATAAGTAAACCAAATATAAAATAAAAATTATTCATGCCCTCCCCCCCCTTTATGTGGTATTTTAGGTTCTAATAATTAGGTCAAAATAAATTATTACTACCATGAAAAAATAACTTTATATGATAAAAATATGATAAAACCAAAATGTTCCATTTATGTTCTTAAAAAAATCATTAAAACGATCAATGATATGAATGATGTATAAATTGTTTAACTAATGTTAATAAGTTCATCGATGGCCATATAATGTAGATTTATTAAAATTTTGTAAATTGGTACAAAAAAATTATAACGCGTATTTTTTAAATTCAAAAAGTTCTATTTTTATAATAGTTTTCTTAGGGATCATTTGATTTAATTAAATATCCACCACCCCCGCTTTACGGCTTGGTGCCTGCATTCAGGGATGGGGGAGGGAATTGATCTCCCACAAAAGATAGAACGGTAGCTCCGTTGTGGCCTATTCAGTAACAACAGCGAAAGAAACTACACAAAAGAAAAACTGAATGCATGTGTTCCACCTAGTAACCTCAACTTAGCGCAATCAGCAGTTCCAACCCAGGTGAAACCGCTGTCCAATGGGATATCTCCTCGCGGCGTGACGTCACTGAGTGACATTCGGGTTGAATGACCGAATGTAACCCAACTTCCAGGCCAATGAGGTCAACGGCCTGAAGCGCTTGCACTTATTTCATTTTTATTCTACTTTAGTTTTTTTTTAATTGTACAGTACTCTGCCCCCCCCCCCATTCCAATCCGGCCTGCTTGCTCGTTGGATCGTTTGTACTGAACTTGAATATGGATCACGTGATTGATCCCCCCCCCTCTTTCGTCAGAATGACTTCATCATACACAGTATCTGTTTTAATCCCCCCTCTCCCACTTTCACTTTCGGCAAAAGTGTGCCACGTTTTGCCCGGTCAACGAACTCTTCGGAATCAGGTCAGAATGGATGTTAGTGCTAAGGGAGATTTGCGTAACTTATATGATAGATTTTTTTTCCCTCCCTCCCTCTCTCCTCCCCTCGCTCCTTGTTTTTAGACGAGCCGTTTGGCCTGACCTAAATTGTTTGGAGTTTATTGGGGACTGCTCGAACAAAATAATAAAATTAAAAAAGAAAACTGGCAAGTAGGAAGCGCGTTCGAGCTTCAGTTGTGTTCTGGCTGTTGGTGAAACGTGCACGCTTTCATCGTCGCTGCGTTTTTCTTGTTTTAATACACGAAAGAAATCGAGACCGCCTCGTATTGCGTTGCTCGGAGCCTTATTTCCGCATTCAGTGTGATGGTTTAACAGAGCGTTTTTCAAAGGATTCAATTTGCCTTTTGTGGAGACTGGACACCATTTTGGAATACTACTCTGCAAGAAATGTAAACTACAAGTGGAATTTTTAACTAGTCATTCCGTAATTAACTTGCTGAAGCTCAATTTTTTTTAACGTCATTTAGTTAAATTTTTACAAATTCCATCCTGGGAACAGTTGAATTGTGATACTTTTATGGACATATATTAAGTGACCGAGTTGTGTAAAAAAAAAGTGACTTTTACGTTCTTCTTCTCTTACATTAAATGTGTCTCAAGAATCTCAAACCTAATCCCCCCCAAACTGGGAAAAAAAGTGTGAGAAAAGTAAGTTTTGTGCTTAAGAATACTTTTTAGATATTTTTTAATTACTTTATTTATAATGATGTAATCAATTTTTTATTATTAGAATATAAAATTTTATCTTTAGTTCTATTATGTTATTGTCTAGATATTATAATTAGACTTCGATTGAATATCATAAATTATCGAAAACATTCAATCATATTTTTTTAAATTAATTTTTAACATATTTCTTATTTTAATGAAATTTATAAAAAAATGTTTAATGATCATTTTTTCAAAAAAAATACGATTTTTTTTGTATTTTTCCCCAAGGGTGGGTGTGTTGCGTATCTATAAAATTGTTAAAGTGTTGCGATTTTCCATCCCTATACGACTGCATAATCAATAGATTAGATTGTGGGAAATACGTGAACATAAAAGAAAATGGCATCTGATTTACTTCTAGAAATTCTTGAATTCGACTATCAATTTTATTCTGGAGTTATAGGCCGCCCGTTTTTATTTTATCTGATTGTTTCTGTTTCTCTCCTTATAGGGATTCTTTCGACGTAGCATACAACAGAAGATACAATACAGGCCTTGCACAAAAAATCAGCAATGTTCCATTTTGCGGATTAACAGAAACCGCTGCCAGTATTGCCGTCTTAAAAAGTGTATTGCTGTTGGCATGTCTAGGGACGGTAAGTCTGACTTTTATATATCATGATTAATTTTTTTTACACGCTCATGATCCTCAAGAATTCAGATGAAATCTATTATTACAGTAATCTTTTTAAACTATAGAATTTATATTCGTTGTTAATCATACATTCTTTTATAAGAGTAGTTAAATTTTAATTTTGATGTTTAAAATGTTTTTAATTTAAGTTAATAGCTAGTATGTTTTCAACAAACGGCATCTTTTTATCCTGAAAAAAGGAAGGTGAAAAAAGAAAAAACTGATCCCGTTCCCGATAGATGGCAGCACTACGTCGATTGCTACCTAATTCTAGTCACGTAACGATCTTTTGTGAGACAGAGTATAGGCGTCGGGGATGTTTCCCAATTTGGACCTCTGTTTATATGCCGCAGTTCAAGGTCAAGCCAACTTGCGCTCTCATTGTATGCACTTTTCCTAATACTCTTTCGTCAGAGATTGTTTTCGACGTTCCACAAACTGGATTATATCGCTCGCTGGGCGAGTTGCGTCAGTTCACATTAAAATGATTTTCAAGAGTTGTGGGCGTTTACTTAACATTTTTTTTTAAATGGCTTATAAATAATATTATTGTGTCGTATTTGAGCAATTAAAAAAAGCATTCTGTAATTTTGAATTTTGTTTATATTTATTAATTAGAATTTCAGAAATTTTTTTTTATAAATAAGACTTTAATGCTTCTGAATTTTTTTTTAAAGCAATGTTCCTGTGTAAATGTTGTAGTCTTCTTTTATCATAACTTCTCTATTAAAGCGTTTTATCGGAAATTAAAACAATGAAAATAAATAAAACACTTTTGTTACTCTTCCAAAATGCAATTCACGACGAAGCCACACGTGGTGATAGATGTCGCTCTCCAAATGCCTGTTTACTGCTTTTATGTGTAAGTTTGTTTTGAGACCTTGAAAAATCACTATTCAATGTCAACAATCAGACTTATTTTCGTCGTTTCAATGAGATAACGTAATTTGGCGTTGAAAATCCCCATTGCTTTTTTGCCTTGGCGAAAAATGGGACTTTCCGCGACATTCTTTGATGGTACTGTAAACAGTCACTGGAATTACTCTGTTGACGGGATGGTTTTGAGCTGATAAAATGCCGCGTGTGTCGAATGTTAATGCAACGCGACTGGTGACGACACCAGACGGCAGACGATAACTTTCAAAAGCACATTGCACATAAAAATTGCTTAACTAGCATACCCGTTCTCTTTCTCCGAAATGGGTAGGATGAACTTTGGAATTTTTGTCTCATCTGTTTTAACAATGGGTTCGACAGATGTAAAACTGGGGTGGAAATTTTGAAAAATAAATCTGTTTATTTATTTATATATATTACACTTGGTAATTTCTGCATCTGTTTCTGTTGATGGATATCTTTATTGAAGAATGGAAAGTTAGGCTTTAAATATAGACAGACCTCGAAATTAAATTTTAATTGAAATAAATATCTCGTCAATATTGGATATTTATTAATATGTGCAAATAATTTATTATTCTCATATTTTTTTTAAATAAAGAAATGGTCATGTAAGATAAAACAATGTATAATTGATATTTAATAAAAATAAAATGCGTTTTATTTTTACTAAACTCATTTTTGTGAGAAAAAAAAAAGCTATAATTATGTTTTGTTATTTAATTTAGTAAATATTAGTCCTTCAGATATGTTAGTTCTCATGATATTCAAGTAATTAATTATGCAAGTGCGTCAGATATCTAGATACTCGAATATAATTTGAAATATAATAATAATAAATGTAGAATATTAGAGCATATAAAAGGAAGAGAAAAAGACATTTTTGAAGTGGCGCTATTTCCAGTTTTATATTGCAACTTTAAAAGAAGAAAACTTTACATAATCTCAAAATATCGCCCTTCCGTAACACCCTTGCACTCTACCTGAGCAAAACAATCTTTTAATACAGAAATAACAATTTCTGGTACACCTGTAAAGGTCAGGAGGCCTCCGTCATTGATCGTAGCGAAAGAAATAAAGTCGCGATAGAGAGAAAATAAAAATAACAATAAAAAAAGGAGCACACGCGGAGAGAAAAAATATCATTTAGAGGACAAGGTCAATCGTTTGCCAGCTAGCTGTTTACTTCTTGTGAAAGTTCCTCTCTAACGTCTTTGAAGGTTTTCCAGTAAAAAATAAAGATGCGAGTCTGCATTCACGTGTAAAAATATCGATCCAAATTGTTCGCCAAACGCCTCTGCTGTTGGCGACAAACGAGTGTAGTATAACCTCTTCATTCACTTCTCTGACGAGAGTGAAGTTATCTGAGAGATTCGGGCGTTGGTTTTGATAGCGATATATGCATCCAATTATATCTCGGTTTTTTTTCCCTCCCCTGACAGTTGCGTCTAATTTTAGTTGGCTTGCATTAAAAGGAAATATTAATAGGCGAACTTAAATGCCATAGGCTTTCAGCAGAAAAAAAACATGAAAGGATCGTGAGTTATTGGGAATTGTTCCTCGCAGCGGCCTTGTATATTTATAAAAGGCGCTTCGGTTTCCGTGGGAAAGAAATAATTTGTGTAAAGGTCAAGTGGTCATTCATTTATAGATTTATTTTGATTTCCATTAGGTTTTGTCTGGTACCTAAATATTCTGGCGCGTTTGTAATTTTTTTTAAATATAAATTATAGCATACATTGAGTAGAAAATTTTAGTTGTCTTCAGACATTAAAAAAATTATTTTTCATATCGTTTCTACATCATTTTGCTTATTCTATCGCTAGTAATATAACCATTTTGAAAATATATTGATAATACATATTTTATGAATAAAACGTGCAGATTTTATGTAAGATAAGCATTGACGCGAGGTTGCTCGTAAATTGAATACTTTTTATTATTACACACTCACGATAAGTCTTCTGTTCAATATTTAGTTAGTGGCGTGTGTTTGGCGAGAAAAACGACTGTTATCGACCCCTGCAAAAAGCGATTTTGTCGCCAGAGTTAAAGCTGGCTTGAAGGTCGGGCTGCTGTAAAAGTAGGTCGCTAATACGAGGGAGGAAACAAGTTCAAGGCTACTCCGTCTTTTTCTAGGGGGCGCTGGCTGTGAGTGTGTGTAATATGTCGAAGTCATTTCTCTCTGTTTCTTTTCTTCTTCCTTATCCTCTCTTTGGCGCAACTGTCTTTTCGCCAAGTCGGAATTCTGTATTGGAACTTTTGCCTCCATTTTATTTAAAATCTCATTTTAATCATTGAAAATATTCTATAATCTTCAATCGGCCAATTGGAGCTTCGGGTTTAATGTAATTTTTTTAGTGTGAAAATTAATGATTTTATTTTAATTAATAGGAATAAATAGCTTGCAGCATATAATGTTGTGATCTTAAATAATATCCTAGCACACACTATGGGTATGTTAAAATGGCTTTTTTAATGTTTATTTTCAAATAATTTTAAATAGTTCTTTCAATGTTTTTCAAAATATATTAAATTAGTACAAATTTGCTGCTTTTCGGAAATTATCCTTTCGTTTTATAACGCATTCGTAATCTAGGGCTGATTTTTTATTCACTTAAATTATATATTTAAAATATATATGAAAACCAGCGCAAATTTAATATTATAGCAAACCAAGTAAGCGGGAAGAAACTGTATTCTAAATATTAATATTTTTCTCTCATTATTAAAAAAAAAAATCCGTGGCACAAAATTGTTTTAAAAATCCGCAATTCTTCGACATTACGCAACGTGCGCATTTACGCGTCGGTAGTGTTTTTTCTTGTTAACCGTTATTCGGCGAGCTTGCGTCAACCGCGAGATGTCCAAATAACCTTGGCGAGATTGGCGCCGTGTGTTGCGATAACCCGAGTCATTCGTGCTCGGCCCATTGGCGATTGCCATAACTATGCTCTTACCATCTCTACGCGGAAGCTGGGGAAATCTCTACCTGAGAATCACTTGTTACTTTAGTACGTAACTTTTCCAACTTAACTCGCGCGTTGTTTCTCTACTTGTGCTCTCATCTGTGTGTTGTCTGCCTTCTGATGAGATTTATAAACTAAAAGTATTAACGTTCAGTGGTTGACAAGAAGTTTTGTGGAAAGAAAATGACAAGTATTTTAAGCCGGTTGTTGACAGCCGATAAACCATGGACAGCACCCTATATGGTTCCCATGCCGGCACAAAGACCGATTTATAGTCAGTCAGTGACTTCATCCAGTAGTCAGGTATTAGCACCACAGCATAATGTGGTCAGTGGGAACGAGTTCCCACCTGTGCAAGTACCGGCTGGGAGGAGGAAAAAGACCTCTAGGAAGTCGCAGGATACTCGTAAGTTTCCATAAATCTTTTAAAGGAAAAGAAATTTCTAAATCGAAAATTATTATTTGCATTTAATGACTCATGGAAGGAATTAATACTATTAATTGTTTGTAATATCAAGAAAAATATTGATTTATCTTTGATTTATGATATGAATATCTTATGATATGAATTCGTAAAATTTTTATAAGTCGCATTTTATGTATTTTGTTGGAAGTTTCAAATTTGAAAAATTCGGGATGCTAGAAAATTTATACATATTAGTTTTGTATAAAAAAATTTACTTATAAAAAGTCAGAACGATTTTATAATTTAATCGTGATTTTTTTTCTGATATAACTTAAATTGTAAAATATTAATTTATATTATTAGAGAGTGGAATTTACCATTACTTTGCATGATAATTTTTACCTTTATATTTATGAAAATCGAAATATAGAAATTTTGATTATTGGAAATATAATAGTATGAACTACGTATGACAAACCAAAACAAATATAAAATTATTTGTGAAATGTCACGAGTAAATAAAAATAAAAATTTTAAAGTTTTGAACTTCTATTTGATGTTTTTGTAAGAATAACTCAATGTTGCCAGTATTATAATAATTAAATAGTAATTGTCACCAAATTAAAAAAAAAAAAAAATCTCGCATGACCCTGAATTAAACTGTGCGCAGTAGCGTCATTGCCCCACGGGGAGGCAATCCAATTCGTCTGCGTAGTTGTGGTTTTATAACCCACGCGACTGACAGTTGTACCAAGAATACTGGATGATCAGTGTAAAATACCCAATCTTTAATAAACCCTAAATTAAGAATAAAGGGAACCATTTGCTTTTTTTTTTAGTGGGGGGAAATGGAAATTGAAAGTCATCGCATTTTTTGTTGGATTTTTGCCAGCATTGCGGGAGGAGGAAGTGTCGTCGTGTTGGTATCTATCGGAGCTTCATATTTTCAAGGTTGAATGCTGAAGTAATGTTTTTCGATTTTTCGAAATCTCGGAGACGTCATCCCTCCTTAGTATTCAAGGTTGCGCTTGTAACTTCGTGCTCTATGGCGATGGTTGCCAGCTATATTTGGCTCTATCCTCGCCTCTTCTTAACGAATGTTGGTACTTTTTCATTTTTAGATTAGCACCAGGTGTATGTTGCCAATCACGTTATTGTAGTTATTAGCAATCGAATGGTCTGGTCCTAAATTGTATAATAATTTTTTCCTGGCTTAAAAGCACCGACACCTTCATAGAATTTCACTGTTACAGATTATTTACTTTAGAAATTGCCAGTATCTTAGTTATTAAAAATTGTCTGCTAAATAATACAACAAGGAACTGAAGAAAACGAAATTCATTTCATCTCTATTTCAGCGTATTCATCTTTTAAAGTATATTTCTCCTTGAATAACTGTAGGAGGGGGGAAAAAATCTTAACATGTATATAAATTTTTCTCTTTCACGGACGCGTACGGGGGAGGGAAATTAGTAATAAAATCCAGCTGAAGGTTGTCGTATTTTTTTACAACTCAATTGTTTATCCGCTTTGTGTTGATTTGTCTCATTCTGCGTAGCGAGATGACGTCACACGGTAACCAAATTAGGGGAGGAAAAACTGTCGCTTGGACGGCCTTGTAATGTCAAGGGTGGGCTTAAACATCGGTACCGCGTGCATATAGCGGAGAAATGATAATTTAGTGCAGTCTGTTATACAAGGCTCTATTACGTTTTTGAAATATTTTAACGTGGGGAAATTTATTTATTTTTTCTCATTATCACTGTTGTTTATATTGACTAGCTTTAAGTTGAGGTTGATTTGTTCATATATTATCCTCGAATTCCTATATACAATATAATATATATCATTATTAAAATTCATAATTTTGAAACAGCTGCCATATTTATTTTAAAAAATTGAATGCAATTATTTGATTTTTTTAACTTTTAATTTAATCGATTTTTTTTTCTTCTCAATTTCCTTAATTCTTGAGGATCATGCTTTTAAATTGAATAATTTTATTGTTTGTAATCGAGTCATATAGTTTTAACAATTTGGTTTCCTTTGTCTTTTCAGCTGTCCGATTTGGTCGCGTCCCGAAGCGGGAGAAGGCTAAAATCTTAGCCGCCATGCAAAAGGTAAATGCCAGCTCCCAGGAAAAGGCTTTGGGTGCTGAACTTGAGGACGAACTTCGTCTCTTGACCACTATTGTTCGCGCTCACGAAGAAACCTGTGATTACACAAAAGACAAAGTCATCGGCCTTGTGGAGAAGGCCAGGAACCAGCCGGTCTACACACAGTGCCCACCGCAATTAGTAAGTATTACAAACCATTTATCAGATGATAAAAATATACGAGGACTCTAAATTTTAATCGATCTGTAAATTAATTAATTGTACTTCGAAAATCCCGGAAATGTGTTTTTGAATGGACGCTTTTATAGATTAATTAAGATATAAAACTGAACAAGCGTATGACTGTAAAGCAGCTCTTGACCTCATTTTTTCCATCCACTTGAAAAGCGAACATGAAAGAATAAAAAATGCCGGGATTGATGCTTTCAGAAACCAAGGCCGCAGCTAACGTTTTCTCTCTGTAAACATCTCGCGGCTAATAATTGCTCAAGGCAATAGCGTATGGGATCCGCCATGTTGAATTTCCTTTTTATTTTTCATATTACTTTTATTCTTCTATACCACTTTGTCGTCTTCTCTCCTTTCTATCAATCTGGAGCTCTGCAAGGTCAGCTCAGATGGCGAGGCCTTGATTTGACGTGAGCGAAATGAATACGCGCGATTTTGAGCGTTTCCACTCTTCTTACTTCCTGGTTTATTGCATTATGCCTGGCGATAAAAAATAATAGCGTGGCAATGAAAAATTCAGAGAATCCTCGCCAATCGCCCTTGGATGCGGATAGTGTATCTTATCCATCGATAGGGCCTCCTAATTTTCTATTTCTTTTGACATTGAATTTGTTTTCCTTTTTTTTTTATTAGAAAATCGATTCTTCCAATAATGGATGGCGGCTGTTTTTTGCTTTCGACTTGGTTTCGATTACCGCCAAGTCCCATTTTGGATGTCTCACTTCACCTTTTTCGCAATCTTATTCGTTCAGTGGGGAGACGGATAAAAATACCATCCAGTCTAGACGGGGGGTCGGAAAACCGAGTTGAGCAAATGTTCGGGTATTATTATTATTTTTTTATGGGGGCTTATCAGAATCAATATCGGAAAAGGAAAGATGATGAGGTTCGTGTTTTTGAGCAAGGAAGCGAGCAAATGCGCGACAGTGGAGTGACGTCACACCACTGAGCCATTTCACCATAACGACTGGCATGATAAAGGTCTGACACGAGCCTCCTCCAATCGCCGGTTGCTATTCAAGGCCAAGGTCGGCGCGCACAATTCCGTACCTCAGATCGTTAGCTGCGCCTCTGGCGACCTCGCTTGCTCCGAAGGTTACCCAATAATACTCGGCAGCGACTGCGCTTCTTCGGATACTTTTTTTTTTTTTCTTTAGACTGCGACAGTCTTCTTCCTCAAGAAAGGAAAGAATAATTTGATTAAAAAAAATAAAAGTAAAGAACCTTTAGTTACTTTTGATAAATAAAATTGTTAGCCAATTGGCGACGTTTTAATTTAACTATGTATACTTCAAAGTTAATATATACTTGAAATATTAGAAATACCATAAAATTTCCTGTTCAGTATAATTAAAAAAAATTTTTTCCTTCTTCTTTAGGCTTGTCCATTAAATCCAGCCCCACATATTATGGAAAATGGTGCATCACATTACATGGAAGACTTTTCCGAACGATTTGCACCTGCAATCAAAGGAGTTGTTGAATTCGCCAAACGCATTCCTGGATTTGGATTCTTATCCCAGGATGATCAAGTGACTCTGTTAAAGGTAAATATCTACTAAATATAAGTACTATCATTGAAATATGGTTGGAAAGAGTATTTTGAGCGTTTTTCTTTTTTTGTTAAGATTATGTATCTAATTTTTTGTTTTATTTTTTCAGGCTGGTGTGTTTGAAGTTTTGTTAGTGAGATTAGCCTGCATGTTTGACTCTCACGCCAATTCACTGATCTGCCTCAATGGCCAAGTGTTGCGCAGGGAATCTCTGCATTCAGCTAGCAATGCGAGATTTCTGTTGGACTCCATGTTTGACTTCGCTGAAAGATTGAACACGCTTCACCTGTCTGATAGTGAAGTTGGACTTTTCTGTGCTGTTGTGGTTATTGCATCTGGTAAGTTTCGAACTAGATTTTAATTTTTAAAAAATTAAATCAATATTAGTGAATGATTTTTAATTTTATTATTTTGTTCTGTTACTTATAATTTTTTTTCATTATTCTTTTAGATCGACCTGGATTGAGGAACACTGATTTAGTTTGCAAAGTTCAACAGAAAATGAAGAATATTTTGGAGAAAGCCGTGTCTGCAAATCATCCAGAAAATCCAAATATTTTTGGAGATTTGATGAAGAAAATTCCTGATCTTCGTACTTTGAACACTCTTCATTCTGAGAAACTTTTAGCTTACAAAATGGAGCCTTGCAATAGGAGAGCTGCTGGTGCAATAGACGGCATTACTGATACTTCAATGAACAATCAAACTGCTTACACTGCAATCCCTCACGATATCTGGAGCACTTATTCTCTGGTCGCTGCCCATCCACCGTGCCTTGCTCCAGAAGAAGACCTGAGAAGTACGTCTCCTGGTCAGCATAGTCAACATGGGGGTAGCACCACAGGTAGTGAGTGGAGTACAACTGATTCCAAAGATGAACACGATTTAGTTGGCTCTCCCAGATCCATCGGCAGTGGACTTTGTGTCGATGATGTGAAAAGCCCCATCAGAACATCCAGCTTTTCCAGTTCGCGAAGTTATGCAAATGAAGAAACATGGCAGTCCGAAGCAAACCAAACAGTGGTTGACTATCATCATAGTATGCCAAAAAGGCCTCTCGAAAATCCAGGATCCGAACATGGAAGCAGTTCTGGCGATGAAGGTTATTTTATTGACAGCCCAATTAAAGGGCATGTTTATCCAAAGCTGCGTAGAGTTGACTCTCCAACAGATTCTGGCATCGAAAGTGGGAAAGAGCATGGACCTAGCACAACTCCAACAATTTCCGTTTGCTCTAGCCCCAGGTCATCAGTTGATGAGAAAGTGAAAGACATGGATCATGATAATGCATCAGAAAAGCATGATACCATTGAAGACATGCCCGTTTTAAAACGTGCTCTGCAGGCACCACCCATCATCAATCCACATATGCTTATGGATGAGGCTTATCGCCATCATAAGAAATTCCGGGCTGCTCGCCGAGAGGCTGAGAGTCCTGCCAGTCCTAGCCAGGTGTCTTTGGCTAGTACTCACAGTACACTTGTCAGAACATTAGAACAGGCACCGAGGTACCTGAGTGAACAACAATTGAAAAGGACTGATTTAATTCATAATATTATCATGCAGAAGGAAACCCTTCCAGGCCAGCAACAACCCTCTCAACCACAACACCAGCAAACCCATCAACAAACTCTGTCACAATCACACCATGCTGATACACAGTCTTATTCTTGTCCCAGCATGCAGAATAATCATTACCCTTTCAGCAGTGTTCCTAATCCTTCTGGTTCTTCGCCTGCTTCAACTTTTGCATCATCCAATGGGCAAACGCACAAAAATTTACTTGTCTGTCCAAATGGTTACTACATGCCACAAGGTGGCAATGTTCAGCAGACATCTATTTATTCTCCTGCAACATCAGTATCCTGGCAATTCACACAGCAGTCCTCTTCAGCAGCCACTGTGACATCCGCCAGCCCCGTACAAGTACACGCCCAGTACGAACATTCTTCGCACATGCCACAGAACTCCCCTGGCTCTCATCAAAATAGCACTTCAAATTACTGTTCCTCGCCAGTGGCAAACACATCGAGAGCAGGTTCTCCTAGGCTGCTGTACAATCCACGATCATCTCCTCCAGCCACCACATCTCCTCTAGTCATGAATGGAAACGGACTTTGTTCATCCACCATCCAAACGGTGTGCCAAGCCGATATGAGGCCTGGGCAGACCGAAGCCTCTTACAAACCTTCCGGTGAATCCCAACCTTTGAACTTATCCAAAAAACTGTTCTCTCCTCCACCCATGTTGAAGATTGAATCGTGATCATTTTCTCTGCAATTTGGACATATATCAGATCTTCATTGAGGTTGGAATTTGTGGACATTGCATCCTCACAAAGTCTACAGAAGCCACCTCTCCCCCCCCCACCTTGTGATCATGCACCTGTCGTGTCTTAACTGGAGACTGTAAGCAGCATCATTTGGTGCAGTTGCCATGTTAAAAAAAAAATGTGCCATTCCAGATTTAGAGATCACATGCAGGCTGTGTGTTTAGATGTGAGAGAGATGGGAAAAAGACAAGAACAATATTTGTTGAACTCTCATTTGTAAATATTGTTTGTATCAAAAAAAGCATGATTGTATTCATTTTGTACAAAAGAACGACCATTGCGTGTCTTCAAAAAATTATGTTTGTAAATTATAAAAAAAGATTGATGGTATATTATGATGGACTGATTGATAGTGTTTTATTAGAAAAGCATTAAGTTAAATATTATTTGAGAAGTTTTTTTTTTAAAGAGACAAGTATCAAATGTTTTTTTTTTAAGGAAAAAAAAAAAAAGTAAAATAGGAGGATGTACAAAGGGTTTATTCTTTAATTCTGGTCTGGAGATTCAAAGGGCTAGGAAAGGGGCCATATTTTAGAAAGTTTTGGGTAGTGAATAATTGTGGTTCTTTATTGTAAATATTTTCGCATAGCACATATTTCAGTAATTTAATGTTTCCTTTTTCCAAACGAATGGCATCTGTGCAGTGGTGTTAAAAAAATTTTTGCTCCATAGTATTATTGTTATAATAAGTGGTAGGCATATCCATTGATTTAGGAGCAAAACAAAATCAAGAACCAGAAAGGTGACAAACCAGAAAAAAAGTGTTTTAATTTATAATGAAAATAATATCAACAGTTCCCAAGCATTGAAGAATCATAATAATTTAATTATTTATTTATTTAAATTCACTTCAGCGATATATTTATTGCATAATCAAAGTATATGTTCTGTCTAAATGAATGAGATTTTGATAAGTAGAGATAGTGTTAATTTATTTTAACTGTTTGAATCTACCTGAGTTTGTCTAATTTCTGGTTTTTGATTTATTCTGTTCGTGAATCCTTATGTTGTGCTTTTCTAAGGTCTTTAGCCAAAATGATGAATACTGTTTATTAACAGTTGTGTAGTACAATCAAACTTTTTAATTTAAGAATCATTTAATTATGCTGATCTCTAAGATCGTACATTGGTGTGGCTCTGTGCCTGTTATGTGATCATGTCATTTCATTAAAAAACTTCTGAATGAAAAACTTGTGTCTTTTTTGTTTCTTTAAGATTTTTATTATTATTGTTATAAAATCACAAATAAACTTTGAGTCTATTATATCACTATATATATACTGGATAATTCATCGTAGTTTTAAAAATGTACATTAATCCAAATGTCAGGGTAGGAAATGAAAAATCCATTCACAAATTATTTTTAAATGAAGATGGATGAATTTTTGAAGGACATTTTACTAAAAGTAATGTTATTTTTAAAAAGTAAAGAGGTTCAATTTTGATAAGATTATTATTTACTCCACTAAAGTTGCTAGAAAGTGAAAATAAAGATGCTGAGAAGAATATATTCTTATAAATAATATTGCTGTTAAATGACGAATTTAAATATTTATGAACCTAGATGTTAGAGAAGAAAAGCTAATTGTTATACAAAAATACATTTAAAAAAATCTTAAGAAGTATATAAAAATTTATCTAAGATGAAATTTAAAATTGAGTTGTAATAAATAATACTTGAAAGTCCATTTAATGGGAAAATACGAAAATTGTATTAACAACACATATATAGCGTATCAGTTGATTGGGATATTAAATCAGCATGTATAAGAGGAAGAAATAGAGATAAAAACACATTTTTGAATAAAAGAAAAAATTTTTAGCATATTTTAATTACCCAAGTTCTCATATCGTTTCTATGCAAAAACATCTGAATAAAAGGGGGGAGGGGTGGACATTTAAATAAAAGCAGAAACATCCTATTTATTTTAAAAGCTAAAACTTAAAAGTAATAATCGAATATTCAAAAATTTCTATATTGTGAAATGATGGAACTCTGCTAAATTGTATGAACCATACATTTTTACATTACGATGCTATTGAAACTTAAGAAAGAGAAGGTTTAAAAAGTCAAAAACTACATTCCTATATATCAAACAATGAAATCTATAATACATCAACTCTAACTCAAGTAATTGAAAAAAAGGGAAATATTTAAAGCTCACATTTCTCCACTTCTGGATATGTATATTTGGACTTCATTTAAAGCTGTGCCTTTCTAGAGACTTTCATGATTAGATTGGGGGGGGGGGGATTATTGTATTCTCTGATTTGACACATAGAAACATCAGCACCTTTGCGAATTCTTTAATCATTTTGATTTCAGAAAATGGGGATAAGATGTAAGAAACGATGCTCATTTTTCTTATCAAGAAATATATAGAGACATGACACGAATTATAACCAAATAATGCAATGAAAAAAAAACTTCAGTGAAATCAACATTATATAAATATAGAGAGGAAAAATGCTCTTTTTTTACTCTCAGAGACTCGCCCCTCTACTGAGTAAAATCTCCTAAAAGTAATAAGCATGGACTTACGAAACGAACTGTATAATGCCTGCCCTTATTTAAATTATAAAATTCTACCATAATATCAATTTTCAGATCTGAAAATGGTCATTAAATCGAAAATTTTCTTGATAAAGTTAGCTTTTAGTTCCGCCTGGTATTAGAACGTAAGTAAATTCATATGAAATTACAGCCGCATGACAAACATAATTGTATAAGTTCATATGGATTCCAAAATGAGACGGAGATCATGCATGATCATATGACAATGTCAAGCCTTCTAAGACAGCTTAGTATATCTATTTTCTTCTTAAAAGGAGCATTATATTTACCAAAATTAAATAGGCTGTCGTATTTTAACATTATTATGTTTACTATTTGTAAATTACAGCATGCATCATCAAAATAATTCAAACTTTCTACACTGCGCATCGCTAAAAAATAATTCCTCAAAATTTTAATTAGATTTTTAATAAAAATTTAATCAAAACTTTACAGTTTTTATACGAATTTTTATATCAGCTTTCAATTAAAAAAACAGGCTCTTCTCTGATAATTTTTTTCATACATTTTTTTCCACAATTGGAAAAAAACAAAAAAATACCTGCAAATAATTTTAAATATATTTTACAATAAAACTCTTCATTTTTTTAGTGACTGCATTGTTACGATATTAACTGCATTTTTGTGCACATTATCGCTACTATGCGATTACGAACAAATTTCAAAAAATAAAATGAAGATAGATAAATCCAAAAGCATTATCGAATGCTTCGAACTATAGGTTCGAATCTCCTGAAAAATTTTTTCTTGTATCTTAAGAACAAAAATTTATTCTGTTGTGTTTCAAATTTATAAAATATCTAAACAGTCATATTGTATTATAAAGCATATTTTTACTAATCAATCCAAATTCTGAAAAAAATTAAAATCTCATATTACTGAACAATTAAAAAAATTGTTTTTAACACGAGTGTTAGAACTAAGCGCTCGAAAGCTAAAAATATCATTCAATAGAGTGATATAGTTTTGAAAAAAAAAAAAAGAAAAAAAACCATAGTACATAGTTTTGAAAACAAAAAAATTTTAAAATTTAACTAAATTTCTAATTTAAAATTTAAAAAAATAATTTCAAGGTGCATATTAACACTCTCTAAAGTGTATTTGCGTCAAAAAAAAAATGTAACTTCAAAGTCTGGTGGTCTAACTTATCGATCGCCAAAACGAAAGTACAGGCATTCTTTTTTATTTTTAATAGCGATATGCAATTAGTTTTAAAATTGTCCAGATTATTAAAAATGTTTATATAAATAAATTAGATAATATAATGAAAATTAGACGTCCAGAGAAAAAAAGAGAAAAAGAAAAACCGTAGTATATTCATAAAAAAGATTTAAAAAAAATTTAAAAAAATATTGCTGCGCATGCATAAAATCTGTCAAAGTAGAGCTTTCTCAACATTTATTGTGATCTTAAATTGATTTATGTAAATAATATTAGAGTAAAAAAAACCCTCTCCGATTTATTACAATTTTTTAGGATTTGCTAATAATAAAAAAAGATCGACCTAGAAGATTTCCATAAAATTTGCTTCCTAGCTATTTTTAGTTCACATTTTCCTTTTATTGATTTTTTTTTTAAGTAACTTCAATTTGGACAAAAAAAAAAGTACAGTTTTTTTTTTTTTTTTTTTTTTCCACGGAAAAAACTACGAGTGCAAAAGAGTTCAAGAAACCCTGCGTCAAACTTTCCGGCAACCTTTCCGCTAGAACCCCAATCGTTGGCTACAACAATATAAACCCCAGTCCAGTCAGGGAGTTGACCAATCGCCATCATGTGTACATGAAGTACAATAAGGTGGGCTTCTATGTTGAATGCAGACTATTGGGATTAACGCCTTACCACAGTCATAGAACACAAAGGATGTGTCATTGACAAAACGATTCAAGTAATATGAACTGACCAACCCCAATGGTACCCACTGCTGTCAGAGCATAAAAGGTTGGACTAGGCATCTAATCCATTATCATGCCTCCTGTTAAGAATTTCGATTTAACAGTATTTTTGGGGGGATGGGGGTGATTCTAAAATTTTGACTGGAATGAATACAGAAGAGCTAGACGCGTATTTAGGTATTTTGAGGCCATAGGCAGTGCATATAATAAGGCCATTCTTTTAATAAAGTGATTAATTTTTTTCGCACGGAAATGCATTTTTAATTTGTTAATGATTTATAAGTTAATCGTTTTTATTTTATTAACTTTGTGAAAATGTATTTGTTTTTATTCATCTATTATGACTCCCTATTGCCGTTTTACATAATGTTATTGAAGTAGATTTCTGATATCTATAAATATTCTAACAACAAAATGAATGTAGTGAACATACAAGAACTAATTATATTTAATAAATCTTTATTACTTATAACTCATAAAATTTATATTTTCTAGAAATTTGTTTTTTTTATCAACTAGAAAAATAAATTAATTTGATTAATTCATTTTACTTAATTGATCTTACCTACTTTCAGCCTAGTGACCCTAGATAGCTCGGTAGTGTCTGCCTAATCGCAAATCCGCATATTGGAAGGACTACAGATAAGTGCAACTCATATTTAGAAAATCGGTAGTCCGACAAAATAACCCATATTCATATTTTGAATAATTTTAAAAATATATTTGAGTAAGCGGCATTTATATTAATATATCAATATATTAACCCTTTGATTTCTAACGGGATATATAACATTAACTTTTAAAAATTAATTTAAATAATTCTTAATAAAAGTGTTTGTAGTAGTTTATTTGAGATTATTTGACAATCACTTCCAAAACTACGGCTTAAAAAATCATTTGGAGGAAAAAAAAGTCGAACAAATTTGTATTATTCAGAAATTATTTTCTTAACTTCCGTAGAAAAGGAAGATAAAAATATTTTTAAAAATTTGTTGCCAAAGTGGTAATATATAAAATTTACATTTCAAGATTATATGAAATGCCCTGAAGACAGTTAATACATTTCAAGTTCCCTTAATTTTCCATTAATCCTTTAAAGATAGTTCAATGAATATCTACAATGTATGTACTTCTTTTATCTTTTATCCATCCTTCATCCATCATCTTTTATCTTGCCTTGCAGATTTCCTTTTTGAGATACAATTTTATCTATTTTATGGTTCAGTTTACCATTCTTAATTAGTAAATTCAAAATGAATTTAGAATAAATAATGTATTCATACAAAGATATTCATCTAAATAATTGTTTAATACCTTATTGCCCATAATAAAATTATTTACTTTCTCATAACACATGATAATAATTTAAAACATCAAAGAATTCGCTCCGAGATGTTCATTCCCACTCTCCAAATTATATGTGTACTAAATTTAGAAGCCAAAAAAAAAAAAAAAAAAAGCCGATTTGGCTTGTAAAGCACTAACACACACAGACATACAGAAATTTATATTTGTTATTAGTACAGATTTGAATTTAGACTGTTTAATTTTGGTCCTTTTTGTGTGTGTGTGTGTGGGAGGGGGGCTCTTTCGGCTTGAATTATTTTGACGGATCACATAAAAAATCCTATCGAAGATTATTACAACATAAACACAAAGATGGTCGGGACAGTTGCATAGCAAATATAATTGACGCACATGGCAAATGACAGGTTTTTCGCCCCCATTCGTCAACATTAATTTAGCAGAGATTCTGGTATTATTTTAATCCCTTTTCATAATAAATATACTAGAAAGTAGCTCAAGAAAACACTAATGTTTTGTCATCATGGCTCTCGTGGTATATATCTTTCTCCCCTTATTCCCTGGTCGCTACGCCTCTGAATCACCCGATCAGTCACATGGTGTATGCAACTGACCAATAGCCATCACGTGAAATGGATTATCAAATAGGCAAAGCCAAGGGGTAACTGCCCCTACGACTTTGGGGGCCAAGATAATTTTTTTGTAACATTTTCAGAGAAATCTATTTTTTTTTGAAAGAGCTATATTCTTGAACATATTCAAAATTAAAATAATGAAATGTTTAAATTTCTGAATATTCTTCTGATTTTTTTTTTCCAAATTCCGAAATTTGCTTGCAGTTTCGAGCAACCAATTTTGCAGTTGATAAATTGCATTAAATAAAATAAATTGTATAAAATTGTATTGTTTGTAATTAAATATTTAGAATTCATTAAAATCTTGTCATAATTATTATTATTTACTATTTTGTCACAATTACTTTTTTTACTATTTTGACATAATTTTTTTCTTTTTTTTTTTTACTATTTTGCCCCAATTACTTTTTTTTTTTCGTCCTTGAAATACAGAAACTAACATTCTTGAAAGTGATTCGCAATGAAGTGTTCTGTTATTTCAATTAGCCATTACATATGCTCCTTAAAATTACCTTTATAAATTTTAAATTAAAAGCAGTAAAAAATATAATTTTAGAATTTTGTATGAGAAAAGGAAAGCCCAAAATTTGCGTTGCTTCATGTCCTAAAAGAGCTTAAACATGCCGTGGATATGAAGTGCAATGACAAAGGAAAGTCATATTGTCCAACGCAGAGCACAAGACCTTACTTGGCTCACAGAACTAGCTTGGGGGATGCATCATTAACGGGTGGACACAAGTGGTTGGGATGGACGAATCATGACCGACGAACGCGTGCGTCCTGCTGACTGGACGTTGAAAAAGGCGTGACCAGGTATTTGACCTAATACAGCCCACAAGTCTTACAAAAAATTTCGAGATAATGTCGATTCATTGCTATTTTCTTTTTTTTTTTTTTTATTTGGGCGGGTAAAGATTATTTCACATTTTCAGCAGGAGTAAGGCACTGAAAATTAGAAATACAAGATTTTTTTAAAAAATGTTCCTAATATGGACGAAGATACTATGCTGCCCTCCAAACCTGGAATAATTCTTTTTACCATGTATTAGCTTTAAGAAGCTAAGCAATAGCTAATTTTGTTTTGTTTAGATTTATAATAGTACCACTCTATTTCGGAAGCACCATAATGTCTGGATATAAGTAATCAGCATGTACAATATTTCATGGGTTTTTTTTCCCCCTCCAAATTTTGTTGTATGGTATAAAAAAAATCAAGTCTGTAGCTTGGACTGAATTTGCATTTTTACCTATTGTCATTTTAATTTCGTTATATAACAAAGGAAATCAGCTCTGCATTTAAAAATGAATTTGTATTTTCACCTACAATTGTTTTTCAGCTCCATTATATACCAAGGAAAATCAGTTCTGTATTTTGAATCGAAATAGAATTTTGACTTATTAAATTTTGATATTTATAACTAGAATTATACAGTCAAAATCGCATACCAAAGTTCATTCAGTTAACAAGATTTTCATTATTAACATATTTATTTTATTGTTAATTTTAAAATGTTCAGTTATTATCATGATCGCATATTATATAAATAAACATTCCAGTCTTCTACGGATTTAATAAAGTTTTTCTCTATGTCTACAATTTTGGTATGAAGAGCAATATATTAAAATTTATTCATTTAACATTTTTGTCGCATTGCGTTCAACTACGCACGAATAAAAAAATAACAAACGGACAGGTTTGATTGAAAATTTTCTGCAATTACTAAACAATTCCATTAAAAAATTGAAATACGAAAATTTTCATCTGATAAAGATAGTTGCTATTTTAAGATATCGCCTTCATTCACAGCAAACAGATGGACAGAGAAACTTTCCATCAATGTGCATCTAAAATCTGACAAAAATCAACAATTTTGGAGAAACAATTGGAATTATGCTTGCCTTTGAATAGGATGATTTAAATGTAGAGAGTTATAAAAATGTAATTTTTGAAAAGTGATACATTTTTAAATATGGTAACCTGACTTGTATTTGATACTTGGTGAGTTTTTTGTTGATTAGTACGATATGGCAAATTGGCGAAATATCTGTACTATGTTCTTTAATTTCAACACTTTACCTATAAAAAAATGCGGCTCATGAAGCGACATTAATGCTGCAGAAATCATGCAAACTGCTTGTTCCAGGAAGCAAACCATTTAACATAGAACTATAGAATTTGACACATAATTATTTACCAAATGCTGCATTTTTCTTAGAAATGGCTTTAAAAAAATTTGTATTATATAAATAAATGTCAATATGTGTCTTGAATAGCTACGCAGTATAATAACACAAAAATCATTTTTACTTCAAATTATAAAAATTTAGGTTTTAAGTTACACCAATTTTATCTATGGACTTTTTTCTTTTTTAATATAAAGGAATTACTCGAAATATTTTGAGAGTATATTTTACTATAATACTTTTCCTTGTTTCAATAGCTGAAATTATATTACAAACGCGTGTCGCGTAGGTTGCAAATATAATTTTTGGGTATACGCTATATATAATTACGAGTCACATTTTAAATAAATTAAAATAAAAGCTGCGAATGAAGCCTACAATGTCATCATGCATTTTTATTTTGAACTAAAAGTTTGATATCTGTAATAAATTTTTTAAAAAAATTGTTGCCTTGGGTAGAGGAGTTTAGCAAATTAAAAAAAAAAAAAACTAAGAAAATATTCGGTATTGAATAAGAGGCCAGGTAAAAAGTGATTTGTAAAGTTTATTTTATTATTGTTTTTAATAAATGCATTTATATATGTTGTTGCGACGATATCAAATACATTTTATTACGTTCACCTTGTAGCTGCTATATAAAAATAAAAGTTTACATGTATGTTTCTTTTTTTTTTTTTATAAATCCATAGTTTTTGTACGATATTTAAGACTTGTGATTTTCATTTTCAAAGGAAGATCATTATCAATATTTTAAAGCCCAAAGGTTGATAAAAATATTTTAATTAAAAAAGAAATAAATTATTTGTATTTTTTAGCAAAATCGTCCCAAAATACCGTTTCATAAAAATAATTTTTATATTGCTTTAAAATTCAAAAATTACCCTTTTAATGATGCTAATTTTATTTCCGCATGTTTTTTAGATTTTAATAATATTTTTTTAAAATATTTAATGGTTTCGTAGATGCTTGCTTTTACCAGCATTTAAATTAAGATTAAAAAAAATTGCTTTCTTTCAATAATAATTCAGATGTGGGATTTTCGCTTTTAGTTCGAAGTTTATATGCTTTTTTAAATTTACACTTCAATTTAACTAAAAATTAAAAAATAAATATTAATTTTGTAAACATTTTAAAAATAATTTTTAATTAATAAAATTTAATTTTTAATTTAAATATAATTTTCGTTTGTAACAGGTTGATTCCATTGTATTCTTATTTTTTCAATCTTATCAAATTGCAAGACAAAATTTTTAACTATATGCATTTTATATTAACAATTTAACAGACTAGAAAGCTAGGTGAATAAGCTGGTCGCGAAAAACGTCTATTTAAGAATGTTTAAAAAATTGATAAATGCGGCCTAAAACAAAATCAAATGCGATAATTTAGACCAGAAGTTTGAATCTTCTTCAGACTTTTTACGATTACAAGATATAATTCTAAAAATCTGTTTTTTGGGTTCAGGGATATCTAAATCTTGAAGACTCATCAAAACCTCGAATAAAAATTTTTTGACTTTCTGTTATGACTGTTTCTGTTTTTCTTTTCTGTTCTGATTTTCGGTTTCTGTTCTGATGTTACTTTCTACTCTTTTTATATGCAACTTTGAATTAGAAAATGTAACCAGCGGGTGTGATCCCCCAAACTTTCTGGCATAATTTCTAATAAACTTGTCATACTAGAGAATGCTCGCATAGCACTGGCGTACAATAGTTACTAAATACTAACTTTTGGCGCGAATTCAGCATTTTTAATGAATCTCACGTGTTATCCTTGGAGAGTTATTTCGCGATTATTCTTTGGCATGCATTAATTGGCATTAGTATCCAAAAATTGATTTTGTGTTTTAGACACGTTTTTCTCAACCTACTGAAACAAAAATTTGACATAAAACTGCACTTGTAGTCACTACTACGGCAGCTACTGTAGTCATACTAAATTTGATATATACTGCGTTTTTGAATTATGCGTTTACTTATTTTTGAAAATACAGACCGACAGACAGTCAACACGTACTTGTATTTGGCTCAGTATTCGACAGGTGTTTACACTATATATATTAAATTTGTGTGCCGAATTTTGTCTATCTAGCTCTCTTCGTTTTGTAATTATCGTGTTATCTTACATTCGGACAGACGGATTCCTTCTGAATGGATTTTGCAGTGGTAAATGACAATGGAGAATGAAAAATTCTGAAAATTTGTTGTAAAAATCATATACCAAATTTCAACTCTCTAACTTAAATAGTTTTTGAGTTATTTTTGTTATAGACAGACGGACGGACGGACATTCTCCAAAAATGGGTTCTTCGAACTCAGAGAAATCTAAACCACGGGACATTCGTCAAATTTCGAGTTCGAATTTTTTGACGATTATTATATTTCCTCAGAATATACCAGGAAGTGAAAAGCGTCTGATAATATGCTGAAATATTTCTAATATTCTTATATTTTTCTTTATGCGATTAAAGCACGATAACACATATGAAGTTGAACTTCCTTAACCCATACTCAAAATTATGTGTCAAAAATTGTAAAATGCATGCAAAGTAGCAAAAAAAAAATGTTGATATCTATTGCAATTTAAGGCAATTTCAAAAAATGAATGAAAGTAAAAATTCCGTGTTTCTGTCACGGTTTGACACACATTTCAGTATTCATTTTTTCAAAAAAGCATTTAAAGAGAAACACTTCCCTTAGAAAAAAAAATCGCATATCAGTTCGAAAGGCATGGAATTCGTGAGGAAAATACGGAAGAATTTTTCACGAATTCGAAACAAACTGTAAAATTAAGGGGTAATTTTACGGTACACTTACTATGGAAGATTTTGTCTGGTAGAAACCGAAATTTGAAACTTCGTTTTCAGTATAATTTATTTTTTTTTTTTATTGCTATCAGTCGTAAACTTTTTAATGTAAGAAATTTTTGCTTGAAAAATTTTAACTTTTGTTCTTTGAATCTCTTTTATTTGGAGTAGATTAATTTAAAGAAATATGTGAATTAGTTTAAAAAAGTGTGCGACAGTTTATATTTTATAATGATGATAGTAAACTGATGTTATAGTTTAATCCTCTGGCTGGGTAATTCTTTAAAATCACTATTTAGATGCGATGTTTGCAAATAAGTTCAAATATTTTTCGAAGAAAGTGAGCTGATATGTTACACGATAATAGTATAATATAGGGTATTCATTAATTCTTGTCGGGGTTTCCGTACCTCATAACTTTCGAATAAAAAATATTATGCACTAACCGATTACGTATTCGTAAATGACAACTCAAAGCATTTTATTAATGATATTAAAGTGTAAAGCTTGCACAATTTGCACTTTGTAGGCATTCAACTGAAGGCGATTATGTATTCGTAAATTCGCTGAACAAATTTTGACTTTTGATAATCGTGCGGGTTCTCCGAGCCCCATATTTTACAGTTATGTTTATTCATTTTTTCTGACACATTAAAAGTGGATTCGTCACTGAAGAACCATTTCCGAAGGTAATTTTCATCATCCTCAATTCGAGTCAAAATTTGTTCAGCGAATTTACGAATACATAATCGCCTTCAGCTGAATGCCAACAAAGTGCAAATTGTGCAAGCTTTACACTTTAATATCATTAATAAAATGCTTTGAGTTGTCATTTACGAATACGTAATCGGTTTTTGAGTAATATTTTTTATTCGAAAGTTATGAGGTACGGAAACCCCGACAATAATTAATGAACACCCTGTATAATAAAAATCTATAATAGTAAAAATATAACACTCTAAATTGCGGAAAGGGCGGTATGCAACAGAAAATGGACTTATTATCAACCCGCGAATATCGCGGGATACGCAGCTAGAGGGTTAATATCTCCTAGATAGTTTGGGGGGCCTAGATGTGTTGGTTGCGTTTTACACACATTTTGATTTATGACTATTTTAACAAAGTAATTTTGATTCTATATCGGCGGTTTCGGTAATTTCGAGCTAATTGATCTTTATAATTCAAAGGTAAGGAAAGACATTTCATTGTTAAGAGTTAAATTACAAAACTATCGTAGATATCAAAGCCGTATTATTTTAATATCTTTACACCTGTTGTGTTTATTGTGTGCATGAACTTTTTAATTGAATCTAAGTTCG
The DNA here is from genome assembly GCF_947563725.1 of Argiope bruennichi. Taxonomy (NCBI): domain Eukaryota; kingdom Metazoa; phylum Arthropoda; class Arachnida; order Araneae; family Araneidae; genus Argiope; species Argiope bruennichi. Next base: position 61,403,975 of record NC_079156.1, on the reverse strand, counting down.
CGACTTCATAATCATTGAAAATATAACTATTTGGATAATATATCTTCTAATTTCTTACTGTCTTTCACTATATGGTAACTGTAATTTCTTATTCACCATGTAATTAATCTGCATAGATATTGAACAGAATCTTTTTTTCCGAGCTTTCAACAATGAAAGAAAATCACGTGATTAAATGTTTTAAGAAAAAAGGAAAACGACCAAAATTTCATTGCAACAATGGAAAGTATTGTTAAAAATTTTATAAAAAGATATTAAAAAAATTATCGAAATGGAGAAAGAAAAACTTCTTAGCAATGAAATCGATTTCATTAAAAAAATAATTTTTTAAATTTTAAAATGGTGTGAAACGAGTTTTGTGAAATAATATTTCTGAGAACTGTCATAGGAAAATGAAAAATATCGTTTAATTTATAATAAATTAAAATTTGCATTAAAATTTTAAAAAAATGACTCCAAAAAGCATATTTTTGCCAAAATCTAAATTTAAAATTTTATCTCTCAAAAATTTATCATAAGGTAGCAAAAAAGGGGTGGACATTTTAATACTACTTTTTAAAAAAACTTAAACTTGCTAATTTTGCTTCAAACGAAAAGAAGAAGAAGAAGAAGAAGAAGAAAAAAAAAAAAAAACTTTTTCTAGCGCGCTTATATATTGTCACTGACGGATTTCCTATTAGACAGCTGCGTAGTGACTGGTCTAACACTGGCTGCAACACGCTCGTTGATTAAGATATTTTTAGTCTGGTTGCCTGATAAATTTATAAAAAATATTAACTGTGTGATTAATAAAAAATACAAACTGTGTGATTAATAACGAGTATTATTAACATTATTTTTTATGGAACTGGTCGAGTTCCTCTCAGTTTCATTACATTCACTTTATTATTTCAGATTTTATACAAACACAGCTTTTGCTAAACACAAACCTCGTAGTTAGAATTATATATATATATATATATGCATTTTTACCAATTTATTGAAAGAAAATTAAACCTAAAATAAATTATTTACTTTTTAAAAAATGCGTTGAAATGTAAAATTTAATACATTAATCATTTTATTGAAAGAGGGCCCTCATAATACGTACGGCTTAGGGCCAAACAATTCCTAAATCAGCCTCTGAATTAAGTTACTGTCCTGCAAAAATGTATTGGTGATGCTAATGAATTATCACAATCTTCAAACATTCATTTATTTTCTATGCTTTATATGCCCTTTTATTATTTAATTCATTGTCTTTATAAAACAACTGCTATGCATTACAAGAAATACTCATTGAGTCTGATTTTCGAATTATATTCTCTTAAAAAAATGAAATTACATTTAGAAATGCGTAATTCCCCCACTCTATCTTTATCACTCATCATTAGTTTTCCTACTTCCCATAAAACCAGGAACTAGAAATTTTGTTCCTCGGACTGTTCCTGGAATTTGGAAGCAATCGTTATGATTTCGCTGCAATTCTCATTTACAACGCATCTAGGTATCTGAAAAAGATGCAATCACTCATATTAATGGTTGTTTGCAGTATCTCTATTATTAGAAAATTTAAAGAGTTTTCATAACTATGTTATATTTTAACAAGAAGAAATGGCGAGTAATAAAAATGGTGTTAATGGTAAAATAATGAAAACTAGCCACCTTTGTCAACCAGCTTGTTCACCTGAAATGCTGATTTTTTTTGGCTGCTAAATCATCAGCATAAAATGCATTTATTTAAAATTTTACTTTGCGATTTGATATTACTGCAGAATATAAATTTAATAGAATAAATCTCCTACGAATTACTGAGTAAACAACTTAAAGAAAGTACACATATATTATGAAATAATAGTTGAAGTGAAAAATCCCAATCCAATTTCGCAATTAATATCTAAAGAAAGCAATTAATTAATCTTATTTTAAAATTGGCAAAACACGTGATTGAATGGTTTGATGGGTGCAATGAAATTAATTTGAATTTCCTCAAAGCAAAATCAATATTACAAATTGTGGAAATTAAAATTTTTAAATATAATAAAAAGAGTCAGAAGAGTTGTATGAAAAATGAAATTGCTGTCATCAAAAACCTATATTTTAATAGTTTTAAGACGATGAAAACAATTTTTAGAAAATATTTTGGAACGACTTAACTGAAAATCGTCAAAAAACTTGACAGTGCATTCTTCTTGTTTTGAAAATCATGTGTATCGAATTTTATCAAAATCAAAAGAAAGAAAAATTGAGATTTGAATTGAAAACAATTTTTACAAAGCAATAACAAAGCAAAAACAATTTTTGTATAAATATTATAATATTCAAAAACCTTATTTTTAAAAATTAAAAATAAAATATGAATTGAACCACAAAAAGTTTAAAAATCACCGAGAGCCAACTTACTCTGTAAGTTATTAATATTTATTACGTTAGTACCACAAATTTTGTTTCCAAAGACTGAAAAACAAAGATTTTAAATAATATTTTGAGGCAGTTAACAAAATAATTTATTTTTCATTAATAAAAAATATAAAAACAAATCGTATCAATAGTTGCTTCTGATACAAATTGCTAATCGTCTGTTTTTAAGTTAAAATCTTGTTATTTTCTTTTGTGTTTATCATCTGCTTTTAAATAAAATATTTTTCGTTAAAATTTTACTATGTGTTCTGCAAAAGCTCGTCTTATAGTATTCCTGTTCTCCAATAATAAAATAATATTTCATTTGCTCGTCAAAATTTTACTTTCTTTGACTTTATTTGAATGTGAGCAATTAATTTAATCTTGCTTTTAAGCGTACTTTAATTACTACTTTAAAGTAAATAAAACTTTTGTAAAAAAGGCATCAAAAGGAAAATTTTAAAAACTATGGTGGAATAATTTAAAGTGTGGGAAAAAGATTTTGATTAAATTCCAATTGATGGAATATTCAATGAATTTTTATGCTTTCATAAGGTTACAATATTCTCTCTTTTCTTATCTAATAAGTGGACAAAATTTGGTGGCTTTTTTGGCCAGCTTTTTTAGGAAGATATATAGAATATATCTATATACATAATACATACATAGCCACAATAACATATGTATACGTGTCTGTGTTTAAAACACATATTATTGAGCCGTTTCGCGGCCGAGGAGAGAGAAGATACATTGAATTTTTAAACTTCTCTTTTATTCCATCCCAGGAGGCATAATTTATGTATAAGCAAGCAGTGACGAGGAACGTCAATCGACAAACACGACACAAGAGCGAAAAGAGAAAAGATCTACAGAAATATTTTTTCCGATAATTATATACCATGAGATTCTGATAGGGATTTCTTTACACGTGTCGATTTAGGTCAGGGAATTATAAGTATGTTTTAAAAGAATTTGATAGGACTGACAGATTTTTATCCCTTCACTCGGAACGTGTGAAAGCGCAAACTAAAGCAGTTTTATAGAGATCGTGTAGCATTAATTAAATAAAAAAAGGTGGAATTGGATCAGGAAATAAGGGGACATTTTAGAATTAATAAGGGTTAAATTAAGATAAAAATTAGAAAACTAATTAAGATTTTATATTATATATATATATATTACTCTATCAGAATTTTTCTTAAACTCGTCTATATTTACGATGCTCCCTTTTCTCACACTGAATTTATTTCGATTTTATTAAGACAGTTTACCACTTTTGTACGGCTTCTCCCTATCGCAGAAAAATAGTAGATTTATTGTCACTTAAATAGGTCACAAAAATTAATTTTCTCTTCCACAAAGACTTCAAACACAAAGGAAAAAAAAAATTAAATAAATAAAGACATCTAGACTTATAGGAGACTGAATTTTCGGCTTCTATGTGTTATTTATCTAGAACTTCCATGGAAACGACGGCTGATCAAGGATTTCCCCAAATCTATCGTGACCACCACATGACAAAAAAAGGCAGCAGCCAGTAGAAATGCGGTGTTTACATCAGAGAAAACCCTGTGGACGCTGCCTGTGGGAGGGGGAGGAGGGTGCGGCAGGTGTTTTTCTGAGAGTGAAAGCGATAGATACGTTGCTTGGGTCAGGGTCATCAAATTTAGGCAGAGAGATCTTAAGGCAGGGCAGACAGACACTTCAAGGAGATGGAGGCAAACAGGTAGGGGGTGACCTAGATTCAAGGGGGAAAATATTTGCGGGGACCTAGATTTTTTTTTCGAGTAAACATATTCTTGGGAAGAATGGTTCGTTGAGATTTGACACATTGATAAGACAATAGGAGATATTGATATGCTCTCGGTCTGGTTCTAGCGTAATTCAGCAACGGTCTCATACATTTAATAGGGATTCCGATGCATTGTGGGCAATGCATATTTATGTAATTTTCGATACATCATGAGGACTCTCAATTGAATTTCACATTTCAGCGTATTTTTTACGTATTAATTAGTTTAAGTTGATATTTTTTATATTATTAACTCTGAGAAAAACGATTTTTTTATTTATTTATTTCTATTTGTCTTTGGCAATCAGCTGGCTGTATTTTATCAGGAATTATTGCTTATATTTGTTTTCAGATAAAGCGTTTAGATACAGCTGCATGTCCATGAATGAACACAATTGTTTGATATTGAAGTTGTGTTATTTTTAATTGTCTTACTTTAGCTATATTTATTGTGTATATGAATTTTTCTAATGGAAATATTCCCATAGCATCATAGAGCTAGCTAAAAACATTTTTTTAAAATGTAAATATTTGGTTTATCTATCTACGAAATTTCACGATATTGTAACTGAGTCCTTCTTTAGTTTTTAATAATGAAAAAGATTTATTAGATAGTTGATGAAACATTGAAAATGATTTGAACTTCAAGGCAGTAATATTATATATTGTTAAAAATTGGGCAAAAAAATATTTTTTAAAAAAATTTCTAAATTCAGCAAGATTTCGCACGACTATTGATTGATATTATTGAAGATTTTTTTTTTTTTTAATTTTCATATGGTATAAACTTTACTTTTGTGCGGTAACATTTTTAGTAATTGTATTACTAAATTCAGATCAATTTTTAATTAAAATTCTAATTAAATTTTACTAAAAATATTTCAGTGTGCACATTCACACCCATTTTGTTTCAGTTGGTTGGGAAAAATGTGTCTAAAACACAAATTCGACTTTTAGATACTATTTCAGATATTAATCACTAAAAAAACTCGCCTAGGATGACACGATAAATTTAGTAAAAATGCTGAATTTAAGCCAAAGATTAAAATTTCACAACTATTGCGTGCCATTGGCATGCAAGCCATTATCCGGAATAACACCTTTATTAGAGAATATCCTAAAAAAGTTTGGGGAGACGCCTCCAGCTGGTTAAAATTTATTATTTCTTTGCTTTCTATATAATAAGTAAATGCTTTCACTTGTAAGTAAGAAAATTAGAAACAAATAATTACTGTTAAGAATTCAGTTAACCACGTGGTCTTCCTGGGCAGAGCTAGCTGCCAATCATGTAAATATCAAGTGGTCTCCCTGTTAATGTTAGTATATTTTTTTTTCCAGTAGAAGCGAATTTGACTCCTGTACTAGGGGGAGTGTGACCTCGGCTCTCTCTCTCCCGAGAAATTTCATGTGTAGTTCTCTAGGCCTACTACACTATGGCCGTATTCATGTGCCTTTTGTTGTTGATGTTCCCAATAAACCCCATAAAAGACAACAAGTGTCTTCAAGTCATTTCACCCAGACCACAATCTTCACTATCGAATAAATTATTGTGTAATTTTAAAGTGAAGTAAAAAGTGATCGCATTAAAGTGAACTGAAATGTGAAATTAAATTAATCTGTTACTAAAAGAGCTGCCGCATAAAAAATAAAATGAAAAATGCTGAATCCGTCTGTGTAAATTAAGTAGCGAATTTAAAACACAAAGAAATTTCAATTTAAAGTAATGCCAATAAAAATAAAAAGCACTTGAAACAATTTTACAATAATTTTTTGAGATTCAATTTTGGCAAACAAAAACTACCTACGAACTCTCGGAATTCCAAATAAACAATCGATGATCCGATACTTGGGGAAAATGACCAATTAAATCCTTTTGTTTGGTGATTACTTGAAGTCGGATCCAATAACCTTCGGAGAATTATTTATTAGCTGCTTACGTCACACGCGGAACTGCGACGGAATAATTTTCATGTCAGTTAAGATTTATACGCATTCTTTTCTTTCAGAAAAACAAGCGGCATTTTTTGTAATAAAATCAAATGAAAATGAAAAGTTATGTAATGTTGGAGATTCCAGATTCTCAAAGGTTGCCACAATGTACACACTATGTATGTATTAGTGTTATATCGATTTTAGAATAATAGTTTTGATTGCAGATTTTATAGCTTTAGATTTCCACACAATAGACACAAAAGTATTACATATTCCAGAAATCAATGGAATAAAATAATCGAGGTTAACTCTATGGAAAGTTAATCCTTTGCTTATATAAATGAAATATATATTCCCATTACTTTTGTTGAGCGGTGGTTTCTTTTGACTCAATGGTCACTTGAATTTTCAAAATTTCAAGTCTTTCAACTCAGCTTCAACTTTTTATATTTTATTTGCTACAAACTCCCATAATGTAGGATAAGGAAGGGTAATTGGGATTGAAGGGGTAATTGGGAACAGTAACTAGAGTATTTACACGTGCAGCCTTGAAACCAGCGTGACCACAAAAACAGCAGTAATGGAAAATGTATGCCTTCTTTAAATTACTCAAAAGGAAGCCGAAAAACGTTTTTACGCTTTCCTCAGTGTTATTTTCTAACTTTAGTTTATTTTAACTGTAGCCGTATTCAAAAAAGTAAAACCATACTCCCAAGCATCATTATTCTTTCTCTGAATTAATTATTTGCAAGTTAAGTTATTAAATTGATTTTTCAAAATGCCACGTATTTCGACTTAGTGATTCTTTATATTTTATTTGGTACAAACTCCCATAATGTAGGATAAGAAAGAGTAATTGGTAACAAGGGGTAATTGGAAATGGTGAGTGTAATATCAACATGCAGCTTTAGTGAAATAGGAAATAAATTCCTTGTTTGAATTACTCAAGAGGAAGCCGAGAAACATTTCCCCGCTTTCCTAAGTGTTATTTTCTAACTTTTGTTTATTTTAATTGTAACTGTATTAAAAAAAAGTGAAACCAATACTCCCAAGTACTCCAAGTATTATTCATTCTCTGAATGAATTATTTGCAAGTTAAGTTGCTTAGTTATATATTTCTTAAATCTGCAAGCTATAACGACTATAAGTAAGATTCAATTTTTATTTTTAAACCTTTTACTAAAAAACAGGATAGCGCTCTCCATTACTTCTGGCAGATTTCATCTCTGAATAATTAGGGACTGACTTTTAGTGTTATAAAAACCTATATATTTCAGGTTTATGGAATAATTTTTTACATGATTGAAAGAGATATCAAATCTAGAAGCGCGATAGTTTTCCATTACACCAATAGATACTTATCATTTTATGTCAAATTAACATATATATAGTCAAAAAAACTTATAAATTAACATGATATTTTAAAAGAATCTACATCATGTGATTTACACTCGTACTACTTTTCATATATGATATTTGATTATTAATACTGTGTCATCCGCACGTCTAATCTGATTTATTTTGTTTGGCGCCGGTAGGACTGGTTCAGATAATTTTATTAGAACAGATAGTTTTAGCGGGACGTCAAAGTTCAAATATGCTTTCTCCAAATCAGTTCGATGCTGTGATCAGAAGACAAAACAGGCGTTTCCAATTACCCCAGAGCTTTCGGGTTAATGAGGATCATGTGAACTGGGAATGGGGTAATTGGAAATTATAACACACTTTTAGACTTCATTCAAACTTCAAACGAAATCCATTCAGAGGAAGCGTGTCAGTCCAGACTCTGAGTCAGTCCAAATTAACGCGATAACTCCAAAATAAATGGAGCTAAATGGCTAAAATTTAACAGACTGATTTAGCGTTTAAAATGAAGATACGCATCAAATTGGGAACAAATCCGTCAGGGATTGACTCTTTGTCGGTCCTGCATGCATATAAATTCGATAATTCAAAAGCGTAATTAAGGTAAATGAAAATTAGTTCACAGTTTTCGCATCTAAAGTATATATCTTTATTAAATTTGGAATCACATCTCTCAAAGGATGAACCGTATGTTGCTCTATACTGTCACAAAGATGTAAACGCAATGCGTCAAATATGCAAAAAATTAAATATTTAAAATTTGTGATTAAATCATAGAACTGTGTCAAATTTTGGTTTAAGTCGGTAAGGAAAAGGCATCCAAAATACATGCTCTGTTTCCTGATATTTGCATATTAACTGCATTTCAAGGATTAATCGCCCCCCTCCCCCCAAAAAAAAAAATTGCCAAAGATCTCAAGCTTATAGGCTCTTTCGTAACTATTGTAAACAAATGTCATGCGTTTAGTAATGTACAGTTTAGTTTAGTTATATTAACATCCCGTTTTACAGCAACGCTAGGGCTATTTTGTGACGGACCTCTTAATTTTGAACCGCGGTCAGATGACAAGTATGAGACCTGAGATGGTACCCCCTTCTCTAAACTTCCACACCACTTCAGCGAGTGGACCCGACGGATTTAACGTGCACCTGACCCGCTTACACGACGGTTCTTTGGTGGAATTCTTCGGTTCCGAAGCCGTGAATTCTTATCACCAGACCACCGCGGCGTTAGTAATGTACAAGTAAATTCATTAGAAAATACAAGAGAAAGTTTCAGAGAGACTAGTCAAACTCATTTATCTTATAGTTTATTAACAATATTCCATGAATCAATCAAAATTGCATCCTGTGAATCCATCAATCAAAACTGGCAAAGTTTTCCGTTTCCAGGCCAACGCACTTGAAATCCTACGAAAGTACAATTCAGCCATCCGAGTCCAAATAGTTCAAGTACTAGCCATTCAGTCAATTGCAAAACATCTGAAGTTTAAAATTTGAAATCATTGCACCTCACCGCACCTCACAGTCACCTCGCGCGACAAACAGCAAAATTTCAGTCTGCTTTATCGCTGAAAAGCCACACGTTTCAAACGAGTCAGACATCTGCGAAGAAAGGAACTGATAACATGCCAGACTTTCCGAACGATAAAAAGAAAAAAGTTTATTTTTTTCTGTTAAGAGTAACACATTGGGAAAGGCTATTTTAACAGTTTGCAGATTCGTGTTTTTGAAACACTGATTAAAAACTTTGTATCAACTTGTCACAAGATATCGGATGTAGCAAAGCGCGCAGATGGGAAAAATAAATACAGCCTTTACTGTTATCAACAATGGATTTGATACTTTGTTTTTCCTTACTTTGCATTTATTTATTTTTTAACTACGTTATTGAAAGCTGACAGTTTTTTTTATTTTTTATTTTTATCTTCAGCAAAGGTAATGCTGTTTGAGGAACAAAGCGGATGGTGCCAACGGAAATGTACTAATTTTCACTACTACTAACAATAAAGTAATATTTGAATTTTGGCTCTCTACAATATTGATATACATAGTTTGCACTGAAGTTATCAATTTTGGAGCAGATATTTTTTGGAAGACAGAAATGTACACTTCGAAGTGACATATATATTAATTAAATTTATTTTAATATAGAATATTAGACTAAATTTTAAAAAAAAATCCTCACGACAAGATGGAAGGCAATGATAGATTCCTTTACATCTAAGTTACTATCTGGCAACATAAATTATTGATGTTAAAAACAGTCAAAATTAGGGCTTGAAAATAGCTTTTCAGCCCTTACTTCTAAGATATTGCAGTTGCCGAAAAACTTTAAATACAAAAGTTGTTTTTCTTAATAAGGCACTAATTTGGATAATTTGGTTTATTTTTCTATCTTCAATATTACAGCGAAATAAAAATTTCAGCCCCCCCCCCCCCCTCCTACCCTTTTTAAGCTAGATGGCACATTTACGAATTCGTTCGAGATTTTTAAATTTCTAACAACCTATTCCAAGCCGGTTAAAGTCCAAACAAAATAGCTCTAGAAATCCTGTTCACAAGATAACATGGAAAAAGCGGTATATTATATATATATATATATATATATATATATATATATATATATATATATATATATATATATATAAACTTTTGAATGGAGGGTGGTTTGGGGTTCTAGGGACCATGATCGGTGAAGAACTGAAGAAATTTTCCCGAAGTCTTGTCATGAGAACCATTGGAATAGGTAGTCTTCCTATAGGAATCTACCTAACATAGGTGATTTTGGTCTTCTCTACAATAACTCATGGAAATAATATTGCACAAAAATTTTATTTACTTCATTTTACTTGCTTGTGAAATTACAGACCAAAAAACGGTCAATCTTTAGACGGATGTAATTCAAAATTTTACACATTTCAAATGTTAAAACTTTGAAGCGTATAAAATTTTATTGTTTGTTTGTTTCTTATGGCACTTGCCACTGACAAGCCCGCTGTTATGAAGACAGCGATTTAAGCCTGAGGGGGACGTCTCTTATTTTTTATAGCAGCGCCAACTAGGGCCAAGAGTACGACTTTGCCACTCACGCATCATTCATTCGCTTGCACAACCCCTTTTTACAGGAGGGCACATTCACACATCTCACAGATAGAACAACAGAAGAACAACCATGCCCAAACCGGGACTCGAATCCGGGACGCCCAGATCACGGGGAAGACGCGCTACCCCTATGCCAGGACGCCGGCATAAAATTTTATACATTTAACATATACACTTAGCATAAGATCATAGAATTTAGGTAATTTTTATTTGCCTAAGTTGTTATGTTTTTATATCATCAAGTTTATATGCATAAAAAAGAACAAATAGGCAGATTGTCAACCCCCCCCCACGTATTGGAATCCAAATTTGATTAATATCTACACCTTAGATATTAAATCTATGTCCAAATTTGATCCATCTAGCTCTCTGTATTTTGTAATTATCGCGTTTATTTATATTCGGATAGCCAGACAGCCAACTTCATCTGAATGGATTTTTTTCAAAATTTGATAGAAATCAACACATTCAGTGTAAAACCCATATACAAAATTTCATTCGTTAGCTCAAACATTTTTGAGTTATGCGTTCACTGATGGGCTGACCGACAGACAAGCAAGCGTTATTCTAAAAAAGTGTTATTCGGGTTCAAGGTCCAAAATGTGGAATTCGTCAAAATGTCATATTAAAATCAAAGTATTGTAATTGTCAAATGTTTTTTTGGCGATACTTACTTTTTGCATACTTTGTACACGAGAAAGTAAAAAGTTTTAAGAATGTACTATAAATGACTATCTTTTGGTGATTGCAATACTATCTTTGACATACTTTGTACACGAGAAAGTAAAAAGTTTTAAGAATGTACTATAAATGACTATCTTTTGGTGATTGCAATACTATCTTTGACATACTTTGTATACGAGAAAGTAAAAAGTTTTAAGAATGTACTATAAATGACTATCTTTTGGTGATTGCAATACTATCTTTGACATACTTTGTACACGAGAAAGTAAAAAGTTTTAAGAATGTACTATAAATGACTATCTTTTGGTGATTGCAATACTATCTTTGACATACTTTGTATACGAGAAAGTAAAAAGTTTTAAGAATGTACTATAAATGACTATCTTTTGGTGATTGCAATACTATCTTTGACATACTTTGTATACGAGAAAGTAAAAAGTTTTAAGAATGTACTATAAATGACTATCTTTTGGTGATTGCAATACTATCTTTGACATACTTTGTATACGAGAAAGTAAAAAGTTTTAAGAATGTACTATAAATGACTATCTTTTGGTGATTGCAATACTATCTTTGACATACTTTGTATACGAGAAAGTAAAAAGTTTTAAGAATGTACTATAAATGACTATCTTTTGGTGATTGCAATACTATCTTTGACATACTTTGTATACGAGAAAGTAAAAAGTTTTAAGAATGTACTATAAATGACTATCTTTTGGTGATTGCAATACTATCTTTGACATACTTTGTATACGAGAAAGTAAAAAGTTTTAAGAATGTACTATAAATGACTATCTTTTGGTGATTGCAATACTATCTTTGACATACTTTGTATACGAGAAAGTAAAAAGTTTTAAGAATGTACTATAAATGACTATCTTTTGGTGATTGCAATACTATCTTTGACATACTTTGTATACGAGAAAGTAAAAAGTTTTAAGAATGTACTATAAATGACTATCTTTTGGTGATTGCAATACTATCTTTGACATACTTTGTATACGAGAAAGTAAAAAGTTTTAAGAATGTACTATAAATGACTATCTTTTGGTGATTGCAATACTATCTTTGACATACTTTGTACACGAGAAAGTAAAAAGTTTTAAGAATGTACTATAAATGACTATCTTTTGGTGATTGCAATACTATCTTTGACATACTTTGTATACGAGAAAGTAAAAAGTTTTGAGAATATGGTAAAAATTGAAAATAAGTGAAGTCGCGAACAATTTTTCAAATCGAAAAAGAGTTGAAAAATTAAAATTTTGTTATAAAATTAATAGTTTCATAAAAGAGTTATATATTATTGGTTAACACTTTCAAAGCTACCGACGAGATATCAATTATCAAAGACAAATATCAATTCTTCCGGCTGTTGAAATTTTTTTATACAAAAGAAAAATGAAAAAATAAAGGTATTCTTCAGATATGCATTAGAAAGATCAACCTACTTAAACTGGCATAAGAGAAATTTTAAACCACAGAAACCTGTAATTGGAAGTATTTGAAAGACGAGATATCTCGTCGATGGCATTGAAAGTGTTAATTATTATTTTTTAAAAATTGAATACAAGTGCGAGTGAAAAAGTTTCAAAACTCTATTATGATTAAATATGTTTCTGAATGAGTTGAAAGTTAATGATGTCGAGAAAACATATTCCGAATAGAAAACGAACACGAGAGTTTAAAATGTTTCCAAACTACTTTGTAACTCACGAATACACTGTTGAATGAAAATGAATGAATGAAGAAAATAGTTAAAACGTTACGTCTACAACCAGTTTGAATTCAGGTTGCAGTTTTGAAGGCAACTGAGCTTAAAATTGTTTTTGAAGATTTTTCTGTAGAAAAGTGACTAACCGAGAATGGAAGAAATAGTTCAAGGCCAAAATCAAGACTCACAACTCCGCCTTTGTTGAATCTCCAGCGGAATATTAAAGAATTCTCTTTTTTTAAATATATTCTTTTAACGAGGATTACTTCAAACAATTTTGTTAAACAAATTTTACCTTTACCTTCTGTCCTTTCTTGTTACATAATTGATAAAAAGGGTTATATCAAAAACAGGTTTTTATAAGTCAATAACACCAAAATTTAGTAATAAAAACTTTTATGGCAATGGGACATATGATAAGACGGTATAGGTTTCTTTAAATCATTTGTTACATTTCATATTTATTTAATTTAACGCAAACGAAAATGGCGAGATAAAATAAGTAGTGATAATCATCGGAGATCATTTCGGTTGGCTTTTATAAAGAGAGTCAGAATTGGATTAAGTCTCTGGCCACTCCCGAACTTCCCAAACTAGACATTTTAATTTTAATCTATTATAAGCAATTTTAAGTAGACATTTTAATTTTAATCTATTATAAGCAATTTTAAGTAGACATTTTAATTTTAATCTATTATAAGCAATTTTAAGAAGTTTTGAAAATTGAAAAAAAGAAACATTTAATTCCTAGTCATTTTAAAGAAAATTGGATTCACTTTTCTTGATTATAAAAAAAATTTTTAACTTAAAAGTAATTTTAAGTGGCAAGTTTTGACAAATTGAAGGAACATACTTTTAATTTCGGATCATTATGAAGGAAGTTGGATTATATATATATATATATATATATATATATATATATATATATATATATATATATATATATAATTTTTTGAAGGCAGTTTCTAGGCCGAAGGCAGAGAAGAGACTTCGAATTTTTAACTTCGTTTTATTTCATCCCGGGAGGCATGACTTATGGATAAGGAGCGCGGACAAGGTATGTCTCTTCACAGAGCGGCACAAAAACAGAAGCGAAGTAAACACGTGTCGATTGTGATTAGGGAAACATAGGGATCTTTTAAAAGAATGTGCTTGCTGGACAGTTTTTAATCTCTTCACTCGGAGCTTGTGAAAGTGCAAATTTAAGCATTTTTACATAGATTCTGTTGAATTAATAAATAGAAAAAGTGGAATGGCATCAGGAAATAAGAGAATATTTTAGAATGAAGTTAAGATGTGCTGAACGAAATAGTTATAAAAATGACAGAACTTTTTAAAGTATTATTTAATTACAGAATAGGACAGTTTCTAAATTTAAAAAAGAATCAACATATCTTATTAGAATTATAAAACAACTTAATACTAAATTTGCAAATGGTAAATAATTAGAAATAATTTTAGAATAATGTTCTTGAATTTAAATGATACTTGATTTTGTTGGAACAAGTCCGAGAAAATAAATTCGTATAAAAATATCCCCCCCCCCCCTCTGAAAAAAGAAATCTGGATTCATCAAGGACTTCCAAAGCTATCTGGCCATTAAGCAGTTGCCCGATTTTCCCATTTATTAACCCAGCTCTGAAAATATTAGGTGTTTGTAACTCGCCAGTGTGCAGTTTGGAGTAAAATCTCCGAATTCTAAATCTTGATTTATACTTAAAAATCATAAAATTATACTTTTTAGAAATTTATTTCAATCACTAGTCAGTCACTGGCATCCTGCTCGCGGTGGTTGACCTCCAAGCACAAAGTGGTCAATCTCTGACCTCATCATCATCTTCCCGTATACCTATCATCCTGTTTTACGAGGAGCTGGACACACTTTAAGTTTAGTTTAGCTACATTAACGTTCCGTTTTTAAAGCAACACTAGTGCTATTTTGGGACGTACCTCGTAATTTTGAACCGTAGTCCGATGATGAGGACGCCACCTGAGCTGACACACACCCTTTCCAAACTTCCACACCTCAGCATTGGAGACCCCGACGGATTTTGTTTGGCCCCGACGGATTTAACGTGCACCAGATGCGCTTACACGACGGTTCTTCGGTGGAATCAGGCCTCAAACCTGAAACCCTCCGGTTCTGAAGCCGAGACCTTACCACCAGGCCACCACGTTTCTTTCTTCTCGTAATTCCCATTTTAAGACAACGTAAAGAGCAATAGCTATAAAACACATATTTAACATCAAAATAAACTGCATCAACTTTTGAACCAAATCCATCAAAGGTTTGACTTTCTGTCGGTCTATATTTTCACAAGCATGTAAACGCTATAATTAAAAAATGCAATGACATAGATAAATGAAATTCTATATAAGATCTTTTTAGTAAAATTGTAATTTTGTCAAATTTTGATTTTAATCGGTCAACAAAAAAAAGGGGGGGGGGAAGCAACCAAATTACATTATAGAATTTCTTTACCACGTTACAAAGCGCACAATTTTTATATGAGGGGCCCTGAAAATAAAAATTGGACTAATCGTGGTGATCCCGACTTTGCTCAAGTTTTACAATTTTTATACAGGTGAAAGGAAGGGGAAAGGATTTTTATTAAGTAGTACCTGAGAAAGTTTTTTTGAGATAATTCTCATTGATTTATATTAAAATGATAATAAAGTTTGCTCTGATTTCTTCACTGAACTATCTATTCATCAAAATTTCATTTAGGTTCCTCACGTCCATCCCAAGAATAATTGGGAGATTTTCATCCTACTGGAGGCGCCATACTTCATCATGCCAAATTTCATTACGATTCCTCGCATTCATCCCAAGAATAATTGGGAGGTTTTCATCTTATTGAAGGTGCCATACTTCATCAAGCCAAATTTCATTAAGATTCCTCTTGTCCATCCCAAGAATAATTGGAAGATTTTCATCATGCCAAAATTCATTTAGGTTCCTCACGTCCATCCCAAGAATAATTGAGAGATTTTCATCCTATTGGTGGTGCCATACTTCATCATGCCAAATTTCATTAAGATTCCTCGCTTTCATCCCAAGAATAATTGGGAGATTTTCATCATGCCAAATTTTATTAAGATTCCTCTTGTCCATCCCAAGAATAATTGGGATATATTCATCCTATTGGAGGTGTCATACTTCATCATCGAGCATTTCTTGGCATTATGCGCCGCTGTTTACGTTCTATTTACAATCTTCAAAACGAAAGGTTCACTGAGTGCACACGCTGACAAATCCCCCTCAACATCTGATAAACTCGCTTTGTATCAGATGCTGAAAATATCAGAACCTCTGATATCAGAATATATCAGAGGTTCAATAACATGCGAGATTATCAGTTAATTATGATGGTTAAATGAGTCATTTTTAACGAAAAAATATGTTTTTAATCATTTGATGTCTTTATTTTCTCTGCTCTTTAATCAGACGACTCCATCTATTTTGGGAACCTGCCGTTTTGATACCAATGAGAATGTTCCACGGGATACTTGAAATATTTTTGTATTCCAAGTACCAACTGTTTTTTTTTTGTATTTTTTTTTTTTTTTTTTGAATTATAACATTAATGAATGGCTTTATGTAGTTGTTGCTGGAGTATATAACTATTTTTAAAGGATACTTTTGATATTCCAAGTAATAATTCTTTTGAATTATAACATTTATAAATGGCTACATGTGTTTGTAACTGGAATATAATACTACTGTTAAAATATATTTTTGATATTCCAAGTAATTTTTGTTTTGAATTGTATCACTCATGAGTAGCTTCATATAACTGTTATTGGAACATATAAGTGATATTGAGATATTTTTGTATTCCAAGTAATTTTTGTTTCGAATTATAACAGTAACATTCAGTTGTTCAGTTGTTGGTATATATAACTGTTGGTTAAAAGTGTAAAAATACGTTAAAGGTGCATGTTTTATGTGGAAATCGGTGACGTGGAACGTAAGATTAAAAATTTTAATTGTAAAAACAGTTAAAAGTATTAACTAAGTACAATAAAATTTTTAATAGCTGTAAAATTCTACATTTGAATTTATTAATTTAATTTATAAAAGTTAGACAAATTTTATTAATTATGTAATAATCATTTTAAAAATCGATATGGATTTTCGAAACATCATATTGCCCTAAAAATTTCTCTAAAACCATTAATTCAAAATAATATATTAAAACGTGATATGATAATTGAATTGAGATAATGATTGATAGAAATATCAAGGCCTTTTTGATTAAATAATGAATTTTGATCAAATAATCAGTTAGATATTTCAATACGATAAAAATCTATGCAATTAACCAGAATGATTCATCACATTTTGCGTTATCGTTTTATTTAAAGTTAGTGAAAATAATTAAGGCATCGTTAATTTGCTTGAAACTAATTCGCATCAACGGAAGAGTGACTTGCAGTCAGCTATCGATCGAATATGTAAAACAAGGCATCCAAAAATTTTAAAGGAACACAAAGCAAGTAACTTTTCCGAAAGTAATGCACCAGAGACTTCTATTCTGGAAAAAGCGTTCGATAACTTTATTAACTTCGGAGAGATGCTGTAAAAGGAATTATGAAGAATCTTTCGTTCTTTAACAGCACATGTACGTCAAAACACTCAAATCCATGAAAAATCGTCTGCTCCGAAAGCTTATTTTTAGAATTGCCAGATTCTAAAAAGTTAATACACTGGTACTTTGTAAGGATTTCAATTTGGCGAACATTTAAAAATTCATACACAGTTCTTAAGAAAACTAAAAATTCTGCAAAGTAATTTCTGAATTTTCCATAAAGAATAATTTTATAAAAGAAGAATATCCACCTAATTTAGAACTTAGAATTAGAATTTTTTTAATGGAATTTATGGCTTAAACTGAAAAAAATTGATATAAACATCAATAAAGAATTTTTGACCTTGCAAAAATGCAAAATTCGGTTCAATTTGAACAATATCATACGCAATATCAACACCATATCAAAAATATGAAATTTTGAAGTGATTAATGAATAAATGATTAATATTATATTCATTATAGTTATTTGATTCTAGAGCTTTCTTATTTCTATATTCAACAATTTTATTTGTAAGCATAATTGTAAGTTGTTTTATTACGGGTATTGCATTATGGGTAAAATCTATATAAGACAGTGAAATTTTTTGTGTTTTTAATGACTCTTCTTTCATGATTTTGGAATTTGAGTAATTTTATTTTTAGTTTTAGCATATTAACGTAGCGTTTTAAAGAAGCGCTTGGGCTATTTTAGGGAGGACCTCGGAATTTTGAACCGCGCTCAGATAACAAGGGCGATACATGAGCTGACAAAATCCTCTCCGAATTTCAGCACCACATCAACAGGAGGACATTTGGACCCGACGGATTTAATGTGCACCTGGCTCGCTAAGATGGTGTTCTTATGTAGAATCGGGTCTCGAACCTGGAACCTTCCGGCTAATACTTCATCCCTAGGCAACTGCGGTCCCAGGGAATTTGTTTCAAGAAATGCAATTCAGAAATTAGATTACTTGTTTAGTGTCATAACGGAAGACTCTGCGAGATGGCTCAATCACAAATTTTCCAGTGAAATGCGACCTCTTATTTTCTAAATACAAATCAGAGTATGTATGAAAAAATATACATGAATATATTTTTTGTTAAACCTTGCATGACGAAGAATAAGTTTAAGCAATAATTATTGCTATAAAAGGTTAACTTCCAATTCAGTTTGCATTTTCTTTCCTTGAAGAATGACCATGTAAGAAATTTTGGAAATTGAAGAATACTTTTAAAGCAGGAATTTTATTAGCTCCAAGAAACTGATATAGCCGTCTAGATGGGCACGTTTTCTAGTTTCGGTAAACTAATTCTAGTTAGCAGTGTCTTAGATCCGATTATCGCACATTAACTAATCAAAGTTGTAGCGAAAAATCTCACGCGCCTTACACAGTGCTTAAAAAATAATATTAGATATATACATATAGGACATCTCTTAATCTAATTTAAATCCTAATTAATTTCTTAATTTTATCTTAATTTAGCCCATATTAACTTCATTCTAAAAGGATCTCTTATTTCCTGATTCAATTCCCACTTTTTGTTTAATTATTTTTAACACGCGCTGTAGAAAACTGACGATTTCAGCATTTTCTCACGCTCCGAGTGAAGGGATAAAAATTCCTAATGCTTACAACATTCTTGATACCCAATAGTCCCTTTCCTAAGTCTACACGTGTCAAAGAAATCGCTATCAGAATCTCATAATAAAATCACTGAAGGGAAAAATTTCGGTTTCTTTTGTTTTTGTGACTGATGTAGACTGACTCATCTTTAACACATCCGTTTGTTTCTTCTACAAATTATGCCTCCCGGTGTGAAATAATCCCGGGAGGCATAAATATCATGTCTCTTCTATTCGGCCACGCACCTTCTAATATATGTTTTACATATATATTATTTGCAGTATACTTTAGATGTAAATATATAATATTTAAAGTTTTGTTACCTATCAATGGAATCTTCTCTGTTCATAACGTTTACGAACACTTAAAACTAATCATTAAAATATGATGGAAGCAAATAACAATCGATAAAAAAAATGCATTGATTAATAAAAAAAAATGAGTAAAAAATATTAACAATAAAAAATATTAGCAATTTGAACCTTGGAAGAGAGAATATAATGAAGCAGCATAAATATAAAAAAGGAAATTGCAAAGCTCAACTCATTTTTCAGCTCAGATTACATGTTCAGGTTCTTTACACATTGATAAATCAAAAAATTTAAACATATAAAAAAAATCTAGCTATCTATCTATCTAGATAGATAGATAGATTCGAACAGTTTCAAAACCATTTATGTGTATCGTATTTTGTCGACAAAATTGAATTTTCAAATAAAAAAAATACATACATTAGTTTTACCAATTATACCTTGTATAGCACATAATTATGTAAAATTGCAAAATTTTGATCAAAGAAGCAAACAAAAAAAAAAAAAAAAAAAACCAAAAAAACCCTTAAAACCAACAGTGTTTTTTAAAATTTATCTTTTTTTTAGAAAAGTTTACTCCTGGACGAAATTTAACGTTAGATAGCTTATTCAAAGATTTTAATTGCTTTAACTTTCCTATTTAAATTTTTCCTCTTAGATGAGTAGTTTTTAATGCGAACGCTAAAAATGGATGTCTCAACTTTTCCTCCCCGGCTATCCAATCCTATATTCAGGTGCCATAGAATGATTCTGGAAGGCGATTTCAGCAACTTCAAACAATAAAAATTCTATTATGTTCCTTTTTCTCATATCAAAAGTAAAATTCGAACTCAACCAACAGATTCATTTTCTGAAAGGTCTTTCGGATTTTGTTGATCATACTCGAGTTGAATCCCAAGTCACGAAATAGTAAGGTTGAATAGTATGTATTTTCATAGAAAGCTAGATGATGACTGTTGCCAGCAAGGAAAAAACGTGCAGTAAAATCCTAAGCTGCTTAAGCACACAGCTTATAGTCAATAAGAATACTAATAAGAGTGCAATTTCTTACATTCAAATATTTAATTTTATTTCAGGGTTATATTTAAAAGCGCGTCAAATAGTTGTATGCGAAAATGTTCTGAACAATATTAGATATAGTACACCTTCATTTTTTTACTTTCTCGTATATGGAGTATACAAAGTACCGTATACCAAATTTCAACTATCTAGATCAAAGCGTGTTTCAGTTATCATTGTCTTAGACAGACAGACGGGCATTTTCTGAAAATGTGTTTTTCGATCTCAGGGAGCTCTAAAATGTACAGATTCGTCAAAATTTCGAGTTCGAACTTTTTGACGATTATAATTCAAAGCTTAATTTTTATAACTTTATGTATTTATTGAAATATTTTTGAACTTGATTAGCTTGTTGATGGCACTTAAGTTTTGTTGTAAGCCAAAAAAATTGCAAAATACAATTCTATTATAAAAAAAAAAAAAAAAAAAAATATGGATTTGAATTCTGCATCTCTTTTTAAAGAATTTTGTCACCATTTCATCTGCAAAAGATTGCAGCAACTAAGTCGAAATCGCTTGTTCACTTGGGAATCTTGTGAAATATCATCGCATTAGGAAACGACGGCAGTTCATCATCTACCTTAGATTCTAGAACACTTCTGTGTGTTTTTGTTGGGAAAAAAAAATTATGCAATTGAATAATGAATGAATGATTCGGCAGAAGTGGTGTGAAAATTCGGAACAATTCAGTTCATTCCAACTTCGCTAATTTATCACGTATTGACCTTGGAACTAAAATGTCTTTTCGTAAGACAAACCGAAAATCTGCCGCCTTCCTAATATTCTAATAAAAAAATAATGGGTATGTTTTTATTCAAATAGCGGAAAGTTATAGTAACATATACACGCAATAGTAGTAGTATTGGTGGGGCATATCGACATAAGATAGACATCCACACAGACTGCTAACCCTCTGCACTCAGAAAAGTAATTCGAAGCATAATTATTCACCCAAAACAAGGACTTGTTCATTGCTTTGAAAAAAATATATAATTGAATTTATCGTTTGCACATCTTTTTAACACTCTGTATTTTTAACAATCAAAGTAAATAAATAAAACGTCGAAATGATACAAAGTTTTGAATGGTGCCAGATAGGAAACATCCAAGTGCAAAGGTTAGAAGTTCATTAAAAATTAAATTAGAAGTAAAAATTGTTTAAATTGCAAAAAAGTACATAAAATGAAATAAAAAAAAAAGAAATGACGAATCCGACCAGAAGAATTTATCAAGGGTCACCCCTCAGACAGGGATTCAAACCAGGGATTTTTTTCTTTGAGGGGTCTGACTTCTGTCCAAGTACTGACCCCTCGTAACCAGAAAATCCCAAGATATTGAAGTAATTCTAAAAGAGGAATTAGGTGTACACAGAGCTTCAATTTGTTTAAATACAACGAAATTTTGTTAAATATTAATTGACGGTAATAAACATTTGATTTATTCAAAAATTTGAACTTAGAAAAATAATCTAAAAATGGCGATATTCTTTTGTTCTCTCGCAATTAAAACCATAAAAAAATAACTTTCAATTTTAGAAATGAATCGCAATTATACATATTATGTATTTTTCACATTATGTTCAATAATAAGTAGGCGAACACAAAATTGCTTAGTAAATAACTTCTAAATTTTTTATAAGCAATTTGTATTATTTTTTGGAATAAACAATTTAATACTTGCTCGAAACATTTTTCTGAATGTTTTTCTTTAGACACATATATATGATATTAATTTGAATTTAAAATATTATATATTTACGGCTCAAATGAGCCTAAAATAGACATTGCACAAATTAACCTAAATAGGCTAATCGCATGCACATGGAGATTATTTTGATGCAAATAATTTACAAAAATTTGAATATGTAGGATAATATGGATTGCATAAAAAGCAAAAGGATCGAAATCAAATTAGGGTACAGATTCATACACTTAGTTCTGTAGCCAATAACAATATTAAAAATTTGAATATGTAGGATAATATGGATTGCATAAAAAGCAAAAGGATCGAAATCAAATTAGGGTACAGATTCATACACTTAGTTCTGTAGCCAATAACAATATTAAAAATTTGAATATGTAGGATAATATGGATTGCATAAAAAGCAAAAGGATCGAAATCAAATTAGGGTACAGATTCATACACTTAGTTCTGTAGCCAATAACAATATTAAAAATTTGAATATGTAGGATAATATGGATTGCATAAAAAGCAAAAGGATCGAAATCAAATTAGGGTACAGATTCAAGCACTTAGTTCTGTAGCCAATAACAATATTAAAAATTTGAATATGTAGGATAATATGGATTGCATAAAAAGCAAAAGGATCGAAATCAAATTAGGGTACAGATTCAAGCACTTAGTTCTGTAACCAATAACAATATTAAAAATAATTTTGTAAGCATTTACATCACTATCCTATTATCATTTAGCTCTTTAAATGTTGAACCCATGTATCATATGAACGTTGAACAATCGCTTCTCAGGCTTATAAAGCTTTAAAAGATATAATAATTTGATAATAAAATTATGCATAATCCTCAAGCATCTCAAGTATTTTATGGACTCTTGATTGAATCAGTAAGATAGTAGTTTCATGAAACAGAAGGTGCTATCTAATTAACTGATGAAACAAAAACAGAAATTTGAAGGGTTAATATACAATAGTCACAAAATTAAAATACTGCATCATTAATTTAATCTCTTTTAACCATAACTTATTGAATCTAACATAGAGTATAACATTTACTGATTGTGGTTCTCTATAAATTAATTATGGATATATGTCTTTCATAAAATTTGTATTAAATAAATAAAAATAAAAATAAACTACACTCAGTGGCGAGACAGCCCATGTGGGCCAAGGCCTACAGTGCCCATATCTGCTTTCTTGACTTCGGGCACTAGGGTGCAAGGCATATGTCCTGGTTAGGTGGTCAGCCTAACGCGGAAAGCCCAGTGGTTTTTTCTCAAGCATGCTTGGTCCTCAGCTTATCGACCCACTGAAAGAATGAAAGGCTGAGTCGACCTTGCCCAGCCAGAGAATCTAAATTCGGACCTGTGCGTTGGGAGAGCGAAGAGAGCGAAGCGCTACCATTACAAATAAAAATAAAACCTTTAAATACAAACCTTTAAAACCTTAAAACCTACAAATAAAAATAAACCTATAATTTGTGTTTACCTGAGTCTGAACAGCAAATTTAAACGTTCTGCAAAGTCGTACGCGAGTTTCGGAAATTCTGTTTTAGCTGATAACTATAATATCAATCTATCTCTGTCTTGAATATCAATCTCTCAAATGTTATACTAATAATGTTTAATATCTGTAAAAATTGTGAAGAAATATTTCTTATGAAATATCATATCTAAAAGATGATAATTAAAAATCGCTGTTACGTTTTCTTTGTAATGTTATTTCATGGCATACGATACCAGAAGCAGTCATTTCGGAGATTTTATTTTCTGAAACGCAACTTACACTGTTAGGATCGTTTCTCAAATTCATGCTTTTTGAAATTAGGCATGATTTCTTAAAATGAATACGCATATCTTAATCTCATGCCCCATGTTACCCGGTATTGACATGACTCCTATACCACCTAATCAACAATGAAATGAAAAATGTTGTAACGTCTTAAGTCGATTAAAGAAAGCGAGTTGAATCTTCCATGAATTAATCTGAATAAAGTAATCTCACTAAACAACAGTAATGTCATAGTTATAATCTTACCTGTAACTGCAAAAAGTCATCAAAAGTTGCATGAAGGAAGCATCAGTTGAAAGCCCAAATTCATAAACAACTAATCGGGAAAAGGGCACAAAACAATAACACCAATCAATCGCCACACTTAGCATTCTAAGGCTAAGTTTGTTTAGACATCATAATGAGCTGATATCTACCGGAAGACTTTGGAAATACTAAATGGTTCATTTAACTCGAGTTTCTCGTACATGAATTGAGTTTTTCGTACAATTTTTTGCAATCTGTTTGAATGAAATTGGCGTTGAAAAATATAAATTCGAATGTTCAGCTAGCTAATTCGAACGGAATTTCATCTTAAATTGTTAAAACTGAAATAAACTAGCAGGAGTGGTCTCCTTAAAACTTTATCTCATACTCTGTAATAAACTTATCAAGGCAGAGAACGCCTCACATGGCAATGGCGTGCAATCGTTGCAAAATATTTTTTGGCTAGAATTTAACATTTTTACTGAATCTATTGGCGAGTGTTTTGGCGATTAGTCTCTGGCATGCAGCCAATAATATCTGAAAATCAGATTTCTGCTATATACACATTTTTCTCAACCGATTAGAACAAATATTTGACACAAAACTGCACTTGTATTAAAAAAATTGTACCAAATTCAATATATTTCAGTCATTGCGTTTTTGAATTACCGCATCTGCATGTTTCTGAAATTATAGGCCGATAGAAAATCAACTCGTTGTTGAATTTGGCTCAAAATTTTACAGATATGTATACTATAGATATTAAATCTGTGAACTGAATTTTATCTATCTAGCTCTCTTCATTTTGTAGTCATTTGTTGACTTATATTCGGACAGACGGACTTCCTCTGAGCAGATCTTACTGAAAATTTGATAGAAGCCTGCAAATTTGGTCTGAAGAAAGTATAACAAATTTCAACCGTTTAGCTCAAAACGTTTTTGAGTGATCCTTGTCACAGAGAGACAGACGGACATTTTCCAAAAATGTGTTTTTCGAACTCAGGAAAGTCTAAAACGTGGTGATTACTACACTTTCTCTGCGGGCGTCCTGGCATAGGGGTAGCGCGTCTTCCCCGTGATCTGGGTTCGAGTCCCGGTTTGGGCATGGTTGTTCTTCCGATGTTCTATCTGTGAGATGTGTGAATGTGCCACCCTGTAGAAAAGGGTTGTGCAAGCGAATGAGTGATGCGTGAGTAGCAAAGTCGTACTCTTGGGCCTAGTTGGCGGTACTATAAAAACAAGAGACGCTCCCCCACCGGCTTAAAATCGCTGTCTTCGTAACAGCGGGCTTGTCCATGGCAAGTGCCATAAGAAACAACAACACTTTCTCTATACTACGCATACGACAAAGTAAAAAGTTAGTAGCAAATCTATAAGCATTCGTAAAAAGATATTGCCATTTTTAGTAGTTTTAAATAATAATAAGTTCGTAAAAAGATAGTTTACATATCCCTTATATATATGTGTGTGTGTGTGTGTAAATTTTTTTGTCCATTCTTAATGAAATTTTGCTCACATGCTCTTCAAAACATGATAAAGATCACAATCAACTCCTAAAGGTCCAAAATTGAATTAAAATATAATTTTAATTAAAAAAATTAAGCATATTTTATTGCTTTTCAATTATATCTTTCTAAAATATTAATTTCAAAACAATGATATTTATATTATTTTAAAATTCAAAATATTATCTTTTTAATACCAATTTCATTTATGTACAATTGTTGCTCTAAATTTATTACTTAAAAAAATTTTGATACACAATCTGTAGTGAAGTTTTTATTATCATGATAAAATTCGAATTAATTTCATTATTCTTTCACATCGTTCAATCGCATACTTTTATCAGGATTAAATTAAGATAAAAAAAATTATTGTCTTAGAAAACACTAACTCCAAAGTAGGATTTTTACTTCTTTGTATAGATTCTTTTTTTAAGTGCACCAGATGGAATTTTAAATAAATGTATGCAGTTTTTATAATTTAATAGCTAGAAGAATCAATAGTCGAGGTGGACAAAATGGTCGCCGAAGACGGTCAGTATTTAATAAAAAAATAAAAGTAATTTTAACGCTTTGTATTCGGAAAGATAATTCGATGCATAATTATTCACTTAATATGTGAACCTGTTTATACACCAAAAAATAAATACATGCAACTGTTTTCTGTTGAGTTTCTCTGAAAAATGAATTTACATCTTTTAACATTCTGTACATATTTTTAACTATTAAAATCTTTTAAAAAATAAATGAAATGTCAAAATGATGCACCTTTTTAAACGGTGACTTAGAGAAGACGTTCGAGTGCAGATTAATAATCATAATAAATATAATAATTATTAAAATATAAAAAAATAATTTTAAAAAGTTTTAATAAATAAATAGATATTTTTAATAAATAATTAATATGCAGCACTTTAAATACAACTAGGAATAAAAATTTCAAAATAAAAGATATTCTCTTCTAATGTGTCCAAAATTTGTTTTAGAGATAAATAGTCGCTAAACAAACTACAACATCTATCTCAATTTTCTAAGTTGTGAGAAAGCAAGGAGAAAAAATAAGAAAGAAAAGAAGAAAAAAAAAATCTTGAATCACGTGATTCAAAATATTTTTCTTCTTCAACAAATGAGTCTGGTTTATCGTGTTTACGCAATAGAACAAATGTTTTCATTATTGAACAATATTTCAAAAAATAATGAAAGTCTGGCGGCCACAGTTCGAAAATTTGAGATTTGGCCCCCTAGATCGCGTGATTTAACGCCGTTGGATTTCTTTTTATGGAGTTATTGAACGTCAAAGTCTATGCCAACAAGCCCTCAAGCACGCGTGCATTGAAGGTGGAAATTCCACGCCTGCATCAACGAAATTCAGCCACATTTATGAAAATTAGTCAAGGAAAATTTCGACAAAAGTATGCGTATGTGACAGCAAAGCTGTGGAGACCATTTGCCCTATGTGTTAATCCATACATAACCCTATCCAGTGTACTTTACGATTCAATAAAAATATAACAATTTAAAGAAATAAAGCTGTGTTTTTTATTTAATTCAAATCCTGCTTTAACAAGTTGTTTTATTGTGTAACTCTCCATTTTTACAAATTCTAAGCTATCAGCTGTGAAATGGTTTTTTTATAAGGTTGCCAGCATTTTACTGCCAGAATAGTGGCAAATTCAAATCTTGCATTCATTTTGGGACCCATTTTATATCTTCACAGAATAAGTATGAAAACCAATAGTCATTTTTCAAACAGTTTAAATAAGATTCTGTGTTATTACGATTATATATAAAATAGTTTGTAAATTATATTACAAATTTATATAAAATTGTAATGAATGTAACAATGTAATGAATGAAAAAAGGACTTATTTTAATCTTCGATAGTATACGAAATGCTGTAAGTTGTCTGATAAAGTAAAGTTTCAAAAGATTCAGTAACAAATCTGAAACCCTATTACATAACACTGATTGTAACCAAATTCTTTAATAAAGTAACAGAATAATATATATATATATTTTTCTAACAATGCATTTTTACCTTGTAATTTTTTTTTTTCTTTTCTATATACCAATAACACTTTTTCACGCAATTTCTAGGTTTTTGACTTAACAGGATTTTTTTGTTACATATTTATTAAAAGTAAATTTGCAAAACAGATGCAGTTGTGCGTTAACGTGAACCTTGAAAGATATTTACAATAGATTCTTCTTGAACAATAATGCATTTCTATCATAAAGTTTAGTGAACATCATAGACGTGATATGTTCAAGAATAAAGCTTGAACGCTTCGTATTTAGTGTGAATTCGAGTTGCGGGATGTGAAATTTAGTAATAGACATAACTTCCTTTATATTTTATGACCATAAATTCTATTTATTACTTGCTGCCCTTGGCGACCAGGTTGTTCACCCGGAATACAAGCCTTTTATATTTTATAAGGAATGCATTAATGCAGTCCTATAAGGAATGCATTTATTCAAAATTATTTCTTATTATTTGAAAAGACTAGAAAATATGAATTAAATGGAACAAATATGCTACAAATTACAGTAATGAAATATTGAAAATTTTGAAAAATTAGGAAACAAAATAATGAAATATTTTGTTTCCTAATTAGTAAATAATGGAATTATTATTGAAACTGTATAAATAAATCATAATTTCATTTATGAAGTTATTGGATTTGCATGAACATGAACGGATAGACAGAATTAACGCTGATGGTTTCCGCCAATCACTTGACAAAAGTCGATAATTTTGGTGTTAAATTCGCATATCAAATTTCATCCATGAGGCCTCATTGTGATTTTGTTTTTTCGAGATCAGATAGACATAATTTATAACAGGATTTTTCTTTCAAAAGTCTTAACCCTTAATTTACTGAATTATGTTGCCATCAATTTTTCAACTTCATTTTTGCATTAGTAGTGAAGTTTTCTTGCAGAATAATCCCAGAGAACTCAAGAAAAATATTATAATTAATAGAAATATCTTAATTAATTTAATTATTAATTAAATATTTTTAATTCCTACTTTTAGCTTATATTAACTTCTTGCTATTTAGGTTACATTCTCCGTGTTCTTTAGAATACCATCAGCAAAAATTGTCGTATTACGAAGATATAAGCCAGATTTAAATGGTACTTTTAAATACCGTCAGTAAATAAAGGGTTAAACTTGGACTCTTATCAAATAGGCGATTGAAGTTATAATGGTGTAAGGCTCTTTAAAAAATAATAAATTAAAATTGTAATAAAGGCATAAATTCAATTCATTAAACTTCTGCGTAAATTTGGATCCAAGATACTTTTAAAATGATAACAATCAGAGGCATATTAAATGGGTTACAAGGGAGGGGGGTGCCAGATCCCCCATCTTTATGTCACCTTATAGGAACAAAACATTAGTGCGTTCTTACCTTTTTGTGAAATCAAATATGACGAAGGAATGAAAAATTAATAACATGCCCGGACATTATGTACCTTTGTTAAGCCACTCATGAAGAATGAGATTTAAAAATTAATATTTTGCCCCAGGCGCCAACTTAATTTAGCTACGTCACTGATAATATTACAATATTTCTGTATCTGAATATATTCGTCCTTGTGATACATTAACTCCTTGAAGCGAAGAAAATATGACTTACACCTATGCTCTAACTTTAACTCACCCAAATCTCGACATCGAATTTTTTTGATGACTACATTACTTTCTTCTTTTTTAATAACTCGCATTCTAAAAATAAAAATGTACTATAAATTTAATAATAACTATTATTTCATTCCTTTCATGAAAATGACCGTGAAAATATCATATAATTATGTCATAAAATAGATTTTATCGATGTACGCAGGAGATACGATAACGCGTGAAGATCGAATTGTGGAGTTGAAATATTGTCCCAGTCTGTCGTTTTACTGATAGCCTGCATCTCTGGGTTTTAATGTTAATCGGAGGATTGATAACATTCTAAGTGCCTCGTTCAAGGACGCCGTTGTGTCTTCCTTCTCTTTCAAGGTCATGCAAAACATTTGCGTTTTTGAGAAGGTCGCCTTATTTTCAGCTGAGCAAATAAGGCATTTGTACATCTCAAGATGATGAAATAATGGCTGAAAGAATGAGGGCTCGATAATCATCAGACGATTTTGTTTCTAGGTGGAATATTTTAGAAATCTGAGATCGTTTGGGAAACAAATGTTCGAGGTCTTTATATTATAATTTATATAATTTATATTATACTTGATCATTATATATATATAATTCGGCTAATTTGAAAACTGACATGGCTACTATGTGAAAAGAGAAAATAAGTACAAAAAGAGAGAATAAGAATTTTTGGAATAAAATTTTTTTTAACATCGGATATTTTTTATAAAAAGATATGATGATATCGTGTCCCCGTTACCACGGAAAGGGGGTGCAGTAGCTTCTGAGGGTAAATACCCCTGAGCACCGAGGGCAGAAGTCTGACTTCTAGCTCATATGAAGATGAAACTCACACGTTCGCTTGCACAACCCCTTTTTACAGGAGGGCACATTCACACATCTTACAGATGAACAACCATACGCGAAACGGGATTCGAACCCGGGACGCCCAGATCACGAGTAAGATGCGCTACCCCTATGCAAGGACGCCGGCTGTAAAAAGATATATAGTTATTAAATAAGCGATGAACAATTGTAGTCACAAAGTTTTTCAGCCCCTAACTTCTAAGATATTGCAGTTACCGAAAACATTAAATACAAAAATTGTTTGGCTTAACGAGGCGCTAATTTGACTAATTCGATTTGTTTTTCTATTTTCAATATTAAGAAAGTTATAGCGAATTGAAAATTTCACCCCCCACCACCACCATCACTTACACCTTCTTTGAATTAGATGGGCCATATACGAAGTCGTCTTAGATTTTTACATTTCTTACAGCATATTCCAAGCCAGTTAAAGTACAAACACAATTGCTCTCGTTATAAAGTTCACAAGATAACATGGGCAAAACGACATACGCACGTATATACGCTTTTGAAGGAAGGATGGTTTGGGGTTCTAGGGACCATGATCAGTGACAAATTGAAGAAATATTCTCGAAGTCTTGTCATGAGAGCCATTGCAATAAGTAATCCTCCAATAGGAATATACTCCCAAATTTTTTTTCTGTTGCGAACACTGAAGATATAAGGTAAGGACGAATTAACTAACGGAAACAGATAAAAAAAAATTGAAACAATATTTTTACAATTGTTTTTTTTTTAATTCTTTGATTTAGAATTAATCAAATCAAATTCGCTTATGCATGATATTTTAAAGTTATATCAGTACGAAATTCAGTGAGTTAGAGAAGGAAGGCACTGGGAAAAATCAACGTTGAAAATAATCATGGCTTGTTGTAGACATTTTTTTTTCCGTTTTTCTGTTGTTGGAGTCACTGCGAAATTATGAAAAATAAAAGAATATAATTCGATTCATATTTGTATTTGGAATACCAACAACTAATTCATTTTAGACTCCTTTACGCATATCTCAAGAATTAAGTAACGGCATTTGTCCCCCCAAATTTTCTAAATATATTCTTGAATAAAAGCGTTATCCCTCGCATAAAAAAAAAAAAAAAAAAAAGTGAATCTTCAACAAGCCATGAACGCTATGAATGCTCAGATTTTTATTTTCAGAGTCTCCCGATCGTGAGAGTTGTGCGATTCGCAGTATAGTAACATATCACAAGTTAACTATTACGACCCATCGGGAGGAACACGAATAAATTTAAATGACTGGAGAGCTGCGATAGCATTGGCGGAAACTGAAGTTGAGTGTCCTAAGAGTTATCACCAGGCACGGTACAACCTTTCCCGTGGGAGATATGTCCTGTTATAGGTAGGGGGTAGCAGACTTCACTCCATTTCTGTACCTACAGGGTGCTGCGAACCACCCACCGTACCGGAAGCTACTCATTCTCACATTTGAGGTGTCCCCTGGTAAAAGGCATTATAGTAAAAAGGAGGAAAAAACGATTATGCCTTTTGAACGTTTATTTTTCCGATGAACTGAAACCAAATTTTGACATAGAACTACAAGAAACAGTCTTATACCAAATTTCATTATTATAGTCATTGTATTTTTGGGGTGTGGATTTACATGCGTGCAAATACATAGACCGAAAAATTGTCAAACTGTTGTTGGATTTGGTTCAAAATCTGATACGTATCTGCATTTTAGATGCTACACTGCTTACCAAATTTTATCGATCTTGCATTTTATAATTTGCACTATCGTAATCACTTGTCCTCGGGCAAACAGATAATTTTTCAGAGAATTTATTTCCTTTTAAATTAGATAGAAATGTTTAAATCTATTATACTGACTACATATCAAATTTCATATAACTAGCTCAAAGTGGTTTTCAGTTATCGTGTTCTTATACAGCCAGACATGATTCCAAAAATATGTTTTTCTGACTCATTCATCTCGAGGTCGAGTTTTTTGCCAATCACAGTATTTTTTTCTTTGTTTAAGATAAAATAAATATATACATTGACGTCACAACACTGAGTGATTAGTGGAAATAGACATAATATGAGCAGTTGCGTTTCTCAAATGACCATGATATTAAAAGATTTCGATCCTTTGTAGACAAGAAAAATAAATTAATGGTAGGGTTATTTTTAACATTTATTAATCTACATTCAGTAATTTCGATAGATTTTGGATATCATATTAGGAAATATTGCTAGAATTATATTTAATAATAACAATAATATTAAATTACCAAATCATTTGCAAAATTAATGTTTTTTTTCCTGTTGCACAGAAATTCATTTATAACGATGTTAAAGGGATCTAGGAAAATTTTTATTATTTTCTCTTATATGAAGGAGGCAAAAAAGGAAGTAATGCAGACATTAAAAAATTCGAACTCGAGATTTTGATAATTCTCTCCATTTGAAATTTTCCTGAGTTCGAAAAACGAATTTTGGAATTATATCTTTCCGTCTATTGCTTTGTCTGACTACAAATACGATTACTCAGAATTAATGTTAACCCTTTCTAGGGCCGTGGGAAGTTATGCTTCCCACCAAATTTATCAATCTTTGTATGAAATTTTGTAGTTTGGCATCAGTTCTGACACATTTTTTTAGAAAGACAGAAACTTAGATGCTTCAGTTCTTTACCTCACACAAAATGACGTGTCTTGATTTGTTACTTAATTATTAATTAACCAAATTAATTAATTAATCAAATTAAATTTATCTAATAAGCTAAATGAATCCCTTTTCTTATTCTTATTTCAAGCCTAAAAATATTTTAACATGACATGACTAGAAAAAAATGGCCCTTTAAAGGGTTTAACAATAAATTTTAGTACATGGCCGTTACATCAATTTTTTAAAAATTTCTTTTAAATTTTGGAACGGAATCCATTCAGAGGAGGTTTATCGTCTTAGATATACGAGTACAAGTGAATTCTATTACTACAAAACGTAAAGATCTGGGCAGATAAAATTTAGTACACAAATCTAAAATGCAGACTCTTAACAAATTTTGAACCAAATCTATTCAAGGATAGACCATCATTCACAGGATAATTATCTATCTGGTCTTTCTAGTATAAATGAGCTCGATAACTTCAAAAGTTAAAGTGTAAATTCGAGTAAGTAATAATAAAGAAATAGAACACAGATTTAGCATTTAAAATGTAGATCTACATTAAATTTTGAGCTAATTTGTTCAGGCCTCGTCAAAACCTGATTCGACCATCTGTTGAACAACACTTGGTAGAACCCTGAGCAGATAAATAATCTGTCTGGCTGTTCGAAAATAAGCGAGCATGATATTTTCAAAACTTAAACTGAAAATTTGAATAAATAAATAAAAAAATTGAACACAGATCTAGCATTTAAAGCGTAGGTCTATATTAAATTTTGAACCAATTCTGTTCTAGATTTGATCATTCATTGAACAAATTAATTCACACGATAGATATCTGTCTGGTTTTTCGAGGTAGGTAACATAAGGTATTTCAGTGTTGGCTGAATTTGTGATTTATCAATAATCTTTATAAATTAAATAGAAAAAATAAAGCAATTAAGTAATAAATCTTAGTTTATTAATTTTTTTTTTCAAGTCAAGACAATTCCAGCATTTTTAATCAATTTAAAACATAAAATTATTCTTTTCTTTAAAATTTTATTTTTCTCATAATGTTCATATTTATCTTAAATTAAAAAGATTATTATTATTTTTTCTTTTTTTGTAAAATCTTTTTGAGCATCAATTATTGATGGCTCTAACTATAATTTAAAATTCACATCAGCATTGAAATATTGCATATTGCATCCTTTTCTCGAAAATTAAAGTGGATTTGATGATCATAATCAATAATTTAATGTAATTTACTATCTTAGACATATCAGATAAAAAAGCATTATATCTGCTTTAAGAATAGTGTTATGACGTTCGTTTGGACGTGCAAAGAATAGCTAAGTGATATTAATATAATATGTTCAAACGTTGTAGATTATATTTAGGTTTTACTTTAAAGAAATATCGAACTATCTTGGAATGGACCATGTCATTTTGAACTCTGATCAAATGACAAGATTGACCTTGAACTGGTACTTCCCTTTCAAAGTTTCTACGCCATATCACAAAAAGGGTCGTTAAGCTACAATCAGATTTATCGGGCATCAGATCAACAAATTCTACAAACCTTAAGTGTAATTGGAATTAGAAGCCGAGGTATACTACTAAGCCACCGAATGATTCAGCTCTAATGTATGAAAAAAGTGGGCAAGAAGCTTGTCTTTCTGAAGGACTTTCAAGGGAAAATGAGCCTCATTTGTGTCGAAGGAGTGAAAATCAGAAAAGCTTGCAATCGACGATCGTAACAGCAGTCTTAGTCTTTGCTAAAATAGAAAAATAATTCTACAATCGTCGAACGATGCTGATTAATAGTACAGTCAGAGGATACAACGAATCACTCGCAATTAATTAAAAGTATCTAGACTTTCCCATACTTTATTTTTCAGAAGACGAAGACTCATAGAAAAAGAATCAAAGAATCAGCAAATTGTTCCCCTGATCTGAATGTTCTCCGTCTCCCTTAAATCTAACTGTTCCATTTTTAATCTGTTTATTTTAAACCATTTCATCCAAAATTTCATTAATGCCTTTTTCTACCTATAATGTAAGAAATGTTGCGAGTTCTGCACCAATATATAATATTTTTACTTAAAAAAAGTTTTTTTTTTCATTAGATCTAATGTAAATATAAGTTTTATTGATGAAGATAATAATAGAAATTAGTTAACGTACATTTTTACTAGCTTATGCTGTTTGAAAAATAAGACTTTTCCGCCTTTATTCACAGAAACTATTATTCACAGATTACCATGTGAAGGTCTTCGCCATCTACTTTACTTTCCGCTCTCCTACTCTTAACAAGAGAAGGAGGCTACAGGTTTTGTTTTGTAAACAAACCGAGTATCGTCATCGGTAAAAGAGAATTTGGTTTCTTTTTTTTTTTTTATCGCCACATACTTTACATAATATATGTAAAACATATTTTTGAGCAGTTTCGTGACCGAGAAGAGAAAAGACGTTTTTGAATTTTTAAACTCGATTTATTCCATCCCGGAAGGCATAATCTATGTATAAGAAGCGATGATGAAACTGACGTCCGTTCACATCGCGATACAAATACAAAAGAGACAGAAAATTTTCCTATCGATTAGTTTACTTTGAGACTTTGATAGGGATTTCTTTGACACGTGTCGATTTAAGAAAGGGAATTTAAGTATATTTAAGAGAACGTTGCAAACATTAAGGATTTTTATCCCTTCACTTGGAGCGTAGGAAAATGCTGATTTTTACAGTTTTACAGCTCATGTAGGATTAATTCATTGAAAAAAAGGTGGAATTGGATCAGGAAATAAGAGAACATTTTAGAATGAAGTAAATATGGGTTAAATTAAGATAAAAATTTGGAAATTAAACAGGATTTAAATTAGATTTAAAAATATCATTATATATATATATATATATAATGATATTTTAATATCTAATTTAATGCAAATTAATTTTCTAAATTTTTAGCCTGATTCAGCCCATGTCAAAGTCATTCTAAAATATTCTCTTATTTCGTGATCTCATTCCACTTTTTAATTCAACTGAAACTGTATAAAAATTACTGCACCATCAGTTGCCCTTGCCAAGGTTAACACGAGTATTGAATTGACACGTGGCCGGAAATCCCATGTTATATAAGATTAGTGATCATTTGTTTCGTTCCTTCCTTACTTCTGCTTTTGTAGCGCACTATGGCGGAAGTGCCTTGTCCGCGTCTCTGCTTGTAAATAAATTGCCTCCCCGGGATGGATTAAAATGAATTTAAAAATGTAAAATGTCTCTTCTATGTCTTCGAACCTGCCTTCTACATTAAGAATTATATATATATATATATATATATATATATATATATATATATATATACAATTCATACTGTTTTAGAAACCTTACGTTATTCTGATCCTGCACGGGTCATCTCACTAATTTTTTAGCTATAACTTAGGGTAATTTTATCATAAAAAGTGTTAAAAAATGTAAGAAATTTAAAAATTTTAACTATAATTCAAAAAATTTTCAACATTGATTTATTCTGAAGGTAAATTGTAATTGTAAGTACACCAAAATATTAAAAAAAATTAAATGTGCCTTATATAAACATTTATTCAGTATAGAAAAGTAAGTCGAATCGTCATATCTTGATCATCAAGAATTGAAACGACGGACGAAATGTTAATAGCAATAATCAAAACGATTCGACATTTACTTAAACAATGAAATATATTGCTGTAAATATGTTTAAATTGTTTTTTAAATGAATAAAATAGAGAAAAAAATGATGCGACAAAAGAAAAAAATTGAAAAGCATTTCTGTATCTTAAGGTAATGTAAAAATCTCTTTTGTGTTGTAATATTTTCGGAAAAATGTCAAAATTTCTCTTAATTTTTAATAGATTAAGTAATAATTAAAATTTCAAAAAAAAATCTCTCTGGATTTTTATAAGAAACCATGAACAACATTCTTTGAAAAAATTGATAAAAGTCATAATATCGCAATTAAAGAAATGGAAAATTACGCCCTTCACTCCCAAAAACGCTAAGAGAACTTGGCATCCTCTTCTTAGCTAAGTCATCAACATAAAAAAACTTGATTCTGGACCGAATTTACCGAAAAATATTTTGTACAATTTACCATATCAAGTCATTTTTTTCTTCCTTTCTCCGATTTATTTATAATAACTTAATCTCCTAAATAAATCCTTTATTTTCTAAGCTCAACTACTTACTAAGTAATCTCATTGCCCTGCCATTACTCTATTAACCTATTATGTCCCAAGATTAAGAGCCTTGATTTCAGGAACTCCTCAAATAGGCAAATCGAAATGCACATTCCCACCCTTTAAAATATATACAAGCCATGTTTGATAACTCTAGGTCAAATGACCCGGTCAAAAGAGTGCCTTCACAAATACAAAGAGACAGACACGCGTTTATCTTTATTACTAACCAGTCGCCATTGGTTATCAGCTAGTTCACCAGGGATGTTATTTATATTTAATTTCGGTTAACTGTGCCGATATAACTTCATGTCCATGATTCCAACAAATTGCTTGACATTAAAGCCGTATTATTTTGTTTTTTGCGAACGTTCTATTTAATTTTTTACACAAACCTTTCTATAACATCATAATGCTAATGAAAACGACATTAAAGCCGCGTTATTTTAATGTTTTACATGTTATGTTCATTGCGCACCTAAACTTTTCTAATGGAAATCAGTCCCATGACATCATAACGCTATTAAAAATATAAATGTGCAGGTTCATCTATTTTCTAACTTTCGCGATACTGTAACTTTACTTTAATTGTTTAGTAAACTACATATTAAAAAAGAATCCTTCTTAAATACATATTACTACATATTAAAGAGTCGCGAAAAAATTTCAAAATGCAGCTTATTTTTAATTAATTGATATTCTAACTAAAATTGCAAAAAATAAATCGCTCCGATGTGCACATTTTCTCCTCCAAGGTCAAATTTCAGCCGTAGGTCAATTGGTTTGATCTGTAGAGAACCAACACACATATACACACATTAATCTTTATAATTAGTGGAGATAGAAGTAGATAATCTGAAGGTAAACAAATCTTATCGAAAATATTATAGTTCGTCAACGGATTCTGAGACGACCACATTTCGACGACTCCATCTCATTAAGGGATGAGACGTGGAACGTGGTACATTTCTGGTATTCCCTTTGACCTGGGATTTCCCCTATTACATACTAGTAAATGTAAATATCTCCTCTTTTCATCTTTCCTTTCACCCCTATTTTGAGTTTAGTTTAGTTTAGTTGTGTTAACGTCAAGTTGTAAAGCAACACTAGGGCTATTTTGGGACGGACCTCGTGATTTTGAACCGCGGTCAGATGACGCACCCCTATTTTGAAGAATTAAACACATCCTAACGCATGCGTAAAAACCCGGAGGGTTTTACAATCCATTGCTGAACTATATCATGTTATGATATTTCTGCTGAGGGGGTTCAAATCTCCAGTAAGTTTTCAAATTGAAATTTTGTTATATAGACAGCTCCCTGAACTTCGGACAATCATAATCTAAATGTTATTTGTATCATCATAAAGAAATATGCATTTCTCAAAGATTCGCGTTTGATGGAATAACAATGCTTTATGTATTTGTTAATCTAGCCATTTAAAATTAATGGTGGCTTTTTTTCTTTAATTTTCGTATAGATAACCAACATCCTAAACATTCATTTAAGTGACAGTAGAAAACACCGGCACTGAGAAACAATTATCTCTACAATCTACTAAGATAGCCATTCGCTTTCTGTTGACGAACGTGAATGGAATGGTAGATAATGTTTGGACTGATCTCTTGAGTCCGTTTTCAGAATTACAAATAGAGAACATAGGATGAAATAGAAACATTTTCGGACATCGAGTGAATTATAAAAACGTTCTCTCTTAAAGTCCAGATGTGTTCCAAAAACGAAGTAAAAGTATCGCGCAGTCGTTAAAGAAACATTAAAAGTGCTACAACTTTTTTTGAGATAAATGATCATTTCATATCAGGAGACAGAAAGTTATTTGGTTCTTTCATTTTTATCTGTAGAATCTTCGAATTCGAGACAGGAATTTTTAAGCCATTGTGTATAGCCATCAAGGGATCCGCATACCTGGGAGATTTCATGGCTGTTATATTTGGAATTTATTTGATAGAGAGTTTCCCATAAGAGTGACTAGTCAGAATATTATCTAAAAAATACCAAGTACTTGGTTTTGCTATGGTATTAACACGGTGACTTGTCGTCAGGTTTGTGAGAAGCGATGAAGAAAAAATTATTTCTTAAATATAGAAGAATATAGTTACATAAAAAAATAAATCATACTGGTTCAAAATTCTCATTCCGAAATTTTTTATTTCAAATTTATTAATTTTTTTTAATCTACATGCTAACCCCCCTTCTCTTCTGATAAACAATCCTAGGCAGCTAACTGCCTACTTCCAGATTTACAGCTGGTATCAAGCCTTTGATGTGTGTCACTTGAACTAGATTAGATATCCAGTGTTGTCTTCGGTTTAGTATAAAATTGAAATGGGGGGAAAAACATTATAAAATGTTTAATCATTAATTTAAACGATAAAATAATTTCAAAATAAAAAAATGCATAATTGTAAGCTCTAATTTATATTAAATAATAAAATAACTTAAAGTTAAATAACAACGTAATTTACAATCATTTTAAGCGTTATGCTTATTAAT
This sequence comes from Argiope bruennichi, assembly GCF_947563725.1. NCBI lineage: Eukaryota > Metazoa > Arthropoda > Arachnida > Araneae > Araneidae > Argiope > Argiope bruennichi. The sequence goes on along the minus strand of NC_079156.1, from coordinate 61,364,352 downwards.
GCCCCTTATTTGGCTGAAAACCTAGTAATTGCATTGAATAATTGATCCAGTTAGCTAAAGCATAGAATTCGTTTGAATTTCATGGTTTTATGAACTGTTTAATAGAAATAATGATCTGAAATCCTTTAATTTTTATTGTCCATTATGTTCTAAACACTTGTTAGTATTAACCCTTATTTTACAATATATGCAGGTGGAATTTAATTCAAGTTTCAAATTGAAAAGGTTGTAAAGTCAGGATTTAAAAAAACTCTTCATGCAAAACAGTGTTCCAATAAGAATGAATTTGCTTTGCAAATAATATGCTGTACCATTCCAAAAGCTATTTTAATAAACCCTGCTATTTTTATTGTGTCTTTATATAAATAACATTGTTTATGTTGTATAAAAATGCTTTTGTAAAACAATATGCCAACAAAAAGGCATCTGTTTTAAAAATAAAATAATATGCCATTCTAAGAGCCCTTTTAGTAAACACTGTTGTTTTTATTACGTCTTTATATAAATAACATTTTGCATGCTCTATAAAAAAATGCTTTTGTAAAAGAGTGTGCCCACAAAAAGGCATTTGCTTTAGAAATAAGACTGTATGCCATTCCAAGAGCCATTTTACTAAGCCATGTTGATTTTATTGCGTTTTTACATAAATAACATTTTGCATGCTCTATAAAAAAATGCCTTTGTAAAAGAGTGTGCCCACAAAAAGGCATTTGTATCAGAAATAAGATTATATGCCATTCCAAGGGCCATTTTAGTAAACCATGTTGATTTTATTGCGTTTTTATATAAATAACATTTTGCATGCTCTATACAAAATGCCTTTGTAAAAGAGTGTGCCCACAAAAAGACATTTGTTTCAGAAATAAGATTGTATGCCATTCCAAGAGCCATTTTAGTAAACCATGTTGATTTTATTGCGTCTTTATATAAATAACATTTTGCATGCTCTATAAAAAATGCCTTTGTAAAAGAGTGTGCCCACAAGAAGGCATTTGTTTCAGAAATAATATTATATACCTTTTCAAGAGCCATTTTAATAAACTTTGTTTTTATTGCGTTTTTATGTAAGAAACATTTTGCTTGCTATAAAAATATACGTTTGTAAAAAGTATGCCAACAAAAATTCATTTGTTTTAGAAATAATATGCCATTCCAAGGTCCATTTTAATAAAGACTGTTATTTTTATTCTTTCTTTATATAAATAACATTTTGTATCCTGCATAAAAAAAATCTTTTGGTAAAACAATTTAGCAACAAAAATTCATTTATTTTAGAAAAAAAAAAATAGCATTCCTTTTCAAGAACGATTTTAGTAAATGTTTTAAAAAATGATTTTATTATGTTTTTTATAAGTAAAAATTTTATGCTACAAAATTCAATTAAGGTTCTGTCATTATAAAAGAAATATTTTTTTATAGAACGTCTATATGAAATTATTAGCTTTATTGAATAACTATTAATATAATTCATAAATTATTATTTCTTCATTTTTATTAATTATTCTATGATATAATTAGTTAAAGTAAATTGTTTTTGTTAATTAGTTAGGGTTTTTTCTCAAATTACTATTACATAATTTAACTTGAAGATTTTATGATATATATATATATATATATATATATATATATATATATATATATATATATATATATATATATATGAATTTGAGTCACACTAAATTGAAAAGAAAACATAATTTTGACCATCTCAGTTATCCAAAAGCCCGATGACATTTCAAATCTGAAATACCATGTTTTCTAAGTTCAACAGTCTCGCGAAATTACATTTCTGGCCTTGTGACACCTCAATCCCATTATAGGTCAAAGGTTATGAACTCATCACACAGGAAAGGTCACAACTTTCAGAACTTCTCTCTCCATTCCATTACCACCAAGTCGGAAATTGAATATCGGCGTCTTTTCTCTGAATTCTGATTTGAATTAATTTTGCTTTTTCAAGACGAGAGAAAGAGCGAGAGAGAGAGAGAGAGAGAGAGAGAGAAACCTGCGGTTGACAGCCCCTGATTGTCCCAAACAATTTCAAAGAGTGACTGAATCAATGTATCGATTTCCCCTCGTAACCGTGATTCCGCGGACTCGGTTGACATGGCAACGCAGGCGAAGGCTCGGGAAGTGTTGTTGACACTCGGCTTTTGATGTTATTTTGAAAGCAAGGTTGAACTTGAATGCCTTCGCAGATTTCGGCAGCATAGAGGTTTAGCAAGTTTTGAGGTAGATGGCAGTGTGGTCATTAAGGCGGGAGTCACCTGTCTGGTTGCATTTTGATGTCATTCCATTTTTTATATATATTTTGTTATTAAATAACAGATCATGACGTGCAATAAATTTAATTACAAGTTAAGAAAAACAGCGGGAGGAGGGATTTTCCATTAATTTCCTCGGGTATTACAACATGGCTCAGTTTGCGTTTAAATAAATTGTGTGATGAGGAAAATTGAAACAGATCTCGAATCCTTTTCCAATAGAAAAAAATGGCTCCAAATTGTGATGCAGATCTAAAATTTAAATGTAATGGCTTCATGCTAAATTTAATCTATCTATCTCAGAGAGTTTCATTTATCATACTGACATACAAACAAATAATTTACATTTTAACAATTTTGGTCCAAAATTTGAATCTGAAATTCCAGCAATTGTTGTTTTTGTATCAAATAATATGAGGTTAGCAGGTAATTTAAAAAATTAGTGGTGTATTTAGATATTTTATGACCCTATACAATGCACAATATGAAATCCCACTTTTAGTAAAACGAACCAGTGTACTGACATTTAGTTTCAAATGTCAATAAAAAAAATGTAACATGTTACTGATTTATTTTAGGTTAATGTTTCATATTTTATTAACTCCGTGAATATATATTTGTTTTTAATATTGAACATATATTTATTTGGTTCATATCTATTATGACTCCAGAATGCCGGACATCTACATTTTTAATAATATAATTGAAGCAGATCCGCAGTCTATTAGTATCTTAATAATTAATCATCTAAATGTCTATACATTCACACAGTATATAAAAAGTATCCCACAATTAACGCAAATTTTTAATTTGCCACCAATTGTGCAGTAAATGTGGCCAACCCTAGTAAAACGACCATTTGATAGCTGATGGTTTAGGGTAAGTAAAAGATTTTACGTTATTAACATCTTTACACAATAGAACAAATGTTTTCATTCTTGAACAATATTTCAAAAAATAATAAAAGTCCGGTGGCCACATTTCGAAAATTTGAGAATCGACCCCCTAGATCGTGTGATTTAACACCATTAGATTTCTTTTTATGGAGTTATTTGACGCCAAAGTCTATGCCAATAAGCCCTTAAGCACGCGTGTATTGAAGATGGAAATTCCACGCCTGCATCAACGAAATTGAGTCACATTTATGCAAAATGGTTATGGAAAATTTCTACAAAAGTGAACATATGTGCCGGCAAAGCCGTGGAATCCTTCTGTCCTATGTATTATTCCATACATACCCTATCCTATGTGCTTTACGATTCAATAAAAATATAATAATTTAAAGAAAAAAAAACAGTGTATTTTATTTAATTCAAATCTTGCATTAAGACAATGTTCTATTGTGGACCCCTCCATTTTTACTAACCCCAAACTATCAGCTATCATATGATTTTTTTAATAGGGTTGCCAACGCTTTACTAAACAAATGGTGGCACATTCAAATTTTGCGTTCATTTTGGGACATCCTTTATAATGAAATATATAGGAGCGACTATTTATACTTGATAAAATGTTAGTAATATCCTAATATTTAATCATTCACAGAATTTGTATTAAAAACATTTATTTGTCAACTATAAATATAGTATTTTTCAATCTATTGGCCTGAGGTCCGCTTTCTGCACTGCTGCCTTAGACAACTGTTTGTTTGGAAATCTGCCTCTGCAACGGATGGACGGAAAGACATGATAATAGATAACATTTTTTCGGAGTCAATGAATCTAAAATATCCATATCTCGAAGAAGGATAATGGTTACTTTTTTTTAAATAAAAGTTTTTACTTTCGATACTTTTTTTAATGAAACATTTTTAATTAATTTGACAAATTATTCGACTAATTATTTAAATAATCATTAATTATTCGACTTTCGCTCACTTCCTCATGTGACATTTTGGAATTTCGACTCATACTGGTACAGCTTCTATGTCATCCGTAATCAAATTATTTATATTATTGAATAAATTATTGTAGACTACTTAAAATGTTTTCCCATAGACTTTCATGTATACAGTATACTCCCGAGTATCCGGTTAGCGACTATCCAGCTACCATACTATCCGGCCTAGTTTTCTTTTATCATAATCAAATTAGGAAGGCAAAGCGTCGTATTGACAACATTGCCAAGGCATTGGAAGAGGGCTTCGATCCTCCTACGCGCCGTGTGCAAAATATAAGTTATGACAGGAAAATAGCAGTGTGCTGCTCGTTGTTCAGTGTTTAGTCAATGTGTAAAGGACCTCAGTTGTCGTCAAAAGCGTCGTATTGACAACATTGCCAAGGCATTGGAAGCAGGCTACGATCCTCCTACGCGTCGTGTGCAAAATATAAATTATGACAGGAAAATAGCAGTGTTCTGTTCGTTGCTCAGTGTTTAATCAATGTGTAAAGAACTTCAATTGTCGCTTCTGACACTGATTCTAACTGCTCAGATCGTACATTATTCGTAAATCGCTCCTGGGGTATGCTTTATGTTTTTTTAAGTGTACCACAATGAAGATTTTGAAATGTGTGATAAACGAAAATAAAGTTGCAGTGACCATAGAGGAGAAGTTACGCTCTATACAGCGATTAGAGTCTGGTGTAACAGCAAAAAATATAACTACGGAGTTAGTGCTTGGGTAAAGCATATTGGGGAACGTAAAAAATCATCGGGCAGAAATTGAAGAGTGGCGTATTGCACAAGCTAGTGGAAATGGAATAAAAATAAGAAAAACCCTTCACATTCTGCGTGGTTTGAGATAAATGGAGAGCTTAATACTCATAAGGAGTGCGAAAATGAATGGAGAGCTTAGTACTCAATAAGGAGTGCGAAAATAAATGCAGAGCTTAGTACTCAATAAGGAGTGCGAAAATAAATGGAGAGTTTAGTACTCAATAAGGAGTGCGAAAATAAATGGAGAGCTTAGTACTCAATAAGGAGTGCGAAAATAAATGGAGAGCTTAGTACTCAATAAGGAGTGCGAAAATAAATGGAGAGCTTAGTACTCAATAAGGAGTGCGAAAATAAATGGAGAGCTTAGTGCTCAATAAGGAGTGCGAAAATACGTATTATAACAAAGCGTTTTGATATAAAAACTTTGTCTTCTGGTATTGGTAGGCAAAGAAAGGAGTTGATAGAACACCGGTCCACCTGGCGTTTTTGTTATCTGGCCTACCCTTCCCCCACATTAGGCGGAATACTCAGGAGTGTACTGTACTTCCACAATACGGTATGTTTCGAGTTCAGCTTCGTTGTACAGTGATGAGATTTGAGTATGCATTTTGAACTCTTTTCTTTTGAACGACTCGATCCAAAATTTATTACATATTCCTAATTTTTGTTTTTTGCTTAAGCTTTTTACACCATTTAAAGCTTGTTTACGAACTTTTGGAACTCTCTGTATGTTGTTGCATTGTGTTAGTTACTTACAAAATGTGCAAGGAGAATGTTTAAAAATATTTCAAATATCTTAGAGAGAGAGACATGTCTGCGGCACATCCGGAATGGAAGTCTATTCCAGAATGTCATCAGAACGGAAAATGACTTCAATTGCAGTATTAATAGATCATTTGTCTCCCCGTTTTCCCAAATAGTTTCACAATTAAGCGCTGATACATCGAAATGTTTATTCCAAAATTTGTTTGAACAGTGATATGAGAATTACAGAAATAAAAGCCTTGCCCGACACGTTTAACGAGCACAAATTACGTTGTTTTCAAACTGTCTGATTCTCTCCGACAGAAAATGACGAAATTTTCAGATTTATGTTTTGGCGAAACGGTGCAGACGATAATAACTTATTTTTGAAATGAATCCTTCTGTTTTCAGTTCGAAAACGAAGCAGATCATGTTTTTGAAAAGAAGAAAAAAATGAAAAATCGTACTGAATTCGTGTACAACAGAGCGTTAAGAATCGGATCAATTCGGATTTTATATTTAGAATTAATTTATTTTTCGAGAAAATTCATCATAAAATTCGAAATTGAAATAATTATTTTATTGAGATTACTTATAAGAACGTTAGGAGGACATCTTAATAATTTGAAATATTAGTTTATTATATTTGGTCGGAAAAGAACTAATTTAGAAGAGCTAGGATAATTAAACTAAATGGACATGGCAAAAAATTTGATTCATCTAAAAATTCGAATTAAAAAAATCTGCGTCTAGAAATAAATACGTCAAGTTTAAACGACATGTTTTTCACTAAAAATGGCAGTAGAGATTTAATTTTAAAAATTAATTGTTTTAACAAATAATACAAAATTTGCTAATAATCATTAAGTAATTTTAATAAATGAAATAATAATAATTAATATGATTTTTTAAATATTTTAAAAATAATTTCAATAAATAAATGAATAAGTTTAATAAATTGTTTGCAGCACTTCGAATATAATAATCAGTATTTATAATCGTCCACCGCCGTCTGTAACATTGAATCGAGTATTAAAAATCCTCATCCTTGTGGTCTACGTCATTATTGGATGCAGAATCCAAACTTCTGTTTTGGCAGCTAGAAACTAAGACAGGATTTTAAAAAATATTTATGTATGATTTATCGGTAACAAGAATAAATGTTATGGATTATAGGAGTTAGTTATAGGTTCATAAAGTTTCATTTTGTTTAAATTTTTTTAAGTTGGATTTTACCAAAGATCAATGAGCATAGATCTATAATTTTAATTATTTTATATTTTTGCTGATTCTTTATATCCTCACTTCAAAGCCAGTTAACAGTTATATTTTCTTTCAACATTCTTTTTATATTGTATTTGGTAATGCATTTTTTCTTGTTAGTCGATCACAATTAGTCTCAAATCGATTTTAAAGATTATGGATAGATAATTGATTATGAATATATTGTTATTGATTATGCATGAATTGATTGATTATTTATTATAAAGAATAAAGAAGATTTCACTGCAAGGAAACAAAAGTTATAAAGGGAAAGAATTGCACGATTGAGGTTAAGATGACATTTAATCAGATTTGAGATATTGTTAACAACATAGGAAACAGTCTAGACGGACACACCTTCTAGTCTAAGTAAATAAAACTAAAATGCTTATATTTTGTAAACGTTATATAAAATCTGATTACTGAGCAAATTTTCTTCAAATTTTTTGATATAAACTGTAAAGCATAAAAGCATAGGGAAAACTTTAATGAGGATTTCCTAACAATTAATTTAATAGTTAATTTTTTATTAATTAAAAACTATATTTCCATTGCACAAACCAATATGGAGGTGCCAAATATTTCTTCAATAAAAGGAATTTAAAGAATCCAAGGCGCATCAAAGAAAGGTATTTAAATAAGATTACATTTATCCAATTGAAATTGAAGACTGTGTTTTAAACACGAAATTTTTATTTTTATTTTAATGATTAATGAAGATTGGAATTCAGTGTTTAAAATAACTGTCTTCCCATTACATGTGTTTAATTTCAAACTCATAATGTGTAGTTAAATATTTTTGATTTGAAAAATCGTTTGATCTCAAACGATTTTTAAAAATCGTTTGAGTCTGTTTATAATTTTTCTAGAATTTACGAGATTTTAGAACTAGGTAAGACTTCTCATTTCAAATAAAAATAAAGTTGCAAACGATAAAATGTTTTTTTTTTTTTTTGCAGATGATAATAATTATAATCTATATTTATAAAATGGAATATTATATATAAATTTAATTTCTCGTATATGACTTAACATCTTGTAATTTTTAATTCATATTTCGATATGTGATAACTACAAATATTTATTATCAGTCCTCTATATTTTATTCACAAATTTTGAAGTACAGGGTTAGCAAGAAATAAGTTACCCACTTCAGAGGGTTTTAAAATGCCTTCTATTGGTCCAAATAAGATAAAATTTGAACAACAGATTATTCAAATGATGCGCTTTACATTTATTAATTTAAAAAATTAGTACAAAAATTCACCAGTAGATGGTGCTGTAACACAAATGGCATTTAATTGCATATATTGAAAATGTGAAACATAATTTGCGTTACAGCGCATATCTATTAACATTTTTCTTTGGATAAAAAGAAGGCGGATTCTACTCGAACATTAGTTTCTTTTCTGTTCGTCATATGTACGTTACCAGGAACAACCCTTGCATCCTGAAAAAGTGACAGTATGGTGTGGCTTTATAGCTATCATTGGACCGCATTTCTTTGAAGAGATAACTTCAAATGGAATCCAAACCTGTTCTGTCACAGGAACAACGGTACCATGATATGATGAGGGATTTTGTAATCCCAACTCTTATACAGCGTGGATGCCTTCAATACATCATTTTCATGCAATGATGGTGCATCACCTCATATTGATCATCGTGTAAGGCGATTGTTAATACAGAATTTCACAGAAGCACGAGTTATCAGCAGTCATTTCCCAATAGCATGGCCTCCTCTCTCGCCGGACATCACCCCTTGCGACTTTGGTTGTGGGGTTATATGAAGGACAATATCTACAATATATGAAGACAACATTCGGCGCCATATTCTTAATATTCTGGCAGACTCACTCTGGTCATCTATAGAAAATATGGTTCTCCGATTAGAGCATCTTGTTCAAAATGAAGCAGGACATATTGAGCAATTTTAATTTTACTATATTTAATAGTTATAAACCATGTTAAATGGTTTTATGTGTATTAAAACGCCACCTAACGGTGAATTTTTGTACTAATTTTTTTTTAAACTTAATAAATGTAAAGCGCGTCATCTCAATAATCTGTAGTTCAAATATTATCTCATTTGGATCAATAGAAAGCATTTTAGAGCTCTCTGTGGTAACTTATTGAGTAGATAACTTATTTCTTGCTAACTCTGTATATATAAGGTTTCAATAAATGTTTTGAGATAATTAAATAGCCAATTTATTCATTAGTAAGATGTCACGAAAATAATTTTATCCTTTTGGGATTTTTTCTGCTAGTATAGCAAATAATTTATAGTGATTGCCGCTTTAACTTTTGTTCATAAAGCAAAATTTAGGCTCCAAAGGAAAAAAAAATTACCAAAAAATTTGTTAGTTACAATTACAATCCTTTTCTACAATTAATTTTTCTGTTTTAATTAAATATTATTGGTTTGATTTTTTTCCCATGAAAATTTGGTTGGAAATTACAACTTCGTATTCAAAAACAGCATTAGGTCTTTTATGAAATGCTTTAATATTAGAACTGAAAAAAAAATGCAGTAGTTCGTAAGTGAAATCCATTTAATATTCAAATAAGAACGTCTAAATATAGTAACAATTCATTATTAAATAATCATTTTCTTCTTCTTTTTTATTAAAGGTATTAGATTTTTATTCATTGTGATTTTCTTCTAACGGAGCATATTTTCCGATAATCCTTCGTTTTGAAATGTAATGTTTCCTGTTACAGATACCTGGTTCAGGTGTCTAAATGCTCCGAATTCAGAACAATAGTACGAACCGCCCTATCTGATCTATGGAGACAGCTAGTCAAATGGATGAATAAAGTCTTAACAGCATTTGTGCTCTCATTTTGAAGGAGACCTTCATTTGTTGAGGCAATGAAGGTCTCCTTCCCTTACTTTTATTTGAGCATTTTTTCTGCATTTGTTATAAATATTCTATCAATGGACGGTCGTGTATTATAGCTACAGGTGTGTTGTAACTTACATTCCGTTGCTTCCGAGATGGATTTCAAGAGGCGGCTGCCGAGGACCCTGAAGCTGGTCTTCCCGAAACCTTCTTGCATACTTTTCAATAAAAGTCTTATAATCCTTTCTTCATGTAAATTTGTGGACCTTGGATGAGACTGCGATTAATTTGTATGATATTGGTGAACAATAGTGTTACGAAATTTCCTGGGTTCGTTTGGATAGTGGGGGTTATATGGTGTGAAGAACGCTCAATCACCAGGCGGCAGTAGAAAATAAAACAACGACGTTTATTTACACGAAGACACACAGGACAGCACAAAGACGACAACTATATACAGCACAACAGACGATCATCTTCAGCCGAGAGTGCAGCATACACAGCAGCATACAATAAGTCTCCACTGTAGACAGTAGCACACAGCTTAGTTCAGCACTAGCTTCACTCCATCGCTGCTTCGCTTATCTCTGGAAGGCCAGTTATTTACCGTTGGTTTCGACTACTCCTGGCAGCCTCCTTTTATAGGTCTCAAGGGGCGGGGCTAGAAGCCCCTCAACCAATCAGGAACGTTCGAGGCGTATCTCGGTTCCTACTGGACGGATCGGGAAAATTCTCGATGTTTGTCGCCAAGCTCCGAGACCTCCGACGCGACACACGGACTCCGTCCAATACAGATGACTGTAAAACATTCTTTCTGATGGTGGAACCAACTATGCTGGGAAGCAGCATTACAGATTCGTAACAATAGTTACAAAATATAGAGCCGGCGTCCTGGCATAGGGGTAGCGCGTCTTCCCCGTGATCTGGGCGTCCCGGGTTCGAGTCCCGGTTTGGGCATGGTTGTTCTTCTGTTGTTCTATCTATGAGATGAGTGAATGTGCCCTCCTGTAAAAAGGGGTTGTGCAAGCGAATGAATGATGCGTGAGTGGCAAAGTCGTACTCTTGGCCCTAGTTTACGCTGCTATAAAAAAATAAGAGACGTCCCCCTCATTCTTAAATCGCTGTCTTCGTAACAGCGGGCTTGTCAGTGGCAAGTGCCATAAGAAACAAACAAACAAAACAAAATATAGATCTTTGGAGTGAATCTAGCATTTTTACTGAATCGATAGTAAGTATTTCTGATGCCTTTTTGTTGGCTGCTTGACACCAAAATTTGTCCAGAACTAGAGCTAATTTCATTGATTTAAGTCATTGCGTTTTTGAGTGACTGAATTTACATGCGTGCGAAAGTACAGACCAGCCGACGGACAACCATCAAATAGATTTGGTTCGAAATTGTTAAGTTTAATGCATCTAATTTTTTAGATGTTAAATCTTTGCATCAAAATTTATCTAATTAGCTCCTCGCGATTTGGAGTAATCGCGTTTACTTAAACTCAGATAGACTATGAGTGGTGTTCGCTCAAAATTTGACAGAAATCTATAAATTTGTTACTAATTCCATACACCAAATTTCTAGTTCAAAACGTTTTAAGACAGACATAATGTGAAATAATAATTGAATTTAATAATTAAATAATTAATTTATTATTAATTATTATTGATTTATTAATTTAATTTTTGGACTCAGAGACGTCAGATTTGTCAAAATTTCGAGTTTCAATTTAAGGATTACAATACTTCCTCCTCTATCTTCTTATGCGAGAAAATAAAAGGATTTTGTTATTCTAACTATCAAATAAATAAATTTGAAAAAAACACTAAATGTATGAGTTATAAAATATCAGAACAATATTAATATTTTGTCTTATATAATTAATCAGGTCCTAACTTTTGGTTTTATCACTTTACTTGCAGTTGTCTTCTTTCTAATCGGACTTTTATTTTTTCAGGCTCTGTTTTTGGCAACTTTTTTTTGGCAGTACTCAAGGGTTGCTTGGAAATTTTATCGATGGTGCGTTTAGTTGCCAAAATTTTGGAATCTAGCAAAATCTGCTACCAGTATATTGAAATCTCCTATTCCATTAAAAGATATAAAAAACCACGTTAAATCCAGTTTGCATTTTAAATGGCAAATCCAGTGGGATCTTACAGAGGCAAATAAACTTAAAACAATGAAACATCTAATCGATTGTTGGCCTTGTTTGCCTAGTAGAAAATGATACCATTCTTACCAGATTAAGAATTGGCCACACACGGCTCACACATAAACATTTGCTGTTGGGGGAACCCGCACCCCGATGTACAGCATGTCAATGTCCTATGACGGTTCTTCACATTTTAATAGAATGTCCACAATTTAACAATGAACGAATTCGCTACTTTCACTCTCCTCAAATCAAATTAAATGATATTCTTCATAAAGTTCCCCATCCCCACCTTTTTACCTTTAAAAATGATTGGCTTTTACTTTTTCGATTTGATTCTTAAATAACTCTTAGATTCTGTTTTACCATGCTCTTACGTTTTGTAGATTTTACAGGTTGACAAGTTCAGGAAAATGATGCAATTTAGAAAGAAATGTTTAAACTTTTAAAATAGGATTAAATCTTACCATATGCTTGGCGCAGTTTAATCAAAAATGGTTCTTGCGCCAATAAACTCCATCAACCAACCAACCAACCTAACTTTTGCGTAAAAACTTTCGCCAATATTTTTTATCATGCCATATAAAATTACTTTTAAAGTTTCAATATTGATTTTTTTATATGCAATATACTGAAACCATTTTTTTTTTTCGTAATGTGACCCCCCACAATTGCTATTTCAGTTTGTAAAAATTTGTTATTTAAAACTTCTTATATAGAAATTAATAAAAATTAATTTTAAAAAATTGTTTTCGGATATTGAATAGAAAGGGGGGGGGGAGGATCCTCGAGAATTGAATCGCCTAAGAGCCTCTAGAATCCAGCCTTGAATAAACTAAACTCAGTTACTTCATTCTCAATTTCTAAAGCGTTCCAGACTGGAATTCGAAAAATTTAATTACTTAGAACTAAACCCACGCCTATTATTTCTTTGATCACACCGACATGCTCTCGTTTGTATTTTCTGGTACAGAAAGTCAAGACCTTCTTCGCCGGATTTAGAATCGCCATTCGTCTTGGGAACATCGTAAACAATTCCACCAAATCGAAAATCCTTTAAGAAAATCGGATTACATCCAGGAGCACTATCACTCGCAGCGACTGATTTGCTTTAGAGGCCGAAAAAGTCCTCGTTCTTGCGTCACGGGTTCTGAAAATAGCCGTTTTATCGGCCCGGGAGAGCTTACCTAGAAGCTGGCCTCCAAAGTGTTGCGGGCCGTAAAGAAAAAGGGTTGCCAAGAGACAACTTCGGGGTAGGGTTTCCGGTGTTATCACGAAGCAGGGTGTGACGGATTCACTTGAAAGTGAGATTCCCTTTTTATCTCGAAATTGGAGGATATTTCCACGCCATTAGTGACGTCTGTGCCTGAAGTTGCGACAGATCCTTATTGTGCAGCCGGCTTTTTGTTTAAGTTCAGTTGGAAATCTAGAAATATCCTCCAAGTAGTATACTGCTCAAGATTCGAATGTTTGGTTTATTATTTTAATCCGAAATCGTTTGGCAAATTAGGATCCGACATTTAAAAAGTTTTTTTTTAACGTTATAAAATGGTATTCATTTTTTAAAATCAATTGAAGTAAAGTGGCTATATTTTTAGAACTTCATTATCATGGAAACGACCACCAGTACTACCTTGGAGTGCCCAGGGCTAGAGCAATTTGGCTCCTTATCAGATTCGTTAGTAGGAATTTCTTTACCGATGGCTGGTGGCAATACTGTTGTGTAAAATAACCGAGGAGTAAAATAAACAACAATAAATCAAGACCAATAGGCAGGAAATAGAAGAAATATTTAGATAATTTAATGTTACTTGCACGACAAGTTGATTGGTTAACACAATAATAGCAATGTTGCTACTGGTTGTGAGTCAAACGTATTCGTATTCGGATAACGTTATACAGCGCCATCTATTAAAATTTCAGGTACCAACTGATTATCATTCTATGGCACCAATGCAAGTACCAGAAAAATTTACAAGATGGTGCTGTATGACATTGTCAGCATGAAAGCAGATAGAAAAAGGCTCTAATAGTTATTAAAAAAAAAGCGTTGTGTGTGTGTATGTGTGCGTGCGTGTGTAAAATCTTGTTTTTTCATTAGGGACACCTATATAAATAAATTTAAAAAGCAAAACCTTATCTAAATATAAAATTTGATCCAAATCGTTACAGCCATTTCCGAGATACACGAAATAAATTTATATTATATATATATATATATATATATATATATATATATATATATATATATATACAAGAATTGCTTATTTAAAATTATAAGAAGAAGAAATAAAGTAAAATCGCATGTTTATTGATTAAAATCTGCAATTTTTGAAATCAGCGGTCGTCTCTCTTCCAAATTTTGGTTTGGCAAATCAGTTATGCCTATTTTGATTTCCAACCAATTTGCGGTATTCATTGGTCATAAATTTAACTTGAATTTTGATTTAATTTATATTTTTGTTAACTTCATATTCTTTGTATAAAATATTGAAATAATTTAACATAGATTATCCAAACTTAGATATTTTTTTTTTTTTTAAATTTTGATGTCACAATTTTTGTTGCTTCTTAGTTAGAAACCCTAATGAAATTCTATCTTTAACATAAAATGTGACTGAATAAATTTTTTACTTGAAATTCAAATAAAGTCAGGTTAGTAAATTTTCAGAATCTGTTGCGCCGATGTACTTATTTCATCTCAGTTAGCCAACTGCTAAGGCAGTCTCATAGATTTGGAGAGATATTTTTCTTTGCTCAATTTTATTTTTATTTTTCCATGTCTTTTTTTTTTTTTTTTTTTTTTTTTTTTTTAAGATTATTGACTACATTCGGGATTAATTTTTATTTTTGAAAAATGCTATAAAATAGTTACATTTTAGAATTTTGCATAGATTAGAATAAAATATCTATGAAACTGAAATATATTAGTTAAATATCAAAATGTTTTTTAAAAAAAATGAGGATAGGAAAAAAATAAGGGGTTTAGTTAAAAAAAAGTCGCATAAAAAAACCCCTCTAGTAATTCGAAAATTTATCAAATGATTTGTTTAAACACTTGCGGAGAGAAATATATTACATACTTCCCGAATTTAAAAAAAAAGACTTTAAGGCATATTTCGAAGTTTGGAAAATCACTGATAGAATTGTACAATTGTCGGAGAAGATTATTTGGATGAAGCTGCAAAAAGTTTTGACCAATAAATTAATACTTACCTTGCCATAATTCCAGAAACTTTTTGATCACAGTAGTATTTCTTCAATTCAATAACTTCTCACTGGTGTGGTGTGGAGAGGGGGAACCAGCTCAGGTGTCCTCCTCGTCATCTGACCGCGGTTCAAAATGACGAGGTCCGTCCCAAAATAGCCCTAGTGTAGCTTTCGGACGTTAATATAACTAAACTAAATCAATTCAATAACTAAGCAAGTACACGTAACCAGCTGAAATGATTTTCCCGAAACTTTTTCGCCTACCGCCCTAATAAAGATGTTATCCACCCGTTCCGTAAAAGTATTATTACTAGCCGCCTTTGATGACCAGCTGACTCGCTGAGAGCGTTGGTTGCGTGTATTGTGAATTAAGCATAACTTAATGTTCATTAACCTTCTGAGAAAATCTTTTTAAACATAAAATTGGTTTGATATTAATACCATATTATTTTAATAGTCTTACACTTGTTTCCTTCATTATAAGTATGAACCATTCTAATGGGATTCCTATAGCGTGATATTGCTATTAAAAATATTACTGGCCATATAATATTTCGAATTTTTACGGTATCCTACTTTCACTTTCTTATTTCTCACATAAATTACACAGATATTGAAGAAAATCTTTCATCCTAAACTTTTACCAGCGATTACATGTTTTGATGAACAATGAAAACAGTTTGAAATTCATTTCATCAATAAATTCTATTATTGAAAATGATGCAATTTTTTTTTAAATTGCGAAAATTCAGATAAAAATTTTTCCAAGACCAATAAACTGGTATCAGTAAAGATAATTTTTTGAATTTTAAGTTAATGTAAAAATCATTTTTGTGCTGTAATATATTCGGAAGGTATTGCGGGTCAACGCCAAAATTTCTCTCAATTTTTAATTAAATAAGATTCTAATTACATATTTAAAAATAACTGCTCTGAAGTACACATTCCAACATTTCAAATTATATACCAAATTTGACAGTTCTAAGTTACACAGTCTGATCAATTGAGCGCCAAAAAAAGGAGACAAACACATTCACATTCATCTTTACTGAAACATACATATTCACATTCATATTTATTGAAACATTCACGTTCATCTTTATTGAAACATTCACGTTCATCTTTATTGAAACATTCATATTCTCCTTTATTGGAACATTCACATTCATCTTTATTGAATCAGACACATTCACATTCATTTTTATTGAAGCATATACAATCGCATTCATCTTCATTTAAACATATGTATACACATTCACGATCATCTTTATTGAAACATACACACATTCACACTCATCTTTATTGAAACATACACACAAACATTCACACTCTTCTTTATTGATACATACGCACAAACATTCACACTCATCTTTATTGAAACATACACACAAACATTCACTCATCTTTATTGATACATACGCACAAACATTCACACTCATCTTTATTGAAATATACACACATTCACACTCATCTTTATTGAAACATACACACAAACATTCACACTCTTCTTTATTGATACATACGCACAAACATTCACACTCATCTTTATTGAAACATACACACAAACATTCACTCATCTTTATTGATACATACGCACAAACATTCACACTCATCTTTATTGAAATATACACACAAAGATTCACACTCATCTTTATTGAAACATACACACAAACGCTCACGCTCATCTTTATTGAAACATTCACGTTCATCTTTATTGAAACATTCATATTCTCCTTTATTGGAACATTCACATTCATCTTTATTGAATCAGACACATTCACATTCATTTTTATTGAAGCATATACAATCGCATTCAGCTTCATTTAAACATATGTATACACATTCACGATCATCTTTATTGAAACATACACACATTCACACTCATCTTTATTGAAACATACACACAAACATTCACACTCTTCTTTATTGATACATACGCACAAACATTCACACTCATCTTTATTGAAACACACACACAAACATTCATACTAATCTTTATTGAAACATACACACAAACATTCACACTCATCTTTATTGAAACATATACACAAACGCTCACACTCATCTTTATTGAAACATACACACAAACGCTCACGCTCATCTTTATTGAAACAAACACACAAACGCTCACACTCATCTTTATTGAAACATACACAAACATTTACACTCATCTTTATTGAAACATACACACAAACACTCACACTCATCTTTATAGAAACAAACATTCACACTCATCTTTATTGAAACAAACACACAAACATTCACACTCATCTTTATTGAAACAAACACACAAACATTCACACTCATCTTTATTGAAACATACACACAAACATTCACACTCATCTTTATTGAAACATCCACTTTCATCTTCATTTTTATTGAAACTAACACATACCCATTCATCTTTATTTTTAGCAAAGATTAACATTACAAATCGAACCACAAACATTACTTTCGCATTAGCAATTTGATATACGTCATTTTTCCTTTATCAGAACTTAAATGTCAAGGACATAAAACAAAATAATATTTTTCTAGTAAATTTTTATTAATCAATTTATTATTATTATTATTATTCAGATATTCTGTACTTTCATTTCTTTATAAGATGTGAGCATTCAAAAAAACATGATCATTTGCATTTCATAGCAAGGAAGAATATTTGAAACTGTGAAAATATCATTCCGACTGAAATTTAAATATTATGACCTTGATTTTTGCTATTTGTCCCATAAATCAGTGATGTTCCATTTGATTAGCTGATCTAGTTTGCATACCTGCATATCAGCAAGGTTTGAAATTATTTTTCAATCCATAATTTGTCGTGGCTCAGCCATCAAGGTTTCTTTATCACTTTTACGCGTGTTAAGATAAGGTTTTTGCTGTTGGGGCGATAACAATGACGAAATCAAGCGGATGTTGAAAGTAAAAAAAAAGTAAATAAAAAAAGCACTAAATTCAGGAAAAATGTGGAAAAACACATAAAAAAAATTAAAAAAAAAAAAAAAAAGAAACAGAAAAAATTATTCAATA
This sequence comes from Argiope bruennichi, assembly GCF_947563725.1. NCBI lineage: Eukaryota > Metazoa > Arthropoda > Arachnida > Araneae > Araneidae > Argiope > Argiope bruennichi. Next base: position 61,346,190 of record NC_079156.1, on the reverse strand, counting down.
GGGACTATCAGAATATCTCATTTTTGTACTACTATCATTTCCTAAGAATTTTAACAGAGCCATATCGCCTATCTGGAGAAATGCCATGATTAAAATTTTAACCTTGAACCTCCTGAACTACACAGAGATCGTTGTGTTAGATTAACATCACGTTTTGAAAATACACGAGAGCCAATGAAAACAGACCTTGTAACCCTTTTCAGCCATGGTCAAATATCGAGGGTTTTAACCGAGTCGGCGTCAGTGCAGTTTATATATCTTTTATTAAACAAAATTTTTGTATTTGATACCGAATGATAAAGTTCCAGCATTCAAACAGTTTTAAATCAGAAATATTTGTTCTTAGTTTTAAATTGATCCATTCCAAATAAATAGATCTAAAAATTCATCTTAAAATATTTTCTTCATTGAAAAAAAAAAAAAAAAACTTCTAGCTGAATAATAAATAAATGACGGAAATGACGTAACCAGAAATGGTCGCCCCAAAACTTTCTCGTATACTCTCTAATAAAGGACCTCCCTTCCTACTGTATAATGTTGTACATCATGGATAAGATGTGCTCGCTATGAGTGCTCAGATTTTTATTTTCAGAGTTCACTGCATGTGAATTGAATGCTTTGTAATGTAATCAAGAAAACCGAATATGGAAATTTTTTTCCCTATCCAACCAGTCGAAATCAAAATTTGACCTAGTTTGGTTTGGTTTGGTTATATTAACGTCCCGTTTGAAGCAACACTAGGGCTATTTTGGGACGGACCCCGTAATTTTAAACCGCGGTCAGATGACGCGGACGACACCTGAGCTGGCACCCCCCACTCCACACCACACCAGCGGGAGGACGTTTGGTCATGACGGATTTAACGTGCAACAGACCCCCTCCGAAGCGACGGTTCTTCGGTGGAATCGGGTCTCGAACCTGAAACCCTCCGGTTCCAAAGCCGAGACCTTACCACCAGGCCACCGCGGCCCTAAAATTTGACCTAGAGCTACATTATGAATGACATGGTCACATTTAATTTCGTTGCTTTTCTGAGTTATAGCTTTTGCATATAAGTGAAAGTAGAGACCGACAGATGGTCAACTCTTTGAAAGATGGGATTTTAATTTTGATAACGTTCTCTTCTTTAAAAACTAAAATCGTGTGTGCCAAATTTCCTATATTCAACTTGTTGCTGCTTTGAGTTATAATGTCTACATGCATGCGAAAGTATAGACCGGCAGATGGCGCGGACAGAATGGAACGATGAAAATGGAAGACGTGGAAAGAAGTGCAATTTGTGAGAGTTCATCAGTGAGATGTCACATAAACATGTTAAAAAGCAGTCAAAATTATGAGCCAAGACTCCCTTTTCCATCCCTAACTACTATAAATGAACGATATCTTATTGAAGACAAACATTTGATAGAAAGTGCTTGTTGTATGGATGATTTTGATTCCAGAAAAAAATTGAAGAAAAAGCTCTCGTTCTCTATCGAGTTATCACGGACGTAACTTTCACAAATTCCATTTTTTTTTCCGACTGTAAAATAATTCCCGCAATGCTATTTCCTACGGAACAATTTTTTCATTGTCACAACATTAAAAAAAAATATTAATTCTAATAATGATAAAAATGAAAGGTTTTGAAAACGCACTTTTAACAGAATATTAAAACGTGAAAAACATAAATCTGAAAGATGAAAGATTTGGAGGTCTCAAAACATAATCGTTCAAACGAGAGGCGCCAATAGAAATGCTCTAAATAGATTGGAATTTTTATCACATTTATTATATTTCTATGATTTTTTTAAATTGAACTTTAGATTTTTTTTATAAGTTACTATTAATATTATTGCCTTTTAATATATTACTAAGAGCATGTTTTTTTTTATTTCTATAATTTTTTGTTTTAAAAAATATTATAATTATTCTTATAATTATATTGAAACTCAGAATAAATTTTGTCGATTTTTTAATTCATTATAATAATAATTACTATCGAATCTTGCTATAATTTTTCTTAAATTAACTACCAATGATATACTATACTTTTTCATTATGTAATCAAAATATAATTATACTTAGAATTATTGTTTTATAATTAAATTTTAACAGTATTCAAATCTTTGTTTATCATCGGTAACACACAATAATTTAAAACACTAGTACTTTTTATCTAAAATAATTTCATAATTCTGTAATATAAATAATATAATATTATAATAAACTTTTCCTGAAATTCATAATTTATTACTATAATTATTATCGAATTCGTAATAATTTTTTCACAAATTTTCTGCCATATGGCGCGTTTCAGATGGAATCAAAATCTAATTATATTTTAAGTCATTCATTATCTTATAATTAAATTATCACAATATTAAAATTTAATTTTATCATCGATAACATGCAACTATTTAGAACACTAGCACTTTTTATCTAAAATAATTTCACAATTCTTTAATATAGATAATATTAAAATAAACGCTTTCTGTAATTCATAATTCATTGTAATAATTGTTATCGAATTTGTAATTATTTTTTTCACAAATTCACTCACAGATGGCGCTTTTTAAATGGCATTAAAATCTAATTATACTTAAAGTCATTATTTTACAATTAAATTATAGATTAATTAAATTTGCTTTGAATCAGTAACGACTCATTTAATGAATTGCAAAATTGCATCCTTATAAACATGAAAGAAATCAAACTAAACAAAAAGGTGTAAAAATAAAAAGAGGAACTCATACAGCATAGAAATTCTAATGAGGTTCGTCTTTTAAAGTCCTGTTTATGATGTTATTAAAACTAAGCAGGACATAAAAAAGTATACAGCGATAAAAACTTGACCATTGTTTTTATTCCCATAAAGAAGATTTAATCAATCTGTTTTTACGAAATGTCTTTATCAAATGAAAAACATCATTGTTAAGGTCGCAGCTGCTCCTGTTGTTAATGGAGGAACTATATTTAGTATGAAATGTGAAGAATTTTGTTTTTATAGAGGATTTATGTAACGTAAGGATCGATATCGGAACACTCGAATTGAACCAATAGCAGAAAAGTGCGATTTAAAAAAAATTGTCAGCTTCATTAATAGGCAGACGATTTCCAAAAATTATCGTTCATAAATCTTTTGTTCCTAATGAAATATATCATTTGTGAGATAATTTTCACGATTATGAAATTAATTTTATATTCTAGTTGTTGAGGCTATTGGATGCATCTTGTGGGTAGATCTTCATTATAGGATAGATTTCATAAATTTAGAGTATGCTCAAAGGGCGAAATCAAAGCTTGCAATTACAGGAAATTCCTAAGAAAGAATTTATTTCTTGTTATTTTGTTGATCATATTGAACTTTGAATTGATAAGAAAACATAAAGATAGTAATTCTAAAAACAATTTGTCTATTAATTTAGCATGATGATAATTATAGGTAGATTTTATCAGTAAACTGCACTTTTCAAAATATAAATTTAAAAAAATTATTAAAAGTTTTCTGTAGGGTGGACTTGCATGTTCCGAATTCAGCAAGCAGTTACTTGGTGAATAGTAGATTCTAATTAAGAAAAGATTTTTCAAAATTTTTTTAAGGATTTTTGATGGAAAAAAATAATCAAAATATTTTATCGTTTTTCTCAATAACTTTGGAATATTTTATGGCACAAAAATATTTTTAGTTTGCTATAAAACTTTTTAAAAATAAGATTTTCAGCGATCTTTTATTCCTGTGCAATTTTTTTTCTCTAATTTTGATAATTTTTCATAATATTTTTAAGTACATTTTGCAACAATGTTTTTAGTTGCTTCAATTATTGAATTTATTATCAATCTCGATGTAATGATATTAAATTTTTTTGCTTAAGCTTATTATTTCTACCTAGTTAAAAATGAATTTTTAAATTAAATAAAAGAGGCACAAATCTGTTCAAAACCTTGATAATGCAACTACATTTCAGACTAAAAGTACGAATATCCTTTTTTAAATATAAAACAAAATGGGAAATTACTTTGTCAAAAAATATAGGAAAATATAAATTAATTTTTAAAAAGATTTTTCGAAAGTCAAGTAGTTTATTACGTTAAAGAAATTTTTTAAAAATCGAATTCAGTTATTTATTGTTCTGTTTCGAATAAGCACGAAGTCTATTTTGGGATGATAGACATTTTAATTTTGACACTGCGGTCAGAAGACAAGGATGACAAGTATGCTGGTATCATCGGTTCAAATTTCCACATCACACCAGTGGGAGATCATTTAGCAATCATGTCATATTCAGCAAATACCAGGTTATCATCTATAGCAGATTTTCCAGTGTAATCGGTTTCGAATTTGGAAACCTTCAACGCCGGAATCCGAGTATATACCATTAAACCAACCGCGATTCCTGAAATCGTTTATATAAGCGTTGTGAATATGTGAAACAATATTGTTACGAATCTGTACTATTGCGTTCATACGCAGTCATTAAGAATAAGGAAGATAGTTTTAGAGATATTTTAAGGGATACTGAATGATAGCCAGATCACTGATTCTGCGCCTTCTGGTGTCAATTTGTCAACTTGAAGGTTCCTGAATATACTAGAATTTTACAGATATTTCTGTTTAGAGCCAAGATCCAATATCCTTCCAGAAAATTCAGTACTCTGTTTCTGGAAACTATATAAGCTTGAGGGGCAAATTCGAGCGAACCGAATGAATTTTCTATTTTGAGAGAGATAGCAATGCCGGCTTTCCGGATGAAATTTTCACACTATAGCATTGTTCCGTTATTTAATTGGCGATTTACTGCTTGATGATGTTGTTGATTACTGTAAGTGCTGTCTTTGTGCACGTTTTTTCTGTGCCTTTCCAGCTGTTTCATTTTTTTCTTCTTACGGAATAAAGAATTCTTTAACAAGCATGTTCGATCTCTCACTATCATTTTCATATAGAGACAGATAGTTCATGCGGTACTGAATTTGGTCTAAAATTAAACGAATATTTATCATTCTTAAGATAAAATCAGATGCCAAGTTTGATCCTTCTCGCTTGCACCGATTTTGAATTATAGTGTTAACATTGCTGAATTTATTCTAAAATTTGATAAGGATCTATAATTCTGGAGTGCAGATCATATGATAAATTTTATACTTCTAGTTTGTTCCGTTTATGTATGGTTATGTTTACAGATAGACATAGCCTAGATTGATATTTACAGATAGGCATAGGTAGACTAGATAGGTATTTGCAGAGAGACATCGATATATATTTACAGATAGACTAGATGGATACTTACAGATAGACTAGATGGATACTTACAGATAGACTAGATAGGTATTTACAAACAGACATAGATAGACTAGATATATATTTACAGATAGGCATAGGTAGACTAGATAGGTATTTACGGAGAGACATCGATAGATATTTACAGATAGACACAGATAGACTAGATGGATACTTACAGATAGACTAGATAGATATTTACAGACAGACATAGATAGACTAGATAGATATTTACAGACAGACATAGATAGACTCGATAGATATTTACAGACATAGATAGACTAGATAGATATTTACAGACAGACATAGATAGACTCGATAGATATTTACAGACAGATAGACATAAACTGATAGACATAGATAGAACAGATAGATATAAACTGATAGACATAGATAGAACAGATAGATATAAACTGATAGACATAGATAGAACAGATAGATATTTACAGATAGACACAGATAGATATTTACAAATAGACACAGATAGATATTTACAAATAGACACAGATAGATATTTACAAATAGAACACAGATAGATATTTACAAATAGAACACAGATGGACTAAAAATGACATCTTCGGATTCGGAAAATTTCGAATTATGGACAGGGCAATGGGCCATGGAGAAGTTCCCTTCCATACAATGAATTCCATTAATTTCAAGAGAACTTTGCACTCTTACATCATAATGAAATAAAATTTAAATAAAATCTATATTATAGTAAAGCACAGAAAAACAAAAACAAAAAATTAAGTCATTATTAAGAAGGTTATTATCGCTTCAAGAGAATTTTTGATAAAGAGCAAATTTAATTCATTAAATATTTTAAATTATAAATATTAAGTAAACAAAAATGAATAATTAGAGAAAAGTAGAGTTCCGTTTCATGGCGTCAAAGTGAAAAGTTCGTTAAGGTCAAATAAAAGGTTAAAATGGATTGTTCTGGAACTCATTAAGAGTTCACGGAAATGATCACAACGCAAATAAACTGAAAAACGGAGATTCATCAGAATCGAGGTCAAATTTTTTAATGATGACAGCACTTTCTCTTCTTAATTCTCAAATGCTAGTTTAAAAAAAAAAAGATAAAAAATGAGTTCGAATAAATGAACTCTATTGCGATAAAACAAACGAGCTAGTATTCCACAACGATATAATTTTAAATTTTTTTTTAACTCTCAAACAAAAAAAAAAGCCTTTATTGCTCACTCGCATTTGGTTTAAACAAAGCACAAAAACTAGCCATTCACATGACGAAATCATTAATTTATTAGTGAATTGAAAATAACCATTTAGAGGTTCGTCTGTTATTTTTTCTTCTTCCTCTGGGTTGCATCAGAGCACATCCTGTTCTCCATGCCGCAATCGAAAAACCACCCAGCGACATCCCCGCTCGCACCCTCGATTCAATTTCAATCCAACAATGGCGGGCCATCTTAAACAAACCTCCAGAGGGGATTCCTCGGCGCCCTGGAGGACCATTAAGACAAAAATAAATCACTCCACCCATTGCCCGGGCCCCTTCTAACCTTTCTAAGAGCCCCTCCCGATAAGGCTCTTCACCCTTTGGGCCCCAGCCATGTCTTGACCTCTGCGAAGAAAGGATCAAGGGTAACGTTTTAAGGATCAGTCAAGGCCCTTGCCATCGACTCTTCCCGTTATGCGCGTTCTTTTTTTCTGCTCTGGCCTTGGTGAATCATTGTTTATGTGACTGATAGCGATGAAGGTTCAGTCGCAAAGTCTTCTCGGCAATTTTTATTTTTATGTTTTTTTATTTGTTCCCAAAGGTCTGGAAAGTGTATTATGGATTGTGGAAGGAGGCCCACGCTGCCATATTTTTCTGAGGAATTTTCACCACAGCGAGCCGTTTCCCAACCCATTTGGCCTTGTCGCTCTGCCTTATCGTGGCGTACGGAATTCTGATCCGCTTGCACTTTTCTGCTTTCCTCTATCTCGCATGACGCGACGGTTCTTGACATCTTTGTCTACACGCGCGACCATGATTTTTCTTCAGAAGTATGTCGATTGGCGTGAAAATTATTAAATAAATAACTTCTTTTTTCTTTGTCTTTCTGAGTATTGAATTTCTCGTTTTGTACGTATTTTGAAGTAAAATATAGCGATTAATTGGAAATTAGAAATATCCCATTTTTTCACGATTTTGGAAAACAAATTTTTTTGTGCCCTAAAAATTGAGCAGACGATCCTGATTTGCCGGGATAGTTCTAAATAACGATTCTTCCTCCAGGATTTTCTCGAGATTACTATCCATGCATTTTGACGCAAAATAATGTAACATGTCAGTAAAATAACGAATATTGATTATTTATCCCAGTGATATTGATTACTTAAATATCTGATATTTGTTCAAGTTTAGAAAAAAATATTTACTAGACTTTAAAGTGTATAAGTATTCTGGATTAACCGTAGCAATCTTTTTTTTTTTTTTTTTTTTTTTTGGCACTTTGTCCCGAAACAGAATCAAATGACTCACCATCCCAAGGTTTGATTATTTATCCTGGATTTAAAATATCATATTTGTCCTGGTTTAGAATAAAATATTTATCGGATTGTTCAAAGTGGGAAAGCATTCTTAATTTACCGAAGCAGTCCTTATTTTTGACTCTTTTCCACAAAATTGAATCAATTGTCCCACCATTTCGAGTTTTGATTATTTATCCTGGATTGAAAAATATCTTATATTTATCCTGGTTTGGAAAAAAAATAATATTTACCGAGCTGTTCAAAGTAAGAAAGCATTCTGGAAACCGAACCCCCGTTCTAATTTTTGCCCCGAAATGGAGTCAAATGTCCTACCATCCCGAGCTTCGATTATTTATCTTGGATTGAAAAATCTCATATTTGTCCTTGTTTAGAAAAAAAATAATATTTACCGGACTGTTCAAAGCATTATGGATTGACCTTATTTTTGACTCTTTTCCCCGAAATTGAATTAATTGTTCCACCATCTCGAGTTTTGATTATTTATCCTGGATTGAAAAATATCTCAAATTTGTTATCAAATTTAATTATTCTTAAATTTTTATTAAGTTTAATTTAAGTTATTAAATTATTAGTTATTATTCTTATGAAATTTTGTAATTATTATTAAAACAGTAGTACTTTATTAATTTTTAATTATTACTAAATTTATTTTTAAATTATTTAATCTATATTTTTATATTATTAATTTTTTCGAACTGTTTAAAATTAATTCGATTGAAAATGGTCCTGATGGGACTGGATTCCGGTATGGTCCTGATTTTTAACTGTTTGCTCCGGATTGAAAATTGAAATAAATGTCTCGAATTATCCGTTTTTATTTATCAATAAATAAATCACTTTAAAATTATCATCTACACATAATTTTTAAAAAAAATTAATATTTAAAGAATTTTTTCTCAAATGGAATTTTTACTACAGATGGAATAGGGCTGCCTTATTATGCTTCTGTGAATGAATCAAACTGGCGGGAAAGTTTTAAAAGAAATGAAAGAATGTAAAATTTATCTTGCTTAAGTTTTGCAAATATTTTTTAACTAATTTATTACTTTATTTGTATGTAATTTATTACCACTTTTTATTTTTTTTTAAATAATTTATTATTTTTTTATTCTTTTCGAGATTATTTTCTTTCAGAGCAGACGTTCCTGATTAGCACAGACGATACTGATTTCTGACTTTTTTTCTTACCCGAAAATAAGAAGCTAGTAGGATTGATCAGAAGTTCGAATTAAATGTCCCAAATTTCTAACTTAATTGAAAAATAATGCTTATTAAAGAAGTGTTGACTGAATGTAATTTCTTTCTTCACCTAGACAAATACACATAAACTGACATTCAGGATAGCATGCTAGAATGGTTCTAGATCTTTGCGAAATTGAATTAAAGATTGTTATTTGATTACGTTATTTATATGCATTGTGGTGCAAAATCAGATAATTGTTGTTTTGCAAAATTAAAGTAACCTGGTGCTTCTGACTTTGATCGAGGATAATCTAGATATAAAAGAAAGCAGATATCTAAAACTCGATTCGAATTCAAGCCTAGTTCGGAATGTCCGATATCTTAAGATTCATCTTAGGATAGTACGAATTTGTATATTACGAAAATTAATAATATCTGGGGAAATTACAATGCCATCAAAAACATAACTTGTAAAAAAAACCAAGTCTCGCAACTCAGTTCTTCTATCGTAAAAAGTTGTGAGATCCATGTAATACCAAGTCGGTCAATTTATTCAGTCCCTACTTAAGGGTCCTTCTGTCTTAAGTTATTACGTAATTAGCTAACCTAACAACATCTTATAGTGACCATATCAATATTAAAAATCTTTTATGGTTTAAATAAATAGAATGACTTGGCAATCGCACTAGCCAATCTAATTTAATATAATATGCTAATGTAATCTAATTTAATGTAAAAATACAATGTGTTTTCATGCGATGGCCAAGTCAATCTATTTATTTAAACCATAAAAGATTTTTAATATTGATAGGGTCACTATAAGATGTTGTTAGGTTAGCTAATTACGTAATAACTTAAGACAGAAGGACCCTTAAGTAGGGACTGAATAAATTGACCGACTTGGTATTACATGGATCTCACAACTTTTTACGATAGAAGAACTGAGTTGCGAGACTTGGTTTTTTTTACAAGTTATGTTTTTGATGGCATCTCATTTCTTTTTGTATATAGTCATTTTTGTATGGATGGAGTACGTCAATATTTCGACTTAACATGGCTTTTACTCCTATTTTTATAATTATGTTCTCTTCCAGGCCTGCAGTCATAGAAGCATCGTCTTCATATTTTTTATGCATTCACGAGCTCTTTTTGTTAGGTATGTGGGGCAATCTATGCTATCTACAGCTGTAAGTTTTATTTCTGGATGCTGTCGGATGCCAAGCCAGTGACCCAGAGCTTGGTGACAAACTTGGCGACCATTTGGCGACTTGGTGACGAATTTGCCGACAAAATGAATAATGCTCGAAACTTCGAGAAATTTATCGATCCGTCCATTATTATACGCATATTTTAGTTTTTCCTTGATTTATACACTAAACACTAATTGTATTCTAAATTTGAAACTTCTATGTCTGCTAGAAGTGCCTTAGAGTTTTGATGATCGGTCAGTCAGTCAGTCAGTGACAAAATTCACAAACTTTGACTAGTTATAATTCTTAAACTACTGGTTCAAATTTAATGAAATTTGAAATATACCGTGTTTATATAATGCCTGCTTGGTTACTGAAAATTCAGGCTTCTATTTTTATCCACAACGAAGTTATAGGGGTTCGAAAATGGCCTGAACTGCTTCGAGAAAAGGATGGTACGGCCGTGCCGCTTGTTTTTGCTCGACTTGGCGGGGGCACTACCGTGCCCCCAGATATTATACTGTCATTATATATTTAAATAAGTGTTTACATTGTCTTTCTATTAAAAATTATTTAAAAAAATTTCACTAAAATTTTTTGAAAAAAGAATACCTAGACTTATAGCTTTTTTTTTTTTAAGCTTTAATGAAAATAGTTAAATTATAAATAAAAAAACTTGTACTTGTCATTTCCAAATCAGGACAAAATATGAAAAAAAATACTCTTTCGTTTTAGTAAAAACATCGTCTAAGGTTTTAAAAGCAAATGATTTTTCAAAATCCATCTGCTAATGAATACATTATTTCTCTGTGAATTTTCACTTTCCAATTAATACAGGAAGACTTGGAAATACATTTTTATAATAATTCATATAAAAAATTAGTTATTAATATAAAAATGATTAAAAACAAATATAATCAGAGAAGAAGAAAACTTATTTCATTAATTCTGCCAAATTTAGTTGACCGTTCTCTAAATGCAATATAATTTGAAGAGAAGAATTATCCAAAAATTAACTTTTCAAAATGAAATGCATGTTGATGTCGCAAACTTATTCCTGATATATTTTTAATATGAACTACTTAACCAAAAGTACAAAATAAAGAATTCTAAGACATGTAATGATGCGCTTCTAGACAAAATTTGCAAATAAAAATTCGAAAATAAGAACTAACCTTGATCGTACGAAATATCTTAATGAATTTAAAAAAATGAAGTTATGGGCTTTCATATGAAACTGAAATTATTGAAATTGGTTTAGCGGTTTTAGCTGGTGAACTCTGTTGGAGGATTTCCCTCAAAGAATGTATTGCAAAGTTCATTTATCCGATTTTTTTTCGAAAATGGGGAAAGTAGGTAAGCGATCCTTAGTAACGTGTTTAAAGTCACTAGCTTTCATATGAAACAAAATTATCGAAATCGGACCAGAGATTGGTCTCGGCGATTGGTTCATTGACTTTCCTTATTATTTTAAATAAATGGATTCCAGATAAATTTCACGTAATAAAGAATAATAAATACAAGATTAGGAATGTTTAAACATTAGGATAAATAAGTACAGTACACTCCCGATTATCCGCGGAATTGGGTGGCGCGGCCGCCGCGGATAACAAAAATCGCGGATAATCCGAAAAAAGCTAAAAACGGGTATAGCAAAAAAGAAAACAGTCATTCCAACTTCAAAAAAATCGTTTTATGTACAATACAACGTAAAATAAATAGCAGGATGTTTAACTAACGCTTAATATTTTAGTATATCACTCAAAACTAACCTAAATTGCATTTTGTTAATGAAAACAGAAAAGTGCTTTGTATTTACGAGAGGCGTCAAGGATACACAGAAAAATTAATACATATGTACTGTTTTAATACTGTAATGTATTATGTAATTACAAAAGCATAACTGTAAAACTGCACCTTTTTGAAAAAATCAGTCAAAAAAAAAAACTTTGTGCGACAGGCGCGGATAATCCGCACCGCGGATAATCGGGAGTCTACTGTACTATACTTTAAACATTGATAATCGAAGAGCGTGAAATAGGCATGCAAATATTCAATTCCAGTTTGTTTTTTTAAATAAAACAGATTGGATTGCAGAAAAAGTCTTGTCATCTAGAATTCCTTACTGTTTCTAAAAATTATTCTACCCATTATTCTTCAGTTTCTTTTGTCTTATGTTACTTTCTTAAGAAGAATTTATTTAAATACAAAGTTATTTCTAAGCAATCCATTGTCCTGCTTATATATATACGTGGTAATATTTTAATTCAACTCTAAATTTGCATGCGATTGCATAAATTTTTTTTTCCATAGGCACGTCAGTGGCATTCTGTGGAGTATTAATATAATCGAAGGACATCCAATCATTCTTTGAAGGATTTCAATCGATGAATGACGTCAGTGATAAATTACTTCTGTCACTAAATGCTTCCAATTCTAAAGTAACTTCCTGTTTTACTTTCTCGTATATATAGTATAGAGAAAATAGAGTAATCGTCAAAAAATTCGAACTCCAAAGTTTGACAAATCTCCACGTATCAGATCACCCTGAGCTCGAGAAACACATTTTTGGAACATGTCCATCTGTCTGTATGTGATAAAGATAACTCAAAAACGCTTTGAGCTAGATGGACGAAATTTGGTAAACAGTCTTAACATAAAATTTGCAGATTTCTATCAAATTTTAAGCAAAATATGTTCAGAGTAAGTCGATCTGTCCATTTGTTTGAATTTACACTATAACTACAGAGTGACAAGAGCTAGATGGATAAAATTTGGCACACAGATTTAACATGCATAGTATAGACGCCTGCCAAATTTTGAGCTAAATCCAACTAGAGGTTGTCCATTTGTTGGTCTGTACTTTCAGAATCGTATAAACGCTTTAACTCAAATATGCCAATGGTCTTAAGTAAATCAAATTTTGATATAAGAATCTGACTACAAATGGAGTTTTGTGTCAAATGTTGTTTCAAACGGTGGTGTAAAACACGTCCAAATCATAAATACGATTTTCGGGTACTATTTTACCGCATAACAGGGATTAATCTTCAAATAACTGCCAAGAAGGGCACGATGGATTCAGTAAAAAGGCAAAATTTACGCCAAAAGTTAATATTTCGTAACTACTGTGCGCCAATGCCATGCCTGGCGTTTTCTGTGATAAAACTTTTATTAGAGAGTATGCGAAAAAGTTTTGCGGAGACCACTCCTGCTGGTTTATTTTTTAAAGAAGAAATTGATATAACATTGCAGACAATTTATTTTGATGTAATTAGAATAAAACTATCGTTTAGTAAAACACTCGGAGTGACAACACATCAAATAAATCAGCAAAAAACGGACGGCAGACTGTTTCAATACTAGGTACTTAAACATTACTAGTGATCAAATCATTTTCTTCAACAACACTAACTGTATATAATCGCCCTAGTTCTTGCCTAAACATGAGGCTCTACAAATAGCGAAACAAACACTCATTGAATAATCAGCTCTTTTAATGATAATAGTAATAAAAAAAATGACTGATGATAATTGATCAGACAAAAATTAATTGAAATTAAAATTGATAGTTGAAAAGGAATATTAGATAACCTAATTCGGATAACAAGATCTTACGTTGGTCAGTATTGAACTAAATTTTTCTTATTCGTTATTGTTATTAATCACAATTATGTTATTAATTAAATTAATGTTTATCATTTATTTTATTAGTAATTATTAAACAATAATTATATAATTAATTATTAATATTATATTAATAATTCAAGTATTACTTATTAATTTAATAATTAATAATTTAAGTATTACTTATTAATTTAATAATTAATAATTAAATAAGTATAATTAATTTAATAATTTAATTATGTTAAGTATTTATTTAATAATTAATTAGATTAAATTAAATATTTAATTAATTAAAATAACTAATTAATTGTGTTTAATTAGATTACGTTATGTTTATTTTTATATATTTTTTTAAATAAGATAAACAAATCAAGCCTAATATATTATCATGCTTCCATATGGCGGACTACATGTTCGAATCTTCTTTAAAAAAATTTTACCGCGCTGAAATTTTAATAATACCTGCTAATCTAAAAGTTGATAGATTTAATATGAATACTAGGTTTATAATTATCAATTAGAAATATAATTGAAATCAAAAACACCAACAAAGAAAGGAAGTGTGTGATAACATGTAATATTTTCTTTCAGAAAACTATTAAAAATGTAATGCTAATTAATCTGGATTAAATAAGCTTCGCATTTAATAGAGATATTTTTATAGAAAAATCAAAAGTCGTAATTATCTGCAAAATAAACTTCATTACACCTCACTTAATTAGCTAAACTTCATTACAGCTCACTTAATTAGCTTTGGATAGCTAAAGAAAAATAATTTAATTCATAAAAGATAATCTTTGAAACACTCTTTAAAGGGAATTATTATTAAAATAATTGTAAAAACACCTTTTAAAAGAAACGCATACATAATATGTCTAATTTGAAAAAGATGGCTATTAAATTAAATTTCTCTGCTATTTGAGAAATTAGCGTTATTATTATCAGATTTAATTGAATAGATACGTAAGATAAAATTTAATAATTAAGAAAAAAATTTAAATTCTTGTTTCTAATAAGTTTGTTTGATTTAATTAATAGTTTCATAAGTTGTTTTGAAAAGTTTTATGTTTTTGTTTTCATAGTTTGTGTTTTTGAAAAGCATGAATTCATCAATAAATACCAGTAGCAAAATAATGAAATATATTATTTTTGAATATCTTTTCTGACATTCTTTTCACGTATTTTTTTCATAATTTACTTCCTTTTTACTTTCGTTTTTGAAAACAACACAAAGATTAAAAAAAAAAAAATTGAAATTTTCAAAAAGTTCGAAGTCGAGGTTTTGGCGAATTTTTATATTTTAGATCTTTTTGAATCTGAAAAGCACATTTTTCGAATTATATCTGTCTCTCTCTGTCTGTGAGCATAATAAATCTGAAACACGTTGAGTTAGAGAGATGAATTCACATTTTCATAAAGATTTTGTTTTTGAAAAACAGGAATTTATCAACAAAAACTAGTAACAAAATAATGAAATATATTATTTCTGATTATCTCAACATTTCTTTTCTCGTGTTTTTTTTTTTAAAGAATTTACTTCCTTTTTACTTTCTTATTAACAAACAACACAAATATAAAAGATTATAATTTAAAAAAAGTTCGATCTCAAGATTTTGGAAAATCTTCACATTTCAGATCTTTCGGAATCTGAAAAACAGATTTTTCGAATTATGTTTGCTTATCTATCAAAAACATATTGAGTTAGGGTGATGAAATTTAGAATTAAACTAGCATTTCTAGATTTCTGTTAAAACTTGGTAGAGTCCGTTGAAACGAATCAGTCTGTCTTTCTGCCAGCACGCAAAAAGACGATTCAGAAATGTGAAAAATTATATGAATGAGATTTGGTATGCAGCGTTAACATAAGAATTATAGATATATATTGAATTTTGGGGGAAGTCTGCAAAAATCTTTTTTTTTTTTTTTTTGTCTATATAAATCATTTAACGAGCTAATAATATTATTTCAAGTAATGCTACGGTATGCGCAAGTACAGAGTAATTACAAAAAAACTATCCGGATGTATGAAACCGTAACTATCATACCATTCGAATTTTGGTTCAAGGTATTTTGAGGTATGCACCCAAGAATCATGTAAAAAACAACAGACGACGAGGGAATAACGGTTACAGTAACAAATTTTCAAACGGCAACATCGATTTTTTTTTATTTATTGGTTTGTGATCTACATAGCAAAAGCAATAAATATAGTTGGGACGGTATCTGCAGTATGAAAATTACCAACGCTAGACAGACTAAGAAGAAAAGAAAAAACAACTGTGGTGTGCCTAACAGAGACGCGAAATTCAACAGATTGCTTTCGGCAAGGCACGTGCTTTGGTTCTAGGCACCATCTGTCACATGCATAGTGTCATCGGGGTTCAAGCAGGTTAAATAGAAAATTTGTGAGACACATTAAAATGTTTTGCTTTCTGTTGTTTCTCTGCTGTTATTGGTTGTTTTCTCTTTTCTTAGTCTATCTACTGCTGGTGATTTCAGTGCTACAGATGCCGTTGCAACGTTATTTACTGTTTTTTGCTATGCAGAACATACATTCCAATAAAAAAAAATTGGTGTTGCCATTTGAAAATTTTGAAATTTTGTCTCGGTAACCGTAACTCTTTTTTTTTTCATATGATTCTTGAGTGCATACCCGAATATTTTTTTTAATTTTTTATAATCAGCCTGTATATGAAACAATGTTAACAATAATACATTCTGTTTTCAAATTATAAATTAAGTATTGAGTCATTATCAATTTAATAAATGTCTTTTTTGAACCAGCAGAAAAAAAAAGGAGACGGCAGTTATTAGTTATTTTTATTTCTAAATTTACCGTAGACAGAACAAACTGTTTTCTAACATTTATCTTTTAAGAAAAATATGGCTTACTGGAAAAGAAAGCATTTCCTGTCGTACCTGTAAATCATTTCAAAACGTATTTTCTTTCCTTTCTGTACTGTCTGGTGTGGTTTTATCTTTGAACAAATAGATAAGTTTGTAAATGAGAGAGAAAAATGTTCCTTTTATTTTTAAACTAAACGTAAGTTGTTTTAAAAGCCGCAACGGAAGATGTGACCTTAGAAATTATATTGCCATTTTTGATAAAGTTAAGAATGTGGTTTTTCTGAAATATATTGTGGACTATAAGGTAAGGAGATGACAAAAAAAAGCCTTCTCTGGTATTAAAGTTATAATTTCCTCAGTTTATGTGTATTCTAGCATTTGACAAGCCTGGTCTATTCAAAAACTGAAATTACGGAATTTAAACAAGCATTAATTTTATTCAATAAAAGCCTTCTAACATTTTTTTATTTTCTCTTGTGCAAAATTTATAACGAAAAAAAAATGTTACAATCCTACAAAATTGGATTTTGAAAATGGTGGATCAAACCTCAACTCGAATCTGAAAAATTTCCTTTTGCTATATTATATTATATATATGATTTAAATTAGAATTTAAAATATCAATTAATTCATTAATTTTTATCTTAATTTAATCCTATTAACTTCATTCTAAAATGTTTTTTTATTTCCTGATCCAATTCCCACTTTTTTATTTAATTCTACGTGCGTTCTATAAAACTGCTGATTGCAGCATTTTCTTATCTCCAAGTGAAGGGTTAAAAATCCCGAATTTTTACAACATTCTTTTTAAGATTCCCTTTTCTGACAAAAAATCCTTATCAAAACCTCGTAGTAAAATCACTAATGGGAAAAATTTCGGTCTTTTTTGCTCTTAAATCGCGATGTAAACAGACGTCAGCTTATCATCGCTTCTTCCTTTTTCATAATATGCCTCCAGTGATGAAATGAGCAGAAGTTAAAATTTCAAAAGTCTCTTCTATTCGGCTATGCAACTGCTAAAAGATGTTTACATATTATATAATATTTTTTAATCTAATTTAAATATTGATTTCCTAATTTTTAATTTGAATTAGATCATATTACTTTATTCTTAAATGTTCTCTTATTTAATGTTTCCAGTGATCCGAATCTTACTTTTTTATGTAAATATTTCTAACATGCGTTCTAAAAAATTGCTCACACTTAATTTTCCCACACTCTGAGTAAAGGGATAAAAATACCTAATGCCTATGCATTTCTTTTACAGATACCTAAGATTTCCTTTCCTAAGTCTACACATCTCAAAGAAATTCCTACTAGAAATTCATAAAGTCACTGAAGGGAAAAATTTCGATGTATCGAGGTATCGCGATGTAAACAGACGCGTCTCTTTTATCACCGCTTTTTTCCTGTTCAAAATATGTTTCCCTTTGTAAAATAAATTATACTTGTTCAAAATATGCCCAAAATATAAATAAAATAATTGTACCAAGGTATTACCGTTTGTGTGTTAAAATTAATTATGTGTTTTTTAAAAAATTAATTAATTCTTAGAAATTTATGTTAGTCAATTTATTTTAATTATAACAAAGTAATATGTATAAGAAGGCATGGGAACAATATTTGTGTAAAGCATTTGTAGTTCTTAAATTTCCCATAAGAGGCAATGAAATACCACGCCAAATAGTGAGTTAAGAGAGAAAATGCAATATTATATTTTAAAGACAAGAAAAATAATTATCCATTTTTGAAAAGCAAAAATTCATATAAGGAGCATTTATGCGTTTTGATCAAATTATTTCCTTGAAATTAAAAGCATAAGAAGTAATGAACACTTAAAGAAAAAAATGTAAAGCTGCTTTTTCCTGGATTTTAAACTGCTTTATAATCCCCCCCCCCCAAACACATTGCAAAAATGTAATTTTTATTTTATTTTATTACATTACTAATAAAAGATTAAATTTCCAACATTTCTACGTTTGTTTCAAAATCGGTGGCTTTATATCATGGGAATAGCCAAAATGCAACAGGTTGCCGCCACCGCATTAATCGAACTACGCAACGCAACATCTGTCTCTCTCGAAACGTTCGAACAGTGCGCAACTGCAGATGCACACACAAATTGACATTGCATATTTTTTTCCTGCTTTCGCACATTACGTTAGACGAAAACAATACGCGAATGCTCAATCGGACCTTGAAAACGGCAAGGCAGCGGTGAATGTAATGCCAAGGTAAAATTTTCAATGTCGTCTTCGTCGGAAAACTTTCACTTTTTCTCGTCTTGGGAACACGACGATTGTGTAAAAAGCAAACCACATGCTTGAAGGGCAAATGATTATTAGAAGTGGCTCGTAAACGCGGGCCAAAAGAAAAGGAAAATATGATTTATTAAACGTTATAAATATTCAGCGTGTAATTAATACGAGGGATAATGTTTGATGATTTGTAGCTGGACCTTTTGTTTCGACTTTTTTTGTTGCTTTCTTTCTTTCTTCCTTTCTTTTTTTTTTTTTTTCCACGTCGTCGTCTGCGCGGTATGGTTTTAAGAGCAGGTGGTTTTTAGCATGAAAATGAGAAGCTGTAAGACTATGATTATGCATTTTTTTTTTGCAAAGAAAATATTGTCGCGACATGATCGTAAATTTGAATCTAAATTTAGAATAAGTTGCAAATTAAAAGAATAGGCTTAAAAACTTTTTTTTTCTAACAAACCTTCATAAGTTAAGAATTCACCAAAAAGTTTTGCATTCTTCCTTTTTTTTTATGAAAACATATAAAATAATTGATTTTTTACTTTTTTCTAGTGTACATAGAAAAAGCATTCAAATAATCAAAAACTTTGAACTCGAAATAAAGACATATCAAATTGAATAATTATGTTCTTGAAAAAGCTAAAAATAGTCATATAATTTGAGGTGATAATCAATTTTTAAATTTTAATATGAAGGCAAAAACATTTTTTGGTAAAGAACTATTAAGTTTTCATTAATATATTATTTTCATTATTTAATAAATCTTTAAAAAATCCTTAATATTTTTATGGATTTTGATTATTTACATAAAATTATTTTCTAATTACGTTGTTGTAGCAAACAATAATTTTCAAAGGATTAATTCGGAAGATAAATAATATATCTGATAAAAGGGAAAATTTTACTTCTATTATGAATATTAGAATTTTAGCTGAGGAAAATTTTACTATTTTTTCTAAACACTTGTTTCTTTGCATAAACTAGGACAAAAACTTGATGGCGGTCTGAAATTTTGATACCAAGATCACACATGAAATTTCATTTCCAAAAAAAAACATATTTAGTCAAGTTTTAAAGACAAATCATAAGTCAAATTTCATCCTTCGAGCTCGTTATGTTTTTAAGTTAACGTATTCACAAGCAGATGGGGAGACATATAGAACTTCCATTAACATATTTAAACCAAAACTAGATACAAATGATCAATTTTGATGTAATAACCGCATAAGAAATGCCATTAGTCAAGAGTTATCTGTAACAAGCAGACGTAATTCTAAAAATTGAAAATTTCGAACTCAAAGAGATATAAAATGTGAAAACAAATCTCTCTCTCTCTCTCTTTTTTTTTGATAACATTCTTTTTTTCCTTGAGGGTGGGGGTGGGGGTATTTTTACTTTCCAGGATAATTTAAATTAAAAAGTAAAAAAATCTCACGAATCTGTTATTTTGCCAGAACCTCCAATAGGCATCATGAGACCTTCACCAAAAAGTTCTTCAAATTGTAGTTTATGATATTATTTAAAAATAACTCAGAAAATCCCAAACGGTTACAAAGACATGACTGATAATTAACTTTTTAATAAGCATTTAGGGAAAGATGACGGAGCAGAATGTGCGAGACAGACTGATAGGAAAATGGAAGGTTACTTTGTTTCCTTATATATTTGAACAAAACAGAAACAAAATAAGAATTCACCAAGGCTATGCTGTTTTTACTTTCTCGTAAACGAAGTATAGAGGAAGTATAGTAATCGTCAAAAAACTCGAGATTTTGACGAATCACCGCGTTTTAGACCTCCCTAAGTTCGAAAAACACATTTATGGAAAATGTCCGTCCGTCTGTCTGTCTGTGACAAAGATAACTGAAAAACGCTTTGCTCTAGAAGGATGAAATTTGGTATGCAGTCTTCAGAGCAAATTTGTAGATTTCTATCAAATTATGAGAAAAACCTGTTCAGAGGAAGTCTGTCTGTCCGGCTGTTCGAATCAAAGTTAACAAGATAACTACAAAATGGAGTGAGTTAGATAGATAAAGTTGATAGAAACAGTTTTACTGTAGACATCTGTATCGAAGTATATATCTGTATCATTTGGATCGAAGTATGCTTCCATCCAAATAAAACAATGGGTTGGTCATCTGCCAGTTTATACTTTCAGAAACATGTAAACGCAATAATTCAAAAGCGCAATGGTTTAAATATATCAAATTTGGCATCTGATTTTGTGGCCATAAGTGTAAAAATTTTGTTTGAATCGGTAGAGAAAAATTTGTCTAAAACACAAATTCAATCAAGGAATAATCGTCAAAAAACAAACCAATGTTCACACCATAGAGTAGTAAAAATGCTAAATTCTCGCCAAAAGTTAGTATTTCATACTTATTAAACACCAGTGTCACTCAAGAGGTTCACTTGGATATCACCATGCGAGAAAGTTTGGGGACAACCACTTGGTTTATGTTAAGGATAATTTTTTTATTTCGATAAAAGATTAACCCTTTAGGGAGTAGTAATATATTTTTATAAAGTCGAATCTAAGTGAAATTTAGCCAGAACATATTAATATCGTGAAGACATATGCAGCAAACAATTCATTGTTTCTAAATTCATGTTCTCGGAGACTTTTTCCCCGGTATTCACTTTTATCTTCATCTTCAGTTATATAACAAATACTTTAATTACACTGCCATTATCCATTTGGTATTCGGTCCATAATGATAGATGACCCCTTCTTTGCTCTCTCATCATTATTGTTCAAAAGAAGGTCATTAAATTAGATAGAGGGTTCGGTAAAATTTGATAGTATATGTGAATCACCGGTGAGTCACAAGAATCATTAAATTAGATAGATAGTTCGATAAAATTTGATAGTATATATGAATTACTGGTGAGTCACAAGAATCATTAAATTGAATAGATGGTTCAGTAAAATTTGATAGTATATTTGAATCACAGGTGAGTCACAAGAATCATTAAATTAAATAGTGGTTCAGTAAAATTTGATAGTATATGTGAATCACAGGTGAGTCACAAGAATCAATGTGTTAAAATATAAAATAAATTTCCCAAATTCAATTTCTAGCACGCACATATATGAAAGTATTTTAAAAACTTAAATACGAGAATTTAAAAGTGAATAATGCTTTTTCATAAAATATTATTAAAAACAAAATTATTTTATCGTCTGCAATCTTATTTTAAATTCAAATGCGAATATTTAAATCTCCTATGTTCTAAAGAAGCAAAATTGTATCAAACGATATTTAAAAACTATCGAAAACTAACTTATTTAAATACCATTCATAGTCTAATTTTTTTTTTCGTTGTAGAAATCCATATAACTAATCGGATTTCCTTCTAAACAGACTAATGTGAAATCGAAGAAAGTTTTTAATGAAGGTTTCACTACCATGTTTTTTTATTAAGTAAAATTTATATTTTTCTTGTTCATTCTCATCTTTATACAAACGAGCAACTAAGTGGCTTTCAAAATTTATTTTAGTTTTTACTGAATTTCTAAAAGTTGAAACACGAGGCAGAGAGTTATTTAAGCAGCAAAGTTTCTTTTACTTTATTGAATACTAGCCGCCTTTGGCGACCAGCCGGTTCACAAATCTTAATGTTCGTTAAAATTTTAATAATTAAATATTTTATGCAATTTCTACTTTAATAGCTTAATTTAATGTTTAATTTTAAATGCATCAAACATTAAGAAAATAAACAGAACCGATTGAAATAATCCGCCGAAAAATTTTAACCCTAGCCTCATTACTGTTGGGAGAAAAAAAAAAAACTGAAGCCTTTCTCGTTTGGCGCTGGGGATAATGGAAGATTCTTTTGGCGGAAAAGTTGGCGGTGGGGAAAATGGAAGATTTTTTTGGCGGGAATATTAGTTTTTAATTAATAATTAAAATTCTAATTAAAAATTCGAAAAAAGAAACCCCAGGTGCACATTCCCAACCTCCAAGGTATACATGTACCAAATTTGGTAGCTGTATGTCAAACGGTCTGGCCTGTAGAGCGCCAACACACACACACACACACACACACACACACACACACACACACACACACACACACACACACACACACACACACACACACACACACACACACACACACACACACATTGAGCTTTATTATAAGTATAGATATAGATTGGAAAAATTTCTCTTTAACTTAAAAATGTTTTAGGTTTTTTCCCTTCGCATAAAAATTGAATCAAAAAATGCCATTCTGCTATTGCAATCAATGGAGATTTAATATAAATATATATTTGTAAATGATACAGCATTTTTAAAAAATTTCATGTAAATGTATATTTGTATATCATTAAATGTGTATTTATGTCGCCACTCAAATTTTAATAATAATACTCGTTTAATAAGTTTTATATCATTTAAAAAATTATGATGAAAATAGCTTACTGCGGATTTTAAAAATCGTTTGGTAAATTTTAACCATTTTTCAAGAAACTATATTATTTTAAAATTCTTTGGACAAGAGATTCTCATTTTTATGAAAAGTAAATTTGCAACTAGTAGGAATATTTTGTGTGATATAATAATTTATATTATTATGTCACAAGTTTATAAATATTACCTTCAACTACTGATTTGATATATAATAATTATAGCCTTTGCTATAAATATATGTTATTCTATTATACAAATCTTTCAAATTTCTCTCATAATTGTCGAAGAAAATTTTCATTGATTTTTTTCGTGACAATTAATTCTAGAGTTAATTTTTTCATTTACGAAAGATTTGAAAATGATTTCATTCAGAGCAATCTATATCTATACTTATATATAAAGCTCAATGTCTGTGTGTGTGTGTGTGTGTGTGTGTGTGTGTGTGTGTGTGTGTGTGTGTGTGTGTGTGTGTGTGTGTGTGTGTGTGTGTGTGTGTGTGTGTGTGTGTGTGTGTGTGTTGGCGCTCTACAGAAAAGACCATTTGACCTACAGCTACCAAATTTGGTACGTGTATACCTTGAAGGTCGGAAATGTGCACCTGGGGTCCCTTTTTGAAATTTTAATTATTAATTAAAAACTAACTTTCCCGCCAAAAAAATCCTTTTATTTTCCCCATCGCCAAATGAGTAAGGCTTCAGTTTTTTTTTTTCCAACAGCAATGAGGCAAGGGTAATATTTTTCGGCCGATTATTTCAAACGATTCTATTTATTTTCTTAATGTTTTATGCATTTAAATTTAAACATTGTTAATTAATCGATCTTTCAGATTCATTCTGAAGTATTTTTGAATTAAAATAACACAGAATAAAGGAAATTAAAAATTTCTAATCTGCATAGCGTTACCCCAACTGGTGTAGAAACATTCACGCATTTGCGTTACCGTAACTGGCGGTGAAAATTCACGCATCCGCATTATATTCTAATTGTTTACATTTCAACGGATTCGAACTCGATTTAAATTATTTTTAGGTTAGCTGTATGCTTTTGTAATTAAATTGTATTTATGTTAGTTTAAGTTAATCGTTTTTTAAGTAATTTTTTTAACCTGTTTTCGACCGATTATTTTAAACGATTCTGTTTATTTTCTTACTGTTTGATGCATTTAAAATTAAACACTGTTAATTAATATACCTGCTCAAGATGAACCTGAAAAAATTTTGTTGACAAATTCTTGAGATATTACATAAATTAAGAAAGATATTCTTTAGTGCCCATAAGGTTTAAATGCTCAGTGACTGTTTTCAGTAATCATATTACAAAAAAAAAAAAAATGCTTTGTTTCAGTAAAAAATATTATTATATTAATTGCAGATTAATCCTTTCCACTTTAATTTAAAGCATAAATTCTACGAGGGGTAACAGAAAATGAGAGAGATACATATCACGTTATGACTGAAGGCCTTTATAATATTATGAGTGAATTATATGACTATCAAAATTTGAAATTTAAAAATATTTTGACGAAGAAGCTATTAAAGTAGGAGTAACATAAAATATTTAATTATTAAAATTTTAACGAGCATTAAGATTGGCAAACCGGCTGGTCACCAAAGGCGGCTAGTATTAAATAAATCAACTTCTTTTTCAATAAGTTATAAAATATTTAAAGAATAATATAAAATTATTTATATATTGCAAATGGCAACTCACTGACAAATTTATTGAAAATACATACAGCATTTCCATTCAAGAAAATGGCATCAAGAAAGTGCAAAGAGCTCTTCATTTTGAGTAAATAAACAACGAATGACGTAAGACGTCAAAAAAAAAAAGATTCAGGATACGAATTTTGATTAATGACTTAATATTTGATGTATGACGCATGTATTTAATTGTAATCACCATTAAGAAATAAAACGAAACAAATAAAAATCTGTCGAAATCGTTTCAGCTAATGAAAAATATTGAACGACATTTTTTGTGACCGTTATGTAAAGTATTCAGCAACAGGCAGCAGGAAGCTGCAATCAGAATTAATTTCACTCCAACATATGTTATTGGATCGTGACATTGAAATAACTTTCTAGTTTTCTATTTTTTATGAAACATTTTATTAAATTTTTAGATGTAGATTAACTACCATAAATTAAAAGTAATTTTACTTTATCATATGAAATGTATAAAATACTGTAATGGTCAACAATTCTGACAAGCAGATATTGGCCATATATGTGTTACCACATTCCGCCATTCTCCTGGACCTTCATGAAGCAGGCTTTACAATTAAAATTGAACTTCAAATATCAATATCAATTGATGACTAGATCCAACCCGAATAATCATATAATTGACGAAAAAGAAAGATATTTATTAAAAAAAAGTAGAAATATGATTATAAAATATTAATATAATGTCTACAAAAATAATGACGTCTATATTTCGTATACTTATCTGTTTATTTGAAAAATTTAAGGAAAACTAAACAACCAGTCACTCAACACCCCTCTCCAACCAAGGGTTCGATTCGCTTTTTTGTTCTTTTTTTTTTTTTTTTTTTTTTTACTGCTTTGTTTTTTATGAAGACTTACGTTCACAGATACATTATCAATGATAGTCTGCCTTTATTTTTTTTTTATTTTTAAAAAAACTTTATTTAAAAAAACCCTTACCCCGAGAATATGTGTGTGTTGGAGCTCGAAAAAAAAAAAAAAAAAAAAAAAAGGACAGTTTTGATCTAAAATTTGGCACAGATATACTTTGGCAGAATTTTATACATTTCAAATTTGGCATAGATATACTTTGGAGAATTGGAATTTTAACTTCTAAACACTTCTGCGTCATTTTAATGAAAATTTTAATCAATTAAAATTGAATATTAATTTTGTTTTTCCGCCCGTAAATCCAAAAAATAATATTTCGCACCATTAAAATTTTTTGAAAAAAAAAAATGATCTTTTTTATGATATATCAGCGTAATTGAGACGCTAGTTTTTCTCGAATTTTGACAATATTTTAAAATTATTGTTTTTGTATAATTTTCAAGAACAGATTTTACTATTCCAATGAAATTCTTAATGCTTTCATTGTCTCATTAAATATTTAATTGCATGATTTTCTTCCATTGTTGAAAGCTACATTTATGTTTAATATTTGTATATTTATATACGGAATAAAGAATTGAAGTTACAAAACCGATAAATTTAGGAGGCAGATGAAATCGAATAGTTTTTTTTTCTAATAGCACTATGACGTCAAGGAAAATGACTCCATTAGGATTATTTATATGTTCAATAAACATAATTGGTGTAAATCTATTACAATAACGCTCAGAGCCGGCCATCTGGGGGGTGCGGCGGGTGCTATGTACTGCATACTGTTTTCCCCAAAAAAGAGGATACACACGATTTATAGGTGGCTATAATAACTGGAGAAAGCTGTCAACTATAATCCAAGCTCATGAGCGTTCTAGTTGTCATTTTAATTCGTTTATTGCTTGGAAAAAATTACTAAAACGACTAAATTTATGTTCGATTATTGATAAAATAATTCAAGATAATATAAATAAGAAAATGGCACGACTCAAATTACTATTTCAAAGAATTGTAGATTTGATTCTATTTTTAGCGTGTAATTATCTTCCACTTTGAGGAACCAACGAAATAATAGAAATTTTTTACAGTTTAATCGAATTATTAAGTAAATACGACCTTACGCTAATGGATCATATAAACAAAACAATAAATTCTAAAAATAGAATTGTGCATCATTTAGCGCATAAGTCGCAAGAACAAATTATTTCTGCGTTAGGAAATGAAGTCTTTAACAAAATTAAATACGATATTAAAGCAGCCATGTATTATAGTATCCAAATGGATTGTACTTCTGATATTTTCCCATAAGGAACAAACTTCAATCATTATTAGATATGTACATTTTGAAGAGAAAAGGTTAACTATAAATGAGTATTTCAAAAGATTTATTGAAATAACTGGTGTGACTGGAGAAGGACAAGCAAAAACTCCATTGGAAGGATTAAGTGAACTTGATTTAGATATTATGAATTGAAGACGGCAAGCATACGACAATGGTAGCAACATGAAAGGGAAATATAAAGGTGTACAGTCTAGAATAATTGCACTAAACCCGTATGCAATTTATGTGCCTTGCCTATCACACTCCTTTAATTTATTAATTTGTGGTGCCGCTTCCAACAGTATATGTTGTAAAAAACTTTTTGGGATATTGCAACGCTTATGTTGCTTATTTTCTGCATCTACGAAAAGGTGGGAAATTCTACAAAAGCATTTAAACATTACTCTTAAACCATTATGTGATACTCGTTGGGAAGCTAAAGTAGATTCGGTTAAAGTAGTATATGCACAGTTTGAAAGAACTTGTCATGCCCTAGAAGAATTTATTGATGTAAGTAACGATAATGCAGAGGTATCTGAAGCTAAAAGTTTATTGGATGCAATACAAGAAATGCCATTTATTTTATGTTTAATAGTATGGTTTGCAATATTGTCCACAATTAACACTATCAATAAACTATTTCAAGCAAAAACATTTGTTCTTGACTCGGCTTTCAATTTAGTGAATAAAATTAAAACTGAAATCCAAAATTTAAGAACAAAATTTAACACATTTTTAGACCAAGCAAGAGTGCTGACACGCAATTTGAACATTTCAGAGCATTTTCCTGCAAAACGAATTCGAAAAAGGAAAAGATTATATTCCGAATTAGAAGACGAAGTTATAAAAAAATCCGGTAGAGGAATTTAGGTATTCTTTTAACACTGTAACTGATACTGTTATTGTACAAATAGAAGATAGATTTAAAAGTATACCAAATATTACTTCTGATTTCAAATTAATCACTCATATAAAAACTTTAGAAAAACATGAATTGTAGAAATGTTCTAAAAACTTTGTAAAGTTTTATAACAAAGATGTAGATGAAAACCTAATCCAGGGAATTTGTTTGCTATGGGATTTGATTTTGAATAAAAGAGAAGTAAATATTGCGCAAGACATATTGCAATACATACTAAATAATAATTATAATGAGTTATTTCTAAATTTATTAAGTGAATTAAAACTTTTTTGACGTTGCCAGTTACTCCAGCAAGTGATGAGCGCTCTTTCAGCAAATTAAAATTAATAAAGAATTATCTTCGGTCAAGCATGTGTTCAGAACGCTTAAATGCACTTGCTATATTTAAGCATCGAAAAAGAAATTGCAACAAATTGTAATTTTTCTGAAGTAATTGATGTATTAGCAAAAACAAAAGAACGCATTAAATAAACATGGATTAATATGTTCGTGTTTGTATTTTTTTTTTATACTTCTCAAACAATTAGGGCCCCAAATGGCTTCTTCCACCCAGGCCTCTTTATAGAAAAGGCCAGCTCTGATAACGCTGCGTTAATATCCATTACATTTTGCTTAATTGTGATAATCAGATGCTTAAAATTACCTTATTGAAGAAATCAAGAATATTGTATAGAAAATTTAATTATAAATAAACAATTTATATTCCTAGAGGAATATCTGGTCGTGAAAGGCAGCAAGCGATAAATAAAAATATTTAGAATAAAAAGTGAATGAGAATAGAAAGTATTTAAATAATATTTATTAAATAAGTTTCTTATTTAGTGTCTGTGTTCAAGGAATTTTCCAGAAATTTTAAAATGGAATAGAAGTCAAATTCCCTTTAAAGTTTTCAATATGGGAACATTTCCATTTCTAAGAATAACCTTCTATAATCAAGCTTTTTTTTATTATGTTAATGGATGACATCTTCTAATTCGAAAATATGCTTTCTTTCTGACAATAAAATACTTGAGATGTTTGTGGATCGTGCAAAAGTTTGCATTGAATTATAGCATCTTCGAATGATTTAATTTGAATTGGTAAGCCTGAAAAGCGATAACTGGATTCTCATATGACGCACGGCAACGTCGATATAAAGATGCAATAAGGGACGAAAGTGTTCATTTTGAGGGTAGAAAAAACAACCTTCAATATTAGCAACAAAAAAAAAATTCTAAGATTTTTCTTTTAAGGAAATGGAAAAAAAAAAAAAAAAAAAAAACCATGATCATGAGAATATGACGCAAAAACCTCTGAAGGATTCGAATTCGCATTGATAACTTGCAACTTTCTGAATGACGCGCGCTTTTAATTAAGAACTAACCCAAAACAAAGCAACAATCTGTCGAAAACTCTTTCTGCGAAAGCAACAGCCTCTGGTGTCCGTTATGCAAAACGTTCCAGGCACATGTATCTCGGATACCGCAGGAAGCCCCAGTCTATTAGGAAGCTGTCTATTAAGAAGATAAGTGAAGTGAACGGAAGCTTAGGATATTTCTCCGAAATCGATCATTCTTGCGGTTTCATCCCTTGATAACGTAATAGGATCTGGTGACCTTGGCCCTCACTGTTTTGTTTGTGAGCGACATTTGCTTGCGTTCACCTTGAATTCGGGCGATAATCACTCTCAAGAACAGAATTCGGCTCGTGCCACAAGCGCGTGATTATTAAGAGTGCACCGTAAATGGCGGTGGTGCGTTCACTGTTAGCTGGTGACGCACACTTCGAATATTTCTCGAGGATGCGTCGAAAACAAAGGAGGGATCTGTGGAATAAATAAAAGTTCTCTCTGCAATAGTAGCCAGCTGAAATTATTTTAATACTAGCCGCCTTTGGCGACCAGCTTGCTCGCCACGTTTATTGACTTTTTAGACTGTTAAACGATTAATATGAAATGCATTTTTAAAATTTTCTGTTTTTTTATACGATTTAAAAATATGACTTTAACACAAAAAATACCGACACTTAATACATACTTATTTCTATTAAATGACCGTTCTTTATATTTTCTGATTGAATGTATGAAATATGAATGTTAGAAAGGAAATAAATAAATAAACTTCATTATATTTAAACAAAACTGTATATTGTCAATTTCTATGTATTACAAACATAACGAATAAGAGTTTTTAATTCATTGCTTATGGCATTTTTTTACGTATACAGGGTGTTTCCATTGTACATTTTCCGCAAACATATTTTTCACATTTAGAACAAATTTTGATGGTTTTATTTTCGTTAAAGTATCCTATTTGACATGTATTGCGTTGATAAAAACCTGTAATAGATTTAGGCATCTATCGTTTTGTATTTGTTCTTTCTTTTGGTTGTTCAAGCCAGAGTAAAATATCTTGCCTCGAGATGTTTTCGTCTGTCGTCGTCTGTCGTTTGCTTGTGCAAAACCCATGCATTTATGCCAACTAAATCAAGAATGCACAATTAATTGAATACAATGCTTTGAATACGCATTGCATCATAATTTCAGATCCTATAACTTATAAAGCAATAAATTTTTCTCCCGGTCAAATGATCGTTTCTGGTAGATACCGATATATGACAAGTATTACTCAAAATAAACAAAAAAAAGAATATTAACTGCATATAATTCTTAAAAAAAGTCATGAAATCAAATGTGCAAAAGCGATAAGATGATATTCGCATTGTCGATGCAAAAGTTCATAATCCGACCGGTTATGGTATGTTTAGTGTTAACTGAATCATTCTACAACAAAAAACCTTGGACACAAACTAAAAATGTACTTACTATGAAATATAAGCGGAAGTGAAAATCCTGTTTAAGAATTAATGATAAAAAAAAAAGCATTTTTTTTAACCCTTTAAAGGGCCATTTTTTTCTAGTCATATTATGTTAAAATATTTTTAGGCTTGAAATTAGAATAAGAAACGGGATTCATTTAGCTTATTAGATAAATTTAATTTGATTAAATAATTAATTTGGTTAATTAATGATTAAGTAAGAAATCAAGACACATCATTTTGTCTGAGATAAAGAACTAAAGCATCTAAGTTTCTGACTTACTAAAAAAAATTTGCCAGAACTTATGCCAACCTACATAATTTCATACAAAGATGGATAAATTTGGTTTGAAGCATACTTACCACGGCCCTAGAAAGGGTTAAATCTTAATTTTAAGATTGGCAAAAAACACGCGATTGAATAGTATATGAATATAGAATAGTATATTCATATACTATATAGATATAGAATATAGAATAGTATATAGAATTGAAAGATAAGTTTGAATTTTATAACATTAAAAGAATCGCAACATTGTAAAATAAACTTGAAGAATTTATTAAAAGTAAAGAAAAAAAATCTGTATAGAAATGAAATAGATATCATTATTGAGGTAATTTTTTACGTTTTAAAGTAATGCAGAAACTTTTTCGGGAAATAAATAGCTTGGAAGTTATCTTTTTTTCCATTAGGTAAGTCGTAGCTTGTATCCATAGTGATGGTTAAGCCTGTTTCCAATTGTGGTGAAAAGCTTATAAGCCAGATAACAGCTACGAAACATGAGCAATTGCTTTTGTCTTGTGGTCTTGTTACTCGGCTAGTTTACCACAAAGTCCCTGGTTCTATCCTGGCTCATGTCAATCCGCTACCAAATCTTAGTCATTAAACTTTACGAATTGTGCTTATTAATTTCTTTTACATCTTCTAACTGAATGAAATGTTTGACACGGCAAGCAGTATTCATAATATAATAATTTTATTTAATTAGCGAACTGTTGAAGTAAGTGCAGCTGTAAAAGTAGTCTATTGAAACTTTCGTGCATCGATATGTTTACATTTGATTGCTGCCATTCCATAATAAGTAATAAGAGGGACTTCTGTGCCATGTGGGTTGGGTTGACGGGGAGCCTAGCCCCGGCAGTGGCTTATCCCCGGTAATGATGGACTGCAAAGAACCTGACTTTCGTTCCATTAACATGACCGTCTTCGAAGAGCTTTGAAAATGGTGTGAAGGCTTGTTGACTCTGCTTATATAGTATTGGCCAGGGATAAGAGCGACTTCTGTGCCACGTTAAATTAAATAACTATAATTAAACTTTGAAGATATGAAAATATGCATTTTCATCTTAAATATACCAACCTTTCTTAAATAAGGTACATCAGAAATTGAAAAAAAAAATGGATTAGAAATTCTGTCTTTATAAATATGAAAAGAATTAAATAAGTAAAAGTGTTTTAAAATAAATTCATCTGAACTTGAAATTATAACTGCAAAAAAAGAAGAAATGATAAAAGATTCAATGAAGAAAAATAACATAACGTAGAATGAATAATTTAAATATTATAATTAGATTTATGACAACTGAATGCCATTTTCAATTCAACAATAATTCTTGTGTCGTTGAGAAAGAAAAGAAATAATCGGAGGGAAACTCAATTACAAATGCGTCTTAACTGCAACCGAATCGAGAATGAATACAACATTAAACAAATGCGTTTCGGCTGATAAAAATGGCGGAAAGAGTAGTTATTTGGATCGAACGTTAGGAGAATATCTTAGCTTCATTATTTGTAGCAGTAATCATTAAATCGTTTGCATGTAAAGAGGTGAAAATTAGCAATTCATGAGAGGAAGGTACTTTGTTTTTGAGCGATCAGACGAGTTGCCGACATCTTTTTAAGTAACCGTAAGAAATGCGTAAAAGATAACAATACTGTTGCACATTCTTTTCTTCTTTAGTTATTTACTAACTTGATCCTTTTAACTGTTTCTGTTGCGTATATTTTCTTTCTTCCCCCCTTTTTACTTTCTTGTATACGTAGTATAGAGAAGGTATAGTAATTGTCCAAAAATTCGAACTTGATATTCTGACGAATCTCCACGTTTTAGATCGCTCTGAGTTCGAAAAACATATTTTTAAATAAATGTCTATCTGAGACAAAGATGACTAAAAGAAAACTTTGAGCTAGCTGGATTAAATTTGGTGTATAGGCTTAAAACCAAATTTGGAAATTTCTATCAAATTTTGAGCAAAATCTGTTCTGAGGAAATCTGTCAGTCCACCTGTTCGAATATAAGCTAGCACTACAACTATAAAAAGAAGAGAGCTATATAGATAAAATTCGGTACACAGATGTAACATGTTTAGTATAGACGCCTACGAAAGTTTGAATGAAATCCAACCCATGGTTTACCGCCTGTCGGTCTGTACTTTCAGAAACACGTAAACGCGATAACTCAAAAACGCAGGAACTTAAATATATTAAATTTGATACGTGGTTTTCTGACTCTAAGTGTAATTTTATGTCAAATTTTTGTTTCAGTCGGTTAGAAAAACGCGTCTGAAATCCAAACTCGATTTTTGGATATTTTTGACTGCATGGTAGGGATAAATCGCCAAAACATTCGCCAAGGATCACACGATAGATTCAGTGAAATTGCTAAATTCCCGTCAAAGCTTTATATATTTCGTAACTATTGTACCCCAATGCCATGCAATGCGTTCACTGGCATGATTATTGAGTATGCGAGAAAGTTTTGGGGAGACAACTTCCATTGGTTTTTAACTTCTTAATATAAGTAGAGAGTCTAGAAAACGTCAAAAAACTTGACTTGGAGAAAGACTTTCAGATTTCACTGAGTTCGCGAAAGAAAAAGATTATATCTATTGGTTTGTCTATCTGATAATATGGTAATCAAAAACTGCGTGAAATAG
Source organism: Argiope bruennichi (assembly GCF_947563725.1). Taxonomy (NCBI): domain Eukaryota; kingdom Metazoa; phylum Arthropoda; class Arachnida; order Araneae; family Araneidae; genus Argiope; species Argiope bruennichi. Next base: position 61,312,345 of record NC_079156.1, on the reverse strand, counting down.
ACAAAGAAGATTTATTACGCTGTTTTTACACTAAAACAATAGATGTATATCAAATTTTGAAGCAAATCCGTTCGCGGAAAATTTGTCAATCCGCGTCTGACTTAATCCTTGACTGATACGTCAATCAGATAAAAATTAAGTAAATGAAATATATTATGTGGTTTTGTCATCTGAATAGCAGATTTTTATAAAATGTTGGACAAAAAATCTCCGGTGTGTTGATAATTTATTTATTAGCTTATATATGAAAGTGATTCTCAAAAATGCATAGTCTTAGATAAAACAATTCTAGTTTGTCGCCAAAATTATCGATCTTCATTAACTACTGCATCTAATCGATCAATGGGAAGGTATCCAAAATACATAAACAGTTCTTTTCATTCGAACTACGAAATTAGAATTTCAAGCGAGCAGCGGTATACCGAAAGTAACGAGTAATACCGAAGGAGTAATTCAGCCATCTAACTCTCCGACCCGCCACGAAAGCACACGGATTTAAACCATAAAAACTGAATGACCGGACCGCCACAACAGCAACATTAGCGGGAACTGTGGTTGAGTCCTAAGGGCCGTCACCAGCCACGGTACAACCCTCCCCGAAGGAAGTACGTCCCGTCATCGATGGGAGGAGTCAGATCCCCCACCTATTAGTGTACCCTCCAGGGTGGCGAGATCCAACCACCACGCCGGAAGCATCTCATCCTCATTTCGAGGTGCCCCCGGGGGTTATACCGAAGGGGTATAATAGTTGCGAAATAGGAATAATTTAACACTTTTACAGAATCCATCGTGTCATCCTTGACGAGGTTTTTGTTGATTAATATTGGGGCATAAGGATAGTAGTATCAGAAAATCGAATTTGTGTTTTAGACCCGTTTTTTCTAATTTGACCCAAAACTATAATTGTAACCACAAAATACCAAACTAAATTTTATATAATTAAATCAGTGCATTTTTGATTTATCGCGTTTATATATTTCTGATAGTTCATATCGACAGATTGTCAACCCTTTGTTGAATTTGGCTCAAAATTTGACAGGTATTTTCCGCTATAGATGTTAAATCTGTGTACCGAGTTTTATCTGTATAGCTCTCTTCGTTTTGTAATTATCATGTTAACTTATATTCGAACAGCCTGACAGACGGACTTCCGGCAAGTGACATTACTCAAAATGTGAAAGAAATCTGTAAATTTGATGTTAAGACCGTGTATCAAATTTCAGTCATGTAACTCAAAGTGTTTTTGAGTTATCTTTGTCACAGAAGAAAGATGGACATTTTCTAAAAATATGTTTTTCAACTCAAAGAAGTCTAAAACGAGCGGATTCGTCAAAATCTCGAGTTCGAGTTTTTTGACGATTACTATACTTTCACTGTACTACGTACACGAGAAAGTAACAATATGATGAATTTGTTGTGCATCACGTGTGCATGAATTGACTCCATTTCGCATTCAGTTGAAAAACGTCACCTTTTCGCTCTACTTAGAGCTTCTTGAAATGAAAATGAGTCAAGGCCATACAAACTTATTCTACTCTAATTCTTTACATAACGTGATCAGAATGGTAGGAAAGCCAAACTAAACAAAACAAATCTAGTCCAACTCGCTGATATCTCTCTCTTCTTCCACTATGTCCCAATCAAGACTTAGCTTCTTCCACCAATAAAAAGCTGCAATTCCACCGCTGCTGCTGCTGCTTCCATTAGTGACCTGTGCTACTAGCGAAAGTAATTTTCAAGCCAAAAGTATCCATCATTCAAAAAGGGATCAATCATTGTAATAACTGGTCTTAAACTCGCTTCAGATTAATGATGCCATCTTAAAGACTGTTCTTTTATGAGGATTCGCATGGCCTTAAGGGAAAGAATCGACAAAAAATGCTGTGTTCTGAGCTGAGCGTTAAGAAGTTCCTGCCGTGATATGAATATTTATAACACATTGTAAAGGCCGTTGATGCGATGGTTGGGAGTACAATGGCCTGAGAAAAGTCCAAGATATAATGGCACTTCTTTCTCATTCTGCTTAAGTTTTCCATTCATATTTATTTTGGATTATGTCCAAAGTGTTTCTTGGTGACCAGTTTGTAATTTTAAAAGAGTGCTTTACCCTTTATTTTATTTGTAGTTTTGAAGAAGTTTTCAAGATCTCGCAATTTATTTTGATTATATATTAACCCCTTAAGCTCTGAATTTATTTAACATTCATATTAAATAGAATCTTTGTCGGAACATCTACATTTTTAAAATAATAAGCAAAATCAAATAACCAGCCCCCTCCCAAGTTACCCACATTAGTCCGATTTCATTAATTTTTATTTCATACTAAATGTGTTATCAGCAGCCGCCTATCTTTACCCGCTCATTATTCTCAAGGAAATTCGAAAAAATGTTCTTTTTGTGTAAATTCTCTATGGGAAAAGCACCGAGAAAATAACCGAGTTTCCAATCCAACTACTATATCTATTTCGCTAATTTTTATTTCAAATGAAAACTCATGACCTCTCGATTCGTCATCAGTAGTCGCTTGACCACCACTACCTCCTTTACTGAGAACAATATCAAGAAGAAATTCACTGTAATTCCTCTATGCGAAACACTATTGCACCATATACAATATACAGTATCTGAAATTTAATGAGCTTAGTTCATTCATATGAAAATTCATGATCCGTAGATCCTCTATTTTAGTGAGATATTTCAAAATAAAACTTATCCATTTCAATAAATCCTCGGATTCAATAATGACTAACCGATTTTATCCATTTTATTCGCTAATTAATTCTCCAATTTCAAGCGCAGCTTATTAATCAAAATGCTCCAATTTTGTTGCGCAAGTAAAATTTAAAAGAATACTTTCCTATGTCGTGATGAAATGTTATTCATCAAAGTTGGTTGATATTATTAAATTAATATTATTAATATGATTTGCCAACAGCTAATTGCCAAAGACGCCGCCATTTTCTTGATATTTCGATACATATAATAACGTCAAGGATGCACGAGATATTTCAGCTTGCACAAATGATTTTTATCGCTTGCTTTAATTTATTTTACTTAAATCACAGATAAGTAATACCAATAATTCTGTAATTCGATGCACGAAGCTGAGACTTTATTATATGCAAATAGCATGAAAATTATCTCCAAATTCATCCTCACGTCAAAAATAATCTAAGATATTGTGATTTATTACGATTCTCCGAAAGTTAATCGTGGTCTTGTATTAATTCTTGCTTCAAAAAACGCATTACTTTCGGTGGATGCTTTATTTTTCGTGTGCGTTTAATGTCGGATTTTCAACTAGGCAGCTCCCTAGGATCGCTAGGCTGAGAGGGGGCCGCGCTCAGTTTGATTAAAGACTAAGAAATAAATAAATTTGAATTCAATGCAATGAATCGTAAAATGATAGGATAATATTAACACTTGATAAAATATAATCAGTTGAATCAGGTTCTTACATATTTCATTATGTCATTTATTATTAGAATATTATATTAATGTATTTATATTAAAATTATTAGAAAAATCTGCTTTCATAATCGCGTGCATAAATATAGATGCCAAGCAGTTTGATGTCATTATAAATTTATAACAGCAAGAACATTTTCGACCGGCGGCAGTGGTCTTCCCAAAACTTTCTCACATACGCTTACATAATCGTGCCAGAGAACACCTTAGATGGCACTGGCGTACAATAGTTACAAAATATTAACTTTTGGCGTGAATTTAGCAATTTTGTTAAATCTATCATCTCATATTTGGCGATTCATCCCTGGCATGCAGCTAAAAGTACTCAAAATCGGATTTCTGTTTTAGATACGTTTTTACCACCAATTCGTGCAAAAATATGACACAAAACTACACTTGATCTCCCAAAATCCTACACCAAATTTGATATATTTAAGTCATTACGTAAACCGTATACCAAATTTCGACCGTCTAGCTCAAAGCGATTTTGAGTTATCTTTTTCACAAACAGACATTTTCCAAAAAATGTTTTTTTCAAGCTCAGAGAGGCCAAAAATGTAGAGATTTATCAAAATCTTGAGTTCGAATTTTTTCGGCGATTACTATACTTTCTATGCTACGTATACTAGAAAGTAAAAAGCTAATAAACTAAAAATATATATATTCACTTAAATAAAGCATTAACATGTTAAAATGTTCCGAAATATGAAACTAAATTGGTCAATTTATTAAAAGAGGTACCTCATAACATTGCTTTGGGCTCCAAAATTCTTGAATCCGTTATTACGTTTAATCACTTTAGTATCTTCCAATTTGACCACTGCTGATAGATAGTCTTCTTACAGACATTTTGTATCCCTGAAGGTTGGCCATGCGAGGATTTGAAGCCTGATATACAGTCGATCCAAGCCAAATTCGGACATCAAAGAAAAGGCACTCATACAGTCAGTCAAAAGTTGTAAATTAAAAATGATAAGAAAAATAGTTAAATGAATGTTCTATAGTCCATTTATTGCAATTATAATTAGAAATAATAAAAATTATAAACTAATTTATTTTAACCAGAAATTATGACAAGAAACAAAACAAAACAAAACAAAAATGCACAAGCCAAACTCGGATGGATAAGAAGATTTTAAAAACTAGTTAATATTTCAAATGTTTTATTATTTTGCATGTAAGATCTTGATTTTTATAGCCATTTTAAGACGTTTAGGCATAGATTACACAAATTTTTCACAAAAATTAAGTTTAATATTTTCTTATTCCTGCTACAATACTCTTTTCAATTCTTTACTGGAAATAGCGTGTTCTCGGACTTTTTTTTTCTTAATGTATTCCAATAAATTTTCGATCGAATTTGTATCGGGGCTGGAGTGTCCATGACGTGATGACAATCATATAGAAGCCAGGAACGCACTCGAAAAGCTTTATGCTTCGGATCATTTTCCTGATATAATCGCCAGTTGTTGCCAAGATAAAGTTTCAGCATATATTGCTGTAAATTTTTCTTTAAGATATCGAGTTAAAATTCTGATCCATTCTCCCTTCAATAAAATGCTGGGTTTCCTGGGTCAATAGCTGAAAACGAGCCCCAGACAATTACTGATCCATCACCATCCTTCACAGTTGCTTTCAAATGTTTTGTGTGAAATTCCATGCTCGATTTTCTCCAGGCGTGCGGCTTGCCATCGGATCCAAAAATGTTGAATTTGCTCTCACCAGTAAATAAGACATTTTTCCAGTAAGAAAGTCTCGTTTTCACGTTCCTTGGGAATTTAAGTCCTTATTTTGCTAATTTAAGTCGTAGTCTGATTTCGCTTACTTTTGAAAGACTTTTGTCTGACTTTTCTTTAACTGAGTTGCCTTGTGGAGCAAATTTTTTTTTATTGTTGACGGGCTAAATATTTTTCCTAATTCCTTTTCAGCAATAATTGATAGGTTTGGTGCAGGGTTTGACGGTTTTTCAGACCCGGTTTTAAAAACCGGTTTTTTAAAGTAAATTTGTTACGTTTGAAAACCGGTTTTTAAATTAAGAAAACTGGTTTTCCGGAACGCCTGGATATTCCTCTTCTTCAATAAAAACAAACAAATATTTTGAATTTTATCTGCTGGGACCGATTCGTCTAGCAGCGGAAGGCTTATGGCGACGAGATGCCAATTTTTTAATAAGTGAAGGTATATTTAAATTTCTGTTAAATGAACTAAAAATTTTAAACACTGAAATAAGTTTGAAATTATTATATGCTTTAGAAGAACGAATTCAAAAAAGAAGACAAGTAGAATCAGCAGCTCTTTTGCTGTATTTTGCAAAATCCACAAAACATTTCCAGTTCAGCGAAAAAATCTAGTGTACTTTCTTTAGCTTCAAAAACCGATAATATCAAATTATCTGGAAAGATATTGTCTAGAATATTTCCGAATTCTTACGTGGAAACCTATTGTGATGAAAAGCAGATCGAAGAAACTAATCATCCGAGTAATGCTTTTTTAAAGGAAGCCATGGAAAAATCAATTCATAAGTTTCTTCAAGACCCTGAAGGAAAACTTACAAATCCAGACACTGAAAGCAAACGATTCTTATTTCATTATTTGAGGCAAGGAATAAAAGAATAAACTTAGATTTGTTATTTGATGCCATGAAAACTATAAAAATCAAGTTTAGTAGCTAGTGAACGAGTATTTTCAATTTCAGGCAATATTGTCTCCAAAATAAGCACAAGACTTAGCCACCGTTTAGTGGATATTTTATGTTTTTTAAAATCCTATTTTCTTAAGAGAAATTAAAATTAGTGAAACTAATATAAATATTATTTGACATTTTTGTTTGAGTTTCCGTTTTTTTGTGTAAGTAATATGTATATGAATCCTTAATTTTTTTTTAATATTTTAACTTTGATAACGATTTTGTTTTTTGTTATTTTATATAAATTAAATATTTTTCCCTATTTTTTTTTGACAAAAATTCGAAAACCGGTTTTTTGGAAATATTAAATTCGAAAATCGGTTTTTTAAAAAGTCGGTTTTTGTATAAACCCTAGTTTGGTGCACTAAGGAGCGGATTTGCGTTTACTTTTCTGAATATCTTCTTCTTTAGTAATCTTATTGTGGGTTGTCTTGAGCTTATTTTCCACCTGATTATTAGTTTTGAAGCATTTTATGTCATGGACCTTTGAATGACTTCTGTGGACAATCTCTGATATTTCTGGCATATATTTTCCATCTTCAATATGCTTAATAACCAATTTTCTTAACTCAATGCTCGTTTAGCCCCTTTGCTTTGATATTTTCATTAAAATTAATATTTACTTCCACAGTAAATAAAAATAACCCGATTGGGAAATTTCCCTGAACAATTATAACGTTAACCATAAAGGTGGCAGTCATTTTTAAACAGGGTTGCAATTATTTGGTGCTTAATTGTGAGATATCCGATTTTGGCTTACGGATTCTTTTTCACAAATTTTACTTATAAATTATGAATTAGCAGTATTTGGTTTTGTTTTTAGCTGCACAATAAATTCGCCGTTAAAAAGGCCTTTTCGTTTTCTAAACCTTTATTTTCTAATTCATTTTAGTTAAAATGTTTTGGCAGAGCAAGTGCCCAGGTTTAGCTTGTAGTGACTGTATCTAACTCTGGCGCCACTGAAAAGGCAAATGTTTGAATATCAGCCTTGCATACAAACTAAACTTGACTAATTTGTTAATAATCTATTTGCAGATGATGCCTTCCTGCCGCAGATAATGCTTGTAGTGACTGTATCTAACTCTGGCGCCACTGAAAAGGCAAATGTTTGAATATCAGCCTTGCATACAAACTAAACTTGACTAATTTGTTAATAATCTATTTGCAGATGATGCCTTCCTGCCGCAGATAATGCTTGTAGTGACTGTATCTAACTCTGGCGCCACTGAAAAGGCAAATGTTTGAATATCAGCCTTGCATACAAACTAAACTTGACTAATTTGTTAATAATCTATTTGCAGATGATGCCTTCCTGCCGCAGATAATGCTTCCTGATATGATCTGCATTTATTCTTCTTATCGTTGCTTTTCCCCATCTGTTGATTGTGGTTATCATACTTTGATCACCATTCGAAAATCCGACTTTTCTTTTTAGAAAGTTTCTGAATTCTTATACAGATAGTCTTTCACAATTTCCTCTAAAACTCAAAGGAATAGTTCTTTCTTATTTCATCTTACATGAGAATCAAAATATTATTCCTTCAATTGTAGCCCTGTTAGTTAGTTATAAAATTTGATCATGTATTATATAAGCACTCCGATTGGTCAATCAGCAATAACTATTGTTCCCATCTAGTTAACCAGCTTAATTTGGGCCTTATTTTGGAAAAAGATTTCAATTCCGAGCATTCTAAAAATTTGTGCTGCGATCTTATTTTTCGATTGGATCCTATTTTCGGGAAAATACAATACATAGCTAACACTAGGTATCAAGAATAGATTTATCTCTTCGTGCTAGCTTTTCGAAGTAAAGAGGGAGAATTTACTCAGTATGGATCATAGCTCTCAAATTAACCAAGGCAGTCCCGATTTTTGAATTTGTCTCAACTTGAAATACCACAGATTTATCCTTGCTTTCAATCAATCGTTTTGCACCGATTCGTCTTAATTTTTACTTAAATGCCATTTGTTTATAATATTCAAGAATTTTAAAAATCTTCAAGTAAATTTAATTTTAAAAAACTAGCTTCCTAACTTCTACAATGCTCTTTGTTGTCAGCTAATTGTAGTAGTTCAATATTGTTTATATTTTAGGATATCCAAAAAAAATAAGTTCCGTCCTTATTAGCACAAGATAATGTATGATATCTCTACCATGTTATGCGATATTCTGAATGCCGGCCAATACCGTGAAGATATCGGACAATGTTGTTGGCCATTTTGTGCTAACAATTCTTTGTAAATTATGAAATACAAAACGTAAGGGAAGGAAACGCTTTATTTTTTACCGAGACCCATACTTGTCCGGTGAAAAACAATTTTTATTCGTATTGAGATGCTAGTCATAACGAGGTACCATACTTTTTATACATAAATCAAAGAACGATGTCACCAGTTGCAACACACAATGTCACCAGTCACCAGTTGCAACACACGATGTCACCAGTCACCAGTTTCAACACACGATGTCACCAGTTTCACAATATAGATATTCTGGAATCTCTTGTCAAAAAAGAAAGCCATAAAAGTGCAAAAATATGTGAAAATTCCAGTTATAAGAGGGATATTGGAATCTTCTCAACTCGAGACCGGTAATGAATGTCCATGTTTCAAAAACGGTATGGTACTGCAGCAGACATATTGAATTTTTATCTTTACAGAATCATTATGAAACATCTACGTAGTTACTTTCTTCCCTAACGATGACGTCTCTGTTTTGCAGATGGTTCGAATTAACTGGCACTCATGTACACTCATGCGATTACAGCATACATTACAAACAGAAACTTACTTTCCAGGCCGGAAAGAAAAACCTAGAGCTAAAATGACTTAGTGGTATACCCTCCAACAGCTACAGATATTAGGTCAAAATTACGGAGTTACGGATATATAGAGAAAAACTACGGACAGCTAGCTACATAGGGAAAATTGCAAAAAACGTCGAGATTATCCTTTCCCTATCTCCACACTCACAATGCTGGTAGTTAAAGAACGGTTAAAAAAAATCGAAATCGAAAAGTCATTCCAACATAAATATAAAAACATTGGAGTTTCTCCTCACAACAAAAATGAAGGTGGATGTTTGTTATGATGTTAAACTGAACAATGCTGACTTAAAAAAAGGCAAGAGTGGTTGCTACATAATAAAAATATTATAAATGTCCGACAAATGGTGTTAATTTGTTTGATCAACAAAATTGTGTTGTATGATTTTTTAATACAATTTCATTTATGTATTTAGTTAATAATAAATGTATGTTGAACAATTTTGAATAATGTTCGAAAATATTTATTTTAATTTAGTAAAATTCTTTAGAAATATCTATTCTTGAATAATTTGTTGATTGTAATATCTGTATGAAGTGCTACTAGTGGTTAGGTAACTAAAGTGGAGTAATATGTAGTGGAAAGGTATGGCTTCGTTATTTCATTGAAAGATCCGTCTGTATGAGTATCTAGTACATGGTAAATCTGAAACTGTGACCTAAACGTCTTCTTATTAATGGATCGCGGAGGAGAAAAATTGGTACTCATTCAGGAGTCGCCCTCGTCATCTGACCGAGATGCAAAATGACGCGGCCTGTTCCTAGATTGCGTTAAAACGGAATGTTAATATCACAAAACTAATTTTGGATAACCAATACAAATTTTCAAATTTCTTTATATGTGGGTAGGAGCAAGAATTAAACTTGTTGTAAATTCTTCATATGTTTCGAATCAATCAGGGCAAATCTTTTATTTCGAATCTTCCTCAATATCTAAAGCCGAATATTAATTATGTAGATTGTCTCTTTCCACCGTTTACTTAACATTAAAGAAAAATGATAGTCAACCGAATTTATTGCATATTCACTTTCATCATACTAATTAGATGATTGCTGATTTTTTAAAATTAGCAATTAACTTTCAACTAATTAATTATGAATAAGGAAAATGCCTTATTCACTGATGCGGTAAGCTGTCTTGAAAACTAGTCCGAACGAGCCGTAAACAATAGGCTGGCGGAGGGGGATCGGGTGCGGGAAACCAGTTTCCTTTTAAGTATTTACCTTCTTTGATAAAAGAAGAGAGAGCTTTGTTTACTTGTAGGGTAACCCTTTATCACACTCTTCTGCGAAACGCATATTTTTAGAGATAGTGATGTTGAATTTTTGGGAATTTATTATTGTTCAAGGGGAAAGAAATAGTCTTGAATTTCGGCAATATCCTACATAATATCGAAATTTTAGCTAATTTCTGTTAAAAAATATTTGAACACCAAAAAAATCCTTAAATTTGTTCATCGTTCAAAATCTTGTAAATGATATTCAGTATGCGACCATCCCTGATTTTGGATATCAAATTCAGAATAGAAAAGAATCATTTTAGTTTTAGTTTAGTTAATATTAAGGTCCCGTTTTAGAGCAACACTACGGCTATTTTAGGAGGGACCTCGTAATTTTGAGCCGCGGTCAGATGACGAGGATGACACCTGAATGAGTAACCCTCCCTCTCCAAACTTCCACACCACACCACACCACACCAGCGGGAGTAAGTTTGACCTTGACAGATTTAGCGTGCACAAGACTCAGTTACACGACGGTTCTTCGGTGGTATCGGGTGTCGAAATTGAAACTCTATGGTTTCGAAGCCGACACCTTACCACCAGGCTACCATGTCTCCTATAAAAGAATAAGAAAATCTGAAAAGTTCTCAATAAAAGTGCGTAATATCCCATTTCTAATCTTAATTTTTAACCCTTGGTATGAATCCTCATTGAAATTTTCGAAATATTCGGAAATAGAACTCAGTAAATGATAAATGGATAGCCAGAGTATATAAGTTCTATATTTTTTAACGTAGTGCTCTTAGTATTCAGCCAGCATATAACACATGCTTTCCTCATCGAGATTTAATCAGTTTTAATAAAGTTTACAGTCTGGATGCTGGATCGGTTAAATTGTATAATATGGTATGGATGATGTCAGAAATTGTTCGAAACTTAATACAGGGCAGATCACTGTTTCGACCTAGAGCTTCCAAATTTAGCACATGGTAACTTTACAGCAGGTACACACGTATAAAAAAAAGGAAGTTTTCAAAATATTACTTATATCTTTGACTAAAAATTAATTCAAGTTTTGATTTTTTTTTCCCGAAAATTAAACTTTGAATAATATTATTGGAATAACGCCATTTTTTTATGTTTTACACCTGTATGATTTCCCCTTATGTCTTAATACAATTTTAATGGATTAAAAAAATATTTGAATATAAAATTTGTTTTCATTGTTCCAGTTACAAGATGGATACTCATTTCGACAATCGTAAATGGATTTTTGGTTTCACGCTACACTGCTGTACATTTGAGAGCAAATTTTAAAAATAAAATAAAGATCCATGAATCAAGCCAAAAACATTATGCTATGATGCATTGGTATAGAGGTTTGGATCTCTTTCATTTTGCCACCTTTCGTTGTCTAATGCACCGATATACATCTCCTTTATTCGCTGACTCATATAACATGCTTGCTCCTATGTCCGTTCACAGGTGCCCTCAACTCTGATTGGCTATCGTTACACATCAGACATTTGGATTGGGCAATTCAATGACTAAATCAGTGCATTCCATACTGTTGAAATTAAAAGCGGACCAAATGTGTGTCTCCGCTTAAAATTCGCCCAAAAAGTTTGACGTAAATTCTTTATTTACTGAATTATTTTATCATCAATTTTTCAAAATTATTTTTGAACTATTAGTTAAGCTTTGATAATGAATAAACCCAGGAAGAAGAAAAAAAAATAACAATAAAAGATATTTTTTAACGTTATTTATAGATGACATCTACTGATTTCCATTGTAAATACGTTCTTCGTGTTCTTTCAAACACTGTTAGGGAAAAAAAAAATATAGTCATATTGTGAAGATATCAGCCGGATACAAACAGTACTTCGATAAATAAAAGATTAAGCTGTGGGCGAAGTCAAAGATACATTTTAAAACCATTTTGATTAAAAAATTTTCTTAGACAGGAACATTGCAATTTTGATTTCCAGTAATGCATAGCTAAATTGGTATTGTATTCAAAATAAACGCAATTTGACATTGAAAATTCCCATTGGATTCGGTAGAGTATCTAGTAAAAATCATCAGTGGTTAATGTCATATTTCGATGTAAGGAGCTGGAGTTGAAAGTTTATTATTAAAAATGCTTTTACGCCTTGCATAGTTTCATTTATATAAGAGTAAGAAGGAAGATGGCCAAAATTTCAAGGAGTGACGGAGTAGGACCAAAGTGAGACTTTGTGGCCAAAAGCCAAATGATTTAGGAGAGCACCATCTTAATACTCGATATCTGAATTGATGAGTTTCATTGGTGAATCCTTAGCAATTCCTATTCTCCACCTAAGCAATTTCTTTCTCCTGCAGTATTTGAAAAACCTATTTTTAGAAACGCCTATCGATTTTTTCTGCAAACTTTGTTACCAGAATATGCGTTGCATCTACTAAGCCCGCCAGGTAATTTCAAAATGCACCAAATTATTCTATTTTTGCTGTGAATCTTTCACTACAGTTGACGATGGTTTATTGAAACAATTCTATGATTTCACTCGTTAGTTGTCGCTGACAATATTTAACATTATTTGGGACACACGCCAATTTTCCAATTAAAGGACTCTTTCTCCGTTACAATTAATGGACAGTAGAAATAGTATCATCTAATCAAATAGAAAGTGTGAATCACAGGCGTGAGTCATGGCAGCGAACGAGCTGAACGGTTTTCTTTTTATTGTGTTACTGAATTTCGCGTTCGCATTTCACATTTCTTCATTTGTTATATTGAGAAATCTGCTCTTTTGTTATGATCTACAATTTATTTTATAGTCGTCGCAATCTTTCTTTTTACACTGCATGGCAATATCAATGTTTTGCTTATTTTTAAACTCACACACACACTCACATCTGAATTTATAAAAAATACTAATTTAATAAAAGACAGCTTTTATTGCCTTACAAGAACGTTTGTAATATTTTCGAATTCGAAAAAATAATCGTTTAAACGTTTTTCTGTAATTTGTGGCATTGTGATAAAATAATCAAAATAACTTTTTCATCAGGAATAAAAGTATTATTTCACAGAAATAAAATAATTCTACTCTGGAAGTCGGAGCCTATTTTACGATGCTACTCAAATATACCGCCTTCTGACTTGATAATTCTGACTGAGGACACTATTTAAATCAAATACTCACTTATATGCTTTTGTTTAACCCATATTTTCACCTAAGGTAAAATTTTATTTTTGATTTTATAATTTTAATTTATTTCATGCAATAATTTATCAGAAAAAAATTCGATCAATCGCATGTTATTTCCAGTTCATAGCGTATTATTAATATTTTACTACGATTTTTACTGAGAAAACTCAGACAGAAGCGAGAGTTACTCTAATCTGTAACGAAAAGGTTACATCTTCCAAAAAATATTTTAAGGTAAGAAGTTGTTTCATATGTTTATAGTTAAAAAAATTGAAATTCAGTTATTCAATGATTTTAAGATTGACTTTCAAAATTTCATTTAACAACTTGCACATTCACCATGTGTAATATATTTTTAAGGCGTACGATTATTTCCATAAAGTTTATTATTGAAGGAATTATGTTAAAAAAAAACACACAACTTCTATCTATTTCTATTTCAGTTAAAATTGTACAGTTAAGGACTAAATGTCATATTTTAAATATTTTTTTTATAAATTATATCTTTTTTTCTTCTGCTGTACGAAGTATTGTAATTGTCAAATTATTCAAACTCGAGATTTTGCACGAACGGCAACTCCAAAATGCAAAAAGACTGCTGAAATTTGGTATATGTAATTATAATTAAATTTGTAGATTCTTATAAAATTTTGAATGAAACTTATTAGTAGGAAGTCCAGCTTTCAAATACCAGTGATAGCTACAAAAGGCAAAGAATTAGACACATAAAATTTGGTACACAGGTTTAGCATCTAAAATATAGACGTTTATCAAATTTTGAACCAAATTCATCAAGCAGTTGTCCGTCTATCAGTTGGTACTTTCGCTTGCATGTAAACGTAATAATTCATAAAAGCAATGACTTAAATCAATGAAATTCGGTATGTCATCTTATGACTACAGCTGTAATTTTGTGTCAAATTTTAATTCCAATTCGACGTGCAAAAAGGTGTCCAAAATACAGCTTTAGATTCAATAAAAACGCAAGTTTTACGTCTCTGATCTGAATTTCATAAATATCGTTCCCCACTACCATCCAAAATATTTCCAACATTACCAAGGTCCACATTTTATGCGGAGGAAGGTGAATAAGACATTTATTAAGGAGCATGAGAGAAATTTTGATAATTTGGTTCTATTTCTTACAATTTTACATACATAACTCCCTACTTTAGAATTTTGTTATAGAAAGTTCAATCAATAACCACATAATATTGGTTCAATGATATGCATGTAAATATGAAGTCCATCTTATTCTTCATACGTAATTCTTTATACGTAATGAAACACAGGTTGACAACTAATCCTGTACTTCAAAAAAAACTTCTTTCTGTAGCTAATTTGCCATTCCGAAGTGAGATGAAGATGAAGAAACAAGCTTTCGTATTTTACTGAAGGCCACTTATAATTTGTCAAATGATTGGAATTTGGCAATACCCATATCACAAAGAACAGTAAAATTGTACTTAACGATGTTTGATTGCGGACATATAGTTTAAATTGGTTTCAGCCCTATATAAGCTGTGGTATTTTTGTAATCACCATGTGTAATGTGTGCATCAAGATCTATAAAGAATTCTGGAACAAAACCATGCAAACTATAAACCTCCGTAACCTCAAATAACTACCAAGTCTGCATTCATAATGTCCAGTCAACGCAGTGTTACTGTCTTTGCAATGATTTGACGATCCTACTAACCCATCTTTAATGCCGGCCATTCAGTGTTTGTATTCTTACCATTGGAGGCTCTGTGTCATACATTCACCCATTGTACTAGACAGACCCTCTTAAAGGAGATGCCCTATTATTCGTCTGTATGACAATACAAACTTGCGCGTCACTGTCCATTGGTTGGTCTTTTCGTGAATACCAACTGACTCCTTCCTCCTTTGTTGTAGACAGTTTAAAAGGGAGGATGTTTTCTTACTTGCTGGAAGCAGACATAACTTTTTCCGAACAATAAAATGTTGTCGGATATTTAAAAATTAGAAAATCATTTTGGTTTTATTGTCATCTAGTAGTATCGCTTTGATATCAAAGTTATACAGTTCTGATTACAAAATTTATGTGAATTATAAATAAAATGACATTACTCCAAGATGGCCATTTTGTGAGAAAACCGATTATAGTGTTCTTAATGTTAGGCCTGTCAAATGCACAAATTTCTAGTCATTGTTTATTAATTTTTTTTCCATGTCTGTCGTTTATTCATTAGTTTTTCATACTGTTTTTTTTTAAACCCTACATGCTTGCCTTCATCACTGTAATTTATAACTGCCACCGACTTGAACTGAATGGTGTCTAATTTATAATGTAAATTTTAGTTGGTTCATTTTCTGAATATGCGTCTGACCCTTTTTGTCATTGTTGATCTTACGAACACCTTCTTGCCTGCATTTGGCATTCAAAATCCCAATTTTATATTCTTAAGTCGGCTATTTAACTATTCATTCAACCCATTTCTGCAATCGATCATTCAATCGTAGCAGTCTTGCCGTCTGAGACATCTTTATTCACTTGAATGGCTAGTCACTCTCATTGGGGTCTCATCACTATTCATCTACATGACAAGTTTTCGATGGCCCATTTCGCAAATGTTTGACCGACCCTTCTTTTTTCGCTGTAGACAATTTAAAGGGTGACTTAGGGTGCTTCCTACCTATTGGTCGTAATCCTACTTTTTCGAGCTTTAAAACTTTGACTAGATATACACCAATAAAATTCTTCAACTGCAGGATATAAAAATAAAAGTCATCTCGTTTTATTATCATAATCAGTAGATCTAGTAGTATCGAACTTGAAGTTACATAATAGTAACACAAAAAATCACATGGTGTGATAATAATCATTCCGTTCTCAAATAAGCATTCTGTATAAAACTTGATTCTCGTTATTTTCAGCGCAAAGATTCTTATCCATGATTTATTAATTCTCCCATGAGTATAGTTGTTGTCCATTCATTGTGTTATATAATCATAAGGTGTATTGTCCTACGTAGGCTTTCACCATCGCTACAAATCACTACCAATGATTTCCTTCAGCATTTTCTATTTAGTAAATTTTGATGGGTCCATTTTGTGAATGCCCGACTGATGTTTTCCTAATCATTGATAATCATAAGATCTCCTGGGGGTTCCCTAGGGATCTCGGTCAAAATCCTGATTCTATGCTTTCACGTCCAGTCAACTTGACACAGCTTCCAATGTTTGTCAATTCTTCCAATGCATCTCTGCTACCAATCATTCTAGCTTTGCATTCTTGTCATATGAGGCGTTTCTCACCCGAGTTCATTCAATATAAGACTAGCCACTTGTTGAGGATTTCTTCGCTATTCGATTACATCGCATGGCAAATTTTGGTTGGTCTGTGAGCATCCAACTCTTTACCTTTGTTATAAACAATTTGAGAGACGGTGGGGGGGGGGGCTTCTTAAATTCTTGACGCAATCTCTATTCCGAGCAGTAAGTTTTTGAAGGGTGTAAATCTTATAATATAAACCCTTTTGCCGAATCTTATGATATTTTTCAATAGTTTTAATCAATGCGTTTATGTACATGCGCGTTGCGATGATATTAAATATGTTTTCTATGTGAACGCCGTCTTTGCTATAAATACGAATAAATTTTAAATAAGCATAATGTAAAGGCAGGTAAGAAAATCAAACCCAAAGCATTTCTATATACTAAGAAATTTCAGACTCACTGGTGTAGCGGAGGCGTCCGGGATTTAATAGGATCTTTTCGCCACTAGCCAACGTTAGTGGCTTTGCAAATATATCATTATTGTTTCGTCCTTTCATCGTAATTTTCTTTTAATAGCGGCATATGACACTAATATTTTGTTTCCATGGTACCCCCTAAGACTGATGCCAGGGACATCTGTGCACTCCTTGATCCCCGGTCACTATGCCTCTGTTCAATCTAGACGTTCAATCGATTTAAAGTTTTTTTTTTCAACCCTTAACTCTGAGTTTCTTTATACCGAAGGAAGAATGATCGGAAATCAATTAAAAACAAGACTAGATAAAATCACACACGAAAATTTGACATTGACCTTGCGATGGCCAATAATCACTCACAGCAACAATGATTATTTGCCACTGTAGGTCGTCTACACCCTTCTCAATACAGCAAAATGTTTAGATTCAATAAAAGCATTTCCAAAATTAAAAACTAACATTCTAGTTTATTCATCTGAGTCCATTTTAAATCATTCAGTAATTTTAAAATCTCTTTTACAAGCTTAAATTTGTCATTGTGAACAACTAGTGCATTCACCTTTTGCTGTATTTCATTTCTGGAGCACGCGATGTTCTGGAAAATGTCAATGCCGAATCAATCAGATTAAAGAGAGCAAGCCAAATATTTTACATAAAAAGACAATTAAGGCTGAAAACTTACGTGCTGTTGGATTAAACTCGCCATTTTTTTTTTTTTTTTTTTTTTTTGCAAAATAAATGAGTTTGCATTTCGTGATATTGAATGCATAGTTGTACAATATTTCGTTGCACATTTGCTGTTAGGAAATTTATTCACATTTTATTTTTACTTTTTTAAAAATACTTTTAAACAAATTCAGCCACAGGAGATTCAGCCATTTAACTTGATGACGGATTTAAATTCACCGATATTATAAAAACATTTTTATTTATTTCGTTTTACAAATGGAGAATCGATAAGCTCTTTTAAATATAACTATTTTGCAACAAATTTCTCGAGTATTATTTCGAAAGAATTAAGTGCTCTACAAATTTCGACAGAAATTATTTTGACAAGAAGGCATTAAAGCTAGAAGAAGGTTTTTCTATATAAATATCCTATTTATTATTAATCGTCCATCTGTCCATTTAATCAACAAAATTTTATCCTAAATTAAAAGCTAATTTGGAAGGATTATATTTGCAATTCAAATAAAATGTAAAAGAATGTCGAGCAAACGATTTTATTTTCAGCTTGCACCTTCAATCATTTGGAGGAAATACAACTTTTTCTCTGAACCTCCTTAAGAAGTTTTCATATCTGACAGTCCTTTGTAAAATTTAATTCTTCACACAATGTTTCTTTTTCTTATAATTGTGTGAAATTGGGAACTGAGCATTCTTTGATTCCGAGAAAGTTTTCATTAAAAGTTCAACTTTTCAATCCAATTCTGTTGTGTAAAATATCGATATCACTTTTTAACTTTCTTTTACACATAGTATAGGAGAAAGTATAATAATCGTCAAAAAATTCGAACTCGAGATTTTGATGAATTTTTACATTTCAGACCTCTGAGTTCAAAAATACATTTCTGGAAAACGTCCGTCTGTCTGTGACAAAGTTAACTCATAAACACCTTGAGTTAAAAAGCTGAAATTTGGTATACTGTCTTTACACCAAATTTGCAAATTTCTGTCAAATTTTGAGTAAAATTTGTTCCGAGGAAGTTCATCTGTCCGGCTGCTCGAATAGAAGTTAACAAGATAATTACAAAACGAAGAGAGCTAGACAGATAAAATTAGGTACACAGAATTAACATCTATAGGATATACACTTAATAAATTTTGATACATATACACTTAATAAATTTTGATACATATACACTTAACAAATTTTGATACATATGCACTTAACAAATTTTGATACATATACACTTAACAAATTTTGATACATATACACTTAACAAATTTTGATACATATGCACTTAACAAATTTTGATAGACAAAATCCAACTATGGGTTAACTGTCTATCGGTTTGTACTTCTAGAAAGATGTAAACGCGATCATTCAAAAACTCAATGGCTTAAAAATATCAAATTTGATTCGAGATTATGTGACTACCAGCCAGTTTTGTTTCAATCGTTTGAGAAAAACTTGTCTCAAATATAAAGTCTATTTTTGGATAGTATTAATGCATGTCAGGAATTAATTGTCAAATAACTCGCCAAGGATGACACGATGGATTCAGTAAAAATACTAAATTCATGCCAAAAGTAAATTTTTCTTAAGTATCGCACGCCACTGCCATGTAAGGCGTTCTCTGGCAAATTAAGTGTATTAGAGAGTGTGCGAGAAAGTTTTTGGGGGACCATTCCAGCAAGATTTTTGTTTATCTTTCAAAATATCGTAAATAATAAAGGAGTGTGCAGCCACTCCTTAAAGGGGCGGTTTTAAATAAGGGAACTGTGGAGTAATTAGGATAGTTCTTGGCCAGGCTTAGAATTCTTTTTCTACCTCCTCTTGTTTTTGCAACAAACACATTAAAATTTGGCCCTACATATTACTGGTAATATCTCAATCGATACCCAGTTATAGTCCCATTGCGGGAGAAAACTTTCCACATTCATCATCAGAGACAGTACTCTTTTAAGCAAGAAAAATTCTCAGAAGAAGGTATTTTTATTTTTCCAGTCTGGTTCTTTAACACTTGGTACATTATTCTTATCAAATTCCTTGAACTGAAAAAAAAAAAAGGAGGAAAGTTTGTAGATTATTAATGTTTTCACACACATACAAGTTCTACGGTATCTAGGATTTGTTCTAAACTTTCAAATACGGCTTGGTCATGACGATTTCTGGTGGCCAGTATTGGATAATGCATTATAGGCATTCTCCAACTCTTCAAATACATATAGTCATGAGCTAGCTCATGTAGAATTCTCCTTAGCTGGACATCACATCCTCTTGTATGATTAATCTGTTTCATGACCGGACTTTATGTTATAGAACTGAAAGCCTGACTTCCTAACTATATGATTCTGTTTGCTAATATGAACTATAGTATTCTTCCGACAATAGAGCTTTCGTTTCTGATGGGTCATTGAAAGCTGTATATCTTCATGATTGATGTGTTTTAAGGATTGTTCATTATTGAAAAATGGTAACCTAAAAGCAGAATTTCCTTACAGAAAAATCTCACATGTTGACATGAACTTCACTGGAATACAATAGAAGTAAGGCAGGGATTTCTTGTTTATGATCCCATTTGTTAACAAGAAATTTATTAGTCCATTCAAAAGAAACGTTTCTCTCTATCATTGATTATAATCCTGTACATCTGCATGATTGAACGCCGGCTCTCCGCGTTGGTTGGTTCTAACCCAAAGCAGGATTCCCTAATCTTCCATTTGCTACCATGAGCTTCGTTTGAGTAGGCTAGAATTAAGGTATGATTTTAAACTGCGTGATCCCATTTGTTAATATGAGCTTCAATTAAGTAAGGTAGATAATATAAAATTTCGCATCTTCGTTGGTCATCATATTCGCCCCAAATCTGATTAATCTGATTCATGACTGGACTTCATGTTATAGAACTAAAGGCATGATTTTCTAAGTATGCCATTCCATTTGCTAATATGGACTTCAGAAATGAAAGTATTCTTTCAGCACAAGAGCTTCACTCTTTGATTGGTCATCGGACGCTGTACATCTGCATGGTTGACTGTATAGTACTAAAAGGTGGTAATCTAAAAGCAGGGTTTCTTTAAAGAGTAATCCCATAGGCTGACATGAACTTCAATGGATTTCAATAGAAATAAGGCTGGGCTTTCTTATTGGGCGGTCCTATTTCCTCTGCCATTGGTCAGCCATCTAACAGTGTACATCAGCATGATTGAACATAAGCAAAGCTTTGATAGGTGCTAATCTAAGGCAGGATTCCCTATTCGCTCATGAGTTTTTCTAGAGTAAACAAGAGTTAAGATGATTTTAAATTGTGTGATCCAATTTGCTAACATGAGCTTCAATTAAGTAGAGAGCTAAAATGAAGCTTTCTATATGATTCCATTTGGTTATGTGGAATTTACTTGACTGAGTGTTGATGGTATAGTTGCATTTTCATCGGTCATCAGACATGAAAAGTTCTTTGAAAAAGATTATAATAAACACTTAAATAAAATTATTAGAAGAAGGTGAACAAAGTTTGGGCTTCAATAACTTGGAGTTCAAAGTTATTTGTATTGAATAAAGAAAGTATAATTTTTTTTGACAACGTTAGAAACATTTCAATGTGCTCCTCATAAGCCACGCGCAACATACTGAATCAATGAGATTTCCAACTAGGTTCTAACAAGAAGTGGAGCAGCAGTACATCGTCTTAAATCTACAACGCTAGTAACGCACAGACAGATGACTGAAATTTGGTATATGGTTTTATCAGGAAGTGGAAGTTATTTATTGAGTTTTGTAGACATTAACTAGCAAGAGAAGTGTCTGTCCGTGCGTTTACATCTGAATACGATAATTGAAAGGCAAGCCAAACCCACCAGCTAGGAATCAAGCAAATTCCAAATTTCATTTATCTAACTCATTTCAGTTTTGAATTGCCTTTTTCATATACATGCGCAAGTTAACAGATGATGTGCGTGTCCTTTGAAGAATAATCCAAAATTTGATAGATATTTGCAATTCTGGAGTTAAGAAACTGCATATTAAAATATCATTTATCAACTTTACCTAATTTTTTTTAATGCTGAGATATAAACGTATGTGTAGAGAGACAATTTTCTTATGAATAAATATATAAAATTTAACGAAGAAATTCCATTTTGTCGATAAAGCCATATACCAAATTTCATTTATCTGTGTTCTACCATACACATTGACGATAGATAGACATAATTTCTAAGTGGTTTTTCTTAACCATTTAAAGGGCCATTTTTTTCAAGTCATATAATGTTAAAATATTTTTAGGTTTGAAATTAGAATAAGAAAAGGGATTCATTTAGCTTATTAGATAAATTTAATTTTATCAATTAATTAATTTGGTTAAATAATAATTAAGTAACAAATCAAGGTACATCATTTTCTGTAAAATAAAGAACTAAAGCATCTAAGTTTCTGACTTACTAAAAAAATTTGTCAGAACTTATGCCAACCTACATAATTTCATACAAAGATTGATAAATTTGGTGGAAAGCATAACTTCCCACGGCCCTAGAAAGGGTTAACTCAATGAAATCTAACTCTTGGAGAATTAATTGCTCAAATATCGAAACGGAATTTGTTTTTATTGCCTTTTCGTTTTGTTGGTTTTATATAAGAGAAAGTGAAAACAGAAAATGAACGCTTTGTCTTTTTCAGATATTTGCTTTCACAAGCCGTTTCTATTTGTGTTCAGATAGCGATTTCAATACAGAAATGCAATACAATTGGGCGCATAGAGATGGCGGAGGAGGGAAGGGTAGCAGAGGAAGAGATACTCCGGAAACGATTTTAGAGGATGCCGTGGAGTAAAAACGTAGTATATGAATATCATTTTTAAAACTGAATATGACGAAGTTCGTATAAATTTAGTTTAGTTTAGTTATATTAAAGTCCCGTTTGAAGCAACACTAGGGCTATTTTGGGACGGACCTCGCCATTTTGAACCGCGGTCAGATGAATAGGACGACACCTGAGCTGGCACCCCCCTCTCCACACCACACCAGCGGGAGGACGTTTGGTCAGGACGTATTTAACGTGCAACAGACCCCCTTGCACGACGGTTCTTCGGTGGAATCGGGTCTCGAACCTGAAACCCTCCAGTTCCGAAGCCGAGACCTGAAGTTCGTATAAATGTTACCCATACTACGCCAATGATAATAAATAGAAAGGGGAAAAAATTATATTGACGTCATTTTTCCTGAATAGAACATTAAATTTATATTCATGTTACGCACGTCGAAAAAATAAAAATGTTGACATTTGTCTGGAAATTATATTATATTATACATGGTAAGATTTTGAAACTGATAAGACAAGCGTTTTATAATGAACATAAATCCATATTCTTCTCATCCATATTCATTTCTAGCTAAAAAAAAAAATGGCATATATTAAGTTGTAATAATATTATTTTTGTTGTTTATTTTGTTGTGTATGGTATGATAACAAGTTGTCGAAGAGCTATTGAATTCAAAATAGATATTTTTTCAAAAATTCATCTGAAATTTTCGAGCGAATAAGAATTATCAGCGAGTCTGATCTTTCTCGCATATACTCTAAGAAAGATGTTACTTCAGAGATTGCCTTACATGCAATGGATGTACAATAGTTATAAAATATTAACTTTTGGCTTGACTTTAGAATTTTTACTATCGTATCATCCTTGGCGAGTTATTTAGCGATTGATCCCTGCCGTCAGATTTGTATTTTAGACAGATCAGAAATCAGATTTGTATTTTAGACACGTTTCCCCCAACCGATCGAAACAAAAATTTGACACCAAACTGCACTTGTAGTCCCAAAAACCGATACTCAACTTGATATATTTAAGACATTGCGTTTTTGAATTATCGCGTTTACATGTTTCTGAAAGTACAGACCGACAGACTCTCAACCCCCAAGTATGATTTGGCTCAAAATTTTACAGGCGTCTACAATCTAGATGTTAAATCTGTGTACCGAGTTTTATCTATCTAGCTCTCTTCGTTTTGTAATTACCGTGTTAACTTACGTTCGAACAACGGGACAAAGGTACTTCTGAACGGATTTTACTCTAAATGTGATAGAAATCTACAAATTTCGTGTAAAGACCGTATACCAACTTTCAACCATCTAGCTCAAAACGTTCGAGTCATCTATGTCACAGACGAACAGATATAAACCAAAAGTATGTTTTTCGGACTCAGAGTGTTTTAAAACGTGGATATTCATCGAAATATCGAATTCGAATTTTTTTGACATTTATTATTACTTTCTCTGTACTACGTATAAGAGAAAGTAAAAAAGCATCACATATGTCTGATTATGACGCATATTGACTCTTGCTTTATTAATATGTAGAATTAGTAATTTAATTACTTATTATTAGCAAATTATATACAAAACAAAATAAATTTTTTTTTGAAGTTTGCTTCATAAAAAAAAAAGAAAACAAAAGACAGTTTTATATTAAGATATATTCAGCATTTTAAAATTTCGTTTGTATTTTTAAGATAACAGACAAAACTCAAAGCTGTCTAAAATTTAATTTGATTAAACCTGATTTTTTTTAAAGAAATTTTTAAAAAATCTTTTTGAGGTATTGAGTAAGTAAATTTTATATTTTTCATATTTATATATTATCCATTACATTACATATGAAAAATATTAATTTAATTTATAAACAATGAGTCGTTTATTTTATGAAGATGATCTGTTGGAGAGATTATTTTTGTGAATTACACTTGAAATGATGCAAGCTGCAATTTTACCATTTATTTCCGACAGATGGCAGTACTAATCAGATTTTTAAAAATAAAACTTGTAAGGAACGGCGAAATGTTTCCTTTCCGTCATCACTTAGTAAAATATTTCGGTGAAAACATTATCAACAGAACTTAACGCTCTTGGAGATTGAGGCGTTTTTGTAACCTAGGCAGTGTATTAAAAAAGATGTTCTTTCGATGAGTTGACAAATTTAATTTCACATTCTATTTTATTTAATCAAAATGTTAATGATCTATATTAGATTATTTTTTTAATTTATTAATTTTATTATTTTAATAATTTATTTTTATAGTAGCTCTTATTTTTTTTAAGATCCGTATCTATGTAACATCCATGTTTGTAAACCATACTATGGATTTACAAACACATAGTAACATAGTTTTTAAACACATTTTTCCTCTAAATATGCCAAATGAACCCCCAACCTTCAACTTCCATTAAAATTATATTAAAATTAAATATATATATATACATTAAAATTTTTAAAAAATTGTTTAAAATAATTTTTAAGTTATATTTGACACATTTATATTCTAATATATAAGTATATAACGTTTCATAACTAATTTCATAAACCAATTACATGCAAAAAAAAAAAAAAAAAAAATCTAATAGAATCCATTATTCCTTTAAACATCGGCCGGTGTTTTTCCTGCCTGTGTTCCATGTTTTACGCAGAATGTGTCACTGGACCTGTTTCTTGCCCATTGGAAATCAAAGTAATCATACCATTTTGGGAAAAAAAAAATATTCTAATTTGATTTTTGTAGAATTTATTCTCTAACTTTTAAAGTATATTTTATAATACTTTTCATTGTTTCAGTAACAGCATTTATAAACATGCATTTTGTAATTACATTAAATGCATTTTCTTTTTTGTGTATGCTATTTCTACTATGTAAGTAAGAGTAAATTTTAAAAGTAAAACAAAAATAAATCAAAATAAGCTTTATTATATTATATATATTCAACTTCATTATATTATGTACTAAAAGTTTGAATCTCCACTTTAATTCCACTAAGGGGTGGTACGCAGTAAGAGTGCGCGTTTCCAAAATTCTTTATTCGAAATTGACCTTGACTTCCGATCCGTTAGATGCATTTTTTCCCATTAATAAGGATTTCTATTTTAATAAAATTATAAAGAAAGAATAGCACTGTAGAATCGCAAACAAAAAGTTGCCAACTTGAAAATTCTTCGTCTGAGAGCTTCGCCTTTCATACTTTCCTAATAGATACTTTAGAAGACCCTTCAAATCTTAATAGATACAGTCATAATTCTTATATTTTACAGAGCCTCCATTTTTATCGCAAAGTCCCGAATTCGTGACGAAAATCGAGACATCTTAGCATCCGTCTACCATCCATTAAGATTATCAGAAAATCTCTTTTCAGAGATGGTACCAACGTTTCAGGAAAGCAGTATTACAGATTTGTAGAACCATAATCTTTATTCTATAATATGCCCGGAAGTCAAAGTGTTAAGATTTTTTTTTCATCAATCTTCAACTAAAAAAAATGTGTTAAAATTTCGAAAACCCTTTTTTCTATTTATTATTTAAGAAGTACCTAAGTGCCAAATTTTGTATCTCTAAATTCAATAGTCTGTTGTGCAGATATTTTGAACACTTTTTATTTTATTCTATTTTTTCGTATACATAGTATGAAGTGTACAAATCATCAAACTCAAGATCTTGATGAATCTTCACGTTTTATACCTTTCTGAGTACCAAAAACTCATCATTGGAAAATATTCGTCTCTCTGCGACAAAGATAACTCAAAAACGCTTTGAGCTAGATAGTTGAAACTTGGTATACGGTCTTTATTCCAAGTTTGTAGCATTCCATCAAATTTTGAGTAAAATCTGTTCAGAGGAAGTAAGCCTGTTCGAATATAAATTAATATGATAATTTCAAAACGGAGAGAGCTGGATAGATAAAATTTGGTATACAAATTTAATATCCATAGTCTATACACCTATCGAATTTTGAACTAAATGCACCCAGAATTGGTTGTCTGTCGGTCTATAGTTTTAGAAACATGTAAACGCGATAGCTCAAAAACGGAATAATTTAAATACATATCAAATTTGGTATGGGATTTTATGACTACAGGTGTAGTTTTGGGTCAAATTTTGGTTGTAAAAAACGCGTCTAAGAACACAATTTTGATTTTTGGACACTATTAACCACATGTCAGGGATTAATGGCCAAATAATTCGCCAAGTACGCCACGATAGATTCAGTAAAAAGGCTAAATTCATATCAAAGATTAATATTTCGTAACTATTGTATGCCAATGCCATGCTTGGCATTCTCGGGATAAAACGTTTATTGCATGAAAGTTTTAAGGAGGCCACGCCCACTGATTTTTATTTTTTATCATATATATGACGCAAGTTACGGATAGTATGCCAGCCTATAAACAAGCATTCCTTAAAATATCAGTAATTATTTTTAACCAAATCAAATCTCAATAATAATTTCACGCGCATAATGCAAACAAACACTGAATAATAAGAATTAATGATTTTTTTTTAAAAAAAAAAGCTCTATTCTGAAATATGACGAACAATTTGCAAATTTCTAGGGCAGATTTCATCTAAATTATTTTGAAAAATTTCATCACAGCTCTAATTTCGAGTCATTATTTTTAACACAATTTTTTTTTCTTTCCGAATTTTCATGTGTGTGCAATATTTTTTCCTTTGTTACATGACGTCATGAAACACCTTCCTTTATGTAACAAATCAAACAATATGCATAATGTCTCATTTGTAAATCAATTACAAACCGCCGATCTTCGAACAAACTTAATGAATTAATTAAAAGTACACTTTTCAAGGAACGTAAACAACACGCAATGTATTCTTAGAATCCAAATATTTTTCACGCTTTTATTTAATTTCATGTTCATGTTTAGAAAAAATGGTATTTTGTAATCGAATTTTCCTCCTCCTGATGTACTAGGAATTGTGAATTTTTATAAAGTTTAAAAGTTGAGCTCTTTATAACAGCTTTTATATATTTTCAGAAATCAGTTATTAATTTTAATGTAAATAAAATTCATACTGATTATGTATATGCGCTTATTCTCCACTTCTTTCTAAACAATTGCATCGAATTCAATCAGATTTGACATAATAAAGAATATTATCAAATTATCAAAAGATGTAAATTAATTAAATATTCAGCTAATCAGAAAAATTTTTTTTACCTTTTTCACATTTTGAACTATTTTGCTACTCTATTTTTTAAAATTTCTCTTTTAATTTAATACGTTTTTGGGAATGCTTTAACTGGTCTTAAAGAGAAGATTTAAAGATGCTTAAAACTAAGCTTAAGTCATTCGCTCAATCGGAGACAACCTTTCTAATACTTCAGCATTTGCGAATGAAATTTTCAATACTAATATAACAAATATTAATAACTTATGGAGTAAATTATTTTTGACATTTTTAAAATCATGAGGCTATAATACATCGGCCGCAGTGCACGATCTTATGTGTAGCGGCGGCTCAGTTTTTCATTTCTTAATAGATGCTATGGCAAATGAATGGTTTGTCTTTTTGCTTTCTCGTATGCGAGGTATATCACTGACTCTCCGACCCGCCCGAAGGCACACGGAAAAATAAAACTGAATGACCGGACCGTCGCTACAGCAACATTGGCGGGTTTGTTTAGTTTAGTTTAGTTTAGTTTAGTTATATTAACGTCCCGTTGTAAAGCAACACTAGAGCTATTTTGGGACGGACCTCGTCATTTTGAACCACTGTCAGATGACGAGGACGACACCTGAGCTGGCATCCCCTCTCCATACCACACCAGCGGGAGGACGTTTGGCATGACGAATTTAAAGTGCAACAGACCCCCTTACACGACGGTTCTTCGGTGGAATCGGGTCTCGAACCTGAAACCCTACGGCTCACAAGCCGAGACCTTACCACCAGGCCACCGCGGCCTCTGCAACATTGGCGGGAACTGTGGTTGAGTCGCAAGGGCCACGGTACAATCCTTCCCTAAGGAAGTACGTCCCGTCATCGATGAGATAAGCCAGACTCAAACCTTTTCGAGTACCCTGCAGAGTGGCGAGAACCAACCACCATGCCGGAAGCTTCTCTTCCTCATTTCGATGGATGGTATAGAGAAAGTATAGAAATCTTCAAAAAATTCGAACACGAAATTTCGACACATCTCCTCGTTTCAGACCACCCTATGTTCAAAAAACACATTTTTGGAAGATGTTCGTCTGCGACAAAGATAATTCAAGGACGCTTTGGGTCAGATGAATGAAATGTGGTACGTGATCTTTACACAAAATTTGGTGATTCCTGTCAAATTTTCAAATTTGAAATTCAAATCAAATTGAGCAATTTATTAAAAGAAGAATCTCTTACTGAGCACTAGATATGGCCACAAAATTAACTGAATTTACTATTTCTATAAATCATAATCTAGAAAGCCCCGACAATATTCTTTTTCGCGACTTCGTTTTTTACCATAAAAAAAATTCTGGAATCTATTTTAATTAAAAATAAATGACTCGCTACCTCAAATATTTGTATGATCTTTCTCTTGATAGACTTTCACCACATGCTCTCATATTTCACCCCCTATTCCGTAACCAACCGATTAGAACGTAGCTAGTCACATTTCCCGGACCAATCGAAGACGAACTCTCCTCCAACCTTCACACGTGCCTTGAGTATTAATTAAAAAAAACACACTTTCCTCAGCTCCAAAAAAAGAAAAATAAATAAATAAATAAAAATACCGCGCAAATGGTTCAAAATAATTTTTTTGTCCATGCCATGTGGATCAAAGGTTGGACATCAGAAATTCCCCATAGGAATCAATCTACCAAGGCGGGGAGCGTGCGACAGCGGGTTACATGTATCAATTACAACAAGGACGTTTCAATCAATTAATTGTTCTCCCTAAATTTAGATGGGAACAGTATTTCACATCAGAGCCCAAGCAAGGTCGGAAGATGAAGATTCGAGCTATTCCAGGCTCTTAGGACACGTGTTGCCGGTTGTGGACTCGCGTGGCTTTATCTGTGCTATAAACGATAAAAGGCGACAAGCCAACTTGGTTTGTTGTGGTTGTTCATTTCCGACTTTTCTGCTGTCATTCAGTGGGATGAGGGTCACGTGTAGAGACGCGTGTGATTGTGACGTGGAAGGATCCTTTTGAGTTTTTCTGGAAGCAGAAATTGGGGGGGGGGGGGATTGGGTTTTAGTTTATCGCGACCCTATGTCCTTTGTTTCATCACTTTGCCCTTTGAAGATTGATTTTGGTTCCTTATATACGGTGTTGTCCTTGGTGCCTTTTCTTCTTTTTCTTCCTGATTCGGAATCAGGGCTTTTTTTGACTTACTTGTTTTTTCTAGAGCATCAGTTCTGATTTTTTTTTCTTTCAGCTTCTATTTTCTATTCTTTTTTTTTTTCAGTGAAAAACGAGTGAGAAAGAATCTATATAAGATTTAGGGCCCTTAAGAAATGAAAATCTCGGGATCCTTTTTCTCTCACACTGAATATTATGTAATTATATTCACTTATTCAATTTTTTTTAAATTGATTTTCATTTAATCTTTATGTAAGTTATTTCTAAATAGCAAATTTTGTCAAACCTAAATCAAGCACTTAATAGCACATCACTTTCTAAAAAGTTGAATTCAGTATATCGTGAAAATGTAAAAATATCTCAGGGAAAATTTACTTTTAAATATAACTGAAGTTTAAAAGCAATTTTAAACAAAATGGGCAAAAAGGAAATAACAAAACACAATCTAAATAATGTTTAATAATTGGATCGGACAGATTTTAATATAACTGAAATTTAAAGATAATTTTAAACAAAATAGCTATAAAAACCAGGAAATAACAAAACACAATTTAATAATGCTTTATAATAGGATGGGAGAAATTTATAATTTCAAAGCATCCTACTTTTTAGAATTATAGAATAATATATTAAATAATGTAATCTAAAATTATAATAAATAAAATAATACAAACTATAATCTTATAGTACATAAAATATAATCTATAAAATAATATAATCTTGCAAATGATAATTAGGTGATTTTGTAAATGATATTATTACAAAAGTGTTTCCTGAATACCTTTATTGAAAAATAATTGAATTTAATTGAATAAGTTCGATTGCACAACCTTTATAATTAAGTGAAAACACAAAATTAAATAATTTTTAAAATACTGAAAAAAAACAAAAAAAACATCGAAAGTTCTGAGCTTTTGAATAATTACCTACTTGACCAATTGAATTTTTTAGGCCCTGTATATAAGATACAGAGGGTAATATGCTTGCTTTATATCAACTTAAAATTATGATAGTTGAAGAAATGTTAAATAAGATATGAAGAAACAAGTTATTAGTAATACCCATCCTGTTTCTAAATTTTTAAAAGATTTTTTTTTTTTCATATTTGACTTTCACTTTCAAAACTTAAAATTTCCCTGAATACCTTTATTTAATCTAGCCAGTGGAGATAACTAGGCCGCTTTTCTTTTTCTCTCAATCAAATCATTTTAACTCAATTTTATCTCAACTTAACAACAACAATAAAAATAACTAAATAAATCCGCAAAACTTCATTACTTTTAAGAAAATTGATTTCTAACATTTCGAATGTACATAAAAGGCATCCACCCCTCCAAAAAAATTTACAAACTTTCAAAAAAATTCAAACAGATGAAAAAGATTCAAAAATTGACACATAAAAACACAACAAAATAAGTACTTAAACAACAACACAAATGTTGCACTTTAAAGGAATAACAGCATTTATTCTTTCAATTTCTTTAAGCCACTAGCAGTTTTATTTATCATTCAGTTATGGAATTTCTTATAAGTCATGAAAAAAAAACTATATATGTTTTGTGAAATTTTATTACATATTAAACGACTAAGCTTCCTGTTCACTGCCAACCCCACCTCCGGAACGTTCAAATGAAAGTAACAATGACAATAAATTCAATTTTATAGACACTATTAATGCATGGCAAAGATTAATCGCCGAATAGCTGGTCAATTATAACACGATAGATTCTATAAATTAAAATGAAATCGAAGATTGCAAATTTCAAGTTATCATGTGAGAGCATTATTATTTTTAAGTCATTATTTGTCTTAATTAATTTAAGTCATTAACCTGTTTAAATCGGTTTGAAACAATCACGAGACTTTTCTATCGATCCCTATCTCTATATTATATATATGATTTTCTTAAACTTTCATTTTTAATTTTTCTAGCTGACAAACAAAGTTTTGGAGCTCGACCGATTTTGAGATGAAATAACAGCGATGATGTCATAGTTCTACGTCAACCTTTTAAAAACGCATCTGCTGTCAAAGAAGCATGTATAATAATAATGCAATACTGGTAAAAGCAGGCAAAAAATATATGTGATTAAAAGATGATGAAAATTGCCATTTATTCTTTATTCATTGCCTATGCGATTTTGAGCTTCAATATTCATTGCCTACGCGATTTCCAGCTTCATAACCCCCTCACCAAAACAACATCATGTGCTCACACGATAATAATAATAATAAAAAAAAACTAACCAAAATAACATTATGTTATCACGTGATTAAAAAAAGGAATTGCAAAAGAAGAAGACTTTCAAGATTATATTAATATCACAGACAAATTTCTTAAATATCCACGCTTTGATCCTTGAGGTGGGTGAGACACGGGAAGATAAGCGCATTTCCAAAAATCTTCGTAATTCTTTGACCTTGTTTTGATCACAATTATATACTTTTTCCTTCCGTCTTTTTTTTTTCTCTTTTTTTTTCCCCCTTTCTTATTTGTGGATGTCGCGTCGTCTTCTGACTTTACTATTTTATCTCACAATTACATACCAATTTCTTATACGGCGTTTGCAAGTGGCAAAAACGCTTTCACGAGTGCCACAAAGATTATTTTATATAGTATCATTAAAATCTGACCGAGATTATCTACCGTTATTAATTTCAAAATGTTATCCAAAAACTCAATAACAAATAAAAAAGAATTGCTCTGAAGTATTTTATTGTGATTTAGAATCTTTTTCCCATAATATTACGAGTTATCCACACATTTTTCCCTTTCTAAGTCCGCAAATAATCCAAGTTCACCTTATTGTTAAATGCAAACATCTCCTCTTTTCATTTTTTTTCTCTCATCTATTTTGACTAAATAAGCGCATCCTGACGCATGAGCAATAGCGCTGAGAGTTTTCGAATCCGTGAATGAACAGTAGGTGTTGCCAACTCCTATAGCTAAATAACGATGTTTTCAAGAGCCGCAGAAAAGATTGTTTATAAGCATTATTGAAGAATATCAAATATCCTACTGGAGTCATTGATACATAACCAAAGATATAAAATAAATTACTTGCTTACATAAAACATCTCACTTATATACTACTTACATAAAATAAAGCCCCAGCAATTGTCGAAAAAGCGCCATTTTCCTCCCATTCTTTATAAATTATAATCTGTATACTTTCCAGTGAAATTTTACATTAAGAAAACAAATGCTGAAATTGTAAGTAAATTTAACTAATAATATTAGCACATTTTTAAACAAATATTTTATATTGTTACATACGCCTACGACAATTTGTTAACACTTATCATTCAAATTGCTTTTATTAATTTCATGATGCCAAACATTCAGATAATTACTGAATTATATAATTCATTGAATTATTAAATTAATTTTATTAAATTACTAAAATGAGTTCTGCAGTTAATTTTTGGTACGCTGAAAGTATTAATAGCTAAAAATAAAACCAACAATAAATCGAATAGAAAAAAAAGAAGGCCAAAGAAAAAGTGTATTACTATTGGAACTAAATTTTGATACATAATAAAATAATTTTGTTACTGTTGGAAATTTCGCTTTGAACGTTGCCACATTTAATTACAATAAAAGTGTTAGAACATATTTATTTTTAAAAAAAAACGAGATTTAATTAAGATTATTTATTATTTATCAAGCATGTATTTAAGTTACAATAATTGCTCATTATTTAACTAGCAATAAAATATATATTGAAACAAATCATAACACGCAGTTAATTATAAATTAATTGGTGTAGATGTTTTTGTTTTGTAACTAAAGTTTTTTTTTTAAATGTTTAACTAAATATATCTAGAAATAAAAAATGATTGAAGCCATTTAAATCCCTCATCTACGTATTAAATTAATCGCATGCAAAATATAATTCTGTCTAATAAATTATCGTTTGCTCCTAATAAAATCACAAAAAAAAAACAACATTTATATGCTGTAAAATATCTAAATCATTTTTAATTCAGCTGCATCCATAAATGAATAACATAATTTAATAGTTGCTTTCACTGTTTTTTGAAAGAAAATTGCCATTTTTCTTTTGAGATCATACAATAAAATATGCTGGTAGCTTTAGAAAATATCCAAATAATTCATGCACTTATAATTAACATAACAAAAGGTTGGAAAAAAATTATATTTAAGATCACACACACACATACACAAATAATATTCTGAAGACATATCTCTTACTATCTTTTTGTAGCATAAGATTAAAGTAAAATTACTGATTGAAAAAAACTGTCTGAGATATAATGATATTTTTTACCAGAAGAAAAATAAATAACTTAAAATTTGATGAAACCACGAAACGAATTTGACTTGAATCAACAATGAAATGTACTGTTGCAAATATTATCTAGAAATATTTTTACATTTATTAAAATTAAGGACAAATTTCTCAATCGGAATATCGGAAAAGATTTTTTAAATTTTTGAAACGACGCAGAAAATAATTTTGTGTGATAATATTTCCAAAAAGTTGTGTTTAATTAAATTGATTAATTTTTAATTAATTAAATTAGAAATTTTAAGAATCTGAAGACTGAAAGTTTATGGAACGAAAAGAAACACTTACTTTTCTCCCGAGTAAAATCAATTTGCACCTCTTCTTAATGGTGCCCAGGGGATTTGGCTCTTATGGTGCTGTCCAGATGTCTATGATGGAGTCACAACGGATGACAAGTGTATTCAATTCGATCCTATTCAAAATTTAATAAATCGGGAGATAAACGAATTTCGAATTTTCAATTTCTTTCAAGCCTGCAGGACTAAAGTCTGACGAGAAAATGGCAGTTTCCCATTGAATGACAGGCGTCTCACAATTATCGTACCCCTAAGTCAGAAACACCTAACAGTAAAACTGTCCAACTATTCAATAAATTATTTCTATAGAGTCCTGAGGAGCACTTTCTTGAAGCAAAAAACTATACATCCGGGTTTTTTTTTCAATAAGAATATACAATATTTTACAGTTAACACTGCACCTAGGTTATTATTATCTTTAAAGTTATTCTAAGTCTTATCAATGACGAATTTCGGTATTTTGGAGTTCTAAGCAGTGGACTTTGTGAAGCTTTTCTTTTAATAAAATGTCAGTTTAGTTTCAAATTTCAACTTATTTTTAACATGTTAAGGTTTTATTTTAGATTAAATTTCTATTTTATTAACTATGAGAAGAAGTTT
Source organism: Argiope bruennichi (assembly GCF_947563725.1). NCBI lineage: Eukaryota > Metazoa > Arthropoda > Arachnida > Araneae > Araneidae > Argiope > Argiope bruennichi. Next base: position 61,277,228 of record NC_079156.1, on the reverse strand, counting down.
GTTTTTATTTATTTATTATGACCCCCCCCCCCGATTGGCCGGCATCCATTGTATTGAAGAAGGCTTCTGTGTTTATAAATATATTTACAGAAAATTAATCCGAAAAACAAAGATCCGATGCAATGGTATGTTGTAAAAAAGTTCAGCAGGCCCAATAATAAACAATGACGCTTTATTTTACAAGAAAACGCGTAAACATAGATAACAAGATATAACCGAAGCATACACAATAACTGCTGCGCACAAGCAGCAAATCGGCAATAACAACGGCCTCCACAATTGTAATAAGCAAAACTCTCAGAGAGAACCCGCAGGAAGAGAGGTTTCGCACGACTATTTAAGCCTCTTGAATCGTCTGCTACTTTCAACTACTGAGCTGAATTCAACTGCCGACTCGCTGTTGACTCAATACTCGACTGGTTGAATTCGATCCTTCAGACTTTCATAATTACTATGATAGGGCAAAGAAGTTCCTAGATTAACTGACATAACTCATATCCTAATAGAGCTATCATCAGGTTCTTGTAGTTTCTCAATTTCCTTGTCAAAGTCCCCAAATTCACCATTACGATGTTAAAATAGTCGCAAGCGTTCACTGCCCCAGTGTCTATTACTATCTGTAAGAAACCATCTTCCTTACAAGGAGACTTACTGTTTGAGGAATCAATATCACAAATTCATAATAATATTCTAATAATAAAATATATAAGAACTTGATCAATTATATTTGAGGAATTATTTAAGATATCCCAAAATTTTATAATTTGTGGAATTTCTATTTTACGGATTTGTAATACGGATTCTTTTTTTTTAATTTGACAACTAGAAAACTAAAGTTCTTTAACTGAATTATTGACGGCCCCTCTCAGCCTAGCATCCTTATCAGCTACCTAGTCTGTATAATCAGGAATATGTTATTGAGTCATGTTATATATCTATACTTATAATAAAGCTCAATGTGTGTGTGTGTGTGTGTGTGTTGGCGCTCTCCAGGCCAGGTCATTTGACATACAGCTATCAAATTTGGTACATGTATACCTTAGAGGTCGGGAATGTGCACCTGGGGTCCCTTTTTTTGAAATTTTAATTATTAATTAAAAACTAACTTTCCCGCCAAAAAAATCTTCCATTTTCCCCACCGCCAAATGAGTAAGGTTTCAATTTCTTTTTTCTCCCAACAGTAATGAGACTAGGGTTAATATTTTTCGGCGGATTATTTTAAACGAATCTGTTTATTTTCTTAATGTTTTATGCATTTAAAATTAAACTTTGTTAATTAATCCATGTTTCAGATTCATTCTGAAGTACTTTTGAATTAAAATAACACAGAATAAAGGAAATTAAAAATGTATAATCTGCATAGCGTTACCCCAACTGGCGTAGAAAAATTCACGCATTTGCGTTACCTAACTGGCGAAGAAAATTCACGCATGCGCATTGTTCTGATTGTTGTCATGACAACCACTTTCAACGGATGGTTTAAATTATTTTTAGGTTAGTTGCATGCTTTTGTAAGTAAATTGTATTTATGTTAGTTATGTATATTTTTTGTATATGCTTATAGTTTTAAGTACATCGTTTTTTAAGTAGTTTTTTTAAACCTGTTTTAGACCGATTATTTTAAACGATTCATTTTATTTTCTTAGTGTTTAATGCATTTAAAATTAAACATTGTTCATTAATCGATCTGTTCATGATGAATCTGAGAAAATTTTGTTGACAAATTCTTGAGATATTACATAAATTAAGAAAGATATTCTTTAGTGCCCATAAAGTTTAAACGCTCAGTGACTCTATTATCAGTAATCATATTATTAAAAAAATGCTTTGTTTCAGTAAAAAATATTATTATATTAATTGCAGATTAATCATTTACACTTTAATTTAAAGCATAAATTCTACGAGGGGTAACAGAAAATGAGAGAGATACATATCACGTTATGACTGAAGGCCTTTATAATATTATGAGTGAATTATATGACTATCAAAATTTGAAGTTTTAAAATATTTTGCTGAAGAATCTATTAAAGTTGGAATTGCATAAAATATTTAATTATTAAAATTTTAATGAACATTAAGATTGGCGAACCGGCTGGTCGCCAAAGGCGGCTAGTATTTCTCATAAAAGCGAAATTTCAGAAGTTTTTCACATATTCCTTAATTCCAGGGTTGGAATAAAAAAAAAATCAGGAATTTCAGTTATATCCGAACCTTAATCAATCATGGACTAGCAATATTTTTTATTCAAGTAATCGGAACAGCATAAATTTCACAAATAAGCAAATAATGATAGCAAATACGACTCCACTGAAGTATTTATATTAAATTTATTAATAAAAAAAAGCATCAGCCTAATTAGTACAACTACGGTTTAGAATTTCATTTGCTAGTTACAGCCAGTTACACACACACACACACACACACACACACACACACACACACACGCACACGCACACGCACACGCACACGCACACGCACACGCACACGCACACGCACACGCACACACACACACACACACACACACACACACACACACACACACACACACACACACACACACACACACACACACACACACACACACACACACAGGGCCCAATGTGGAATAACAAAGCATGCCTTTTCTCTCTTCCTTTTGAAATACGAATTCACATCTTTTTGAAATGCTTTTACCTCATATATTTCATGTTTGAAAGTTAATCGTAATAGACTTTTCATTCACTTCTTCTTGTATAAGTTGTCCAAAATTTTGTACAGTAATATGATATTTCCAATGAGAATAGAATATTTTAATAATTTAAGAGCTCTTATCATTTAATATATTAATTTTGCTAAAATTCATTTCATAAAAGGGAAAAGGACACCGTTTGGATAAAAATTTACGAAATACTATTTTTGAGAATCCATAATATTGGTTTTGATGAATTATAAAATATATTATAAGACAATTACAGGGAGTGGTTCCTTCAAAATTTTCTCACATACCTCCTCCCCCCATAAAAAAGTTACTCCCCTCCTCGCATAAAATTGTGGTTCTTGGACAAAACTGACATTGTGCCACACGAGTGTTCCGATTTTTATTTTCAAAATCTCACAAGTGAGCAAAATGTGTGGCAAGAAGTATATTGAAGAAAACCGAGTTCGGATGTCGGATGCCCTTTCACCGACACTTTCAAAATGAAATTTGATACAGAATTACAATTTTAGCATCAAGATTACATACCAGATTTCAATTATTTGTATTTTTCAGTTTTCAGTTTATTGAGATCGACCAGATTTGTTTCAAAATTTGAAAATATTTACACATCAGATGCTGAAACTGTGTACTTATAAGGCATTTACAGCCTTATTATATGTGAAGGGAGGACAATAAGACCTTTATAAGAAGAGAATATGAGAAAGTTTCGGTGACCAGTCCTGCCAGTTAAATAGGAAATAATTTATTTAGGAAATAATTATTTTTTTATCAATAATCATGCAATAGTATAAAGAAATAAGGCAATATGTACAGTTAAGAAAGAAATTCTCGGATATTGTGTGAAAATTAAAATATACTATGGATGTGATTAAGATTTCAATTAAATTTTGAATGTTTACTTAAAGCATTTTCATCCGAATTTTATGCCTTTTACAAATGTATTTTGCCATCCATATTTTTGCTAAAAATGAATTAAATTAAAAAATTCAAAAGATTATAAAAAGACAAAAATTTTAAAAAAATTATTCCGAGAATAGGAATAATATTAATGTGAATTGGAATATTTACTATTCTACTAATATATTAACCCTTTAAAGGGCCATTTTTTTTTCTAGTCATATCATGTTAAATATTTTTAGGCTTGAAATTAGAATAAGAAAAGGGTTTCATTTAGCTTATTAGATAAATTTAATTTGATTAATTAATTAATTTGGTTAATTAATAATTAAGTAACAAATCAAGACACATCATTTTGTCTGAGATAAAGAACTGAAGCATCTAAGTTTCTGACTTACTAAAAAAAGTTGTCAGAACTTATGCCATCCTACATAATTTCATACAAATATTGATAAATTTGGTGGGAAGCATACTTCCCAAGGCCCTAGAAAGGGTTAAATGATATATTACAGATTCTGCACTTAGAAATCCAGAATATTAATAGAAGGTAATTTTTTTCACATTGAAATCTTTGATGACTGTTTAGAATATTATAAATTTAAAGCAAATCAGCTGGATTTATATAGTCATTTCATACAGTGTAGCGGCGCTGAGAGTATTGAATATTTGATTTCTGAAAAAGACTGAAATATTTAAAAAAAAAAATCAATATGAGTATTATCAGACTAAAAATTGGATGATAATGAATATATATATATATAAAAAAAAACGTTTTTATTAATGCATTAGAAAAGAAAATTAGTTTTTAAAATCTGAAATCTAAAAATCATGAAACCTTTGGAGTTCAAAAAACAGTAGAAGGTTATAAACTCACAATGAATTATTTTCTAAGAAAAAAATCCCAGCATTCAATATATAAAAAGTAAAATAAATGATGAATCTGATGACTATTACAATTTACTGAATACGTTTTTATACAAGCCACAAATTTTTACGAATTATGTTTTGGCCTCCAGATTTTCTGATGATTATTACTTTTTACTAAAAATGTTTCTATCCAAATCTCATATTTATACGAATTATTTTTTGGCGTCCAGATTTTTGATTAAAAAAACTTTTTCTTTGCAATGCACTGATAAAAGTGTTTTAGTAAAAAATCTTTTATATTTATAATTTTTAATAAGTTAATAAAAAAAGAAACCACTTAAGAGATTAATAACCTAAATAAAATCCAATTTAACAATATTTTGTGTTAAAATTTCGATATATTAAAAATATAAAACAAAGACGAAGATCTTGTAATAGAAGTCCTATGTAATCTCTATAATCTGCAATCTTTATAACCTATCTGCCTATATAATTATTAGTTATTACGTAGGCAAACAAATATTGCTCTTGTTGTACACCCAGGAGAGAAAAAAATGGTTCATCTATCTCCTAAATTTCTCGGTATTGTAAAAAAAGAAAAAAGCAAAAAAAGAATGATTTATAATAATATTTGGAACTCGCCGGGTAAAAAAAAATCTCCCTTAATTTCTCATAAATTAAAACTTTAAATGAATTCCTTTAAGCTACGTCTCTTCTCTGTTTTTTTTTTCCTCAAATACAAATGGGCATTTAGAAAAAAAATATCTTTTTTTTCCCTCAAAAATTATTCGTTTTTTAGCAAATATTTTTCTACGCTCATCAACCTTTATCATTAAAAAAATGTATTTCATCAGATAGATAGATATATACGAGGAATCTCTCTTTTCATTGGATTTTTTCGAGAAAAACCAGCTTGTATTTGTGCAACACGTGCGAAGAAAAATAAATTACACAACAAAATCAGCTCTAGGCAAAGGGGAAAATTCCCACGTGTGTTTACGTTGTGATAGTAGGGGTCAATGAATTGCAGCAGTGATTTATAAGGCAGCAGGGTGAAACGACGTATAAATCTCAGTGCTTTGCTCTGTTCTTTGAGGATTAGAAAAAACGCCTGTCTAGGCGGCTATTATCTTATTAACAAAAACCTCTAATATTATTGTCACAGATTTATTAGCGAAAGCTCTAGTAAAAAATCTCACTCACATTGACAAAGCTTTGAAAAAAAAAAAAAAAAACACCGGCGGGAGTGTCATTTCAAAACTTTCTCGTATGCTCTCTAAGAAAGTTGCAATCCCCGAGAATGTTTAGCATGGCATTAGTGCACAATAATCATAAAATATTAATATTTGGCCTGAATCTAACTTTTTTTCTTAATCTCTCGTGTTATTGTTGGCTAGTATTTTGGCGATAAATCCTTGGCATGCCGTTAATATTATCTGAAAATCGAATTTATGCTTTAGACACGTTTTCCTAAAGCGACTGAAACAAAAACTTGACATAAAACTGTACTTGTAGCCACAAATTCCCATACCAAATTTGATATAGTTGTCATTGCATTTTTGAATTATTGCGTGAGCATGTTTCTGAAAGTACAGACCGACAGACAATCAACCCGTTGTCGGATCTGGCTCAAACAAAGGCGACTACACAAAGGTACCTACCTACACTACAGATATTAAATCTGTGAACCGAATTTTATCTATCTAGATCTATGCGTTTTGTAATTAACTTTTATTCGAACAGCCGGACAGACAGACTTCTGAACAAATTTTACTCAAAATTTGATAGAAATCAGCAAATTTTGTCTAAAGACTGTATACCTAATTTCAACCATATAGCATAAAGCTTTGTTGAGTGTCTCAAACAGCCAGACAGACATTTTCTAAAAGTGTCTCTCTCGAACTCAAAGAGGTCTATAAAGTGGAGATTTATCAAAATCTTGAGTTCGAATTTTTTGGCGAGTATTATACTTTCTCTATACTACGTATACGAGAAAATAATAAATTATTAGTAATACACTTTAGATGAAATTATATAGTAAAGTTAAAAATTTTATTTTCTTGCAGTGGAATATCTATTCATAATGTAAACGTACGCTGAAATCAAAACTAATCACTGAAATGAATCAAAACTTATCACTGAATAAATAAAGATCCACTAACAGAAAAAAATAATTGCAATGCCAAATACAAAATAAAAACAATGCTAAAAAGAAATAATCGCAATAACCTCCAATTGGTGTGAGTATATTGTGAATAGGTATAAATAAAAAATAATGAAGATATTGCAGACATCTGCTCACTAACTTTTGCAACAATCCAGCATAAAAAGATGTAAATGAAATGAGAAGTTTACGATCTGTAAGTCTACGAAATTATGATAGCTTATTTTTATTCATGCTTAGGTTTATTCGTACACTGATAAATCAATAAACATTAAAAAAATTTGCATCATTTGCTAGACGCTAAAACAGAAGTTCCATACCAGATTTCCTGGACATTTTCATATTATATATGCCCAAACTAATGCATGTAGCATACGGTTTGTGAATGTACAAATTTATTTTACAAAGTCGGCGGAATTATTCTTCCCTAGACTTTAACATATACTTTTACTTCGTGGCGTATTTTATGTTTCGCTTCGTCTTCTAGTGAAGAGAATAGAGTTTGCATTTTGTAATATTCTCATAGAACTTATTGAGATTAAAATTTATGTAGATCTACAGTTCTGGTGATAAAATTTAATGCCTCATTTCTCTGTACATGTTTATTTTTACGCCTCTCCCCCCCCCCCCTCCTGTTGATTTTCAAATTACATTAAGTTTCATTATACATAAGATGCCAAGAAGCTTGTATTCCCGGGCTTACTTGGCTATTTTCAGATATGAAAAAGAAAGCGTTTACTTGGTTTCAGAATATGTGGTACTAGTATAGATTTGGGTGCCCCTTCGATTGGCCACAAATTTCAGCGATGAAGCACTATTTCTGGTTTCCATAATGTTTTGTTTTCATTGACGTTACTGTTGGGTTACCGACCGAAAATCCACTTGGCGTTAAAAAAATTGCCAAAAAAACCAAGGGGCGCTCAATTGTAAACTTTTATCGAAAATGTCAATATCCCCAATAAAAAAAAAAAATTAAATAATGTTTTTTTTTTCTCTCTTTAAGATTTCAATTAAACTTGCAATGGACATTATTTTTTTCTTCTTAGCAAAAGTTATTATTCGTAGTCTTTTAATGTCAAACATTCTTTTAATTCATGTATTAAAAAATATTATTTCTTGTAAATTTTTGAAATTTGCTTTGCATTTCGAAGATAATTTTAAAAGGTATTTTTTTTTTTTTTAAAAAAAGGAAGAATGTCGAAAGAAAAGCTTAAAAGTAGACAATTAGCCATTTCAGTCAAAAATGTTTTTTTAATGCAATTTATAAATTTAAAAATGAAAGGAAGAAAGATACTCCCTAGAAAACGACCTAGTTATAAAACAAATTAACGTAAACTTTGAATCTTAATTAAGGAAGAGATTTACAATGAAAACTATAACACAAAAAGTAAACAAAAACAGTCGATACTCTATTTACTGAAGTTAATCTGATTGGAAACAAGACTGAAATTTACTTACCACTTTACTAGCTTTAATATAAAACTGCAATCCTGCTTCTTACGGGCGTTATATATATAATACATTTTCCATAAAAGTTCTTAAACTTTTGTAAAGATTAAAAACGGATCAATTGTAACAGGTTCTTGAAATTGCAGTCTTCTTCATATTGTATCAAATGAAGTTTGAATTTAAAAAAAAAACTCCATTGTCATTTTTACACGCTCTATAGTGTTATTCATTTCATTACAACACTTTATTTACAGTATATATCATGTTCTGCTGGACATTCAGAAATCATAATTTATCTACTATGTGATGAAATTTCAACAGTTCTTACTTTCCTCAATAGCTTTCATATTTTCCAGATGTTGCCATTTTCCCTCGCAGACGATTTGATTAAAATTTCAAAAAATCAGAAGATATCAGAAAAAAAAAAAAAAAAGGTAACAAAAATTTTGTTATTTAGAAATTGCGTTCCATAATGCGGAGAGTAAATAGCAAGTAAATGTTGATCAAGATTCCGTAGAAAATTTCTTTAAATATATGTTCAATAAAGACTACTGTGATTTAGATTGTCAGATTAATGTCTGGATTTGAAGCTAGACGAGGACTAACTACATAGAGACACCAGGAAATTTTGATTCCGTTTCAGAATTTTATGACACAACATGAGGTTATTCGACACATAGCAATCTATTTAACACGCCCAAATCGCAGATGCAATCCCAGACCTTGGTGAATTGAATTTCGAACCCCTTGAGTTTAGTTTAGTTACATTAATGTCCCATTTGAAAACCACTTTTAGAACTATTTTTGGAATGGGTTTCGTAAATTTGAACAATGATCAGATAACGAACAAGGCATCTGAAGTGGCAGTTCCATAGCACATCAACAGGAAGCGGATCGTCAATTCGATCCTTAATGGAATCTGATTTCGTACCCCAAGCCAAGAACTTATGACTAGCCATCGCGGTCCTGTGGTCCTCGCAATCTTGAAGACAAAACCTTATTATGGAATCAATGCCTAGTATTCAGTTAGATTAGTAAAATTAACACAAAATACTGGAGTTTCACTGACACTTTTAGCCATAACTATAATTTTGACAAATTTTTAGATTATTTATCTTTCCAAAAGATTTGCTTTTCTATTTGATATACAAAGACATAAAATAGCGTTAAGTTTAAAAGCATCTGCAATTAAAACTAATGAGCAAACTGAAATGAAATTTCATAATACACTGTGAAAGACACAGGCAGGAAAAAAAGTACTAGAAATTTCCGATGAATTTTCTAGTATTGAGAAAACCAGAATACTGAACATGAGGCAATCTCACTAACATTGATTAATCAGATTAATTTCTGCATGTTTTCATATTGTATTTACTATTTTCATGTTCATTACTTTTTATTGTAGTGCTCATACATATTCATTTATGTATCAGCATTTTTTTTTTTATTAATCATTCAACATTAATGAAATTCTGTATAATCAATTTTCCATGAATTCTTTGTAACTTGTTTCCATTTCGATAATGTCAGAATGTTTCCAAAATTAATGATTTTTTTTATAATAATTTTTTCCCAGAATTATTTACCTCAGCCTGTATATGAAATTTGGTGCTCTTCTATTCACTATTTTAGCTGCAGTTGCTAGCAAACAGCTAATTAAAAGCATTTTATAGTTGTCCTACACTTAATCTTTAAATTAATAGAGAATTTTCTAATTATAACAAACATGGTATCATTCATTTTATTACAGATAAGAATTTATAGTCTTATTAAATTTGTGATATTTTAATCCTATACTTCAGTCATGCATATTTGAATTACTGACCTTATTTATAACGTATATGATTCTATAAAAAAGATTTTAATTCAAATTCATGAATAAGATCTTCGCCTGATTGAATGGTATAGTTCATCTAATAATAATTTTAGATCCATGTGTATTCGATTTAAAGGAAGAACAAAAGAGTGAGGTGAAATGTCAGCTGCATATTCATCGGAGCTACACTTTAATAGGTACAGAATAAGAACCAAGATAGCAGACACAGTACAATATTATTTTAATATCTGATAGATAAATTCTAGACTTCAATACTGATAGTATTGCATAAGAATTTCAAGCTAAATGACTTTTTCCTATGGAATTAATTCTATTTATCTGCTGGCATACCTTCAAAATTTAGATTGTAAAAAATAATAAAATGCTTAAAAAAATACATAAGCAAGGGTGGAAAACATATCCAGCCTTTTGCAGCCCTAGGCAATGCACACCATAAAAACCCTCTTTAAATTCATTTTAGGTTCTCATTTCAAAACTGAGTATGCTAACTTTAGATTTAAGCAGATGCTTGAAACCTAACAGCAAAATCAATGTAACGAAATAGGTAAGAATTAATTTTATAAAAAAGTATTTATAGTTAAAATTATTTATATTTTTGGTATACACAAAATTTGCACTTTTTTAAATTTGTATTTTGCCACTAGCCCCACCCCACCCATTCAATTTGTGGTCTTATGCAGCTGCTTAATCAGAAAATTCATTACTAAGCACAACTTTATTTCCTCCACAGAATGTTTGAGTAGACAACGCAAGTTATTTTCAAATATAGTATGCCATAAAGTCATGATAATTACACATAGCATGTAAAATATAAACATCAATAGATTTGGGAGAAATTTAATATATATATTTTTTTACATTGTGATAAAAATAACTTCATGAGAAGTAATATTGTATCTGTATGGATATTGAAGAGAACACAGATGTTTATAATACAAGAGCATTGACAGAAAAAACATCATAGATTGTTTTCTTTATTTGTAAATAATTTTCTGCCTGCATTATTTTCAGTTTATTTTCCCACTGCGTTCTACAGAATATAGATTTCTAAACAAATATTTAGTGTACCCATTAAGGTGATAAGGCCAATCCATGCAAAGATGCAACTCGATTAAGTTGAAATTAATCTCTGTATCAATAAGAAACCAATTTATCTTTCAGTGTTATTTATGACTTTTAAAAAAATATATATATTTTTAAAAAAGCACATTTTTAGTTAGCTTGGATGTACGAGATTATATATGTGATATATAATATAATAATTATATATATTATAACTTTGTTTTTATGTATTTATTTTGAAAAAAAAATTATTCTGTTAATTTTTTATATAATAATAATTTTATATATAATAATTTTGTTTTTATGTATTTATTTTGAAAAAAAAATTATTCTCTTAATTTTTAAAAAGGTTTAATGATATGAATATGAAATAATATTAAAAATGTTCTGAACAGAGTTATCCAGAAATTCAGAGTAACTTTAAAAATCAAATGGCTGAAGATAGAAATATGCTTATAAAAAGAGAGAAATGGTACTGAAATTTGCTATCATAAAACTGGAATTTATTTGCTATCATAAAACTGGAATTTATTCTGCAATTAGTAGAATGATTCACTGCAAAAGGAGAGGGGTGGGGAAAGCTTCTAAATATTCAAAGCATCATTCTTTAGTCAGATTGATTATTGCATGAATAAATACATGTGTCAGGAAAGAAACTATACTTTTTGAGCTTTACACATCCTGATATGACAGAACATGAACAAAAATGCTGTCTACTGCTGTGAAAAATATTCTTCCTCATCTGACAACTGAACTTCTTTAACTGGATGATAAAATGAACTAACATAAGTCGTTATATTGATCAATGTTTTTCCTATATAATTTGATCTTCAGTAGCTGTAGATTTATCTAAGAATTAAAACTAAATAAATTAATTCAAGTTTAACCCTTAGCGTGGCAAGATTGCTTTTTTGAAGAAAAGCAAAAAAAAAAAAAAAAAATGTATATAGGTAATTATTTTTTTTATATTATATATATATATTTTTATTTTATAGTGGTAGTATATTTTCACAAAGTTGTATGTATGGTATACAATACAAAATGAACACAAGGGTTAAAAAAAGATTTCACTTCTAACTTTTCCCAAGGGGGGGGGGAAACTTTTATTTATTTTTATTTGTTTCTGAATAATTGAATTTTAAATGTGATATAAACCTTTGCAATGCTCACATTAATGAATTTGATTTTGTGAAAATGTTTTAAAAAATAACAAAGCTATAACCTATGATTTCTCTGAGTAAGAAAATCATGTACTGTAAATTTTTAAATGAAACAAAGCATTATGCTGCAAGCATATAAATTTATTTACATTGTCTACAAATTGAGCCAAAGTGAGTACTTTGACAACAAATTTATACAAGGGTTAATATAATTGTTTCAACTCAACATTGCCCTTTACAAATTCAATGCTTTCCTCACTTGCAATGCTTTCTTTTAAAACAATCTTTTTTTTCAATAAATAAATACTTCTTTTATTGGCAAATTCCATTTTAAGATGTATCAATTGAGTTATTGTACAATTATTCATTTTATTTATTTATCACAATCTACATGGCTGGTTATTAATTTCAATTTCATTTACTTTTTACATATATCACATTGTTTTGACTGAAACTGTTTTCTTCTTTGATAATAAAAGAAGTTAAAACACTTTGCAGCACCTGAATGTACAGTTTTTTTACTTTTTCTTTTTAAACTCGGTTTCTTGGCGGCTGTAGATTTCATATATTTTCAATGTGATCAATCTCACCAACATTCAACCGGTCAGGGTTTGACTGGACAGTAAAACCAAGCATTGAACTATCTAATTTCTGCATCTTGCCTTTTTTCTTTTTGCTTTTCCCTTTCATATTCGAGCCACCATCATTTTCGTTAGTTGTTGGCGTTGGATTTTTATTTACAGTAGGTGTGATGGCTGGTGCTGGTCCCCATAATGTATTATCCTATTAAAAAATTATTACAATAAATAAACAAAAAAAAAAGCGAGAATATTTGTAGCACATTTTATAAATGCACATGCAATGAAGAAAAAGATTATGAAAAAATTGCAACAATATTCTATTACAAGAAATTTCCTCAAAAAATATTTTGGTAACTCTACATACTGATCAAAATCTTATTTAGAACATTAGGGCATCCAAACAATGACATTATACCCTTCTTTTCCCTGCTATCAATTGTAAAATTTATAAAACATTAAGTGAAAAGTATTCTATTATAATTGTTGAAACTGAAACTCCTAATAACAAAATTGTTGAAAAGATTTGTTTTAAGAAAAGTATTTTTATACTAACAATATAAATATTGTTTTAATGAATCTACTGCTATAAAAATTCCAAATATTATTTTTAAAACAATTCTTGATCTATTTATATTTAACAAAAACAAACGTACAAATACATAACATACAAATATAGAATGACTTAACCTGGGTTCTGTCTTTATGTGTTTAAAATTTCACTTTCTTGTGAATAAAACTTAACCAAACATGAAACACCCAATATTGTTATTTTAAACAATTTCAGACCATTTGAATGACCAATCAATGGGTGGTGTTTATGTCCAAACCAATTTTGACAACCTTAAAATAATAAGCTGAAAACTTTCAGGACTTGGTCAGTCTTAGTTGCAGAAATATGTAATTAAATAGTTAATTTTAATATAAATGATTAATAAGACCAGATACCAAATAAAAAATAAGACTTCACAATTTATTTCCAGGATACCAATAGATTCAAAAAGCATAAAAGAAAATTATTTGCATACATTTATATAAAATAAGCATATGTCTCTAAAGACTTACAAATTAATTACTGGAGTGTATAACATGTAATATTTTATATAATATATCAAAGATAGAGCAAAATGCATATTGAATAATGCAATGAAGAAATAAGCAATTCTTTTACCTCAGATGGTGCTTGCTTTGCTTGGTTACGATACTTGCTTCTTTTTTCTAAAAACTGCTTTGCAAACTCCCTAGGCTCCTTGCCCTCTCCAAAATATGATTTCACATAATCGTACACCTGCAATATTAAAAGACAAAGATAAATTTAATATTTTTTTAATAAAAAAACTGTAATTGAAATAAGAATATTTCATAAGGCACATGCAAAATAATTTACTTTAATCTCCAAATCATTACAGTACATTCTCGGTCTGTTACATTATTTAAATTCAAATCTTAAAAATTGAAACATAAGGCAGCATTTTATTGTTATTAATAAAAAGATAAATGTATACATTGAGATCACAAATATAATATTTTATGAAATTCAAATTTTAATTGTTGTAAATTATACAAGATGATTTTTAAAAAATATATATGTTGGACCATCAAAATAAAGCTATCCTGAATGAAGTAGTGCTCTTTAAATATAATTCATTCTGTACTTGAAGACAAAACTATAATAAAACATTTGAAAAATATGTTTGGAGTTAAACTGGTTCCAGATATATGCATATTCTTTTTAATGGACTTCATTTACCAAGATATCAGATCGAAAGTGTACTAATGAACTGTTCTGCTAACTCCTAAGAACTGACAACTCATCCATACATATTCACATTATAAATTATGAATAATTAAACATCAAGTTTAATTAAATGACTCTTTGTGTCACCACACACATGTAATTTTCAGTGAAGCAAATGATTTTTTATATTGACTGACAATAAAATAATAAAAAAATGACCTACAAAATTTATTACCATCATATAATTTAAGAATACTAATTTGCATCTTACTTTTTAAGTATATCTTTAACTTATAACCAGTTGTGCATTAATAAAAATATATCTATTTTGCTTTGGGTAATCTTAAAGGAATGCCTTTGCAATATACTTCATTTTTCATGAGCAAGATGATTTGGGTATACAATAAAAATTATAACCTTTTACAGTTATAAAATTTTAATATCTAAAAAGAATTATAGCCATGTATTTTTTCCCCTTCATACATAACATATCATTGAAAGATATGACAGCGAATTATAAAAAACCTTCTACCATTTAAAATGTTACAAAAATCTCACCTTTAAATCCTTTCTTACTAATACAAGGTAAATATGATCAATTCATGTAAAAGAACCAAAATTTCAAGTTTAGTTAAATTTACCTGGGAATTACTTTAGGATAATTTTCCAAAAAATTCAACTGAAGCGAGACAATGAAGACAATAAACTATTTAAATGAGTACATTATATATTTCACAGAAATTTTTGTCTCTTATTTTAATAAAATAACAAGAAAATATGTAACAAGCCCAACAGAAATTAGATGATAAAGATTAACCATTTGATGATAAAATCTGATATTTTACAAAATGTGTAAGTCTCCTTTTATTAAGGAGTGTATTTATTTATAAAATGCCATAATAATTAGCATTTCCTTTAGATATTATATCAGTTTCAGAAATCAATAAAGAAAAACTGCAAAACAAAATAAAAAAAATTCATAACTGCAACAGAGGAAATGTATTCAACACATACCTCATAAGGAGATTCAATGTCTTTTAAGAATGCAACAAAAGTAGGAACTGAAAAATAAAATACTCATTGATACATGAACAAATGAAAAATACATTCCTTCAAAGAATAGGGAATAGCAAAATAGTGAAACTAACCATCTACAGATGAGGGCATGGACGAGATTGCTTCGGTACACCACTTAGTGAATTCATCGGTGGGCTTGTGATGAGACACAAATAATCTTGTCACAGCATCCTGTAAGGAAATATATAACATAAATCGTTTAAAAAAGTTTTTATTAGTATATTAAAGAGTATAAGCTAATTAAAAAAATATAAATGTAAAAACAAAATATTATCGAAGTTAATAGAAACAATCTAAGCAGTCTGAAATTTTAAACACATTTATAATACATTTTAAATTCTTTAGAAACGATTTTTTTTTCATAATGTTAATAAGAGGAAATTTTTTTATTTCATTACATGATTTTTATTTTATATAAATGTATCCAGAAAAAATGAATTTATTTCTATGAATTTTAATAAGACAAATTTCAATTTTTTTCCCTAACGATAATCAATACGGGATAATTTCTTTACAATTTGATTTGCAGTACCCTCAAATTTTTATGATTTTATTTTGACAGTCATATTTTTAAACAAAAAAGCTTATTTTTTATTTTTGGATCATTAAAATAATTTTTTCCCCTCAAAATGGCATCATAAGGTGTATTTTATGTGGAATCAAATTTTAGCTAAGATTAATTGATATTTAAGTTCTAAATACATTTTCATGGGTAGGCCACAACTGCAGCATATTTCAAAAACCTAATACATCAAGAATTGAAAGAAAATCCAATACAAAAATATATTTTTACAAACATGAAATATTTCAAAAGCCAAATAAAACTATATATTTTCATGAGATATATATCATGAAGGATTTTTAATTATACAGCATTTAAATACAATAAACTCACCTCATCTTTTTTGGCTCGGACATTTTTACCCTTGTTGCTACTAACATTGGCAGGTTGCACAGGATTCGCTAAAGCAGGGAAGGCACTGTCACTGGAACTGAAACATAAATAAGTTAATGAAACATGCCTACATATTCAATATTTAGAAAACTAAACCTGTTTAACTAATACTGTTGTTAATTTATATGTAACAACTTATTACATATAAATTATTTAAATAGCTATTTTTCTAAAGAGCTATATTCTAATTCAGAGCACATTAACTATTACATTCAAACCACCTCCTTTCTTTACAGATATGTATTAAAAACAATTTAATCATATCCTTAATAGTTTAAAAAAGTATTAAAGATAAATTTTAAGTGAGCTACGAACAGTATTAATTAATTTAATTAAAAATGTTTTTATTATTAGTTTTAGGATATATTAAGTAATAAACAAATTTCTCATTTGGAACAATTTCTTTCAAAATAACTACAAGGCAAAGTTCATTTCATTTGAGTTTACCTGCTTTTGTTTGAGCTTCAAAAGCTCATTACAAATGTACTTTCAGTTTTTAAGTGAAAATTAAATTGCTGGCCATGAAATAACTATGTATGAATAGTGTGCACTGAATGCATTAATTTAACAGCCAACCTGTAACAGATATTTAATGGCTAATGCATATATGATTCTGAAAATTGATTTTATTTAAAATATTACATAATGTAGCTACTCATAAAAATTTTCTTTTCTTCAGTTAATTTTTTTAACTACATCAAAAAGTATTTCAAAGTACACAAGAGTAATTAGTTTTCATCAATTGTAACTAAAATAACAGTACAAGTAAAATTCCTTTGATGGCATTTTAATCAAGAAAGTTGAAATAAAACAGACATGAGATTTGCTGCCTGAAGCGATTTGTGATAGAAAATGTTATTTCTCTACTTAGCAGTCTAGTCCAACATGAAAACTTATAATAATCATTTTATAATTATCTGACATGCTGATTTATTGAAAATTGATACTAAGATCAAGAATATGCACTCAAGGGTGTTAACATCATTTTGATATATAAAAATAAGAGTTGTGCTTAATTTGAAATTTCATGAAATACATTTCATCATTTATGCTTATATAAGCTTTAAATAAATATATCCAAATGACGAAAATGGTAGGAAGAATGTTATGAAAATAGTTATATTCCAAAAAACTTTTTTTTAAATTTTTTTTTTAAGAAAGATTTTCAAGACAAGTATGAAGACAAACAGAAAATTTCAAACCAAAATTTTATAAAATAAACAGTAAAATTAGATAAATTCATAGTATCACTTTCAAGATATTTCCGTAAATTTTTGCTATTTTATATCTATTTGTATAAGATTTTATAACTCAAATGTCTGCACTTTGATGATGTACTTAACACGGTTTGCTGTTTAAGCCATTTAGTTAAAACAATTTTTATAGCAATTTTCACGTACAAAAGTTTTTTAATAATTCAAACTACATATTTTTATGTTTTGTTAGCCATTCTTACAGCAAAGATGCTCAAATTTTTCTCATTTGGAAAATGCTTTTGTTTGCTTATTATTTATAGTAATGGGATATTGTTATATATTATTTATAACAATATCCCATTACTTTGCAATTTTATATAGTTTGAGAAGTTTTCAATAAGTATTTAGAGAAATATTAGTGTTGTAATCAAGTTTACTTGGCTTTAGTAGGTTGCTTCCTAGTTTGGGTACTGTTGAGAGCATCATCCCAAAATCCACCAGTTCCAACATTGTTTGCAGAAGAAACATTGTTCAGGTTCCAAGTGGTAGGAGCTGCAGTTATTTTATTTAGATGACTAGAATTGCCCCAGACACCAGCATTTGAATTTACAGTTGGTGCAGGCTATTAAAATAAATTTATAAATTTTATATATTATTTTTTTAGGGTAACATAATATAAGCATTCATATTCTAAAATAGTTGTAAATTGGTGTTATCTTTGTTGATATTGTATATTTTCCTATATTTGAAATCCGAGTTTTTAAAAACAATTTTCCATGTTCCAGAATGTCCTAAATCTGTCACACTAACTCTCAATAAATACTGTTATACAGCAGTAAACTTTTTTACTTTTTGATGAGAAGATATGAAATTCAAAAGATTTCTAATAAAGAAGCTATAAATAATGTCAGTTCAAAAATCATCTCTAAATCATAGTAGGCCCACATAAAATAAAATTCTTATATAAGAATAATTATTTTCAGATTATGGAAATAAAATATTGATAAAAGAATTAAAATACAAAGATATTAGAATATATATTTTTAGTATTCATTCAAAAAGTGCAGAAATTTTTTAATAATATAGTCACTCTAATTGCTTGGCATTTTAAAAATGGTCAGTAGACGGTTAAATGGAAAACACGGCACTGCATATATATGTCAGTGACATGGACATAATATATATAACTGGCGGTTGATCTGATTTTGGATTATATTTCATAATATTCATATTATATATATATATGTGTGTGTGTGTGTGTAAGCACTTAATTTTCTGAAACTAGAAGACAAAGTTCGAAGACTTTGCATTTTTAAATTTGTTTTATTTTCTCCTGGGAGGCAGGCACGATTTATTTACAAGAAGGTGCAGACAAGACATGTCTGCTCTCTGTGCGGCACAAAAGCAGAAGTCAGGAAGAGAGAGAAATGAATTATCCCTCGTATTATACAACATGAGATATTGATAGGGAAAATATTTTTTCATAGTGCTAATATATTATTAAGATTCTGATAGGGATTTCTGATGCTTGTAAATCACAAGGGAAACACAGAGATCTTTTAAAAAAGAATGTGCTCACTGGACATTTTTCTAGCCTTTCATGCGGAGCATGTGAATGTGGCGTTTAGCCGATTCAGCAATTTTACAAAGCTTCTCATGAATTAATTAAGTAGAAACAGTGGAATCGGATCAGGAAATAAGAGAATAAAATTACATGGGCTAGATAAAGTTTTGGAAACTAATTTGGATTTAAATAAGAGTTTAAAATATCATTACACACGCACACACATATATATTATAGCATACTTTTGATATAAGATTTCTTGTTAAAAAGTAGTTTTTTAAAAATTGATTTTTTCTACTAATACAGAGTTTCAAATAAAACAGCAAATCTTAAGGTTTGATATCTGTTGTTTACTGCAATGGATTTTCTATTTTTAAAATTGAAATTCAAATATTTTCACTGATATCATTACTAATTGAACTTTGGTAAAATATGATTTATTTAATAAGCTAAAGAGAAGGTCAATTCTACATCATAAAAAAATTATCAGTTTATACTAATTCTCTTCATTTCATTAATTTTTTTAACACAATAACTCTAATTTAATTTTGCAAACCATATGAGCCTCAGTCTAAAACTTATATCCTTCAAGTTTATTTACACTGAAATTTGATTTTTTAAATTTGTTTGAAAATGTATAAGTATAGTTACGAAAATAATAAAACTTTGCAGATATAAATCAAAAATACCTACTGCTGGGGGCTTTTGCACACGATTCAATTTAGCCAATCGTTCTGCTTCTTCTTGTTGTATTTCAGCAAGAGACTTCACGGCAGGTTGAGAATCATTTGCTCTAAAATAGTTTATAAGAAATCATTAATATCACACAGCAATACAGTATATGAATAAAATCAAATAATTATAATAATACCTCTTTGCCCAGCTCAGTCCATTTTTATTTTGCTGTAATTGTTTAGCAGCCTGTTGTTGTAGAAGTTGCTGCCTTGCTTTCTACAAATGGGGGGGGATATAATTAGTAATATATATTTGAAATAAACAATATTATTTTAAAAGTTGAAAGAAGCATAAATATGCCTTTATGTATTTAAAACAGGAATCTAGGAAGTTGTAAATTCATGCACAGCTTGTGAAATTTTATTTATACAGATGTTCATTCTTATTAATTAGTGATAGGCATATATATATATATATATATATATATATATATATATATATATATATATATATATATATATAGCATATAGTGATAGGCGAACAATTTGTCAAATGATGTAAATAATCACATTTCATATTTGAGTAAAATAAAGTAACTGTATTAATAAAATATTTCAAAATCTAAATCCTTAGACAATTTCCAGACTCCATTAATCATATTTGGTGAAATATTCTTGATAACAATTTTAAACAAAAAAATGTCACTCTTCAGTGGCTAAAACTGAAGTACTGAATTTTATAATTTCAGATAATTTCAATGTTGGCCATGAAGAAGATAGGGCAATCAATGGATGGTTCATACTTGAAGTAGTCACTCATTGGATTAAAATAATGAAATTTCAATTATAAAAAAATGTTGCAATTAGAACGAACTTTGTATATTGGTCTCCCCTTAATAAGACATAAGTGGTAAATGCTACTTTTCCCCCAAAGCATATTATGTATGCAATACAATACAAAGAGATGGTACATTGTCCAGTGACTTATATTTGTATCACAGCCATTTTGCAATTATTTTGAACAGTTTAATAACTGAAAAGTAAACCATTTAGTTACCACATTTTTGATAAGTTAAATTAACCATTTTAATAGAAAAAAATCCATTCATCAAATAATGTTTATATAATTTAAATAAAAAAATATGCTCAGAATTGAGTTTTTTTTTGTTTGTTAATTTTCCTAAATTTTTTGCACTTATTCGTAAACATTCGACAACTTGTAGGGGGGGGGGGAAGCAATATGAAGGGGTTATGTTTTGTTTTAGAAATTTCTGAACAATAAGACAAAATTAAGAATGCTTCCAAACAAATTACTGTTAGAATATATGTCATTTTTCACTTATTTGGTTTAAGATATAACCATCTTGGCAGAATCTGAAAGACGTAAACAAATTACAGAAATATTTGGAAATAGCTACTTTAATAATAAAAGCTATTTCAAAATCTCCAAAAAGATTTCTTAAGGCACCAAATGTTTTTTTTTTTTTTTTTAAAATTAAAAACCAAGTTATAAGCAGCCATGATTCTGAACAAAAGCCACAGAAGAAACATGCATGCATTATTATCAATTTTTGTCAAATGAAAGCAACATATTTTAGAGCATAATGTTATCGCATCAGATATTGATAGCTACAAACAATTTTTGATTCTGAGTATTAACAAAATTAAAATAGTTATTATTGTTTTTTTTTACATATTTAAATTTTTAAAAAAATCAAAGAGATTTAAATCTACATTTCTACAACTGAACGGTTTTTATAAACAGAATGTCATTACCTCTTCTCTTTCTTCTCGTTCTTTTTCTTCTTGAAGCCTCTGTATATCTGCTAGAGAAAGTTGCATATTTGTTTGAGAGTTTTGAATACCCCAGACTGGACCCTAGGTAAGAAAATGCCTCTTTTTAAGATTGAGGAATGAAAATTCACAGTTTTATTTTGTTCAAAACATTAATTATGTACAGATTAATTTTATTAAACTTAAAGTGCAGTTAAAAGTTGCAGTACGATGAACATTCAGAAATATGAATGATATTTATACTTTAAATAAACAAATAAAAGAATAACAATGCTAATTTAATTACTAATAATTTAATGTGGTAATTAACTAATTAATAGTAATTTAAGGTTAACTGTAGTTAACCTTAATAGTAATACCTAATTAATAGTAATTTTCCTGGTATAATTTAAAAAAAGTTTCAAATATTACTCACAGTAAAAATCTTTCTGTATATAAAACATTAATATATATGGCACAAAAAATCACTATACAAACCTTTCAGACTGTTTTTCTTTGAACTTTTTACACATACACTTAATTTAATGTTTTACAAATTAATGAAGCTGTAAAATATTATTAGAAACTAGCCGCCTTTGGCGACCAGCCGGTTCGCCAATCTTAATGTTCGTTAAAATTTTAATAATTAAATATTTTATGCAATTTCTACTTTAATAGCTTCTTCATCAAAATATTTTAAAACTTCAAATTTTGATTATCATATAATTCATTCATAATATTATAAAGGCCTTCAGTCATAACGTAATATGTATCTCTCTCATTTCCTGTTAGCACCCGTAGAATTTATGCTTTAAATTAAAGTGGAAAGAATTTATCTTCAATTAATATAATAATATTTTTTACTGAAACAAAGCATTTTTTTATAATCTGATTACTGAAAATAGAGTCACTCAGCGTTTAAACTTTATGGGCACTAAAGAATATTTTTTTAAATTTATGTAATATCTCAAGAATTTGTCAACAAAATTTTCTTAGATTCATTATGAGCAGATCGATTCATTAACAATGTTAAAATTTAAATGCATCAAACACTAAGAAAATAAAACGAATCGTTTAAAATAAACGGTTGAAAACAGGTTTTAAAAAAACTACTTAAAAAACGTTGTACTTAAAACTATAAGCATATACATGTTGTCATGGCAACAATCAGAACAGAATGCGCATGCGTGAATTTTCTTCGCCGGTTACGTAACGCAAATACGTGATTTTTTTCTACGCCAGTTGGGGTAACGCTATGCGGATTAGAAATTTTTAATTTCCTTTATTCTGTTTTATTTTAATTCAAAAGTACTTCAGAATGAATCTGAAAGATTGATTCATTAACAATGTTTAATTTTAAATGCATCAAACATTAAGAAAATAAGCAGAACCGATTGAAATAATCCGCCGAAAAATTTTAACCCTAGCCTCATTACTGTTGGGAGAAAAAAACAACGGAAGCTTTTCTCGTTTGGCGCTGGGGATAATGGAAGATTTTTTTGGCGGAAAAGTTGGCGGTGGGGAAAATGGAAGATTCTTTTGGCGGGAAAGTTAGTTTTTAATTAATAATTAAAATTCTAATTAAAATTTCAAAAAAAGGGACCCCAGGTGCACATTCCCGACCTCTAAGGTATACATGTACCAAATTTGATAGCTGTATGTCAAATGACCTGGCCTGTAGAGCGCCAACACACACACACACACACACACACACATTGAGCTTTATTATTATTAGAAATTTTCTGGATATGGGTAATCAAAAATTCTATTTAAAGACAGAAAACAAAATGTGTAAAAAGGGCCCAACAAAGTTTAATAAAACATGAAAATAAGCTTAACTATTGTCAGATGGATAATTGATATGATTTACCTATGGAAATCACCATATTGTTTATTTCACAAAAATGGTTTTTGCATTATCTTAAAATTCAAAAAACAACCTTTTTTAATTATATTTATTTCATCTCTGTACAATTATCTTTTTAATTTTCATTAATTTTTTTAAATACAAGAAACAATTTGAAACATTTAATTTTTAATGTTATGATGAAATTCCAATTCATATAGCAAAATATGCAATCATGTGCTTCTGACAATATTCAAATTAGGATTTAAAAAGTACTTTCTTTGGACATAAATTACGAAGAAGGATTTTCATTTTTATAGTAGTATTTCTGCTTTTAGCATGCATTATGATTTGTTCCAATTTAATCAGATAAATTCATGTTTTCCAGTTTTATCACATAACAAAATGAAATTAAAAATGCATATATGGATTCCACATAAATATTTAAAAGCTAAAAAGTCAATCCTAAAGCTAAACAACCTGGTCACCATGGTAACTAAAACTAAAATAATTAATAAATAATAATGTTGAAATATAATAAACAAATGCTCTATACAACCTTAGGGAATAACCTTATCCCCCCCCCACACACAATAAGTGGAAGTCACTTAAAAACAAATTCATGTTATTTTATGGGAATACTTAAAATTATCCCCTTCCAAAAGGATTTTTTCCCTCCTTCTTGGACAAGCAAAAAGAGGCGAGAGAAAAAAACCTAAATTTAATGTAAAAGGTTACCCATGTATTTCCCTAAACTGGGGAAAGTCCTTTCACAATGATATTTAAACTCACTGGCATTCTGCCAAAGATGAATAACCTGACACCACAAAGAAAATCTCTTTGTATATAAAACTCAATGTCCATTCATCTGTTTGAACAAGCCTTGATAAAATTAAACAAAATTTGACAAATATATTCCTTAGCATTTAGGAAAATGAACTGTGTTATCAAAAAAAATTTCTATGGCTTCCCTAACCTAAAAGAAGTAAAATTGAGTAGAATGATTTTATATTTTAACTTTGGGACATATCAGTGAACAAAAACTATATTTACATCATTTTAAAATTTAAAAAATTAGCTTTTCAATGAACGATTTTCACAATTCATTTCTATATGACTATTTCTCTAATTTCAATGAATTTTTCAAATTTAAACATAATTTTAACAATTTCTTAATATTCTCTTGATTTAAAATTTAACCTTTCAGAATTGTTCAGTATCAATACAGAAGTTTCATATTCCTTCCACGATCAAACATATGTAACAAAAACAAGACTAAATATAATTTTATTCATGAGTCCTAATTACTCAAATTAGGGAGGAGGGTTCTAAAACACCTTAAGGGGATAAATATAAGAATTCAAAAACTATGCAAATTAAAATTATATGCATTTTGTTTCTTCTAGCATATACATATATAACAAATGTATGGGTACACAGCCTAAATATTAATATAATTCAGCAAATTTAGCAAGGAGGTTTATTTTGAAAACACTATATTATATATATATATATATATATATATATATATATATATATATATATATATATATATATATATATATATATATATACACAGTGGTGGCCAAAAGTGTGGACATTTTTTGAAAGTTTCATGTTTTTCAACTTTGCATGCTTGTAGAATATATTAATTTTCACTTAAATACAAATGTTTATATATCAAATTGAAGGTAATTTAATGTAGAATTTAATAACAAAAACAGTATTATAATATCTGTATTACAAAAAAAGTTACGCTCATTTTAGTAGAACAAACAAACACAAATTATTTTGAATAATGACGTGTTTTGCAATAAAAGCGTACTAGCCAATCATAAACACTGTTCTCAGGACCCCATCAAATGTCTGTAACTCTAGTTTAGGTTATTTGGTATGTAAAATAGTTATTGTTGTGGAAATATTTTGCGGAATGATGCATACAAGTACAATTAAATAGAGTATTGCTGCTTTTGAATATTTTAAGTCCTTTTTTCTAATTAAACTAATTTTAAACAATGTCACCAACAAGAAGAACTGATTGGACATCTACAAAAAGAAGCCGAATTGTCATATTGAGAGAAATTGTCCTCTCTTATGCTGACATTGCAAGACATTCAGTGACTTGTTCTGGTGTACGAAAGTTCTGTTTACGTTATGAAAAAACGAAATCAGTGGAAAATAAGGCCAAATCAGGCCAAAAAAAGTGCACAAGTGCTATTGCCGATAGAAAAATTAAACGGCTATGCCTTCAAGATAGAAAAATTTCATCAGATGCCATTAGATGTTAAATGAATGCAGCGGGTATTGCAGTAAGTTCAAGAACAATAAGAAGAAGGTTATCAGGATTTAGACTACAAGCTAGAATTCCAAGGAAAAAACCATATTTAAATCAAAAGCAACGCGAAAAACGAGTTAAGTGAAAAGAACACATTAAATGCTCAGAAAATCAATGAAAGCAAGTAATCTGGAGCGATGAGACTAAAATATCGCTCTTTGGTAGTGATGGTAGAAAATATGTGAGACGTAGAGTAGGTGAAGGACTTCATCCTGATTGCATTGAAGCAACTATAAAAACTACAACAAATGCCATGATTTGGGCATGTATTTCTGCAGATAGTGTGGGCCGAATTCAAGTGATTGATGGCATCCTGAATGCCAAAAAATACATCGAAACTGTCCTGGAACCAAAATTGATACTTTCCATCAGGGATTTCTTCCCCAACAAATCACCATTTATTTTTCAGCAGAATTCAGCTCCATGCCACACAGCAAAAGTATGCAAAGCATGGTTTCAAAATAAAGGCATAGATGTATTACCATGGCCAGGAAACAGTCCTAATCTCAATCCAATTGAAAATTTGTGGCAACGTTTGAAAATTCTTGTACGAAAAAAACGTCCCTCCAATAAAAGACAACTTATTGAATCTATAATTGATTCTTGACACCATGTGATTACGAAAGATGAACTCCAAACACTTGTTCACTCGATGAAAAGACGCTGTGAAGCTGTCTTAAAAAATAAGGGTTATCCTACTAAGTATTGATTGTGTAAGTATCACTTTAAAAAAATGCAAATCTAAGATAGATCTTACTAAAATGAGCGTAACTTTTTTTTTGTAATACAGATATTGTAATACTGTTTTTGTTATTAAATTTTACATTAAATTACCTTTAATTTGATATATAAACATTTGTATTTAAGTGAAAATTAATATATTCTACAAGCATGCAAAGTTGAAAAACATGAAACTTTCAAAAAATGTCCACACTTTTGGCCACCACTGTATGTGCAATCATGTGTTATATATATATATATATATATATATATATATATATATATATATATATATAGAACAAGGACTTAATTTCTTTCCTGGCATAGCATATCTTTCCTGCTACCACCCTTCTCACTTCCAGGGACATCTTGTCTGCAATCATTACTTTCAAAATTAAATGAAAATGAATATCAGAAATTCTGAATCTGACAGGAGACTTATTTCCTTTTAAGAGTGAAAATAACTGTTTCCAACAATTAGTGCAGATGCTAAAAGATTCATGCATCACTTTTGAGTTTCAAGTCTGATTAACAAACATCTGCATGATTTAAGCATCTCAACTATGGTGTATTTTATCTTCAAATATCAAGAACAGAGGAGCTCAATAATCCCAATTTACATATGGCTAGGCACCGATTCTATATGGATGAAGAACTTATTGTATATTTATGAGTTTCATTATTAATAATTATACACAATAAGAAATTTCAAAAATACATAATTTTAATTAAAATTTTTGTTACATACAATTATGTTTGCTGAAGTGCAAAGTTATTTGTTGAGGGCTTTCTGTGACTTGCAGAACTGACACCTTCGCATTAGTACATATAAGGTTCAATTTCTTTAAAATTAGTAATAATGTAAAAAACATACAATGGTTTTAGAAACAGTACTATGAAGCGGACCTTTTTTTTAACTATGATAACAATTTCAGCTTTGAATCACGATAATTTCTTCAGATGGCTTATAAGTTTTCAACCTATTCTTTAGCAACTGTTTTACTAAAAGAAAAGAGAATCTAAGACTTTTTACCTCTCATTATTCTGATTACTATTATACTTAGAGGTAATGAAAGCAGAGATGAAATGACGGATATGGTAGATTTCTTTCTGTAGAGAAATACTGAGGTTAAACACAACAATAGGAAAAGTTAATTTTGGATGATAAAAACACAACATGATCCACTTGGGACATACTTGGTTAAATTATTAGCAACTAGATACAAAATTTAAGTAGCATAAAAACAGATTCATTATAAAATAAAAATTAATGCAGTCTTGAATAAAATTATTATGTACACCACCAAAGGTATAGGTTTTTATAGCTAGAGTTATTAATTTCATAGAGGATTTATTATTAATGCACAATAATATCTAAATGCGATACCTGAGATTTTATTTTGAGCTCAGCTAATCGTCTCATATCTTCTTCTTCCTTTTCTTTTCTTTCTTTCTCCTTCCTCAATTTTTCTTCCCTCTCCATCTCTTTTTGTCGTAAAGCTTCTTTTTGGCGTTCGATTTCTGCTTGTTTTTCTCTTTCTTTTTCCATCTGAATTTTTTTCTGTTGCACAAGAAAAATATATTTTTATTAATACACTTTTTGAAGTAAAAGCTTGCAAACCTTTCATTAATTCAGTGAGTATATGAATTTAAAATGGGTAAAGACAAGTAAGCACAATAAAAATATAAAACTTCAAAATACACATAGAAATTATTCATTAATTGATTACATATTCATAATTCAGAAAATACAATTCCTTTGGCTGTATATATCAGCAATATAAAAATTGAAATTATGTATGAAGATGTAACTATATGATTTCATAGATGACAAAATTTACAAATTAATATTACTTTGTCATTTTACTCTATGAGAATTTAAATGCCAGAACAAAACATTATTTCTATACCCAGCATAAAGTAAATTAAAAAAAAAAAAAGTCAGTAATTAACTGAGAAGTAAAAAATGATATAGCTATGGGGAAGTCGACTCAAAAGACAATTTCATAGATGACAAAATTTACAAATTAATATTACTTTGCTATTTTGCACAATGAAAATTAAAATATTTAAACAAAACATTATTTCTATACTCAGATAGAGAAAGAAGTGTAAAAAAGAAGAGAGGGGGAAGAAAAAAAAAATCGGTAATCAACCAAAATGAAATAAACATTGATATAGCTATCGGAAGGGGGAGGGTTACTTGAGAGACAATTACATAAACAGTCAATTACTGCCTAATCCTCTAAAATTCAAAAATAATGAACATATTAACAGAAGTTAACAACATGCTAAAAAGCACAAAATTAAATTATAAAATTCCATTGTAAAGAAATTGCAGCCTTCTATTAATAAATAAATACTAAATTATTTCCCTCTAAATTGTATCCAACTAATAGAATCATAAAAAAGGATTAAATATCTAAAAAAATAAAGTAATTTTTTTAATACAATTTCTACCTTTAACATATATTAAGGGCTTTATAATATCTAAACTACATCACAGAAAGAAAGACTTTAAAACCAATATTTATTTGAATGCAAATAACACATATTTCAAGTATGTAGCAAGTTTCTATCTTAAATAAAATCGATTACTAAAATAATTCATTTTAAATAAAATACAAGGATGACATACATACCTGCATTTCTTCTTTCTTTCTTTTTTCTTCCAGTTTACGAAGTTCCTGTTGTTTTCGCAATTCTTCTTGTTTACGCTGTTCCTCTATCCTTTTCAGTTCGTCTTGCCTTTTCTTTTCTTCCTCCTGCCTCTTTTTCTCTTCCAATCTTCTTTGTTCTTCTTGTCTCTTAAGCTCCTCTAATCGCATCTGTTCTTCTTTTTTCCTCTGCTCTTCTTGCCTTCTCAACTCTTCCTGCCTTTTTCGTTCTTCTTCTTCTTCTCGTCGCTTTTGTTCTTCTAAGCGTTTCAATTCTTCTTGCCTTCGCTGTTCTTCTTCTCTTTGTCTTTGCAATTCTTCTAATCTCTTTCTTTCCTCTTCCTAATTAATGAAAATAAGAAAATTACAATCATAAATGTTTTAAACGAAGCTTTAAACTACTATAATTATAAAAAAAAATTACAGTAATGCCAATACAAACAAGGATGATTTGCAGTTTCAGGCAAAAATATTTTAATTGCATTCATAAATTTATATCTACAATTGCATTTGAAAATTTCCCTCTCATCTTTATTTGAAACTTTTAACTACGGATCAGAAGTTAAAAGCCAAAAATTACAAAGTAAAATGTTATAATTTTCACAGACAGTTTGTTTATCTTTTCTTCACTCATTATTTAGAGATATTAATACCATTTCTAAAAATTCGGAAATTATTCTAAAGAAACAATTCTAGAGGCCTTCAATCAAAATATTAACTGATTTTATGCTTGTCACTTATTTCTTTTCTGTACAATGAAAACAGATATGAGAAAATATGTAAAACATATTATATATATATATATATATATATATATATGCTTTTAAACTATTTCCTCAATAAAGAAAAATGTTTATCATTTCAAATATAATACTTTTTGTTTCTCAACATTATAAACAGGGGTGTTTGTGGAACCCCAAAAAATCCCCTGAAACTTTTACGGACTTACTACCGACATTTTGGAGTTTCGAGAAGGGGGGGGGGGAGAAATGAAAAATTACGATTATGAAGTATTGAATGACCTAATTATAAAAGTTCAATGAATTACTTTTTTTGCAAAATTAATGGTTATTAATTTTGCAAAATTAAGACCTTTGAACCCAGGTCACGTGATCGCACATCTGGTCGAACGAAGTCTCTCCCTTTTTTTTCTGCCGCGCCTACTTGCCGAAAAGAATCCCGAAGAGAATGTCCGAGAACCGGGGGAATGAGTCATAACTCGCAATAAGGAAAGAACAAAAAAGAAGTTTTTTCCCCCTTTTCACACATTATCACTGCCTTTGGAGAAAGAAAGGAAAAGTTTTCACCACACACACTGATCTTGCGTTTTCTGCTTTCAAAGCAAACAAAATTACCCAGATCAAAATAAATAATTCATTATTATTCCTACTTCCTTTTGAACGACGATCCCCGGAATTTCCGGGTATCGAAGTTCAAAATCCCCGGAATTCCGGGGTTTCCCCGGAGCACAAACACCCCTGTTATAAAATAAACAATAGCCAAGTTTGACATGATTTTAGAAGGAAGTGGATTAAGTTGAGAAATTACTATGTTTATATTTAATTTTTGCTTGTTTCTTTCATATATTAAATTAGAATCTGAAAGCATTTTTAATGAGGAACTATTAAAATGACGAGTGATTTATGATATATACAGCATTTCAATTAACAATTATGGAATGTAAAGAATTAACTAATTAAAATTACCATAAAAAAAACAGCATTATGAGAGGAATTATCTGATCCAAAAATAAGACCTAGGGTTTCATTTAGCGAGTATAAATAATATTTATTGTATTGAAGCCATTCACCCTTTCACGCACGGTGCTTACTAATTGAAACCAAAAGTTCTAAAATAATATTCTAACTTTATTTATTGCCTGTAGATGTCAGCATACTAGTTAAAACCCCTCTTATATGCAAAAATAATGCTTCATTTTTAATGCTTTTTCTCAATAATTTCATTTTTTTTTTATCAGCAAACAAAAAACAAATTCAAAATGCACTTATAAATTTGATGTATGAAAGCTGTCAACAACATGCATATTTTTTTTCAAATCAAATCACGAAAGAAAAGTCTTGACATCTTTTTAGGTGGTTTCAGATACATACCACCACACACCTACGGCATGAGATTCTCTACCACTTGAAACGTGTTAGCAAAACAGATCTATTTTCCTTCTCCTGACTCTCTTAGACAAATTGTTGATAATTTATGGGGGGTTTGCCATGTGTTTTGTGGGTGAGGAATTCATTTATATTTGAGTAAAGTTTATACGAATAGGATGGTGGAAATTTTTACTTTTCAGTTGCTTTCTTCTTGTATAAGTAAGTAGCCGTATTCTGGGGATGTTAAATATATTTTCTAATATTATATAAATTTCTTAATTTTTAAATGGTTAATTTAAATATTATGTTTCTTTAAAACTTGAATATAGTGTTGATTGTATTTAAAGTCAAAATGCCACATAAAGAACTTGCCATTGCTAGCATTATTTGAGAATTACTTGTTATTAAAATTATTTATTTTTCTTTTATAATTTTTTTCATGCTGTAAGATTGTATAAGTAATTTACATTGATAATATTGTATGTTTTAGTATTTTCATAAATAAATATAAATAATTATGTTATAAAACAAATTAAAAAGTATTAATTATTTATAAGAAGAATATGTCGTAGGTGCACATCAGTATTCCAGTGACCCCCCCCCCTCATGGTGGTGTCCACTATAAATTTTTTTAAGGTATTTTCTCTTCCTTTAGACCCTAATCATCTAAATTAATTACATAATTTTTAAAAATTCAGAAAATTTATGTTTGTGTGCTTTAAAGGATTAATAAGCAAAAATATTCTAAACCCAGGTATCATATAATCAATAAGACAAGTGTAATAATTATGATTAAAAAAATTCAGGCAGTTAAAAAATTTACATTTCACAAATCCAAAATATATTCATGCAACTGAAATATAAAAAAAATGACGAACTTGTTTTTTAAGTTCTTGAAGAATTCTAGCCTCCTCTTCTTTTTGCCGTCTGAGTTCTTCCAATCTTTTTTCTTCTGCCTCTCTTTCTTGTTGTAATCTCAGTTCCTCGGCTTTACGTTTCTTTTCTTGCTCCTCAAGCATTTTCATCTAGATAAAAAAAAATTATTACTATTAATGACTAAAATAAAAGTAGTGTACCTTTCTGCTATAAACTGATAACAATAAAAGTATATGTCAATCATAGTAGCTATGTATTATAAAATTTGCCATTTGACGAGTTAACAGGAAAGCATCTAAATAAAAATTAAAATATAAAAACTTAGTTTTAATAGTAAAAACTTAAAATAGAAAAAAAAAGAAGCAAACTTATTTATTTGAAATCAAGGTATAATTAATGGCAATAAAAGGTATACCTTTTCTGATTCATTAGGACTTGGTTTTGATAAGTCAACATCCCAAATACTTCCACCAGGAGGTCCAGGTGGTAGTGACCATGTATCTGTATAAATATTAGGACAATAATTTATTTAAAATATTAACTATCGATTTAATATGGTTCATATCATGAAATTTCTAGTCTTACTCTTAGTTTAGAGAGGAATTTACAATAACAATAAAAAAGTTATTAATTTTTTTTAAATATTATGTGCTTTTCTTAATCAAAAATTATATATTTAGAAAAATTTATATATTGATATAATTTAAATAAAGAAATTATTGATTAAAAATTAATGAGTCTTATTAAAAGCAACAACATAAGGTAAAACATATTGGTAATATTAGCCATAACATTTTAATGTAACAGACACAAATATTTATTCTGTTATTTGAAAATACAAATATTTCATTTATACATTGACACTGAATATTTCATTTTGCAGGGTACAGGGCTGTAAGGATTTTATAGTTTTCTGCCATAACTTTTGACCAATTCATCACACAAACATTATTTCAACATCATCTTAAAATTTTATAAAATTAGCTTTATTGTGACATGAATTTCAATACAGTACAATTTATGTTCAGAATTTAAAATTAATTTTCCAAAGCTAATATATACACAACTTTCATTAATTTCTCTTTTTTGCATCACTATAAATTGTACAAGCTACAAGTGTTCAGTTTTTTTCATAATATGTGGTAACACCACAAATAAACTTAATAGATATTTCATCAAGATTTTCCCTAGCAGCATAGATCAACATAAGGCCATACAGACTTTTTGCAAACAACAAGGATATGATTATTGCATCATACCCCACAAAAATAAAAGACCCCTAAAGGCGGTTTTTAAAGGTCTGCCCCAATAATTCAACCTCGCTGAAATTGAAAACAACCTGTAAAAAGAAGGATTCCCAGCCACTAGAGTGGTTCAATTAATCTAATCTAAAATAGGATCAAAAGACTACTTCTGTTCTATATGATAAAACTTAACAAGGCAGATAACTTGGATAGCATCTATAAACTCAACCATCTTAACTACCTAAGCATTACTATTGAACCATATTGGGGAAGAAATTTAATATCTCAATGCTACCATTGTAACCTTTTCATCATACAACAAAAAACTAACATTAAACCTAGATGCTTGAAATGCAACAGTAACCATAAAACACACACTTGCAAGAAAAAAACACACATACACACACAATAATCCAAATGGATCAATTGCGGAAAAATAGGGCAAATAGCTTCATATCATGGATGCGAGACCTTCCCTAAAATAAAAAACTCGGTACAAAATAGAAATAATTTTTTCACTTAGCACTAAAGTAGGATTAGAGATAATTTAAGTTTCACCAGACTTTTTAGGCAAACAAAACAAAAGGCGCTACCAGATAGTAGTCAATCAGAAGTTATGCTAATTAAAAATAACAAAATAAATTCAAATTCAAACAAAATTGCTGCTCTGCTTGAGGCAATGAACGAATTGAAAAAAGTTAATCAAGGAATATCCCTTACTCTTCACCCAGCTAAAAAAAAACTAAAGTTCATCAAAGAAATTTTCAAAAAAAAAAAAAAAAAAAAAATACTAATTTTAATGATCACATTTGATAACTCTTCAAATTTTGTCTAAAATTTTTGTTAATAGTAAATTTATGTTCACTTAAAATTTCTGTAAGTACTTCCACCAACATTTAGCAAAACTGTGCAGCAGCCAAAGAGGCGATAAATGGCTGTTTGTTTCACCAGTTGGCGATAAGCATCAATCACACCTACGGAGATGAACTTTGCTCTCCAACGAATACAAGCGACTCACTTCCTGCCTTCGCCGGCTTGCTCCGAACATCTGCCTCGTGCTGGTCGATGGAATTACGGCCAATGTATCATGATTTATATTTGTTAATTTAATTTGTAATTAAAATTTATTTTTGTTATTTACATGGCTGGCAGTTTTCATTAAGTAAAAATGTTTTAATACTTTAATTTAAAGTAAATTTGGCAATGCGTGTTAAACCATGCACCAAAACTGCACCCCCCACTCCTTGTAACAACCAATAGCAATGACTCCTGATGTTCTCCACTTCATCCTCCACCTGCTTCATGGACAAGACGGTAGAAGCAACTCCGCCATGTTTCAGTTCAGCCTCCGCTCTCGATGAAGATGACAACACATTGATAGTAAGGAAATTTGAAGTCTACCAAAACCGGAATAAGCCCCTGTCCATCTTATCATATTATATATATACTGCATACCTTTCTAGAGTAAATGTTACATACATTATATATACAATAGGAAGATTATAATCTGCTACCAGCTAAAAGAAAAGTAAAAATTCTAAATATTCTTTTAACTTGGTTGCTTGTGATGACAATTCAGTTGAAATAATAGCAATATATAATAATAGCTTAGCAAATAAACATCCATACATATTTATATTAACAATTAAGGATATTGGAAGATTTAATTTTTTGCAGTTATTAAAATTTAATAGATTAAAAAAATAGAGTATGTTTTATTAAGATATTAATAGAGGAAAAAACAACAGTATCTTCTCACAAAATGACTTATTTTTAGGCATCTTTGGAATAAAAAAATAAATTCAAAAGAATTAAAGAAATTTGAAAATGACATTTTAGAAATTAAGTGCTTAATATATTATTATATCACTCCAAAAGAGAAACTACCTGAAGCAGGTGCTCCAGGCCACATAGATTTCATCATTCCAGGTAATGGTAAACCAAGAAGAGGCAATGAAAGAGGATTTACTGAGCCTAGTAGATTTAGCTTATCGGGTACTGGTTTCATATTAGACCTATAATAAAAAAATCCATGCAAAAATTAAGAAAATAATAAATAGTAGTAAAATGATACTATAAATGGAATCAAAATTACATCTAATACATAATAACTTACTCCTTTGCAAATATGTAGGACATAAGTACATTTCAACAAAGTTATTCATTAACACAGATATACTAAAATATTGCATCATATACCTGTGAAGGGTTTATGTAATTATAAAAGCATTTTGAACATGTAGACTTTTTAAAAACACTTCACTGGATGAAAATGTATTACGAAAAAATGTGATTGATTAAAAAATGACATAAGTAATTATAATATAGTTTTAAAAATAGTAAAAGTGAATATTGCATAAAACTACCATTGCTTTGAATGTAAAAAGAATTTAGCATTTATTCGTTTGGTCCCCCATTTCACAAAGAGAACCAAAGAATAAAAATGTTTTAATATTTATATAATAATAATTGAAACATATATTGGGGAACAATAAGTTTCCTATTTTATGCAGAGTAAAATTATAATAGTTGAAAATTTCTCAAAAACTTATTTTGACATTTAATATGTTTTTTTTTATTAATAAATTACATATGGATATAGGGGTATACAAAGTGGTATCAAAATAATGATTAAGAGATCTGTCAAAATCATAATATGATTGGGATTTTAAACAAACTAATAAATCATCTCATAAATGCACTCACATGAAAATAATAATTGCATATATTTAACAATTCATTTTCAGCTCAAATTTTTAATAACAATATGGCTTCGCTGATTGCTAATTTATTACATTATTTGTTACAATTAAGCACGAATTGAAAAGCAATGAAACATGCAAGAAATTTCATAATTTTAAACATTTTCAGATATCCTTCTTTTTTTGGCAAGAACTTGTAAATTAATTTATATGTGTATGAGAAATGAAACTCTTTGCAGGAATTCTGATTAATGAATAAATTAAAACTTAAAAGAAAATAAATTATTACAAATAACTCATAATGTGTTTTATCTAATAATGAATTTTTTTTTTTTAAAAATTAGTAAAGATAAAATAATTTGAGAATAATAAAAATAAAAAATTTATATATGAGGTAAATAAAAATATATAGGTATTTTAACAGAAAAAAACCATATTGAAAACGAAAAAAAAAAAAAAGGATTTTAATTGACAAATATTTGGGTTTGTTTTATTGTAAGATTTACAAATATTAACAAAGAATTTCATTAATTAATTTTTTAAAAAAGAAATATGTCTTAGCAAGAACGACCCTATTTGAAAAATTTAGAAAATTACTTTGAAATAGAAATACAATATAAATGCAAATAACATACACAAAAGTTTTATGTAAATATTTTCTAACAAATTCAAAAAAAAAAGTTAAAAATTTTAATTTTTAAATAAATAATGTACCCTTTACTTAAAATAATGTACCCTTTACTATATCATTTCACAAAATTAATAAGTTAAAAAATTATCTCATTTTAAAATTAAATGTTTAACTTATTTTGGGATTGGTCAAAACTCCAGTATTTATATATACATATATACTTACTTACACGTACACATTAAACACATTGTTGACCTTGACATTTTTTTAAAGAAGATATTTGACTAAAATTCTTAAGTGAACATTTAACTATTTCTAGCCCATATCAATTTGAGAAATATTGATAGCAAAGCTTTGCATATCGTGTGTATATATATAAAGCATTAAAATGCAAAATATTTTTATTTCGTAATAAAGTGTGAACATCCAACTGGAGAAAACGTGTATTAAATTCATCGGAGAATTCTTATCATGCAGAATTATCTTATTTTGCAATGCAGTAGATATGATTTTTTTTTTCCTCTTAAGAATGCAAAATTATGAAATGAAGTGATTAATTCAAACAGTGAAAGCTAATAGCAAAAGTTTTATTTTGAAAGCTGTAACTGAAAAATGCAAAAATTGTGAGATGAATTACTTCAGGATTGAGTAAGAAAAGCAAATAAACTAAGAATTCAAAATTATATATCAGTGAATCTACAATTTAGAAAGCTTAAATTCTGTAAGCAAAATATTCAGGCCTGTTTATTAAGCTGATGTTTAAATGAGTAATAATAAAAATATTGAATTACCTCAGGATTTGTTGAGATAAGTACTGTTGTGTGACTATTTGCTCTTGCTGTTGGTTTGTTAAGCTTGTGAAAGATTCCTGCTTACTCAGTTGAGCAATAATTTGTTGAAGTTGAGCTTGCCTTTAGATAAGAACATAAATAAAATTTATTATTAATTAAAAGTAAAATATTCAATACTACATGGAAGACTGCAGTTCATTTTAAAAATAAAATTCATTTAAATCATTCCTATTAGACACCCAGGTAGCAGTATTTATAGTTTATATGTTTCATATAAAAATTTTTTGGATGAAAGTAACAACAACAACAAAAAAGATTGAAAGCTAATAAGCCTTTCAAACTTTTTATTATATAACTTCCAAAAAATATAAATTCAGATGAATTCTATTTAACAATAAAAAAAAAAAAAACTTTAATAATATTTTTTTATAATTTTAGGATTTTGGTATAAAAAGTTGGCGAGGTCAAAATGAAATAAAGTATAATTAATGATTAAAATGTTACTCTAACCATTTTTATTTTATAGACATACAGACGATACATAAGTAATTAAATGTCCATTATAAAAATTCACTATAGTCGAATCATAAAAAAAGAGGACATTCCTAAATGCAAAAATTAAACGTACCAATAATCTAACAATATATTTTAAAGGTAGATTTAGTTTCATTTCTTAAAGGAATTAACTCTTAATTCACATAAATACATAATAATGTTAGAAAAAGTCAATTAAAAACACAATGAAGGTTTCTCCCCTTCATATGAAGATATTCAATGTGAATTCTTTATTTTGAAATTTTACAGTAAAATTATTTGCATTCAAAGTAATGCCTATTGTTTATTAAAATTCTTTATTGACATTATCATTTTAAAATTTATTAAATACTAGCCACCTTTGGTGGCCAGCCTTAATGCTCGTTAAAATTTTAATAATTAAATATTTTTTAATAAATAATACTTTTTTACTGAATAATAAATAATATTTTTTACTGAAACAAAGCATTTTTTTATAATATGATTACTGAAAACAGAGTCACTGAGCATTTACATGTTATGTGCACTAAAGAATATCTTTCTTAATTTATGTAATATCTCAAGAATTTGTCAAAAATTTTTCTCACATTCATCATGAACAGATCGATTCATTAACAATGTTTAATTTTAAATGCATCAAACACTAAGAGAAATAAACAGAATCGTTTAAAATAATCGGTCGAAAATAGGTTTAAAAAAAAAAAACTTTAAAAAATGATGTACTTAAAACTATAAGCACATGCAAAAAAATATAACTAACATAAATACAATTCAATTACAAAAGCACACAACTAACTTAAAAATAATTTAAATCAAGTCCGAATCCATTGAAAATAGTTGTCAACAATCAGAACACAATGCACATGTGTGAATTTTCAACGCCAGTTGAGATAATGCAAATGCGTGAATTTTTCTAAGCCAGTTGGGGTAACGCTATGGAGATTAGTAATTTTTAATTTCCTTTATTCTGTTTTACTTTAATTCCAAAGTACTTCAGAATGAGTTTGAAAGATCGATTCATTAACAATGTTGAATTTTAAATGCATCAAACATTAAGAAAATAAACTGAATTGTTTGCAATAATCAGTTGAAAACATAATAAGCCTAACCTCATTAATGTGGGAAGGGGAAAAAAAAAAAAAAAAAAAAAAAAAAAAAATCTGAAGCCTTACTTATTTGGCGGTAGGGAAATGAAATTTTTTTGGTGGAAAAGTTAGCTTTTAATTAATAATTGAAATTCTAATTAAAAATTCAAAAGGGAACCCAGGTGCACATTCCCGACCTCCAAAGTATATATGTACCAAATTTGGTAGGTGTAAGTCAAATGGTCTGGCCTGTAGAGCACCAAAACACACACACACATTGATCTTGATTATAAGTATAGATATAGCCTTGCTAAGTTTAAAGCCAAATATATATATATATATTTTAAACTCTAGTTTATACGTTTTGAAATAGACAAGTTCCACTTCATTATCAATAATGAATTTTCAATTAAAATTTATAAAAAATAATTATAAATATTTAATATTAAAATTATAAAAGCAAGCATACACAATTTATCAGGAACAAAATAGCTTACTTAATTAACAACTGTTGCTGTAGTATTTGATGTTGCATATATTGCTGTTGTTGTAAAGCCAATAATTGCTCATCCTGTTTAGGTAGTTGGTTGGAGGTAGCAGCTGTAACAGGGTTAGGCACAACGGTTTGAGTGACAGGACCTCCTATCGTAGAGGTAAGCTAAAAATAAAAAACATAAATAAAAGTTATATTGTTTATAAATAAAAAAACTTTCATAACAGATATAAAAAATTAAATCAGATTAATAAAGATAAAAGTTTAAATGACTTATAAAAGTTTAAATGACTTATAAAAGTTTAACCAACTTATTATTCTAAAAAATGTGAAACAGTGTATAAGAAGCAAATCACAATAATTAAAAATCAAGCTTTGAATGATTACACAATATTAATAATAACTTACTCTAATAGGTGGTGGATTATTATCAGGTAAGAAAGGAATACAGCCCCAAACTTCCAACAAATCACCTATGGCACAGTACAAGTGAAAAAAAAAATTAGTACTATAAAAAGTTAATTGCTACAAGTTTTAAAATTTTATTTTTCTAGTGTCCATGTAAAAAATATTTCATTAAAATACTAAAACATATTCACAGAAAAATATCCAAATTCGTGATATTAAGTTTAAACTTTTGCAATCATTACAAGCTCATTATTAATTAATTTTCAATAACATGCAGGCACATTCCCATTAAGATTCACTATTCTTAGTTTGAACATTAAATAAAAATGCACATTAGCAGTTAAATAATAATAATAAACATTTTTACATAAATGGTAATTCTATTTTTAAATAATAAATTTAAGGATAAATTTTTAATTACTCACATTTGCTGTTTTCTTGGAATTTGTATGGATCTTAATTTAAAATGTTTATGCACATTTTAAATTATCAATAAAAAATATAACCTTCCACATTTAATGAATCTTCAAAAAATAAATATTTATTAAAATTGTATGCAATATTATAATTTAAATTTCTTCTTATTAGATTTTCAGAAAAATTGCATTTTGGACAAAAACACCCTTTTCTATTAACTAAATTATCTGTTAAACATAAGATATCAATTAAGAGTGTTTCATATAATAGACAATAGCTTATTTTCATTAAAACATTATTCATTGGCGCATGCTTTATTTAGTTACAAAAGTATCATTAATGTCCAAGCATTCATCAAGTTGGATGTACATGTTTCTATACTCCGGAGAAAAAGAATTCTACTGTCTGTTGTTGAAAATACATACTAAATTTATTTTATAAAGAACTGTCTCAAACACTTACAATACTGTTTCATGCAATTTTCTCATTATGAAGTGCTGGTTTTAATCATAAGTTCTCTGAAAGAGTTCATTAGAGAAAATATAAGGTACTCTACTTGAGCAGATCTCAAGCTTTATCTCCAAAGAATTCATACCATCACTTCATTGATTCAAAAAGTTTTTCAAGGAAATAATTCATTTGTGAGGTAGGTATAAGAACTCTTGCAGAAATGACAAGTAACAATAACATATAGCAAACAGATGAATGCTGCCAGGCCAATATAGCTAATAACTGCACACACACGAAAAGTTTTGACTATATGCATTGAATCTTCACATTTTGAAGATTCAATGCATGTAGTCAAATTAGCTTTCAAGCTATTTTTTCTCACAATATTTTTACTGAAGTAAGAATGGATTTTTAAAATAAATGCTTCTAATTTTAATCAAAATACCAATTTATATTAAAATTTTCCCATCCATTGTACCAATAAGAAAAGAAAAGTGACTAGTTTATAGATTTGTATATTTGTTCACTCTCGAGATGTGATGGACATTAAGTGATTTATCCAATTTTATCTCAGCATTTATCTAGAAATTTAATAATAATGAACAAAAGAAACTTAAAAGAACAAAAATAAATGAATAATAAATTGAAAGCATACAATTTTTTTTTATGAAAGTATTATAAATTTAATCTAAAAATATACTAACCAAGTTTTGAAAACTTTTCATCACAAGTTCTTCGTACCATTAAAGAATCAGTAAAGTAACCTGCACTATACCATTCTAACATTTCTTGGGGAGTAAACGGACCTAACAAAATAAATAAAAAAAAATAAACAAAAATTCAAAAAATTCTAATTTAAAAATGTTTTGCAAAATAATATAATCGGAGGAAAAAATGAAATCTCATATAGGAATCACAACTATGAATCTTTTGATTACAATATCTAATAGCATAGCTTTAAAAAAAAAAAAAATAATCATTAAAAATTTTAATATTTTGAAAAAAAATTATTAGATTATTTTTTTATTGGAAAATATAAATGATTCTACAAATTACTTGAGGG
Source organism: Argiope bruennichi (assembly GCF_947563725.1). NCBI lineage: Eukaryota > Metazoa > Arthropoda > Arachnida > Araneae > Araneidae > Argiope > Argiope bruennichi. The sequence goes on along the minus strand of NC_079156.1, from coordinate 61,235,179 downwards.
ATAGTTCTATTTAAGCCTGGACATATTAAATACAAAATTGGCAGTTCCAGAAACATAGTTTATAATACTTTTTTATGAGAGAAAATAGCTAAACAAAATTTTTAAACTGTAATTTGCATGTTATATTTATTAATATAAGCATGGATTCCTTTTAGAATTTTACATTTAAAAAAATTAAATACTGTTATAAATTAACAGAAAAGTTTAATAAAATAAATTAGAGAAAATTTTGTGATAGGAAAAATAACCAAAATAATGTTATTTTAAATTTACATATAAATTTTTTTCTCCGATATGGAAAATAATAGTTTTGCATGAATTTGTGCCTCCACTTTTATCATTAATAACAATAAAATATTTTTTTTTAAATTTATCGCAAAGCACCTAAAAGAAAATCTTAAAATAAATAATATACCCTGAATATCCCCTTGTGGATCTTGATAGAACCACTTGATGTCTTTCTCAAGATGTGTAGAATGAATGGTATCTGTCTGAGAAGGAACACGTTGCTCCTCAATCTGAAACAGTAAGTTTATGAAACCATATTTGGAAAAAATGCTCCAATATTTTAAAAATTCTAAAATGAATTTCACAAGCATTAATATCTATTAAAAATTATTTAATAAAAATCCCACATTTTTATACTAAATAAAGAAATTTTATTTAGGTTACAATTTTATTAAAATTGTTATATTTTTTGTTTTTGAATTTTTTAAAATTTTTTGTCACAATATTGAGACTTTTAATAAATTTTTTTCAATAATCCTTTCAATAAAATCATTTAATTTCTCTTATGCTTATCATTCTGTAATAATCCTATAAATCAGTTATAATTTTGTTATAAATCTAATATTTAGAACACATATTTTGCATTTACACGTCATGATTTAATTTTCTTATAAAATCTCTACAGAGGTTTCCGAGAAATTAAATTCTGTGGTTAAATGCTTAGGGAAAGAAACTGAAAATATGAAGATTAAACCTTTTGTATTCTTAGAATATAAGCAGAAATAAAAACTGTTTAGATAATGCATTATTAAGGTATAACTCGTCCCTAAATTAAAATACAATTTGGATTACCAACCAATTAGGTTGGAATTTTTTTTCTTCTTAGTTAATATTGGTATAATCCATTAAAAATCATTTTTCATAATTGGAATATAGTGAAATATATCAGAAATACATAAAATGGATAAAGAAATTACACTGTTGTCATTTTAAACATCGATCAAGACTGTATTTGCTGTATCTGTAAACAGTAATGACTTCAATAGAAGAAATACTTGTGCCTGTAGCACAAAAAAACATCTTATGTATTTTAATATATTTCTAGATGACAATAGAAAGAGTTCTGAACTACAGAAACCATAATTAAGTTTCATTTCAATTATAGTTTCATATCACAGAATGTTAATAACTAGTATTTGAAATACTTTAGCATATTATTTAGAATTATTTATTAACTATTAATTATTTACATTAAGAATTATAAATAATGATATACGATGCAGCCATTTCTATTTGGTATTTGCATTAAATTCTAGAAACTGAAAGCTTAACAAAGAAACTGTTATGGTGTAATTTTCTTTTCATAATGATGAGCAATAGGATGCACATAATCATAGAAGATGGAAAAGAAGAGCAGTGGGGAAGGGAGGATAATATCTGGCATGTAAATTTATTTCTCTTGAATTTTAACAATCAAAGTGCGATGAAATTCAATTTTTATTTTTTTATCGCTTATAATTTATATAATCATTTGATTTTTTCTCATTGTTGGAAATTTAGAAAGACTCAGCTTACCACTTGCACAGTTTACAAAAGGAATCAAAAAGTTAAGTTATACTGCCACAAAAGACAATGTGCAATTTGAAATAGGTTACTCAGATACTTAAGGATTTTAATGACACTATGATGTCAAGGAATTAGATTATGTTAAGAAGACTCATGTGCATAATAAACAGAACTGGTATAAAGTAACAAGAGTTTTAATATCTGTCTTGATTTGCTTAATTTTATTTTCATGATTAAAGATATTTTGACTTTTTTGCTTAATTTTGATGCTTGAAAATATTTTGTTGAGAATTATGTACATTAGATTATGAACAAAAGATTTAAATGGAATTAAATACAATGAATATTTCCAAAAAAACAATTAATTGTCAAGGGCCACTGGAATTTTTTTACAATATTAATAAATAATAAAAATCTTATAAACAGAAATTCGTTTGGTAAATCATCAGTTATTATCTTCATTTTAAGTAGAACAATTCTTTAACATACAATATTATATATATACATTTTAGCAAAAGTTTCTGATAAATTCTAATCTAAAAACACAATGCATTCTTAAATAAGGTAACAGGGAATCCTTAATTTCTTGAGGTTGTGCCATATTTAAAATTCTCAAAACCACCTCATATTACAGAAATTTTTATATAAATACATAACTTTAATAAATGAAAGAATTGCCAAAAGCATTTGTCAGGGTCTTTAAAAATACATTTATATTCAATAATACAAATAAATATGTATTTTAGAAAGATTGCACTTCAAGCCAACATGCCCAAATAATAGTAAATTATAAAAAGTAATAAAGTCAGCAAACTCTAAAGAGAAAATTTCTATCTAATAATTAAAAGATGAAGAGAGAGAGAATCATTTTTAACATACAGATTAGTTAAATATTTAAATTGCATTTTTATTCATCATACAAATTTCTAATCTTTATAAACTCTTTGTTGCAAATGAGCAAACTTTAATTGGTTTGCTATATATGGTTTTCAAAAAATTCAAAATGTCTAGAATATCTATAATCTGAAAGTATATCCAATTCATATAGTGTAAACTAATAACAATTTGCTGAATATGAATTAGATTATATTTTTTAGTCAGCTATCCAATAGGAATTTTATTAATTTAAAAAGTTGTATATTTTTATTAAAAATTTCTTTTTTCACAGAACTATCCAAAAGGAAGTCGAGTTATAAAATTTGTAACAAAAATAGCTGCTTGCAATCTATTGCAAGTAACGGTGCTTTTTTAAAATTTATTTTTAACACTTATTTTGAATGAGTAGACATCTCATGAATGTGATATAACAAAGAGAATGTTGAAATAAAATTTTATACAACTTTGTGTGAATTTACATTTATAATAATTCAAATGGTTTAAATGCAAATGCATATCCATATAAAAATTAGACTACAAGTGAATATTAAAAAGTCTGGAAAAACTTTATTCTCCTTACTTATTTAGACCAATGTTCCATTTTGAATAAAATAGGATTCAAAATACCGATCCCTTTGGACTTCCATGTAAGTAATAAACCAATTAGGTTTTTATATGTGTGAATGTTTAAAGATGTCATTTTCATTAATCCTCTTACTCTGAAGTTGAGTGATAACATAATATAGCAGCCTTTATAACCATTCGACAAGATGTTTAGTAAAATTAACAAAGTATTTTATCAATTCCATAATAGAAATTAAACTTTCTGGTAATCACATGTTACATTAAGATCTTGGAATAATCAAACACCATCAAAGAAAAAATTTTCAAGACTGAACAATTGAAAGATTAATTATTTACAGAATACTTGGATAAGAATGCTTATAAGATTTTTTTTTTTTTTGCTTGATTACACTGATCCAGATTCAGACAATTTGGTTTTTGCACTAATTCTCTTCTAACAGGAGTAAAACATACAGGAAAATAATTATGACAAGGAAATTTTAAACATTTACAGGTCTTAAACAATTCTTATTAAATGAAGGCAATTTGCATATTTAATGTAGATATTACATTTTTTAATTATTAATTCCTATTTTAAATATAGGTTCAAGAATTTAAATTTCCTGTGAGCTATCTTAACAAAGAAATATGTCTTAGTTCTTGCTTCAATAATAATAATTCAAATTACTTTGCACACTTTGGCAATATAATACAGTGAATATCCTTAAAAGTTCTTTAAAGAGTAGATAAAAAATATATATATATATTAACATTTTTTAACCATACAAAATGTTAAAAAAAAAAAAAAAAGAAATAATAACATGACAAAAACTGACAATCCCTTTTCACTGTAAATAGCATTTTTTTTTTTTGAAAAATTGTTTTTGGGACATATTATTTTGAAGAGAAAGATATTAGCCACAAACACAACATGAAAAAAATACTTTCTTAGCAAAGGAAAAATCATTTATTACTTCTTCTGTCCATTGTGCGACCATATTTTCGGTGGCTTTTTGATGATAAGCAAATGCATCTTCCTCTGATGTTGCTCCTGCTGCCGACATGACATGTTTTTCTGAGTTTCTGACATTACTATTTAAAATAACACTTTCCATTTTCAAAGGTTCAGAAACACTAGTAGGCACATTTGGTTGGGTAACAGACATAAAGTCTGTTTTTGTTTCAACAGGAGTTAGCTTTTCCACATTAGTAGTACTTTGTTTTATCACATTTTCTGTGGACTGTTCAACACTGCTTTTGGAATCAGAGGAGTTAGTTTTAGAGGTTTCAAATTTCTTTTGCAATGATACTTCGTCACTGTTTCTACTAACACCAGGAGAATTTACATTCTTCTGATCAGAAGTCTGTTTAATGTTAGGTGAATTACTTGACTTTTTCGAAGACTTCCTTGAGGTATCTTTCTTTGCTTCTGGGCTATCCTACAAAATAAAAATAAGTTATACATTAATAAAACATAAATGAAAGTAATTGAAATCGAAATATTTACACCACAAAAAAGAAAAGTCAATAAAGATTCTTTATTGGAATCGTAGAGGAAAAAATTTTCAGTCAAAATATGCATAAGATTTTTATAACATATTTAAAAACAAATATTTTTCTTTCTTAAAAAGGTGGAATTTACTTTTTAAAAATTTTGCTACACAGTAACTGAAATAGCAATAACACCGCTAAAAAAAATCAAGTAAATAAGATCATTTTAGAATAGTATCTTGCTCAAGATCTCAAAACTGATGTTACCTTCATTAAATTAGCCCTAGTTTTTAAAATAATGCATCAACATTTCAGTGGTGCCAAAGACCAATAACATATGCTGCTGATTTTTATTTATGCACATTTTCTATTTGGCTATTTTATTCATATATTAAACATTGCAATAGTAATATCCAAGCAATGCACTAGAGAATACTTGGGTTAAACTAGGCAACCAAGCTTTAGCCTCTACATAATATTTACAAAAATACAAAAAGTATATACAAATAGGGGGGAAAAAAGCAGAAGGAAAGTATACAAGTCAGTTAGCAAATGATGTGAGAACGGCTTGTTAATTACTTTAATGAATGCAATTTTTATTTAGTGATGCTAAGATGATGTTAAAAGACTGAAACAATAATATTTTTGTCTTCACAAGAAAAGATATAAGAGAAAAGATAATGACCAACAAATATACAATTATCACTGATCTATTGTGATAATCAGTTTTGTAATGTATTTCACAAACATTTCTAACAGATTTTATGTAATTTCTGTATTGATTTATCTTCTGATTTATATATTAATTACTCTTTAAGGTAATTTGTTGTATTGTTTTCAATATATTACTGATTTACATTGAAGTTAAGTATAAATTTAAAATAAAATTTTAATGTATAATTTATTTAAAATTAGAGCCAATTTAACAAAAACAATGCCAGACTTTGAATAAGCAATACAAAATTACTTTAAAATCATTGAAATAACAATTGGTAATAAAATCAATGTTAAACAGTGAAATCATTATTAATAACAAGCATAACACTAATAAACAAATAATACATTAAACTTAATATTAACTTTTTTTAGATATGTCATGCTTCATGATTATAACTATACCACTCAAGAAAGATGCAAGTCCAAAGTGATTTTACAAAAATACCAAACCTCTAATTCATAATAAACAAAATAGTACAAAAAACAATCAAAAGCATGATGTTTAAATACTGGCTTTATTTATATACTGGCGTTTTCTAAAGCACACACATTGTAGTTGTGATAATTCGTTTAAGAAAATACAGCTCTTCAATGTATAAATTGCCACTGATTCAATTTTATAGCACTCCAAACTTTCTTAAAAAAAAAAAAAAAAAAAAATTCTTTTATATATTGGCATTTAGATGAAAGGATTCTGAATTTTTTTAAAAGTAAATAATTGCATATACACAGCTGATTGTGCCAAATGGCTGCTAATTGTAGTTAATTAAGAACCTTTTCCTTAATTCAGGCTTGTAGAATACTTTAGCTCTCTCAAGTTATTATGTTATAATTTCAAAATCAATAAGATTAATAATTAAGGCACTCAACAAAGTATGTGTTACACACTTGACAGAACAAATGAATAAAAAAAGAATGTATGAAGTACAATATTCTTCCCATAATTGAATATACGGTTGTTTATTTTTTAAAACTAAAACCACAAGAGTAAAAAAAAGATACCACATTATTATGAAAATTATAATTTTTTACTGGAAATGTATAATAAAACCCTTTAAAATCATGATCTGCAATGCTTATAATCTTCTTAACTAAATGGCAGTCATAAATATTATTAACTATTATCAAAATATTATTTTTACTTGTTTAGATATCCCTTCATCAGCATCATCTGAGGCATATATTTCATCTAAACTTGTATTTGGGGAGACCTAGAAAAACCACAAATAATCATTTATCAGCCATAGAGGGAGAATAACACTATTTAAGATGCTTCCCTCATACATACCTTTGTTTCTAAAAATGCACCACTGGAGTCAAATGTCCCAACGGTATCTGGTTCCGTAGTTTCTTCAACACTCCATTCAGGTAATTTACCTTAAAAAATTTTTTTTTAAAAAATGCAGAATTTCTATAAAATATTTTGAAAAATGAACCAGCAACATCACTTTACATATCTACTACTAAGAAAAATGAACACATATTTCTATACAAATTTCTTTTGTATAGACATAGTATTTAAAGCTAAAAAATTATGCACAATTATAGAGAATGTAGTTTTAAGTGCATTTTACAACAAATTTTCTTACCATATTGAAACTGAAATATTTTTTAATTGTTGTTACTATTACTTTATTTCATATTTTACTTCTATTTTTGAAAACATATTAATGCACATTTAGTGTATAAATCTTGTTTATTGAGAAGATTTCTTCCTTTATTCAGGCTTTCATTACTATTACTTTTTAAATTTATAGCTTACTATAGTTACAATTTAATTTTAGAAATATATTATAAAGGAAAATAAATTGTAGGATTTTTTTTCCCACTTCTAAATACTGCTGCTACTTTTTCCTGTAATACAATTCGAAGCAAAAATACACATATTAACGCTTTCTATTAACTTGAAAGTTTAGTTCTTATTGTACAGCACAGAAGTCCCCCCCCCCCCAATATCAGTCAAATACGAAATTCTACTTCAAAGCAATTCTGCCTGTAATTCTTATATTTTATTGTGAGCATGATTTAATTCTACAAGTATTCAGGCAGTATTAGGTTAGATTGAAATTTCATCATTTGCCATTCCAGACTAAAGTTTAAATTAATTTCAGGTGAGAAGTCAAAGAAAATAAAAGAAGTGCCTGCCAAAGAGCAAACCAATGTGAAGCATTTAAAATAATACAGGTAAAATTCTACCAGTTTTAAGTTTAAAAGTACTCTGAAGGGAAAACCCATTTAAGCCAAATTAAGCATAAAAGATTCAATTGAATTTTGTTGCAACTAATGATACTGACTAAACTGTTAATCCTCAAAAGTGGTTTATATTGTGAACCAGAAGATAAATCTATTTAGATAGACTCTTATTCTATTAATAGCATCTTAGATCTGATTGTCATAGATTAAGTAAGAAAAGTTGAAATAGATCACTTTATGCACATAAGCAGTAAGCTTAAGAATATATAATTTTTAGCAAATTTTAGAAGCAAATACATTATAATATTAAAAATAAACTATAAAGATGCATAATTCTATGGAAAAAAAAAAAACACTTTTAAGTTACGGAAGCTGAGATCAATAACTGTATAAATATACCTTAGGGAAATAAAATTTACCCTTTAAAAATCAAAATCGTTTAAATTTTAATGATTACTAAATAAACTATCAATTTGATACATTGGTACTAAAATAGTTTTTATAGTAAAACTCTATATTCCACGGTTTTCAAGGAGTGAAGTAGGGGGACAACTATATACCCATTTTTATGACAGGCAAAGGAAATTATGACATATTTTTTTAAAATAAATTTGTAGGGTGTCATTAAAAATATAAAGGGGCAGTAATAACAAGTACAGAAATTTTATATGCAGATTCTAAATAAATACTTGAATTGTCTTCTTTCCATGATGATGAATGATTGTTTGATTTAGACTGAGGTCCAGAAACACCTCTAATATTTCCACTGTTGCTGCGACTTGGAGGTATCCTTTCAGGTATGTCCCTTCTATCTCTTTCTGAGTTACTACGCCAGGCTCCTCTGCCACCTAAAAGAAATAGAGACATATATATAAAGAATACAGCCATATCGATAATTTATGATCCACATTAAAAAGATATTATATATCAAACTCTTTAAATGCATTTAATTCCTGAAAAGTAAGTTACAGCAAATATAGAAGAATGATCAAAAGTTTTACATTTACATTTTGAAAACTTCGGGAACTATTAGTATTAGTCATTCAAATTCAACTAAAATAAACAGTGACAATAACTATTAAAATTTTTGATAGGTAATTGAAATTAATGTTACACAAACCAAACACAGATAACTTCAGTAAACAAATTATTTTAATAAAAACTATTAATGAATCACCGAAAAATAATTATTTTGATCAAATACTACTCTTGGTTAATGTTTTTTTTTTTATCTTCTTTTTATTCTAACTAGCTATGTTTTTTTTTTTTAAATTTCCATTTTATTTGGTACAAGTAATTTTATTGCAATGATCCTTAAAATAACAACTATAAAGAAACCTAAAATAACTATAAAGAAAAACTAGTGTATTAATGTAAAATAAATCATTATAACCTATTTCATGCCATAAAGCAGAAACTTGCAATAGATGGAATACAGTGAACTTATCTTATTTTCAGTTTTGTTTTGTTATCAGCTCTATTCAAAAATGACCCTATTAATCTCACATTAACAAGATATTTAATTTTAACAAAGATATCAATACATTTTAAAAAGATAAGAGCAAGAAATTTGATTAGCAGCAGTACTCCACATAATGAACTTTAATCCTTATCAGGCTTAAGTCACCTATCAGGTGAAGTGACAATAGTTTTGTCAGCTATATCATATATAAAAATCTAGCATCCGATAAGGTTTAAACAAAAATTCATTTAAAATGAAATTTAGAGATTAAAAATTTTATCAATAAAATATTTACAGACCTATGCAATTTATGTATTCAAAGGTACAACTTTGAAATCTAACAATATTAAATGATGCAACAAGCATCTTATTATTCACATGGAAAATCGTCAGTTTGGTTTTTAAAAACAATGTACTCTTAAAATTTGAATTTTTTGAAAAAACATTAATAACTGTTTAAAATGTCCATTGAAAGCTGTAATTCAATGAAATAACTTACGAGGCTTATAAAATATTTCACCATTCCCCCCCCCCTATTAGAATCCAAGTTAATTGCATTTTCAAAAATATTTGGAATTTTGAAATATTTAATAAGTGTGCTTTTTTAAAGAAGGTTATTACTAACCTTCTAAATAGCATAAATAAATTCTTAATTCAAATCAAATTTTATTTAAATATTCAAAATATTATAAGTTATTTCTTAACAGAGTGTTTACCACTTTCGTGTATTCCTCCTTTCATTTTCATAGACATTTCTTTAAATTAATATAAAACAACCAAATAACCAGAACACAAATGGAACAGATATTAGATTGCAGAATGTTTTCCTTTCCTGGCTTTTGCTAAATTTATAAAAAATGACATCTTGTATTATTATTTTTTTACATTTATTTTTAAAAATAATTTTAATTGCATTTTCATTCTCTTCTTTGACCACAGGGTTATTATTAATGTATTTCTTTGTAGATATAACAATTTTTTTTTTTTTTTTTTTTTACTTAGCAGCTGAGAAAACAAAACTAAAAACAAAATCAGCTTGTTTCACAGTGCCATAGAAAAAAACATTGTTTCATTAGTCATTTTTTGAATGTAGTCTAAGTATTATATTATTTGCATAATGTAAGTAGATATACCAAATTACAAAATCTTATAATTTTACCAGATTTATCTGATGAACGAAACCCAGACGAACGCCAATCTCCATCATCATCTTTGTCCACCTTCCTCCAGTACTCATTTGGTCCACGCATGTCGTGTTTCACGTTGGTGTCATCAAAGCCTCCTCGCCCTTTAATAAATAATGTACTAAACACTCACACTTATACACACAAGCATAAGATATAAATTTTACTGACATCCTTTAACATGAATAGAAAAGAGAGGAATCAATTATTGCTCCCATACCTGAAAATGGACGATCATATCTTCGATCCCTAAAACAAGTTAAAAAAAAAAAAAAGGGTCAAACTTAGGTTTTCTAAAAATGTCATGAAACAATTTAAACTTGTATTTCATAAAAACATATAAAGTCTATGTTATTTTATATATTTAACAGCTATTTACCTATCATCCCAACGATGATCTTTTTCACTTGCACTCAAACTTCTTTCAACTGGTTTTGGACGTGCGAAGGATAAGCCCTCATCTGCATCATCGTGTATCAAATTTCTTTGATAGTAACCTCCACGCCCTGAAAATGAAACATTGATCATATAATAATAAACAAACAAAAAGTATTTGAGTATTTATTTGATGAATTTAAAAAATCTTTGCCTAGTTATAAGAGAAAAGAGGAAATTGTAAAAAAAGTAGTAAATTTTTCCTGCAAACAATTACTAATCAAAAATATAATCGTGTTTTAAATGACATACAAAATATTTCTTCATACTGATATTTACATAAAGAAACGCTCTGCCTAGAAACTTAAAATGTACACAGGTCAGTAGAGAAGGTAACTAATTTACATGAGAGAGGTAGTAAACAAAAAATTTTACACTTTAAGCTAAAATAATCTAAATATGTTTTCAAACAAAATACTAATAAATGCATAAATTTTATCTTGTTTAATAATCAAGAATATTGATAATATTCAGGTATTGATGGAATTAATTATTCTGCATGAATATTTCTTGCAGAAATAATTCTGCTGAAATCATTCACTCCTTTCCTGTATAAGAATTTAAGAGTTTTTTTTAAAGGCTAATCTTACTATTTTTAAGGCAATTTAGAATATAATGATTTGATGTATTATAAACAATTCATTAATTTAATAAGTTTATATAATAATTCAATAAGCAAAATAGTTTTGCCTTACCCTTGCTACATACAATCTTGTTTCCTTTGTGATTTTAAGGCAAGTTGAATTTACAGAATATTTCAAATAATCAATGATCAAGCTATAAAAGACTGTTCTTTTAGGTTTTCAATTTCAATTCCTTTACAACAAGAAAAATCATTTTCTTAATTAAATGCCCCATAAATTATCAAAAGTGGTTATATAATTTTCACAATTTGCTAAAGTTTTTAACTTATCCTAAATACTCATACCCAAAAGATTGTTAATACTAACTGTTTCTGATGAATCATATCTGAGAAATTTTCAAGAATTTGACATTACTACTTTAGTAAGAAAAGAATTAAAATTAAATTAATATATAAATTCCCAGCAAATGAGACTTTTTTATTTGTTATAACAGTCATAAAATTATCAGCCAATTTTCTTGGATCAATACAAAATAAGCACCTAACTATTTTGAACCTAATTGGTAATTTTTCAAAAATATTCTTAGCATTTTCAGAATACACATTTGGAACTGTAATTTTAAATCAAGATTATGTATCTCTATCTGAAATATCAGGTGTTTTAAAACCTTGTCACTACAGAATCCAAAGGTTATTTTAAAAAGAGAGGCAAGAACTGATTTATCTCCACAGTAAAATTTTGATTATAAATATTATTCATGATTTACAAAGTCTCTTTTACATGATATCAAATGTACCAGTGACATCTAAGATCAGTTTTTAGATCTTTAGTAAAGAATGACACGAGAGATTTACTAGACTTGTAAAGACTTAAAAATCACACAATCATTTCAGTTAGAGAATGGAAGAAATTTATTTTAGTACATGTCAAATAAAGTTTAAAAGCCTGTAAAACTATGGCATAAGATATACAACCTGATTTCAACATTCTAACCAACATTCAACAAACCTAATTTCAACATTCTGGATATAATTCCAAATTTCTAATATTCTAAGTGATATAATTTTCAGCTATCTAAGTTTTTTTTTTTTTTTTTCTGTGTGTGTGTCTGGCAGAAATTTTAATTTAGTCTTCTTTACATGCTAGAGAATTTTTAAATAACCAACAAAATGCTGTAAATGAACTGCCTTAATTCCACTATGTTTGCTCTATTTCCCACTTTAATTGCATTATTTAAAATATATAAAAATAGTTATTAATATTATTATATAGTTAACAACTCAAGATATGTTCTTGGACCATGGGAAAAAATTTATAGTTACTGATCCACTCATTGAAATTTATATCACCAATTCATCACAGCTAACTTTTTTGTGGCATTATCAAATGCTTTTGAAGTGTTCTCTACAGTATGACTCATAAAAACTGAGGTTAAATATCTTGTTTCAACTTTTTGGGCATTTGAATTTTAAAATTTCATTAGTATGTCCATCTGTTCCTTTACAGAAATTCATTGGTTAAAGTGTAATTTTTAAAGATTTATTGGTTAAAGTATAATTTTAAACACACAGCAGAGAAGTAAAATATAGAATAATTTCAAAACAAATGAATTATGTTTAACAATTTCACTGCTAGGAACATCCACTCCTTAACTTTATTACTAAACTAATTCATTAATTTCTGAATATTCAGCAGAGTTTAAGAAAGTCACACTTAGCCTTAGAATTTTCGAATTCACACACAGATGGAATTGTAAATTTTGTGTTGGAAGCTCAATAGGAAATTAAGTTTCCAAAATAGAAAACAACATTTTTATGGCCCTAAAACAAGAATTGTGGCCTTAAAAGTAAGAGCTTTTTAAAGATTTTTTCAAGTTCCATGGGTTCCTTATTACTTGCCATTTTAAATTTACAAACTGCTTTGTAAATCTAAGATAAATGGAAAAAAATTAAAATATTGTTTGCCAATGGATTCTAAAACCCACCGCGCTTTGGCGCATGCATTAGGATAGATAGTTCAGCAAAACGGGTGAGAGGAAAGGAGGTAATGTTTACATTTAATAAAAAAGTAAATTCCGGAAATGTGCGCATCCTTCTGCGTGTCACCCCTTAATGAGATAGAATCGTTGAAAAGTGGTCAGCTCCGGATACTGAAACGAACAATATTTATGACATCTATCATCTAACATACAAGCTATTGAAAGTAAACAGGCAAATAAAATGCCACTTTAATCTGACATTAAAATCTTTTATTAAGACAATTTAAAATTAATACTGTCAAAATAAGCATATTCGTAAATGATAAAATAAAAATAAAATACCAATTTAAAAAAAAAAAATCCTTTTACTAAATAATATAGAAAAATTACATATATTATAAAGTAGATACAGTATTACTAATAAATCCTTTACAAAGGAAGAAAAACAAAGTAGACATCATTGAGAGAATATATATATTGATACAATAAAGAGGCAAATCCTCTATTTACTACACATCTAACATTTTAATACAGCTAATGTTAATAGACAAATATAGTTTAAATATTTCATAAGAAGAGGAGAGTCAAAATTTCAATATTAGTAAATATCGAACATTTTTAAAAAGTCAATTTATATGGAACAGATGATTTTGAATTGTATTTTTAAATGTAGGACAGCTTTCAGTAATATATTAATTTTAGAAAAATACTACTTTCTATAAAACTATTCAAGAAATTCAATACAGCTAAGGCATGCATCTTTTACTTGAATTTACACCATCAATCAGAACTACAAATATATGTTGCATACAGAGAGAACTAAATTATTAAACATTCAAGTTAAGAAAAATACATTACTCCATGAATTCCAATACTGGACTTTCAATTTGGATGCTTGTAAATAATCATTCTACTTTGAAAAAAACTTGGCAATTTATTCAAGGTTCGGACAGGCTTGGGAAATCGAAAATTTTTGTTATTTTCAGAAAAATTAAGAATTTTAAACTAAAGAATTACGAGAACTAGGCAAAAAGAAATTAGTAACAGATAGGAGCAAATTGGAAGAAACCTACAACCTTAGTGCCGAAATTTTAATAATGATATAACTATTTGGTAATATATTCATAACATCAAAATCATAGTATCTTAATAAAGAAGACATTTTTTTTAATGAGCATTACCAAAAATTATTAAACATATACAGCAATTATAAATTAATAGTCACAGATACTAGTTATGCTTCCTTTTATGCAGCTTCACTTCAACTTAAATATAAAATCCCCGCCCCCTCTAAATTAAAGAAACAGCAAAATAAAATTAAGAATAATTCAGCTTAATAGCTGCCCATGCATCTTTTGCCACTATTTCTAATTGAAAATGGTAAATTACACCGCCATATAAGATTTAATTTTCAAGCTTAATCATCAAATATAATTACAAGCACTAAGCTATTTATATACATAATGAAAAAAGTAGGAAGATATGAAAACTGGTTGAAATATCAGCACAACTTTGGATGGAAAATCTGTCCCTTTGAAATATTTTGTAATTTTTAATAAGTGCAAAGAAAAACATTACATCAAGATAATTTAACATTCAGCTTGGCATGCTGTATACAATGAATGAATTTATTCCTGTGCATTTGAATACATTTAAAAATAAATAAATGACAGATTATTTGTGATATGAAGATTTTTTCTTCTTCTAAAATGAAAATAAAAAAGACACAAAAATTGGACACGGTTAGTGGATTTAGTTATGGAATAATATTTATCGTAAATTGTTTTCTGGTCATAAAAAACTTAACTTATTAAGAAAAATTATGCTTTTTAATGACTCATAATTTAACATTTTTGTAAAAGATATTAACACCCATAAGACTCACCTCTGCCTCTCCCTCTATCAACTGATCCTCCCCTACCAGTTCTATGCATGCTATACCCAGGCCCTGTTTTTCCTGAAGCTCTGAATGCTAGATCGCTGTTCACAGACCTACTGCTCCAAAGACGCTATAATAATAATAATAATGAGAAAAAGATCAAGCAAACTCTCAAGTTTTAATACACCAAAATACATTTAGATCAAAACATTTTTTTTATGAAACTGTTTTCCCTACTGTGCTCACTTAACTAATAATCATTACATTATGAATCTCTGATCAAACGTAAACCACTTAAATAATTAAATTGAATATGGTTCTGGATAAGCAAGAATTTCTGTATACAAGTAAGTATACAAGTTCTATAACTTTATACAAGTAAGGAAAATATTCTGAGAAACTTATATGATTAAAAAGAAGTGTTCCAAATTTAATCAATCTTAAATAGAGACTGATCTTTATTTCCCCTCCAATTACAGACACTTATCAGTTGTAGTATTGGTTTGAAGATATTTTTGTTCTATATTTGCTTTTCCTGCATTTTTGAAAATAGTATCCATCCTTCATGATCAAAACACAAACATGGCATAAGCTTGGAAGTGAAGAAAGCTGAATTTCATAAAACAATGAAATGTACCTACATAAATATCGAGAAGTAAATAAAATAAATATTAATAATACAATTGCAATAATTGAACAATAAGATTAATAAATTAACAAAAAAATGCTTGAGATGTTAAAAATATTGCAGAATTATTACATAAAAGAAAATTTACAGATTTTATGAAAGATAAAACTTGATTACGAAAAAATCGAAATGCACATTTCCGAAAAATTGTGCCAGATCTGAAAACACCATGTAGGCACTTGAAAATATGAATTATATTTCATAAAATATATCAATCAAGGAAAAAGTTTTTTTAGGAAAGAAATTATCATAATTTTTGTTACTGTACTGAATTTGACTTTAAATGAAAACTTAACCAAGAATTACCTTGAACAAAGAAAAATCCACTTAATTTCACTTTCCCACTTAAGAAGCATAGAAAAAGAAAATACTATAAATTGTCAGAAAACTCAAATTCATCATTTTAATAAATCCCCATGGTATAAATGCAGTCAAGTTTTGAATGAGGATACATAAAGAATGATATTATATCTATCTATGAACATAATTTTAATACAACAAGGACGATAAATGAATTGTAATATAAGATATTCACATGAGAATCTGTAGGATTCTATGAATTTTTGAGGAAATCTTTCAAGGGAAATTTATCCATTCACAGAATATGAAATTAAAAAAAAGTAAAATCAGCAAAATGCATATGATTTTATCAACAGAAAAGCATATGCAAAAAAAGTTATGGATCAAACCATCGAAGGGTTGATTGTCTGCTTATAAGTCAGTTTATGGGTTCATGAAACAACAACTTGGAAATATAGCGATGATAAAGTCTCATGAGCCAATTTAACATAAGAATAGAGAATTTGACCAAATTTTAGACTCGATTGGTTAAAGGTTTAAAAATCATGTTTGCATACATGGACAGAGCAGTTTGAGTATCTTACTTGAAATATATAGATACTTTTTCCCTTTTTCTAAAGATTAAAGCTACTGTTGATGAATTTAAAAGCCATTATATTTATTTTTGACAGTTTTAAATAGATTACAAAATACAGTATAACCCAGATTTCGGACATTTATATAAGAGAAATATAAAAAGATGACATAAAATTATCAAAAGCTTTCATCTGCAAATATAAACATGGTAACCTTTAAATGAGTGATAATGAAACACAAATCACTAGCATACAAAATAATAATGTTCATATGGGATCAACAAACAAACCTGTTCTTCTTCTGTTACAGGAGTGAGTGCTAAAGGTATCTGGAAATTTTCTCGAATAAGCAGTGGAAAGTGCCTCAAACAGTTTGGCATCTTGATGTCTTTGGGCATTAAAGCCAACATCTCCTCACGGCCGTACCGAAATTCAGCTAAGCTATACCTAGGCATCGGCATAGATGTTGAAGTTGGTGCAGATGAAGAACCAGTTGACAGAGCTCGGATCCTAAAGAATAAAATTTTTATGCAACATTTAGACTTTAAAATGATAAGTTGAAAAAAAAAAAATTTTTTTTTTTTGCAAATATATTAAAAAAGCAGATCTTTTCATTTTAATTACTTTCTACTTTAGTAATGAATTTATAATTTTATTATTGTAGTAATGAAATTACTTCATTACTACAATGATATTTAGTTTCCCTTAAAGAGGAAGATTCAGGCACTTAATGATCTTTATTTAATTTCACACTTAAAATATTTTTCGTTCAATCTATTTGAAAAAGAAAAAAAAAAATATTGAGTGGCCTTTTTTTTTTTAAAACTCAAAATCAATAGTTAAAAAAAAAAAAAAATCTCATTTTATTTAAGGCAGAATAATGAATATTAATACATTTATTACATATTATAAATAACAATTTAATAATTTCATACACATTATAAAAATCAGATAATTTTTTTTGTGAAAACATTATTATTACAGGAATAAACTAGCAATAAATATTATGAGCAACAAATGTCAAGTATTATGTCCAATTTTTCAAATTATGGCAATAATATATAAAACAACATTAAAAAAATAAATTATCTTCATTTAAATTAACAATAATAATAAAATATCATCAGTGAATCCTAGCAGATTCTAGAAAAAACTGTAGTAATCATCATTATTTTTGTAAAGATAAAATGCTTATTAATATTTCTATATGTTTTAACAACACGTGTAAAGCTCAAATTTCACATTAACATTTTTATTAAAAATCTTTAAATACGAGCACAAAAATAAATGAAGATTATATATGCAATTTACAAATAAATCTATTGACAGGTGCTTATGTTAATAAAATTTTAAAATATAAAGATAATTACCACTCAGGTCCAAATTTCAATGCAGTTTCACTCATTTTAACTGTCAAAGAAATGAGATAAATTAGCATATAAAATATACAATTCCATTATCTTTTATACATGTTTAAGTAGTATAATGAAAATTCAGTTTCAGCATAAACATAAAAAAGGCCTTTAAAAAAATATGAAGCTGTAATTTCAGAATTAGGCAATGATAAAATTTTTTAAAAAGCAACCAATTTTTTAAACACAGCTGGTCTTTCCTGTAATACACCTTAATGTATAGATATAAGCAAAAAAAAAAAAAAAAATCTGGAAAATACATAATATAATGAGCAGAAAGGTCTAAAATCACATGAATTTATGTCAATCAAAATTTGAATCTTAAAATATTTTGTGGAGGAAACCATTAAGAGAAATTACATAAAAAATTTAATTAAAATTGGTAAGAAATATTGATTTTTGCAAAACAATTTTTTAATAAAGATGGCCAGTATCAAGTAATTTTCTGGACTGTGTAAAAAATATATTACTGCGCACAGATTAATAGCTATTATTAATATCCCATTTAAAAACTGAATATGAAAGGGTGTTAAGGTAAAATTTAGAACAATTTTCAAAATTAATGATAGTATTCTTCAAGGATACCTCAACAGGAAATTTGATGTCCAGTTTCGAATATGATTCTAGCACGTGTATCATTTGAAATAAATATCGGGGAATTTTGAAAAATATACAACAGCATTATTAAACACAGGAAATTAGTAACTATGATAAAAATAGGGAATCTTTTTTTTTTTTAATCTAAAATATACAAATAAAATGGGAGCATTAAGTACTTATGGCATTTGAAAAAGGATACAGCAAAGATATCACGAAAAATATTATCGAGCAGAGGCAAACAAAATTATTTAATAAGGAAAGTTAAAAATATTTTGTGGGCTTTTATAATTTATAATAAAACTCAGTGAAGGTTAAAATAAATTCTTTAATGCAAATATGATATACAAAGCTTAGATTACATTTTTAAGAAATATAATTTGTTATCTATCCATGTAAAATTTACAATACTTATAAAATTTCTACATTATTATTTTAAAATCTGCAGCATGTTGTAGTTTGCTCATCATTATCACAAAACACTGCTAGCCACAATGACTTAATTGTGTCGCATCTGTAAGGAGAAATATTGATGATATACTAGCAAAGACGGAATGACTGTCATATTAGAATGACTGTTTTTGTTGTCATAGAGAAAAACAGGTTTTGAAATCCCTAAAAAATTTTCACTGTTAAAAAGGAGCCTAGATCCACTAAATTAAGAGATTCCATCCCACTTGGAATTACTAATTTACCAATACTAGTATAATAGAATTCTAGAGATAAGCAATTTTGACCCCAAAGGGACTTGTAGATTAGATTGTAAACCCAATATTAAGCAATAAAACACAATATTGGGCAATAATAAAAAGCAACATATTTTTGCAGATTTCTTCTTTACACATATTGCTACTTCTTACATTAAAAAAAAAACCTATTATTTAAATATTTTTTTAGCCTTTTTTTTTTCTTTACTCCTATGATATACTTAAAGTATGTAGATTGTCACCTTGACAGGTAAGTATTCTGCACTGTAATGCAAATAAATTTTTTGTAACTCATACCACATAAATGATTTGAACACTTCATTACTTAGATAAAAATCTCAACAAAATTTTATAGTATTCTTAGAATTACAATACAAAAACTAAGTGAATATAAAATAATTTAAAAACAAATAATTTAATGATAACTTTTATGGCGAATTTAGATACTGACACAATTCAAAGTTAAACACAGTAAAATTTGTTTAATGTAAACTACGATACATTCTTCTTCTGAGAAAGATGAACTATTGGGTGTCATTAGAATCTTGCTGTCAAAATTTTATATAAGCCACATTTTTTCATTCTTAACCGATATTTCAATAAAACTTAGATGAATATTTTTCTATATTAAACATATGGAGATCGAGTTGATGTTTTAAATTAACTATAAATATAATTTTTTATTTGATTTTAGCTCCGATTTACAGTATACCAAATATCACGTATTGTAAAATATTTATGCAACAACAATCATCATAAAACCACGGTGTAGGAAGACAGGAAATAAGGACAGCAACCCACGAGGCCGCATAATGCAACTTCCATGCTGTGTAACAGTTTACATCTTACTGATACATGTATAATTAATTTTAATTAAAGAATGGTAGATAAATTGAAAGCCAATTAAAAAAAATTATGATGGAACATAGCATTAGTAAATTCCGCAGAAACTTTCTTACATAATCGGTTCGATATTTTATAAAATTTTAAATGCTCAAATTTCAGACTAACCTTGCAGCTGATTTCAGGAAATGTAAATAAACCTGCTTTTGAGAAAACGTTTGACCAAGCGGGCTTGTTTTGGTAAGAACAATGCACGTTGAGTGATATGGATTAAATATATGATGTGTCACACTATAATTTAATCTTTTCTCTGAGCAATGAGAAAAAATTAATACTAATTTCAGACACGACGACAATACGAACCAAAATGGCAGCAACGAGTGATCACGTGATCTTCGACAATAATATTTTTAATTAAAAAATAAAAGGTATTAGAGCCAGATTCAAATAAAAAAAATAATTAATTTCTAACAAACAATAGGTGATAAAATTTAAATTTTTCTTCCAACTCAAAATTTTTTTACATCATTTTAAACATAGAAAAATCAGAGCAGGAGTAGGGAAAAACTAAACTAAAATACTGAAAACTGAGCACTTATCTTTCTTTTACTGTAAATTTGAAAAAAATCTTCTCATTAAAAAAGTATATGCATTATACTAATTAATTTAATGTATGCATTAAATTGATTAATATATTTTTCTATTTTAAGAAGTACTTTTTGAAGAATTAGAAGATAAATTCTCGCTCTTGACTATTTATAAAAGAAACTTAAATTAAAAAAAAATGGATGTATATAATTTTAACAAATATATTTTTGATTTATTGAGCATTGTTTATAATTTTGAAAATGTTGAAATGAATATAAATTTTAAATGCTTCTTTCAAAGCGAGAGCATGAAAAATAAAGTAATAACTTTATATACACATTACAGAATTGGCATCAAATTTTAATTCATTCGTCTGCTATTTGTTTCTATTTCAGCTGAGGAACTGATGGATCTGAATTTAGAATAGAAACTGTTGTCTCATTTTTGTCAACAGTACTTATAAAGCCAAAGTTAAAAAAGTTTGCCTTTCTAATTTATACGTCAGATAAAATAAGTGTGAATTAGTCATGAACAGAGCCATTGATTAAATATTCGTTGTATGATGTTGGTCAATAAATGCAAAAATATTGTTCATGAGATCCCAGGTATTAGGAGATTAAAATCATTGTAAACTAGTGTTATATATGTATTGATATATTAAGTGATAGAATTTTGCATGTTAAATGATTTATATGAATAAAAATATGACATTCGGAAAGTTAAGAGTTTCACAAATTTATTTTTCTGAAATGGTTTTATAATCATACGGTTATATCGGATATAAATTCTACTGTATGCTCTTTTTCAAAAGTGTTTGTTATTTCGGTAGATGTATAGTTTAAATTTTACATAATTAATAATACATTTTTATATTTTGTTTTGAAAATACCTTGATGTTTAAGTCAAGTATGGTCATTAAATACAATACTTTTTCATGTTCATTAATTATAGATTTGAAAGATTTTTTTTTTTCATAATCTTTTTTTTTTTTATTTGGAAATTTCAAATTAAATGAGATTGATCCTCTGAATTCCTTTATTCCATAGGATGTTGCATTTTAAAATATTTTAAATTCAGCATTTGTTTGTTAAATTTTTATATCAATAATTATGTTTTGGTGCTCTAATTCAATTGCAATTGTGCCTGAAATTTACAAATTTATTTAAAGATATTTTGAAGTATTCACAAAATATTCTGGAGAGTTAAATAATATAATTTTGATTGGTATTCTGATTAATATCAATACAAAATTTTTTATATATTCTTTTTGTATATTTTAACTTTTTTATTTTTTCTGAATATTTACTCTTTATATAAAAGTTTTCAAGACCACCTTAAAATGTGGAAGATCATGCATAAGGTTTTTTCTACTATTCAAGGAATCATTGGATATTTTTGTAAAGCAGATTTATATACAAACATATTTTAAATGTGTATTTAAAACAAATTATTAAAAATACTAATGCTTTTCTAAGAGTGTGAAAGCAAAAATTTTATCAAAGATTCAAGAACTATTTTTTTTAGATTTTAATTTGTTAAATTGATTAAAAATATTTCTCAATGAATTTTTAAAACAGTACATAAAACTTTTGGAAAAATATCAGTATTTTTTAAAAATGGCATAATTTTTTTATTTTATGTAAAAGCAAAAAAAGCCTACTGGATTGTAATTTCAAATCTAATGATCTATTAATTCCAGTTTCTAATAAAATGATTTTTATTCTGTAGTTAGTTAGTAGGCCATATATATAGTTTATTTATTGAACTGTTCTTTGATCAGATTCACTGTAGGGAAATATTGTGTTGTATTTCATGTTGTCAAGATAAAAAAATCAGATAAATTAAATTTTAAATACAAATAATCTTGTATGATGAAATTCTGTATTGTAAATGGAAATTATTTAATCTTGTAAAAGTCTTTTTATAATTGTAGTCAGCATAGAAATGCATTCTGCCCCCTTCATTAGTGTTGCTATCACTTATAACTTTGTTTGTAATCTTGACATTAGCAATCACTAATAATAGAAAAATGGACTGAATCATTAATTAATACATATAAGCCAAAATCTGGACATAAATGTTTCTGCAACATTAGTTTTTAATGATACTGTCTTGTATAGTAGCCAGGCATTTTGCCTATTGGACCAATTGCTCCCAATTGGGCACCACTTTTAATGGGCTCCAGATCAGAGTCACAGGCTAGTTAAATTATGCAGAATAAAAGTCCTGCATATATTTTCAGTAATGCAAAATTGAGTTATTTCTTTGTAACATAAAAAATATACAAAAGAAAAATATTGCAATCCTTAATGAATCCATCTGAGAATGTTTGATGAATCTCTACATTTTAGTGTTTCCTTAACCAGAAAAAACATAATTTTTGTTGGAATTAAGTCAGTTTAACATAATAAATCAAATGCAATACATGGAATTTGATTTTTGGTTATAGTACTAAAATTACATGTACCGATTATATAAAATCCGTTTACCGGAAACTGTTTTACTAACCATTTGCATGAAGGCAGGATAACTTAATGAAAAGATTAAATTTAGTATAAGGTTTTATCATAATCTTGGATCTGTATAATATTTTGTACTAAATTCATGAAAGGCTTGACTATCTGGTAAGCTGTTTGTTTGTTCATGGGTATGTAAAAATTATAACTGTAAAAAGATAACTTAGATAAATGAAACTTATTATGTGTTCTTGTGTCTTAAATTTTAGCTTTAGTTGAAATTTTGTTTCCTACTGCTAGAAAAAAAAAACTGCTTCAAAGATTATATTCACTATACTATAAAGCACTTAATATGTCATCTTATGCAAGGGTATAGAAAATCAAAATGCAAAGATTTCTACTGTTTTATTTTGTTTTTTCCTTAGTTGCAAATCACTAAATTGTTAAAACATTAAAAAAAAAAATGTCAACTGCATTTTTTTTTCTAATTGCTCTTGCACGTCCTAAGGTAGTGGTGCTGTTTGTATTATATTAATTTATTGCATAAAGGAAATGGTCTAAAAGCAGTTACTGAAAATGTTAAAAAATATTTATAATATCATTATTATTTTTTTAAGGGAGTATAGTCTTTAAGATGGTACTTAAAGATTAAATAAAAAAAAAATCAGATTTAATTCCTTTGATAAGCTTATAATAATTTCAGCCCATGACCTTTTCAGAATTTTGCACATGAAGATGCATGCAGGTTTCTGGTAATGCCAAAGTATAGAAAGAGCATCATATAGTAATGCTCCATTTCATTACACCAAAATGGGGAATAACTTTATTTTGAAATACTAGAAATAAGGTAACACTTATTCTGTTGTTCGAAGGGACTTAAAAATGTCTTCAAGAGCAGATAGCCAGTGAAAATTAGAATAGCTTTACTTAAAAAAAAATGTACTTATATAAGAATCTCTTATAAAAAGGAATATTAAAGTCAAGGAAAAAACTTTAAAGGTAGGCCAGGCATTGAGAAACAGGTTATTTTTATAATAGAATGTTAGGTCTTGGGAAGATAAAGTGGAGGTTATAACAGGAGACTTTTTGTCAATTATTTTCTTTTGCTTAATTTACTGTCAAGAAGGCTTCAGTAGCTATCCTTTGCAGTCTTATACTATATTGCAAAAAGGGTTTATTTCTGTATGCCTGATCTATTTTTAAAATTTCCCCCAAGATATTAGAAATAGCCTTTAAATTGTTATCATTATTTTTAATTTAAAAGTTAACAATAGAATTCTGATTTTTTAAGTCATCAAGTTGTAATTTTCACTAACATTTTAAAACCTTCATGACAATTTATATTCATATTTTAGGTGAACAGCTACAACTTCTATTTCAACCATTAAATGAAAAACAGAAGGAAATCTTGTCCAATTTATTACCATTAAACTTACCTATTGATTTGTTGCTTACCTTGTCTCTAAATGATGTGTATTGGAAAAGAAAATGCTGTGAGCGACAGTGGACTCATCTAAATTATTGGTTAAGTAATTGCAGTTGGAAAAACACATTTGTTTCTTATTCTGTTATGGATATAATTGATAATTTCATCATTGGAAAGTCTTTATTTGTGGAAGTAAAAAAAACACTTTTAAGTTTCCAAAATTATTTGTATATTTTAAAAATTAATGGATTTAAATTTAATTATTCAAATAATAATCACAAATACCTGCCTCTTGAAGATTTTGTCTTTCAGTTAATGTCATTGTTTCCTAATCTTAAAGAAGTATATTTAAATAATTTTCCTCTCAATTATGAAATGCTTCTAGAATCTAATGATTGTGATTTATTAGTTAATAGTTATGAAATGTTGAGTAAAACTCTATGTGAATTTCAAAATTTACAGAAATTTAATTTACTTGGTACTAAAATGGAAAGTTTTCAATTTTCTTCTGTAATTGATGGTTTAACTGCTTTAAATACCTTAGTTGATATTGATTTTTCTTGTAATATAATCACTGATGATTTCTGTTATTCAATCGCAAAGCTTTTAACATCTACTCAACTTGAGGTATTGAAGTTAAATAATAATCAGATTACAAATAGCGGAGTAGAAATTATTGTAGCAGCTTTAAATAACAATAAATCACTAAAAATATTGCAGTTGGATCACAATTCCATTGGTAATAAAGGTGCTATAAGTTTATTTAATTGTTTAATTTCAAATAATAATTTACTTAATATTGATGTAGCATATAATAAATTTACTGCTGAATGCATATTTTCTCTTTGCATGTTTTTGGAAAGGAACAGTACTTTGCAGCATTTAAATCTTACTGGAAATAACTTGGGACAGGTATACTAATTTTTACTAATACATGTTAAATAAGTTTTTGAAATAAATTTTTTTGACATTTATTATTAATTTATTTAGTAAAATAAACTATAAAAATCCTTTTTTTAAATATATTTACTTTTTTGACATATTTGTTCTTGTAGGAAAATACTCTGATTTAATTTTTTAGTTAATAAAATTAATTTTATGACTTATTACAAACATTTTAAAGAAAAAAAATAGCTTTAATTTTAGATTACTTTTATAATTGAATATGAATGCACCTCTCATTGTAAAAACATATTTGATAAAAGAAATTTCTTACTAAGGATATAATTAATTTGCTTTTTGTTAAAATAAAAATATATATATATATTGCTGTTACATCTTTGTTTTACAGTTCCTTTGTCTGAATTTGAAATTCTAATAAAAAACAAATCATATGTAGAAATAAAAAATTACATCTGTTTTATACTTTTAAAGATAATTTTAAAAATAAAATATCAAGTAAACAATTGTTTTAATCTGTTTAAATAATTGCAAAAAAGAGGTTATAAAATATATGATTTTTATTCTTATATAATTTACTGTACATTTAAACCATGAAATCAAGCAAATTGTCTCATTCTTTTAACGTATGAAATTTGATTGCAGCTACTTAATAGTAATTTAATATAATAGTTTTCAAACTGGTATCAGTTACAGTTCTTAAGACTTCATTGCAAGAATTAGGTAAAACAAATAATGGTTATGATAACTTATTATTCGCTGAATATTAGATTTAAACTTACAAGCCATTTTTAGTGTATTAAAATAGTAGATATCAATGTGCTTACCATTAATTCAGGGTAAACTATGATAATAAATTCTTTAATGCATGTTTTAGAAAGTTTTTGAGGATTTGCTCTTATGTGACATTTAACCTCACTATTTTATTATATACATGCTAACAATAGTGGCTTTGATATTTTATATCTTAATAGTTTTGTTAATTTTTATTATTTTACAAGAATGTCCATATATGTTTTTTTGCAGCTATCTTTTTTGCTTTTTAGAACAGTATTTAAAAAATAGACATAATTTTTTTAATAAATTATTCTTATTATCAAAATGATTTTTTTCTTCTTTTTACTTAAAAGGAAGCAGGTTGGAAAATATATAAAGTTGTCCAAGGTAATAGAAGACTTTTATATCTTGGATTTCAGTTCTGTGGATTCATTTGTGAGATAGAAGATTTAATACATCTACAGATATCACAGAATCATGAAAATAGATATCAAAGTGAACTGAAGTAATTTTTATTCTGTTACTTTCTTTTGCATTGAATATAATTTTTATTTGAATCATCTGGTAAAACATGTTAATTGTTCAAATGAATCCTGGAAATTTTTCTTATTGTGTCAATAAATTTTTTCACTCTTTTAGAATTACAAATTATTTAGGGAAATATTTCATGTAATAATTTATTAATTTTTTTATTCATATGAATAACTTGATAACAAATCACAGGCTTTCAAATTTATATATAAAACAAAAATAGAGTTGTCATACTTTCTTTTTTTTAAAAACTTTAATACATTCTACTAATTTTGCTTTTCTAAAAGACACCAACTTGTTTTTGAATAATACTGCACTTATTATAAATTCATGATTTCTTAAATGTCTGTTTTATATATTTTGTTACATAATAGATAAATTCCTGCAACAATTTTTTATATGCTATTTGACATTTAAGGACAAAAATAAATGCAATAAAACAAGAAATATTTAAAATTACACTCACATTTTTTAAAAATAATTTTATTTTTAATTAATAATTTATATTTGTAAATTAAATGGTGCTTTAAATTATACTCCTATTTTAATAGAATTATTTTTCATTTAACTTTAGACATTACTTCACCATTCATTCTATTTAGAAGAAAATTTTTCATCCTTCCCTTATCTCGATCATATTTGATATTTTGATTCCTGCGATATTTCTCAAATTATTTCAAATAGAATAATTAAAATTAATATTTAATTCATTCAGTTTTATTAAACACAATATGAATCTTTTCCAGTTAGATTTTGCCATTTCACTATGTTTTGTCCATTAGAATTCATTACACATAATATTTATATACCTACAAATTTTAAACTGGAGTTTATCTATTGAATTTTAATGCAACATTTTTGGATAAAATCCAATAATTGAATCTATTACAATAACATTCTTTTGTTATTACATAAATTGGTGTATCTAAATATTATCCAGAGTGTTCTACATTAGACTTTCTGGTACACTAACATGATGTGTTTAGCTTTTTTTACATAATGCAGAATATGAAATAAAATTTTTTGCCTCTTTTGCAGTGACCTATTTAATCTAAAATTTTACTCTGTTTACAGTCGTGGTCTTAAGATCAATAACAAAATTTTCATTTATCTATCTCATTTTTTTGAATTGGCGCATTAGTATATGCACAAGAAGACAAATGAACAGACTGTAGATTCTTTGGCAAATAAAATCTAAAACTGAACACAGATTTGTAAATCGGATATAAAAATACACTGAAATTCTGACAGTTAACCTATTGATGAATTTGTCTTTAAAAAATTTTATATTGTTTTGACATTCAGACAACAATTTCATCCTAGCTTATTACATTTCTGATTTATGTTCATGTATAGACATAGTTTTGAAACTTTGGCAGACAAATTCATCAATAGATTAACTGTCAGAATAAACTGAGGTTTTTTAGATATAGAGAGATGCATACAAATTCGTCCAATTTCATATAAAAATTTTGGATTTTCCACATGAAAGAATATGTTCATATATTCAACACTTTTGCATATGCATTAGTACATAAGATGTCTTGCTTTTACATACAAGAAAGTTTCTACTGTGTTGAGATTATATCGACTTCAAAATATTTTTTATAAATATCAGCTAAAAATGCAGTTAGTACATGAATATCGATAAGAGTTAAAACATAGAGTTATTATTGAAGAGTGCTGTTGTTGGAATTATTATTACAAAATAATGGAATAGACATGAAGGGGAATATAATTTGGATTAATTTTCTTGTGTCATACATACAAGTTTTAAGTACAAGGATCAAAGCAACTATCTTAAACATTTTAGCTTTCTCCTTATGAATGTTGCTGATGTTTTAACCAAAAGATTTTATTATAGAAGGTACATATTCTGTGTCTGCAAGTCATTAAAAGTTCTCTCTTTTTTTCAAGATTATCTGTTTGATCCTTAATCATATTTACATAATGCTATTTCTTTATTCTAATATATTATGGCATGTTGCAGATTAATTGCTAATAAGAGAAACTAAGATTAAGTTGCTGTATATGCTGGCTACAGAGACAATACCTCTTATCATCTAATCAGTTGAAAAAGAGAAAAACGCTTTCTCTTTTCTTCGCTAATTTCCTCCAAACTATATTAAAAAACGGTTATTTATATTATGAAGG
This sequence comes from Argiope bruennichi, assembly GCF_947563725.1. NCBI lineage: Eukaryota > Metazoa > Arthropoda > Arachnida > Araneae > Araneidae > Argiope > Argiope bruennichi. The sequence continues at coordinate 61,206,068 of NC_079156.1, read as the reverse complement.
TTTTATAAAACTTTTAAATTGTAATTTTGTATGAGTGAAACATTAATGGAGATTTAATAAACAATAATTTTATGTTAGTGACACAAAGCAATATTTTTTGGAAGAATTTTCTTTAAATAGCAAACAAAAACATCATTTGTATTTTAGTACAAAATGTCGGATTTTCTTGTCTATTCTGAAAATATCATCTTTGTAAAAAAAAAAAAAAACCAATAAAATTTTTAATGGAATGGATAGTTTTCCTGATGAATAGATTCAACTCCTAACTATTGTACTATGCGAACAATGAATTATCTAATAATACAGAGTTATTTAAAGTTCTGTTCATGTTTTCTTATGCATTTTTTTATATTCCAAATATTTGAATATGCCAACATTTCTTCTAGGAAATAAAATTAACAAAGAATTGAATCAATGCTAAATTTAGTGTTATGCTGCTTATTTCTTTTCCTGCTTGATATATTTATATAAACAATATCTCCACTCTAATTGTGGTTTGATAGTTGATTTATAAGTATATTTTTTATAAATTGATTTCCATTTACTTCCAAATAGAAAAATGCTTTCGTTTTTTTAAGTTTATGAATTTCATATCATATTAATTTTATAATGCTTAGCATTATGAATATTTTGCTATCTTTTATTAGTAAAACATTACTCTTTAATTATCATGAAAGCTTCACTGAAACCTTAAATTTGAAGAATATCATTGTTATAGTTACTGTATATAAAATAAGCTGTTGATGACTGACTAGTATAAATATTATTTATGTGAAAATAAAAACATTTTTGATATTAGAATGCAACAGAAGCTCCCGTAAAAATACACATTAAAAAATATGTATGCAATCTTAATGAGAAAGTACTTTGATATAAAATACACAAAATATTCTTAGTGCTAACAACTTTATTTTTAATTAAAAGGAGAATATTAGTTGTACTATACAGTTTATTAAATTTCACGGCTTCTCACAAATTTATACTCTATACCAAAAAATATTAAAAGTTCAACCTTTTTTTTTCCAAAAGTTTTAACTTATGAAAAAAAAACTTTTTTTTTTCTTTCTGTAAGTTATTTTTATAGAATATGATATTTAATCAAACTTTGTAAGTAGTAACTTGGTGGCTAATAATTTATATGATATATGTATTTATTAGGAGTGATAACACTACTAATAAAATAAATGTTTGCATAATTAGGAACATAATTTTTTAATTAAAATAACTATTTCAGTTTTTTTTTCACTTGTGTGTCACCTTATTATTTATAATTAAAATCTGCTCATAAGTATAGTAATATAGTAATAATACTATAATATTACAGAAACATTACTTTTCCTATTTTTTTAATGGGAAAATAGTGCACATGAACAATAATGCACAGGAATTAAATCCAAAATATGTATGAAACAATTAATATCTGGAATATCTGAGATTTCTCATAGAGAAAAATGCCAAATTGCCTGCCCACTTTGTGTAAGTGTTATTAAAATATACCTATTTTTGTCAGATGTCAGTCAATGGTCTTATCACACTCAATAGGTACTTATCCTGTAGATAAAATGTTTTAAATTCAATTTAGATATATATTTTTCTAAATTAAATTATTTTGGATTCAATGTAATTCATCTTTCATAATGAAATATTATTGAAATTGGAAAGGCAGTTGCAGCTTTTCATCATTTTTTATAAATTCAATCGGCCTACCAATGTTTTTTTCTTCTTCTGTGCTCCCTTAGACCATTTCACATATCCCTGGAAGCAAGTACCACAGATTGAGAAATGCTGAACTACTTAAGGAATTATCATGAAATTTTTACTAAGAGTTTCTTGATTATTTATAGCATTTTTTAACAAAATTTGAGGAAGATTTATTTTTAATAAATACTGATTTTTATAACTCATCGATCATTTGTAAATTTTATTTTTATTCATATAAATGTTTACAAGGAATTATTCATATATGTACCCATTGGTTCATTTCCTTACTGCTGATATTCAGATATAAAATATGGGAAAATGATTATTTTGTATCAGATTTTCTATGAAAAAAAAAAGTTCCTAGATAATGAACAATTTAAGTGCATGATGTCAAGAAAAATATTGTCAAAAGTATTCAAACTTTTAGATTAACACTTTTTTTAAAAAAAATAAAAATATTTCTTCTAAGGCTGGACAAATTGTCCTTAAATTTCAACGAGTAAAGAATATGCATGAACTCGAATTTTACTGCGAAGGTTCAATCAGGAGGGCATTTAAGAATTAAGGGTTTTAATAAAGAGGGAAAGGATTTGGATTCATCAAATTTCACCAAGAACTGGTACTGATTTGTAATCTCTATGACTGGCTTTGTCTGCCATCTGAACAATATTAATGTTTTTAATAAACTCTATGTGCATACCTGCATCTATTTGCTAACTTTATAAAACTGTATTTAAATATTGCATAAATCAAATCATTGATGAAAATTGCACATCTATATCATTTTTCTGTTAAATGAGTGAAACCAAATCATTTTTCTCATGAATTTCTGGTTCATCTCTTAAATGCTGCCATGAATGAATGAATCTTCTCTGTAAAGTATGAATTCATGTGTGTAATTTACTTGTAAGTTTGTCCAGCCTTTCACGAGAAATTCTAATAATAATAGAGAATGTATATACATATTTTCAATAATTATAACACAACAAAAAAAAAAAAATAGCATACATGAAAGTTTCATGACTGAAGTTAACTTATATAAATGTAGAATTTTTTTTCAATTATTTGAAGTGTTGATCATTAATGTTCAAGTTGTTGATAATCTTAGCAAAGTAAATGGAAAAAACTACTAAACATATCAGATAGCATTTGGGCACATTCTCTTTAAATGAATGGTCTCAATTTTTTTAAATATATCTAGTCTGAATCTAAAAATAAGTTTCATGGATTCTTACAAAAATATATCCATCAAGATGAAATTCAAAGAATTTGTATAGGGATTTCAATGTAATATTTTCCTCCTAACCACATATTTACCAGAATTCCATCAAAGTAGAATATCAAGACACAATCTTAATGCAGAAATATTCCATTCTGCTGGAAATACTATTTTGCATTATCAAATATCTCTAGAATACATTACTGCTTTAAATTCAGATTAACTTATTCATTCTTGTTTTTCTCATCAAAAGTAATTTTAAGTTACTAATTACCTTACACAATTAATAACTGATAAATTCACATTTACCGTAAAAATTCTCATTTGCATATAACCATAACAAATGATTGAGTTATTTTTAATGAAAAAGGATAATTTTAATGTGAAAATATAAATCTGGACAATTTTACTAATTGATTCGAAAAATTTTCGCAAAGAAATAATTACAAATATGAATACAACACGAATTGTAATTTAATGAAAGGCTTAGCGATATGAGATGAGCGAGGATAGAACCTGGGACCTTGTGGTTGGCAGTCCAGTAACTAAACCATGATACAAAAGCGTATGCTCGTGTAGGGTAGTTGTTAACTGGCTTATATGCTATTCACCACAAAGGAATAATTCTGAAAGTTAACTTTTTGCATTCAAAAAAATAATTCAATGCATAATTATTCCTCTAATAAAAAAATTTGTTTACTGCTCTAAAAAAATAAATATATATAATTAAGTCGAATTTCTTTAGAAAATTAATATACATCTTTTTACCATTCTGTAGGAGTTTTTAACAATCAAAATTAAAAAACACAGAAATAAAACGTCAAAATGATGCACCATCTTGAATGGTGAGTGAGAGGTCGTGGTGAGAGTCACCATCTTAGTGCAAAGGGTTCCCCTCAAAACTGAAGAACGCTCTACTTATAAATGAACACACGCATAAATGGCATGCATGCGAAAGAACGCTGAAAGTATGAAAAATACAGCATAAATGATTATTTCTCAAAAGATAATTTTTCATATAAACAGGATATGTGCCTGCCTGTTCGTGTAAGCGCGTAAACAAACGGCTGGTAGGATTCTGGAATATTATGGAATGATGCGTGTTGGCAAGCACCCAACATTCTATTCGAATTACTAGATTCTTAACGGGGAACATCTGTGAATGGGAAAGGACAAAATGATTGCCATGATAACGCTGTGGGATGAAATTGCCAACTTATAAAAAAAATAACATCTTTCAACCCTTTGCACTCTGAAAAGTAATGAGATGCGTTCTTATACAAATGAGAATATAAAAGTTCTTTTTAGTGTTTAGAAATTTGAAAAATTACTGCAAGTTTGTTATAATTTCTAAATTTTAATGTGAAAATTTTAAAAGTTTTTTTAGTGCTTAGAAATTTCAGAACTCTCAACAACTATTTCTGAAATTTTCATTATAACTACTCAAAATTATAATTCGTAAATTTATTATAATTCCTTAACCCTTTATTTACCGAATTATGTTGCCATCAATTTTTCAATTTTATTTTTGCAGTAGTAGTTGAGTTTTCTTGCAGAATAATCCCAGGGACCCCCCCCCCGCAAAAAAATATTTTAATTAATAGAAATATCTTAATTAATTTAATTATTAAATATTTTTAATTTCTACTTTTAGCTTATATTAACTTTTTGCTATTTGGGTTACATTCTCCGGGTTCTTTTGAATACCATCAGCAAAAATTGTCATATTACGAAGATATAAGCCAGATTTAAATAATACTTTTTAGTACCGTCAGTAAATAAAGGGTTAAAATTAATGTGAAATTTTTTACTGTTATACGTCTTTTGTAATAATCATTATCCACCAAGAATGTAAAAACGATGTATCTTGCACATTGGCAGTCAGACTTGACATAAGAATGCAAAGAGTTAAAATTTAAAATTTTCTTAAACAACAAATTACGATTTTTAAAGCAACGAAAATATTTACAAAGAACGCGTTCATTTAGATCAATAAAACTGGAGTTCTAATACGCTTTTAAACAAAACCTCTTTGGCTGATGAAAGAATATCCAAAATATCTGAATCTGCAACATTCATATATTCCAGCTCATATTATGGATGCTTGATGGTATTTCTTTGCTTGCAAGGATATCTTGATACAATTTTAAATTATGAAAAAAGCTAGAATTAATTGTATTACTGTATTATTAAGTGATTGATTTTTTATCATTTTTAGATCGTATACTTGTAATAGGGTATAATCATCACCATCACCAACAATGAAAAAAAATCAGGTTGTAATATTAATTAGCACTTAAAATAAAAACGATTTAAGCTGCACATCAACTCATACTAAAACACATTTAAAATATTTTTTTAAAAAAATTATTAAAAATAGGACAAAGTTTTACAGCAAATAAATAAATAAATAAATAAAAAAAATGGTATCATTGAAAAGATTATTTTTTTGAATTTTAAGATGATATAAAATTTATTTTTGCCGAATAACATTTATTATTATTACTTGGTCCAACAATAATTCAACATTTCATTATAAAAATATTAAGATTAATTTGTAATTGCTGCATCTAAGAAGCGATTAAAAGCAGTCTGGATTAGATGCTTCGATATCTGTTTATTTATATTGTATTGAAATTTTTTTTTTAATGCGAAAATCGAAGAATTTCCTCCAGAATTAAAATCTTGGTTGGACGGGCGGAGAGTGTTTCTCTGTATTTTTCTATAGGTCGAAAGCGATCTTTCAACTTCTGCTTTTCGTGTTTAGCCACTCTTTTGATTTATTCTGAACTAGCCGCCTTTGGCGACCAGCCGGTTCGCCAATCTTAATGTTCGTTTAAATTTTAATAATTAAAAAGGTTGAACCGGAGTTTAACCCCCTTCTTCGCCAAGTTGCGATAACGCGCCAAAGCTGGCAATCTTTATTATGCACTATAATTGAACATCTGCTCCTTTGCTTTTGAACATTTCGCTAAGCCGTTGTTGGCGATTTTTAAAAATTGTGCCAAGCAGGCGGTTAAACTCCGGTCGTACTATTAAATATTCTACGCAATTCCAACTTTAATAGATTCTTCAGCAAAATATTTTAAAACTTCAAATTTTGATAGTCATATAATTCACTCATAATATTATAAAGGCCTTCAGTCATAACGTGATATGTATCTCTCTAATTTTCAGTTACCCCTCGTAGAATTTATGCTTTAAATTAAAGTGTAAATGATTAATCTGCAATTAATATAATAATATTTTTTACTGAAACAAAGCATTTTTTTTAATAATATGATTACTGATAATAGAGTCACTGAGCGTTGAAACTTTATGGGCACTAAAGAATATCTTTCTTAATTTATGCAATATCTCAAGAATTTGTCAACAAAATTTTCTCAGATTCATCATGAACAGATCGATTCATTAACAATGATCAATAAATTAACAATGGCCGAATAATAATTTTAAATGCATCAAACACTAAGAAAATAAAATGAATCGTTTAAAATAATCGGTCGAAAACAGGTTTAAAAAAACTTCTTAAAAAACGATGTGCTTAAAACTTGCTTAAAGTATAAGCATATACAAAAAATATATATATAACTAACATAAATACAATTTACTTACAAAAGCATGCAACTAACCTAAAAATAATTTAAATCGTCAGTTGATAATGGTTGTCATGGCAACAATCGGAACATAATGCGCATGCGTGAATTTTCTTCGCCAGTTACGCTAACGCAAATGCGGGAATTTTTCTACGCCAGTTGGGCAGATTATACATTTTTAATTTCCTTTATTCTGCGTTATTTTAATTCAAAAGTACTTCAGAATGAATCTGAAACATAGATTAATTAACAATGTTTAATTTTAAATGCATAAAACATTAAGAAAATAAACAGAATCGTTTGAAATAATCCGCCGAAAAATATTAACCCTAGCCTCATTACTGTTGGGATAAAAAAAACTGAAGTCTTACTCATTTGGCGGTGGGGGAAATGGAGGATTTTTTTGGCGGAAAAGTTGGCGGTGGGGAAAATGGAAGATTTTTTTGGCGGGAAAGTTAGTTTTTAATTAATAATTAAAATTTCAAAAAAATGGACCCCAGGTGCACATTCCCGACCAGGTGCAAATTTGATAGCTGTATGTCAAATGACCTGGCCTGTAGAGCGCCAACACACACACACACACATTGAGCTTTATTATAAGTATAGACTAAACATTTTGTTTTCTAATTAATAGTGCGATTATATTAGTTTATTCATAGTATTGATATTTATATATGCATATGACTTTTTATATCTATACTTTTAATTTTTACATCGTTTTGCAATTTTATACTATTGGTATTTGTATACAGATACATGTATAAATGGAGTGTGGCGAACGTGTGATGCGCGAGGATAGAACCTGGGACCTTGTGGTTCGCAGTCCAGTAACATGCCCACAATACAAAAGCAATTGCTCTGGTAGCGTAGCTGTTAACTAGCTTATAAGCTTTCACCATAGACTGACGAGACGAACGATATGGCTGTTGAGTGGTGATGTATTAGCTGTTGATTCTAATGCCTCTGTACCCATTTGAGTAGCGCCAAGCGTATGTGGGTGAGTGGTTGCTGTTGCTGCGTCAAGTGAATCTGACGACTTTGGTTAGCTGTGGGTAGATGGCGCTACAACAGCTGTACGAAGATTGAAGGTTCATCGTCCGAGGTCACCAATGGGGCGAATTGAAATGCGCGAGGATTGGACCTGGGACCTTGTGGTTCGCAGCCCAGTAACATGACCACAATACAAAAGCAATAGCTCTGGTAGCGTAGCTGTTAACTGGCTTATAAGCTTTCACCGCAGGAGCATGGTTGTCAAATAAATAGAATAGGTAACTACCTAGAAATCCCGCTAAAATGGAGGTTCACGAGATCTCGAGATTTTTGAGATATTCTAAGATAACTAATTTTATGTTTTGAATTCATTTAAAACGAACATTACTCAAAAATATTCAAATTAAAATCACATATAATTTAAATTCATAGTTTTTTTTCATGTTTTCAAATCTACGTTTAAATTTTTTAAAAGGGACTGTCAGGCTCACAAATGACTGTTTTGACAAACTTTTTATTTGAATATTTAGAATCTTTTAAATAAATTTTGTATTTTTTACAAATTTGTTCAAGTTCATTTGCAAATTAAATTTTTGCATTAGGGATATAAAAAATCAACTTTTAAAAAATGATCCGCATTTAAACATTGTGTTATTTCACTTCATCAATATTTTATTAAAATACGGCTTGGATAGACATTAAATAAAAGAAAAATATTTTTCTTTGTAAGTTTGAAAAATTTTATTGCATAAGGGCGCTTTCGGAATTTTATCTTGGCCAGGCTATTTCGCCTTCTTTTATAAATGAATTTGTTATGTATTTCTTTTTAACAACCTCTTATTGTTATCAAAATAGGGGCCATTTATTAACTGCAGAATTCATTATAAAATTCACTAAACAGAATGATATTTTTTTTTTATCAAGATACAATAAATGTAAAATGATTTAACTTATATTAAATGAGTTTAGTTGTTTTTTAAGGAAAGCAGGGGAAAAAAAACTTCTTTGAACTTGGTCGACTTCCTCTTTACCTTGTAGGGAAAAAGAGAAAAAATCTGTAAGTAAAAGAGCTATTTTCAATTCTCTTCAACTTCGACATTTTTCTGAAGTAAAGAACAGAAATTCGTTTAAGTCTTCCCTTTTTTTTGTTCTTGTGTAATCTTAAATGACTTGTAGACTTCTTCTTTTATCTGTTCGACATTTTGACTGATTTATTGTACCCGTTTAAAAAGAGACTGATAAAAGTAATCAGTATGAATGATATTATATACAATTCCGCCGAACTTCCTGATATGACAAGTTATAATTTATCATTAACCAAGAAAGTTTTTTTTTTTTTTCATTTATATATATTACCTGCTGTTACTAGAATTGAAGATATCTTCACATATTTTTAATGCAAAAAATCTTTTATATAAAATATTACAACACAAAATTCTCTTATTGCTTGACTCTTTTTACTTTATCGTATACGTACAGAAAGTTTTGTAATCTTTAAAAAATTCGAACTCTTGATTTTGACGAATCTCCACATTTTAGACCTCCCTTAGTTCCAAAAACACATTTTTGAAAAATGTCTGTCTCCGACAAACATAACTCAAAAGCTATTTGAGCCAGATGGTTGAAATTTGGTATACGGTCTTAACACCAAAATTGCAATTTTCTGTAAAATTTTGAGTAAAATCTGTTCAAAGGAAGTCAGTCTGCCCGAATATAAGCTAAAATGATAACTACAAAAGGAAGAGAGCTAGATATATAAGATTCAGCTCACAGATTTAACATCGATAATGTAGATACTTGTCAAATTTTGAGTCAAATCCAGCAGAGGGTTGACTGTCTGTCTATCTGTACTTTCAGAAGTAAGTAAATACGATAACTAAAAAAACGGAATGACTTAAATATATCAAATTAGGTATGGAATTTTATGACTACAAGTGCAGTTTTGATTCAAAACTTTGTTACAATCGACACAGAAAAGTTTGTTTACAGCACATATTCAATTTTCCAATACTAATAACTGCATCCAAGGGATTAATCGCCAAAAAACTAGCCAAGGATGACATGATTGATTCAGTAAAAAGGCTATATTCACGCCAAAAGTTAATATTTCGTAACTATTGTACGCCAGTGCCATATATGGCGTTCTCTGGCATGACAAGAAAGAGTATGGGAGAAAGTTTTGTTGAAACCACACACGCTGGTTAAAAAATTAAGTTGAGAATATTAATTCAACCAAAGGATTCTAAAAATTCCCCAAAAGCTATTTTTTTCCATAATTTATTAATAATTTGAAATAGTGATATAAAATTTAAGTAAGCGTTGAAACTCGAAAACAAAAAAATAAATAAAGTGGTTTAAAATATCTATAAAGTTTTAATTGAAAAGGAATGTCACAGCTAAAAAATAATATAACAATTATTTTTTATTTTAATTTAAAAAATATTTATTTAATTCACCGTTACATAATTTTGCTTAAAATAGAATAGCCTTTGTATCTTATTACATTGATCCGAAGTATAATTCCCTTCTTTCTATATTTGACCGAAAAAACATCCATTAATAGTTATGTTTTTCCCTCCAAATCTTTCCTTTCAATTGGGAAATATCTCAGAACTCTGAATGATCTTAGATGTTTATTAGGATCTTTTAAAAATTTTAAAAATTAAAAGATCCTAAAAACAGTACAAGAAACGGGGGAAAAGTCAATTACAAAGTTATAGAGCATCTTTGATTTAATACGATAAGACATTTTGCGAGAAATAATTCAAAGAACAAAGCAATTTAAATGTGTGTTTGTTTGATTGTGATTTTCAAGCTCTTACCCATAAAAGCGTTGGAAATAAAATAGAAATGCTATCGGGTTGATATTTATTATTCAAGAAGATGACAAATGTGCGTTTACACCTATAGTTCTAATTATTATTGCTCTCAAGTTATTTTTTCACGCAAAATCGAAGATGCTCTATAATTTTGTAATTGACTTTTGAAGAGAGTATCATACCATTTTTGAGATTTGATTGGTTAATTGGTTTTTATGGCGCAAGGACCAGGTCTGATCATTCTGCGCCAAACGTTTGTTAAAAATGGCTTTCGTGTTAAAAATTAAAACATTTTAAGTAGATACAATTAAATATGCTGTAAAATTTGAATATCTTTTAAAAAAGTAAAAATATTTGGATGAGGGTTATCTCCTAAAATGTCATTTAAGTTAAAAACAGTCGCTCCAAAATGAACTTGTCGTTGTGATCTAAAATCTTGGCATTCACATAAAATATGTTTAATCGTTAAAACACAATTGCATTTGTCACAAAGTGGTGCAGGATCAGAGTGCAAAAGATGTTTTTGGGTCAAATAGGTGTGGCCTATTCGAAGTCTCGTGATGATGACATCTTTCTTTCTAGTCAGAATTTTACTTTTGAAACCCTTGACAGATGGCTGTATTTGAAAAAGTTTATTCGTAGTTAGCTTTCCCCATGTAGCTTGCCAGGATTTACTTTGAATTATTTTTATTGCTTGTAATGCATCGGATAATGGAACAAAATTTTCCTTCAACAGGGTTGTGCTTTTTGCTGCCTTGTCAGCTTTTTCATTTCCCAAAATTCCAACATGCCCAGGTATCCAACAGAATTTAATCGTGAAATTATTTTTTAGCGAATGATATATGTGCAAACTATTTAGAACTAAGGGATGACTTTCCGATGACACATTCTTAAAAGCTGCAATGCTACTTTTAGAGTCAGTATATATAATAAATTTAGAGGGGGATGACGTTGCAATTTTTTGAAGGCTTAGATATATTGCATAAAGTTCGGATGTAAAAACAGAACAGAAAGGGTGAAGTCTTTCGGATATTATTACATTACGAAAAACTGCTGCTGAGCCAATATTATTACCGCATTTCGAACCATCTGTATAAACAGGTTGAAAAGAATGATACTGTTGTCTATGTTCATAAAAACATTTCTGAAACATCACGTCTGATGTTGATGGTTTCAGGAAGTGCATAAAATCATCTACAAAACTGAAAGATAACTCCTGCCATGGAGGTGGACCACTAATGTTTACAGCAATCGGGAAGTCTTCAGTTTTGAATGTTCGTAAAATCTCTCCTATACGGAATCCAAAAGTTGGCGTAAAAGACAATCTCTTAGAGAATAACGCTCCGTATATAGGATTAAGAACCTTGTTGCACAGTGGATGGTATTCCACACTTTTAATTTTATAAAAGTAGGATAAACAAAGTCGTTTCCGCCTCAATTCCAAGGAGGGCTCACCACTTATAACTTGTAAACTTTGAATTGGTGATGTTCTAAAAGCTCCTGTAGCTATACGAAGTCCTTGATTATGCACCGAGTCTAACAATTTCAAGGTGGATTTGGCAGCTGAGCCATAAATGGGTGCCCCGTAGTCAAGCTTTGAGCGTATCAGTGATTTATATATCTTCATCAAAGAGGCTCTATCTGCTCCCCAAGAGGTGTTTGAAAGGACTTTTATAATATTTAGTGTTTGAAGGCATTTTCTTTTTAAGTTTTGAATATGAGAGCGAAATGTTAGTTTATTATCTAATATCACGCCCAAAAACTTTTTCTCACTAACTGTGGGAATGACCGACTCATTCAGTCGAAGCTCTGGATCTGCATGAAGGCCACGTCGTTTACAGAAGTGAACACTAACTGTTTTCTGAGGAGAAAAAACAAATCCATTTTTCAAAGCCCAGTCTATCATATTGTTTATGGATGTTTGCAAATGTTTTTGAATGAAATCCAAACTTTCGTTAGCACAATGGATCTGGATGTCATCGACATAAAGTGAAGTATGTACAAATGGTGAGATTTTCGAAACAATCCCATTTATTTTTATGATAAACAGTAAAACACTTAGTACGCTACCCTGAGGAACACCTTCATGCTGAATGAAAGTATCTGATAAAATATCACCAACACGAATTTGAAAGATCCTTGTCCTCAAAAAGTTTTGTACAAAAATTGGTAGATTCCCTTTTAAACCCAAGTTAAATAAATCTTTCAAAATGCCATAACGCCAGGTTCGGTCATAGGCTTTATCCATATCAAAGAAAATAGATATAAGATGTTTTTTGCTTACAAAAGCCTCTCTGATAGCAGTCTCTAGTTTTAGTAAATTATCCAATGTACTTCTCTTTTTGCGAAAACCGCTTTGGAAAGGGGAAATCAAGTTTTTCTCTTCTAAGACATACATCAGTCGGTGACTAACCATACGTTCCATTAGTTTACTGAGGCAACTAGTAAGGGCTATTGGTCTGTAATTAGAGGGATCTTGCCGATCTTTCCCAGGTTTGAGAATAGGAATTATTATTGCTTTTTGCCAGTTGGTTGGGAAGACTCTTTCTATCCAAATTCTGTTAAATAAAGTTAAGAGTACCCACAATGACGAATCACCTAGATGTTTCAACATATCATAATGTATTCTATCAGGTCCCGGTGATGTAGAATGGGATTTTTTTAATGCATTTTTCAATTCATGAAACTTAAAAGTAGTATTATATTCCTCCCCGTATGAAGGTAGAAAATCTAATGCTTGTTTCTCTGTCTGCTTTTTAAAAGCAATAAAATCTTCTGGATAAAATTCTTCACTCGATATATTAGAAAGAGTTTGTCCAATTAGATTAGCAATTTCTTTTGCATTAGAAATTACTCGTCCGTTCAATTTTAAAAAGGATATTTTATCTGTATTTGTGTAACAGCCAAAAATCTTTTTTACTTTGTCCCACATGATTTTAGAAGGTATTTGTCCTTGAATGGAATTGACATACGAATGAAAGGATTGCTCCTGGCTAATGCGTCGGATTCTACGAAATTCAGATTTTGCTTTTTTAAATTTAATGAGATTTTGGGTGGTAGGGTATCTCCTGAAGGTATTCCATGCTTTGTCTAGTGCTCTTTTACAGTTTTCACATTTATCATTCCACCACGGTTTGCATAGCTTTGGTATTTTCCCCGATGTTTTGGGAATACTGATATCTGCTGCTGCAATTATATGCTCGGTTACAAGCTTGACTGCCAAATCAATAGAAGTTTCATCAATCATATCTGGTGTAAGTTGACATATTGAGTTGAACAATGTCCAGTTTGCTTTACTAACATTATATCTCACAGGTCTTTTAGGAAATAAAAAATCACTGTGCATGTACGTCAATACAATAGGAAAGTGATCGCTGTTGTATAAATTTGAGTCCACGGAAAATTTCCAGTAAGGGGCAAGGGAAGGAGAACAAAGTGCCAGATCAATCGTGTGGAATGTTTTGCTAGCTTGGTGAAAGTGAGTAGGATTATTGTCATTAAGTATACAGAGACAATGATCATCAATTAGTTTTTCTATTTGCCTTCCTCTAGTGTTGATATCATCATTATTCCAAATAGGATTATGTCCGTTTAAATCACCTAGGAGAAAAAAAGGTTCTGGCAACTGTTCTATTAATTGATTCAAATGTCGTTGTTCAATATAGTCATTTGGGGGCAGATATAAATAGCAGATTGTCGTTAGAACTTTCAACTGAATTTGGACAGCAATTGCCTGTAAATTTGTGTCTAAAACAACTTCATTACTTGGCAAATGACGTAAAGTTAAAGATGCAACTCCGCCAGATGCTCTAGAATTTTGTTCATTATCCTTTCTTTGAAGGATATAGTTTTTAAGATTGGGAGAGACACGTGGAGTCAAATATGTTTCTTGTATCCCCAAGCAAACAGGTTGATATTTGTTAATAATAGATTTGATATCCTCTTTATGAGCTTGAAAACCGTGGCAATTCCAAGAGACTAAATTAATATTTGTCATTTCGGTTTCCTGAAGAATTTAGATTTAAAAACTTTTGGCTTGGTTGTGCTTACTCTAGCTTCATCGCTCAGGTCCATTTCGCTGAGAGATTCATCGGATGGATGAATTTCCAACTCAACATCCTTACTATTTACGTTTATCTTTTCTTTCTGTTCATTTTGGTTTTGAATGGAAAGATTCTTTTTTTTCTTTTTATTTTGTGGAACAATTTTTAAAGTTTTTTGGTTTTTTGTAATGTTTTTTTCTTTAGTTATGGAAGACTTGTTCGATTTTATTATTTCGAGCCAATCTTTCAGTTTGATGGTAATGTATTCCTCATTTGATGGAGAGGGAAAAGGCTTCGCGATTGTTTGCGATGGACAACTGTTTTCTTGAATTTGTATCGGTTCAGTTTGCATGCTTGAACAAGTCGTTCTTTTTAAAGCTGTACTGTATGGGAGATTTTCCTTTGGAGTTCGTTTTTCAACTATTTGCCTAGCTTCTGCAAAAGAGATATTTCTAGAAATTTTAATGGTCTGGATTTCTTTTTCAATCTTCCACTTGGGACAGGATTTAGAATAAGCAGGATGACTACCGTTGCAATTAACACATTTTTGGGGCTTTGTGCATGGAGTGTCATCATGGCCAATTTCAGAACATTGTGGACAGCGAGAGGAAGAAGCGCGGCAGCTAGTTTTTGTATGTCCAAACCTCTGGCATTTAAAACAACGCATCGGGTTTGGCACAAAAGGACGCACATCGCAACTTATAAACCCAGCTGTTATCTTTCTGGGAAGCACATGAGTAGCAAATGTCAAAATAACATGCTTGGTTGGAATTATTTTACCATCTCTTTTTAATGTTATACGGCGTGCACTTGTTACTCTAAATGACTGCAGTTCGGAAACAAATTCTTCATCACTAACCATAGTAAGGTCCATACTAGATATGACACCTCTGGTATAATTCAGAGTTTTATGGCCAGATACTTCTATTGGGGCATCACCAAAATTCTTTATGGCTAGAAGTTGCTCTGACTGTTTCGGCGTCGCAGTCTCTATTAACAAATCTCCAGATCTAAGCTTCTTTACAGATGTGACGTTTCCAGCAGTACTTTGAATATACTTTTGTATCAAAAAAGGTGACATGTTTTTAAGTTTATCGTCTTTACCATGTACAACTAAAAATTTTGGAAGAAATTTCGAAAGCTCAGTTTGTGCAACGTTAATTGACTTGTCGGATTCGGTGTGTGAAGAAAGACCCATGCAAAAAAGACAAAGATTCAGGCCCGACGGCACCGCCCACCACGGAGCCCAACAAGGGATGGTAGCCACCGGCTCTAGACATTTCCAGCCTCGGCGCTTACCATGGCGCTAGCCGGAACCTATACGCTGGGAGTCACCCCCGGGGACAGTGACCACCCTTAACGCCAAGCCCAAGGAGTGACCCCTTCGCTTGATCCCCTTGAGCAGCCCAGTCATGTGCCTAGGATACCGGCCGATTGATACACCGGGGACCGAAATGTACCACCCGTCTAATGGGTCGCCACGCACGGCAAACACGTGGGGTGTTTGGCTGTCCATGAGAAGCAAGAAGCAAACAGAGCGGCAACAGCTTCTCATGGAGAGCTCCCTCGCTTGCCGTCGAGGGAAAGAAAAAACAAAGGTGACAGCAGAAGGCGCAGAGGAGAGTAAACCTAAAGGGAGTAAAGATCCCTGGGTACCTCGGGATTGGGACACCCGTACTCACCTATAGTAGGTGAGCCCCTGAGGGGTTTTGAGATTTGAAGCTGATTCCATAGTTTGCCGTCAGGCTGCGCTGTAACCGATTTCAAAGCGCACATTGTCACTTTATTATACCTAGACATAAAGTTTGTGACAATTGCTGTCGTAAGTCGCTACGTCATTTTCAAGTTGGACTTCCGGTACATGACCTAGTTCTTTTTATACTTATTAAGATATTTGAACTGTCTACATATAACATTGGTTATTTCTTCCATTCTAAAAGTGTCAACTTTAAGAAAAAAATTTATAGGATTTCTAAACTGATATACTTAAAAGGACAATTTTATAAATTTTAAAATGATGCTCAAATCAATTTTGGGCAATTATTTTTCTGCAGATATCACAAGGAAACTCCAAAATATTTTAAAATTTTTTTATTAATCCTCTACTAAAATATAAAAAATGGCTGTGAGGGGCACATTCTGAATTTCAAAAATATTCTTGTGCCACATTTGGAAGTTTTAAGTCAAACTGTACTGTTTATAGAGCATCAATAGATGCATATTCTATTTATTATTAGTAGAGATTTCTTTGCTTTGAATAGCGCTTTTCTCACATTAATTTTCTCTTTTCATGTGTAAATAATAGAAAAATAGTTTTTTTGGAGGTATTTTCATCTATAAAAGAGATCAAAACTGTTTTATACATTTTTTTTGCATAGCCACGATAAATAGATTCATTGTTTAGGGGAATTATGAACATTAAACTAGGTTAGGAAGCAATCTCCAGCGGAAATAGAATGCTGACAAGCCGGAAGATAGGGTATATTCCAATTACCTTTCTCTGAAATAAATATACGTGACATCCAAGGGACGGAAGTCCTTTTGATAGGCTATTAGGATTGGGTACCTATTTCTATGAGAAAGAAATAGAAGGTTTTTTTTTCTTCAAATAAAATATATATTGAGGATATTGGTTAAAGTGAGCTATTTAAGTATTTGAATCCCAATTTTTCCTTATTATATTTATTCACAACTGTTTTCTGATGATTTTTGATGTTCCTTTTTTAAAAATGAATTTCGGATTTTTAATATTTAATATTGCAGAATTTGGTTAATTCGAATCTAAGAGATCTTGACCAAAATTAAATTGATCTATAACTCAAATTGAAATAAAGAATCTTAAAATTAATAGAGAGGAAAAAAAAAATCGATAATTTTTAAGTTATAAATGGGAGTGCTGAATTATTTTTAATATTTAGTAACTTTAATATATAATATTTAATAAACAAATAAGCAGTAAATAATTTCAATAAATAGGATAGTAATAATTACATTCATAAAATAAATAAAAAAGTTATTGTAAAAAAATAAACAATATATAAACATTTTGAATGCAGTAACTGTACAATAAAATTTCAATATAAATAGTTCAATTCACATTTAATGTGTTAAAAACTTTTTTTTTGTATATATTCCTATCTAAAATGTAAAAGCCTTAATAGCCTCTAAATGCGAACATATTTTAAAAATAAAAATATTTCAGAAATAAAAAAACAAATTTTTTGTATATATTTTTTCTGCTAATCAAAGTAATTTCGGGTGATATTTTACTTTTTCAAGAGAAAAGAGAGAGATAAAAATCGGACAAAAAAAAAAAAAACCGTCCGAATTAGTCAAGTTTTCTTTATATTAATTTATTTTTTACTTTTCTTGTAAAATGTGGAAGAAATTTAAAACTTGAGTTTTCTGACAGTCAGTGTTTTAATTGAAATGAGTTAATGCAAATAAGACGAATTTTAAAACAAGAAAATATTATTTCTGTATGAATAAGAGAAGAAATTCTTTACATGAAGAAAGGAAGAAATTCTTTTGATTACATGTTGAATTTTCGACTAGTTTTTTCCATACGTAAAGACCAAAATTTAGTTTGAATGAGCTAAATCAACGATTACAAATCTTTTTTTTTTTCAAATTTAATTAGAAAAGAGAATAACACTAATATCACAAAATATTCCTATATAGCTAGTGTGATTGAAATTTTCAGCATGATTTATAATTCATACTTGAAATGTCTTTATTAAGTAAAAAAATGTCAATTTTTTAATGTTAATTGGATATGCAAACGATTTTTTTATTTACAATGATTTATTTGTGGCAATTTAATGATAATGAAGATAATTATTTTATTTAAGTTTCTTTGAGCTGTTTATGACATTACTATGAACTTTATTATGAGGCTTATATTTGTATTCTTACCAATACGATTGAAATATTAAAATATTTTGTAAAACGCTCATCGGTAAGTAATTAGAAAATGTTCTAATAATCCAATAAGTAGTTGCTTATTATCCTTCCAGAATCAAACTGAGCTCATAAATTATTGCTTAAATAAAATAGGCGTTTAGGCATTGTTAGATTATTTTAAGAAGATTTCTGAATACGATGTAAGGAACTAAACAAACAAGTAGCTTAAAAAAATGTACTTACTTTTTTTGATCTAATAGGTTTTTTATCTTTGTAACTTCTATCAGTACTGAGTTTGCAAATAAATAACATTTTCTCCAACACTGATAAACTGCTAGACTTTGGGAACGAAAGCTTTGAATCTTACAAATCTCAATATATATTATAATAATATATTAAAAACTTATCATAAAAATTTCTGAATAAAAAGGAAATAAGAAATGATTTTAATCACTTTTAAAATAATGAATTCGCAACGTTCTAATTTCATTTATTCGTTTAAGATAAGAGTTATCTTAGAATTTGTATGAACATGAACGATTTAATTATCTATTTATTTATTTGGACAAGGCAGTATCGTTCTTTTAACGATTATTTACGTTATGTGAGTTCATTATAATATCCAAACGATTTATTTGTTGGTAATAATTATCTGTTTTTTTTTGTAACGTAATTTTATTAACGATTTTTAATTTTATATAAATTATGAATAATATGATTATGAGTTTTTATCGTTTTAAAAATTTGTAAAGTCAGTTTTATGGAGTGAATTAATATGTGCTTGAAACGCGTCACATTAATTTACTTTTTGCACAAATTAACGCTATAACTTTATACAAAGGGCAGCAAAGAAAAATGGCTAATTAAATGCTCAATGGCATGAGTTGTGATATTTTTCATTTAACTGTGATTTCACGTGACTTGACTTACTAGGTACATCGGAAGGGAGAAAAAATGCGTATTTTTTAAATCTGATACATGCTCAGCAAGTTGCACTTGTCCAATTACAATTTTGATACAAATAAATTCGAATCGATTGTCGCTTAAATAAAAAAAAAACTATAAGACAAGAAATTTTCAATCCATTATTCATTATTTACTATCCATCGTTGACACCATCTGTTTCGCTGAGATTATTGGCTGTGTTTGAATTTAATTAATTCTTTTATGGATAATCTGATTTTAATTCTTCTTTCAGCAACGTATTTTTGAATTTAAAAGTGAAACACAAATTTAAGAAGCCTTATTTTAGTTAGTTTACTTTTGCTTTATTATTTGTATGCATGATCCTCCTTAAGAGAATCATGTTATCAAATCGCATATTTTAACATCTAGTTACATGTTGTCTTATGCAGTACTGTAATTTCTCTTTTTTTATAACTCATTTGGTATTACTTTTTTAATACATTTATTTTAGTACGGTAATTAGTTTTTTAATAATACTGTTGATTCAAACATTAAATTAGTGTTGCGAAAGTGAATGAATCCACTGAATGTTGATTGTAAGCAAATGCCTAACAACATGTTATCTGGATTGAAATATACCTTTTAAGAAAATTAAAGAATAGTATGTACATCATTTAACAAACAGACTTTATTTCCTAGTATAATTATCTTATGTTATGGATGTGTTAATAGATTTCAAAAAAATGTGAAAGCATGAAATCAGGAAGCAAAAACACGTTGTAACATTTGCACAGAATACGAAAATTATAAATAAAATATTCATTATTGCTTTTAACAATGAAAAATAAACACACATGATTAACTATTTGATGTCAATAAAAATATTTGATTCCAATAAAAATATTTTGGAATTTTTTCATTGGTGAGAAGTATTGTTTCAAATTCTGCTCAAAAATATTTTTAAAAAGAATCAAAAGTGAAATGAAATGACAATTAAATTGATCTCATTAACCAGCGGAATTTTCTTCCTAAAGCTTTCTCGCCTACCAATAAACTTGTAATGATTGAGAATACGTTGCAAGGCATTGGCGTAGAATAGTTACAAAATATTAACTTTTGATGTGAATTTTTCATTTTTACTGAATCTATCATGTCATCCTTGGCGAGTTTTTTTGGTGATTAATTCCTGGCATGCATTAATAGTAAACAAAAATCGAATTTGTCTTTTGGATTCATTTTTCACAACCGAATAAAATTAAAGCCAATTTGACATAAAACTGTACTTACAGTCATTTAAGTCAATATTAAATTTGATATATTTAAAATATTGTGTTTTTGAATTATCAAATTTTCATGTTTCTGAAAATACAGACCGACAGACGGTCACCCTGTATTGGATTTAGCTCAAAATTTGTTAGGCGTATACTATATAGATGTTAAATCTGTGCACCGAATCTTATCGATCTAGCTCTCTTTGTCTTGCAATTATTATATTAACTTTTATTCGAACAGTCAAACTTCCTCTGAATAGATTACATTTAAAATTTGACAGAAATCTGAAAATTTGATGGAAAAAACCGTATACCAAATTTCAACAGTCTAGCCCATAGCCTTTTGAGTTTGCCATTTACCGATAGACAATCGGGCATTTTCCAAAAATGTGTTGGGGGCCGCGGTGGCCTGGTGGTAAGGTCTCAGCTCGTGAGCCGTTAGGTTTCAGGTTCGAGACCCAATTCCACCGAAGAACCGTCGTGTAAGAGAGTTTCTTGCACGCTAAATCCGTCAGACCAAACGTCCTCCCGCTGGTGTGGTGAGGGTGGTGCCATCTCAGGTGTCGTCCTCGTCATCTGACCGCGGTTCAAAATTACCAGGTCCGTCCTTAAATAGACCTAGTGTTGCTTTACAACGGGGCGTTAATATAACTAAACTAAACTAAACTAAACCAAAAATGTGTCAATTGAATAGAAAGGTCTAAAACGTGGAGAATCATTAAGAACTCGAGTTAAAATTTTCTGACGATTATTTCTCTATAAAAATGAACATTTTCCAATATTAATATAGAATTAAAATAATTTTTTTTTGTAATAATATTTTTGGAACACGCTGAAGAGCGAATAAAATCTCGTTTAATTTTCAATTAAATAAAACTGTCAAAGGGACACACACACAGAGAGAGAGAGAGAGAGAGAGAGAGAGTGAGAATATAAAATCTTAGAGCAGCAACTCATTAAATAAGAATTACATTTCTACGAAATGAAATCCTACATTCAATAAAATTGATTTCTATGTTCCTTTGTAATGATATCATTTTCGATTTAACATGAAAAAAAATAATAATTCGTCGAATTCTCTTTCCCTGTGTAATTTCAAAATTATTCCTCTCTATATCATTCAGATAAAAGAACCAATGAAATCCTTTCAGAAGAACGATATCTCAGATAGAGAAAAGAGTAATTTACTTTTTTTCCTAAGTAACGAAGAATCGGCTCTGTTCATAACAAAAGCTGTCTGAATTTCATTACGAAAATGGTTTTCGCTCTTATTTCTGCATTAAATACGCATTAAGAAGAACGAAAGAGAGTATTAAGTTTGACACATTGATGATTGATGACACTATAAGCTGCAGATAAGAGGACAATTTTGAGATGGTAGAAAGGTTATTTGTTTTGATTTTGTAAATTGTTTTGACTTTAAGACATTTTTTTTTTGTAATAGTTGTAAAAAAAGAAGTTGAGGAAATGTGTCAGACTAATTTTTATATAATGCGTTTTTTCATACCTAGTTTTTATTAAAAGTTTGCTTCTTTTGACATTCCTCTGCTTTTTTTATTGGCAAAACAATGGCTCGACTTAAAATTTTTGTCTGAATTTTTAGTGCGTTATATGGATTTCACGACTTTTTTCTCGCTAATTAAATATTTTCTATTCAAAAAATTATTTTGGAGTTTCAATATGTATTACTTGCTTTTTCATCAATATATAATGCTTTAAAATTTATATGATCCTTTTTTTTTCATACCCAGTTTTTATTAAAAGTTTGCTTCTTTTGATATTTCTTTGCTTTTTACTGTCAAAATAATGTCTCGACTTAAAATGTTAGTCTGAATTTTTAGGGCGTTGTCTGGATTTCACGAATTTTTCTCACATATTAAATATTTTCTGTGTTAAAAAAAATTATTTATTTCGGAGTTTCAATATGTATTGTAAACTATTTCATTAAAATACTGCTTTTTAAAATTTGAAATTGCATTTTTTTTTTGTGTGTGTGTGTGTGTGTTGCTTCGATTTTCTCACCTTTCTGAGAAACATGTCATGCTTTAGTAGAATTTAATGAACGGAAATTGTAAATAATAATAATAAACAAAAATGTTTTTAACAACCCTATTTATTTGAAAAAGTGGAAATTATTTTAAATAAATACGATTTTTCTTTTCCGTGAGTATCCAAGAATGATGTAACCACATTGGCTACTCCGCCCCGTCTAATAAAAGCTTCCAGATTGTTTCTGATTGACCGGACCACACCGACAGCAACTCTGGCGGAAACTAAGGTTTTAACGGACAACTTTTCCGAGGGAAGCACGCCCCGTCATCGATAGGAGGTAACCGATTCCCATCATTTCTGTACCCACCAAGGTGTCGAGAACCAACCACCATACCGTAAACTTCTCATGCGCCCCGTGGGGGTCCAAGAACGATGTAAGGCGTTAAAAAACAGTGAACGCTACATGTTTATCGAAATCGAAGCTTAAAAATCTTTTTTTAGTAAGCTATTAAGGGTAAGTTATATAATATGTTTAATTAAAAATCTCACTCTCTATTAATCCCATTGAACAATCAGTCACCAAGGGTTGCTAGTTTAAAATAAATCAGTAGGCAAAACAGTTTATTCAGTAAGGAACTTCATACTGAAAGCAAATTAGTTAATTGGATGCCTATTAAAAATAAAAGAAAAAAATATTATAAAAATATTTTACAAATTTCTTTTAGAATTTATTTCAATATTTCATTATAAAAATTAACCATTTAAAATATAAAAACAAAATTTGCAAAAAATACTAACGAAATTACTTTAAAAATTTATTACAAAAATTAGTTCATCCATTAAATCATAGATAATAGCATTTGCTTACCTCCGAAATTCTTTAACTATAAAAATCATCCTTGCATTTGTGAATTGCTTAATATATCCGATCCCTTGGCGAAATTTGGAATAAATCAATCTGCAAAGCAGTTTCCACATCAAAGGGGAATTGCAGTCCCGTGGCAAATTCATTAATTGGATACCCATTTCAACCGAGTTGTGCTGGGAAGTGTTGAAATCACGTAGCGCTGACATCAGCACAGAGAAATTTCAAACGTGAGTTGAATGGAAGTTGCTGCCTGCAACGTTTCAGAAACAGTTAAGTAAGTGATATATTGATTTGTATTGGGACTCAAACATTTACTCTCCTTTTCAACTGGGTCTTTGAGCCGCTCACTGAATAAAAGGGCGCCAAATATTTTGTTTATGAGGCTACTAGGAAAGAGTAATGAATAAATGAATGATGTTGAATAATTTGACTTTGTGAATAATCCGTAACTGGAGTTTGAACTTTGGACTTTGTAATCTGGAACTTTGATTGTGTAATAGCCCGTTCTTTAACCTGTAACTGGAGGCATGAGTTTTTTTAGTTTAGTTATATTAACGTCCCGTTGTAAAGCAACACTAGGGCTATTTTCGGACGGACCTCGTAATCTTGAAGCGCGGTCGGATGACGAGGACGACACCTGAACTGGCACCCCCCTCTCCACACCACACCACACCAGCGGGAGGACGTTTGGCATGAACATACCCCCCCCCCCTGCCTTACACGACGGTTGTTCGGTGGAATCGGGTCTCGAATCTGAAATCCTACAGCTCACGAACCGAGACCTTACCACCAGGCCACCGCGGCCCAACTGGAGGCATGAATTTCCTCACGCGTCCAAAGATATGGAGTCAAAATGACTCCATTTTTTTTTTCTTTTTAGTTTTTTGTAAACAGCATTGGACTTTATTTTGGAAGCACAATATTCTTGAAATCACGTAGTTACCAAAAATATTAATATTAAAAAATGTTAAATGTTATAATATTAAATGTTGGAAAGATATTATAAGAAAAACCTAAACAATCTTTTAATGAGTACTTCGTTTAGATCTTACGGAATGACACTAATGTTAATAATTGTTAGAATTTAAAGAACAAAAATGAAGAATGCAATATTTTAAAATAATTTTTTAAAAGAATATTTCTTTATTCTTTTTGCATTATTCAAATTAAAACAGTTTCAGAGACATGGAGTCAATGACTTCATAAATAACAACAAAAACTTTGAAAAAGAATAACGGGGTTATACGCATGTGCTCATACGTAGACTTATGCAATCTACTTCTGAAAGAACAGCTTGAAGGTACTGTGGAGATAATATTATTCAAGGACAAAATGATATGATAATTAGAGCTAATGAAGAACATGGAGTCATTTTGATTCCCGTCTCCAGTTACGGGTTAAAAATACTAGAAAAATTGTTAAGGTATATATTTTTTTCCCACAAATAATGGTTTCATCAATATATAGAATTTTTTTTATTTTAATTGTACAAAATAATGCCAATAATTATCAGCAAAATGAAATAAAATAATTCACTTTTATTATTGAGTTCAAAAGTATAAAGATATTTTTGTCATTGAATATTTGGAGATGAAACGAGTCAGAAATCGAAAATTATCAGGCGTTGATAGAAATATTCTAAGTAAATTGAAGTTTTATCTACATTTACACTGTACTGTTACAAATTTTTAATATTGTTTTCCATGCACAGCTTGTATCATAATAAGGAAGAGAATTTTACAGAGCTCTAAAGGATGATGAATAGATGAAAGGTCACCGATCCGTGGCAATTGTAATACGAGATAACATACCAAATTTAAGTCATCGCGTCTATGAGTTATTGTGAAAGAAAAGTTCGACAAATCAACCTTTTGACGGATTTGATTCAAAATTGTTGAGAATCTACATGTTAAACTAATGTACGAAGTTGTATCTACCTAGCTCTGCATTTTGTAGCTATCGAGTTCACTTGCACTTGAACAGTCAGACAGACAGTCTTCTTATGAATGGACTTTATTGAAAATTTGATAAGAACCCTACAAATTTGGTTGTAAATCCACATACCAAATTTCAACGATCTGGGTCAAAGCATTTTTTATATATCATCTTCACAGATAGACTGACTAACATAAGGCTAAAAATGTGTTTCTCGGACTCAAGGTTGTCTATAATTAATATCTGGAATTCAAATTTTTCGATGATTACAATACTTAATCTATATATTGTACGGGAGGGGGGGGGCTTAGGAAAGGATTCCTGGCTTATTATATTGAAGAGAGATACCATCGAAATATAGCCCGACAGCTATTTATTTTACCTGTGGGAATTTTATATGATGCGACAGTTCAGTGATGAACAGTTTGAAGTTACAGAAATTAAATTATAAAATACATAGGAGATCCAGAATTCCGCACCACTTAGAAATTAAATGCATTTTAAGTTTGCATTTAAGTTATTAAATTAATTTTAAGAGCATTTATATATCATTTTTCCTATTGATTCGTTGCAAGACATTTTTTACTTGAAATATTTTTTCTGAAGTAATATATTTTAACCCTTTATTTACTGACGGTACTCTAAAGTACCGTTTAAATCCGGCTGATATCTTCACAATATGACTACTTTTTTTTTAACAGTGTTTGAAAGAACACGAAGAATGTATTGCTAATAGAAAACAGTAGATATCAACTAAAAATAAGATTAAAAATCTTTTATTATTAATTTAATTAATTAAAAAAAGTTTTTTTTTATTCTTCCTGGGTTTATTCTGTACCAAAACTTATCTAATGGTTCAAAAATAAATTTGAAAAATTGATGGTAATATTATTCGGTAAATAAAAAGTTAGATAACACGTAAAATTTTAAAATTTACACATTATTTTTCACCATATCTTATATTAATTTGCATATTTAAAACACCGTTGCTAATGAATTTAGTAATCGAAACGCAATTCGGAAGTAGTGGGAAATAATAACTTCCTACGATGAAAACTTCATTTTCAATGGCGTAAAGTGAGTAGACATTTGGCGAAAACTATTTACAGTTGTGGCGCTCATTTCAAAGGAAGCGTGAAAATGAATTCTAATGATACTAAATTCCGAAGTCTTGTCATAACGCGGAAGTTTAATTTCCCAGAATGAGTTATGACTTAAATTTTTACATTAAGAATCTAAAGTAGCTTTCGGAATACATTTATCACTGGGTATTATTTCCTTTTCCACAATGGGTATTGTAATCTATTAGAATATATATGGAAAAACGAAGGAATGAAACTCAGGTAAATTAATGCATAAAATATTTTTGTATCAACATTATACATTTAATGGTTTACTGAAAGTGTTGCAGTTTTTTTGAAAGTTTATTGTCATCAGTGTTATTCATAATTAACCCGCTGTTAATCGCTATCATTTAAATTCTTAAATGAACGCAAAATATTTCAAGATGCTAAGAGGGTATCAATAAATAAGGCACCTAATTTTGAATACAGTACTGAAAGTGCAATGAATAACAATTTGAAATGGGAATAAAAATATAAATTATTTTTCAACATAACTGTTATTCATATTGAAGCATTTGTACCATCTCTAGTTAAATTTGAAAATTCAGTTTCATAGAACGACGTCGTCCCTTTTGAAGACGTCGTCAAACTTATGACCTCAGAAGAAACTCTTTATGGGAACAAACAGATGAAACTCAGGTTCCTTTGTCCATTCATTCAGGCTATCTATATATGAGCTTACCATGTTGATACGTTGTGGAATATTCGAGAATATCCTGCTTAGCATTTGCTATCCATTTATGAACATACCATTAGTGATATGTTGAGGAATATTCGAGAATATCCTGCTTAGGATTTAGTACCCATTTATGAGCATATCATTTGTGATATGCTATGGAATATTCGAGAATATCCTACTTAAGATTGGCTGAGTTTGTTTCTTACTGCTGTCAGTTGATGTCATTGCAGCAAACTTGAAAAAGTGGGAGATGCTAAAAGATTGTCAGAAATAGTAGCGATGGTAGATGGGACAAATAATTTAAAAACGAAAAATGGTAATGAGATCGGATTACATTATTACATCTATAAACAATTTGATACTGACAAATGAAACACTTTTATGGATTACAAATTTGATTTTCATTCTGTGAGTTTCTATAAGTGTTTTTCTGGAATTTTTAGCAAAGGAATAAAAAAAATAAATAATATTATGAGAGCTTTAAAAGACTAGGATATGTAGAACTGTAATTATATTTACATTTCGTTTCGAAGCAGCACGAAGATATTTTGAGAAGAATTTTGTAATGTTCAAATGACGAGGGAAACACCTGAGGGTTCACACTAGCTGGTAATTGGCATTTGCTGCCACAGAAGAAATAATTTTAGAAATATCGTTTGAAATTTGAAATAGCTATCTTGTTTAATTAGGAATGATATTTATTTTCTTCTCGGCAACGAATATATTCATTGAAATTGAATGATATAAAAAGGAGAAGTACAAATAACATTTATTTTATTTTTTGATTTTATTAATCAATTGCTTTAGAGTTGAAAATATTTTTTGTTTTTTTCCGTCTTCATCAAAAACAAATTTCTTGGCTGATTCACTCGTGAGCATCCAACATACAACTGACCATGCGAAAAACATGGATATTCTAGTTCAATCCGCACACTCGAAGCGATTGGCCTTGTGCCTTGTTGATGGTCATCGAGAATGCAAGTCGAATAGTGAAATGCAATCGTTTGAAATCAAAAGGCATCGAGCACGTGTTCGCCATTTGACTCTCCGTTAAAAATAGTTGTTTCGATTCTTGCAGCATGTTGGTCTTCTGATTCGGATGTGCAAGTGATTTTGCAATTTGTAAACGATCTGCTTCATTGCTCGCTCGTTGCTCCTCGTTTATTTGAGAAGTTCGAATTCGCTTATTTCTACATGCTGCTCTTGTAGATCTACTAAGTGACGAACATTTGGGAGGCATTTATTTTGACCAAGAAATCAACACGATATACGCTTGTATAATCGAAATGTCGATTGTCGATTCACAGAATAAATAGAAAAATTGCTGTTTCAACTGGAAAAATCTTATTATATATAACTTATCTTGATCAGCATCGATAATAATAATTCTATTTTGTATGTGTGAAATATACTCTGAATAATAGGTGTGTTTCGTCGCAACCAAAAACATTGTGCCCGTTGAATGACAATATCTTGTGCAGATGACTATTCATTAATGAAAGGGGAAAAAAATTAGCGCTTGCACTAAATATTTTTGATTTTATTTCACTCACAATGATTGGCATCAATTATAATAATTTTATTTGGTTTGATATATCTACGAATAACTCCGATGGCAAGGGCCGTTTGCCTTTTATGGATTATCAATTGTCAATTTTAAAATAATATTAAATAATAGAAACGCACGAAATGATTTGTTTGTAAATTTTATTGTTTTCAAAATAAATGTACTATGCCTATAACCTTCGCACAAGCGCAAGCAATAAAGTGGCAATGTGTAATCGCAATCGGATGAACGGTACTGCAGCGCACAAAAATTCATTTTTATATATTAGATGATGATTACTTTGTTTATATAATTACTTCATTTCTGCTGATTGTCTGCGATTGTTACGCCATTTAATTCCGCTGATAATCAAGATTTACTATATTTAAAATTAAAATGTAAACATTTTCTCTTTCATCTTACCTCTTTTTTTAGTGAAGTTTGGTTATATTAACGTCCCGTTGTAAAGCAACACTAGGGCTATTTTGGGACTGACCTCGTAATTTTAAACCAGGGTCAGATGACAAGGACGACACCTGAGCTGACACCTCCTTCTCCACACCACACCAGCGGGAGGACGTTTGGCCTTGACGGATTTAACGTGCAACAGACCCCCTTACACGACGATTCTTCGGTGGAATCACACTACGGTTCACGAGCCGAGATCTTACCATCAGGCCACCACGGCTCTTTTTTTAGTGAAATAAACGACTTTTGGAACATGACGTAAAGCGCGATGGTTTTCCGTATCTGAGAATATGCAGTAGGAAATTTATGATCGAGCCTATAGTTTTTACTTAGAAAATTTCTAAATACTTCTTGTTTTATTCAATCCCCCTCTTTATATTGAATCAATATTAGTTGTGAAATAGTCGATTTAAGTTAAATTAACATGTTGGATTGCTATGTGTTTGATCCATTTTATACGGAGCATATAGACCCATTTCACGGTTCGTAGGAGTAGATTTAATTACGCTTATCTGGTTTATTCAGTATTATTCGCTATTATAATAACTATTCCTGCAGTAATTATCAAAATTAATTAATTAGCGAAAAAAATAGAAAATCATGTCTTTTTTAGTTCAAAATCACTATTAAGATGATTATTCCTTTCGAAAACAATTCGCTCTTATATTATTTTCACATCAAGCCAAAATCCGATTTCATATCCAGTTTCGAACACTGGACTTAGCGAAGTGAAAAGCTTTTGTTAAAAGATAAGTACTTATGCAGTAACTTGCTGCGTACTAGTAGAAGTATCGATTGGGAGGGTGGGGGGGGGGATTGACCAAATCTGAGGAAAGGAAGGAAGAATGCCACAAAGAGTTCATGTTCTATAGAACGATGCGGAAATGATTAAAGCGATTCTTGCATTGAACGATGCTTGCCTAATATTGACTTGAAGGCCATAAATACTTTGAACTATTTTCAGTAACATCTTTTTAAACATTTCAAAAGTCAAAGAAGCATGTTTTAAAACCATTTTTTACTTTCTCGTAAATGTAGTATAGAGAAAGTATAGTAATCGAGTATATAGTATATTGTAGTGTATCATTGTAATACTTCATATTATTGTAGTGTGGAGATATGAAAAGAGTATCGCCTTATATGTCTTCGAGATGGTCTAAGAGCAATTATAAATTGCAATATCCACTCAAAAATGGTACACTAATTTAATTAATAGAAAAGCTGAACGAGCTTTGAAGAATTAATTATTTATAAATAATAATTCAATTATAGTTACAATAATAAAATATCAAAAGTTCTGACTTCACAAAATTTATTGACAACTCAAATCAGTTTTCGTTTATAATTCTCGATAAAGAACAATGCAGCTTCACTTTAATAAAATATTATCAATTTCTTTTATTTACGTGATGGATTGTCTTCATATTAGTGCGATGTGGAGATTTTAAAAGAATACTAACCTATATGTCTTCCGCATGGTCCAAGAGCAACTATAAATTGCAATATCTAGTCAAAACTCTTTACATAGTACAAAATGAAGTCTCCTGAAAGCATCTGTATGTTTGAAACAGAAAAACTCGAGAAATACTTAACTGATATTGGAGATATTTATACCATTTCGTAGGACATTTATTGGGGAAGGTATTTTAGCATATTGAAGCCATATCAAAATAAAAAAAAGGAGTTTTATAATTGCGATTTTAATTATTTTCTTACTACGATTCGCGCATGCGTAAGACAGGAATATCTGTGTTTTGCACTTATCCGCGCATGTGCAAAAAACTCAAACTGTGCATGCGCAGATAGCAATGTTCGGTTAGCGAATATAAGCGAAATAATGTCCACACTTAGGGAAGGAGAGTCTTCTGTTAAGCGAAGTAACCGTTTCTCTTTAAATCGCACTGCACTTGAATTACAGAAACAGAATGAATCTCATGAGGAACGAAGTGATCGTCTATATGAACATACATATTTTTACCTTTTCAACAGTCTAAATATTTCTGAATGTAGGCTATAAAAATTGCTTTGTAATTATTTTTGATGATTTCTAAATATATTTTTATGTTTGTTGTTGCGTTACATGCTCATGTCATATCGGGTGGAGACTAGACAAGTTTAAAGCTAATTTTTCCTCTTGGATGTTATGCCACGGGCAACGTTGTGCGGATATTGCTGGTGGAATACTAATTTAATTAACATTAAAAATAATTAATACAGAATTAATAGACAGGCTGAATGAACTTTAACGAATTAATTATTTGTAAATAATAATTCAATTATAGTTACGATAATAAAATATCAAAAGCACAGATATCACAAAATGTATTAAAAATTCAAACGATCTTTCGTTTATAACACTCGATAAAAACAACTCAACCTCACTTTAAATATTATCAATTTTCTTTATTAATATCAAACGCTGATATTAAATTTAAAATATCTTATCTAACAAAATATTCCTTTTCATTTACGCCATCTAAAAAAAAAAAAAAAAAAAAAATTCGTTGCTTATCTTTCTAAATAAATATTGTCAGCCAACAGATGAATTACTGGCGACATTTTATGCATCTTAAGATGCAGCCGTGAGTCGCATAATGTTTTCGGTGCCTTAATTATCTCTATTTATAAAAGCAAAACTGGATACTTATCATCATATTAGTGGAACGTAATCAATCACCAGGATGTCACGAGGCTTAACTCATTTTTGCACCGTATCAGGCATATTTAATTTAAATATAATGGAAGGACTGCCTTTTTTTCCTTCATCGTAGCGAGGCTCTTTTAACACGTCTCTTTCATTATTAGTTCCATAATGAAGTTGTCTTTATGATGCCCGATCGATATCATTATTTGCTTCGACGCTAAGTATACATTTACAAAGTCTACTTTGAATGTTAATTAATCTCTTTTCCGCGGTGCAAAATTTTCTTGTTTTCGCATACTCGACATTTTTCTTGCCGTTTTAAAAGGTAGGAAAATTTAATTATTTTGCAAGTCAACAATGGGTAACTGGTATGGAAAACTGATGCACGAAAGATTATTTTCTTTGCCTGAATTGTTCATTTTCTAATAATCGATTTGTGCTGTATTTTGTATTATTCATTCTTGATGCTCGAAAAATAAAAATATCTTTGGAAATATTTCCCACCCCACTAACACAAATACACAGTACGTTTATGTTTAGTTTTGTAACATAATGAGGTAAATAGAATTTTGAATATCTTCCTTTTGAAAAATAGTGGCAAAAAATTACAAAATCTGAAATTTAATAATTTTTGGAATGTAATCTTTATACTTAACATACAAAAATTATTTATATTTTTCTTTTTTTTATTTTCTCGTATACTTAATATAGAAAAAGTATAGTAATCGTCGTCACGTCGTCAAAAAATTCGAACTTGGGATTTTTTCGAATCTCCACGTTTCAGACTTCATTGTGAAAAACACATTTTTTGAAAATGTCTGTGACAAAGACAACTCAAAAATGTTCGGAGTTAGACGAATTTAATTTGAAGATTTCTATTAAACTTCGAGCAACAACTATTCAAAGGAAATTTGTCTGTCCGTCAGTTCTAATATAATTTAGTAAAACCATAAAACGAAGGAACTAAATAGATAAAATTCGATACACATAATTAACATCTATAATCTCAAAACTTTCACATTTTGAGCCAATTTTCGAACAAGGGAATAACCGTCTGTCGGTTGTATTTTCAAAAATATGTTATAATGATAACTCAAAGACGCAGTGACTTCAATATATCAAGTTTGATATGAAATTTTGTGGCTTTATGTGTGGTTTTGTGTCAAATGTTTGTTTTAATCGGTTGGAAAAAATACATCTAAAGTATAAAATGGATTTTTGGATACCAATAAGCACATGCCGTGGATTAATCGCCAAGGATGACATGATAGATTCAATAAATATGCCAAATTCACGTCAAAAGTTAATATTTCGTAACTATTGTACGCCAGTGCTATGGAAGGCTTTCTCTAGGGATAATACTTTATTAGAGAGTATGCGAGAATTTTTTGAGGAAACCATTACCACTGGCTTCGATTTGTTTTAAGTAAATGCACGCGGTGACAAAAACAGACGATTTACCCTTTAGTGGACCTATTCCAAAATTAGACGCACATATATAATTTTTGGTGTATATTAACATTCATCTATCTATCTTATTACATTTTTTTAAGTTTTAACGTTTTTATATTCACGAAAAGACAGATGCAAACTGTCTTTCTTTATAAATTCGAATCAAAATCTGACAGAAACGTTCAAATCAATTTATGAAACCATATGACAAATTGCATACATTAAATTAGATGCATGCTAGAATGTTATTTTATTTTATACTAGCCGCCTTTGGTGACCAGCCGGTTGGCCAATCTTAATGTTCGTTAAAATGTTAATAATTAAATATTTTATGCAATTCCTACTTTAATAACTTCTTCATCAAAATATTTTAAAACTTCAAATTTTGATAGTCATATAATTCACTCATAATATTATAAAGGCCTTCAGTCATAACGTAATATGTATCTCTCTAATTTTCTGTTAGCACTTGTAGAATTTATGCTTTAAATTAAAGTGGAAAGAATTAATCTTCAATTAATATAATAATATTTTTTACTGAAGCAAAGCATTTTTTTTTATAATCTGATTACTGAAAATAGAGTCACTCAGCGTTTAAACTTTATGGGCACTAAAGAATATCTTTTTTAATTTATGTAACATCTCAAGAATTTGTCAACAAAATTTTCTTAGATTCATTATGAGCAGATCGATTAATTAACAATGTTTAATTTTAAATGCACCAAACACTAAGAAAATAAAACGAATCGTTTAAAATAAACGGTTGAAAACAGGTTTTAAAAAAACTACTTAAAAAACGATGTACTTAAAACTATAAGCATATACAAAAAATATATAACTAACATAAATACATTTTAATTACAAAAGCCTACAACGAACCTAAAAATAATTTAAATCCACTCCGCATCCGTTGATAATAATTGTCAACACAATGCGGAATTCGGAACACAATGCGCATGCTTGAATTTTCAACGCTAGTTACGTAACGCAAATACGTGATTTTTTCTACGCCATTTGGGGTAACGCTATGCGGATTAGAAATTTTTAATTTCCTTTATTCTGTTTTAGTTTAATTCAAAAGTACTTCAGAATGAATCTGAAAGATCGATTCATTAACAATGTTTAATTTTAAATGCATCAAACATTAAGAAAATAAACAGAATCGTTTGAAATAATCCGCCGAAAAATATTAACCCTAGCCTCATTACTGTTGGGAGAAAAAAAAAAACAACTGAAGCCTTACTCATTTGGCGGTGGGGAAAATGGAAGATTTTTTTGGCGGGAAAGTTAGTTCTTAATTAATAATTAAAATTCTAATTAAAAATTCGAAAAAAGGAACCCCAGGTGCACATTCCCTACCTCCAAGGTATACATGTACCAAATTTGGTAGCTGTAGGTCAAACGGTCTGGCCTGTAGAGCGCCAACACATACACACACACATTGAGCTTTATTATAAGTATAGATAATTATATTTTTTATTTATATTATTATTTAAGTTTTCCCGTTTATGCATTCATGAAAAGACAGATGAAACTTGTCTATCCTTTTATAAATTCGACTTAAAATCTGACAGAAATGTTCAAATCAATTCATGAAACAATACGACAAATTTCATATATTAAATTAGATACATGCTGGAATTATTTTTGAGTTTTCATATTATATACTCATGAAAGGACTGATGCAAGCTGTTTACAATTTTATAAATTCGATTCAAAATTCTGACAGAAACGTTCAAATCTATTTATGAAACCATACGACAAATTCTAGATTTAATTAGATGCATGCTGGAATTATCGTGTTCAATAAATGCAGAGTGGTGAATTGGCGCATTTCACTTAATCAGATTTCATTCAAAATCTGGTTAATGTCTACAGGTTTAGTTGGAGATTGCATATCAAAATTTATATGTCGAGCTTATATCTTGAGTTGGCAGACCTACCAACATACAGATTGAATTCTAAAAAATGTTTATTTTCATTTTTGGCGAGAAGCGGCACTCCAGGATTTAGAAGAGTGGAGAGTCATGAAAATGTCAAGGTTGATTTTGCTAATGTTACAAATGCTTTTTGTGTATTTTGAATATGAGAAAGTAATAATTTCTTCCTTTGTTAATATGATATCTATTTTTAATTTCTTTGCCTTATTTAATATGCAAGTTTATATATGTAATGATATCTGTTAATTTAAATCTAATTTAAGTCCTAATTTTTATCTTAATATATTTGTTCTAAAATAACCTCTTATTTCCTGATCCGATTCTCACTTTCTTTATTTGATTCTACACGTGTTCTAGACAGCATTTTCTCACGCCCTGAGTGAAGGGATAAGAATCCCTAAATATTACAACCTAATATTACAACGTTCTTTTAAAAGATACCTATTCTTTTAAATTTCCCTTTCCTAAATCTACACTATCAAATAAATCCCTGTCAATATTTCAGAGTAAAATCACTGAAAGGAAAAAGTTTGGTCTCTTCTGCTCTTGTGTTGCGATTTAGACTGACGATACTTTTATGATTGTTTCTTGTACAAATTATGCCTCCTGGGATGGAATAAAGTAAAGTTTTTTCTATTCGGCCACGCACCTGCTAATATATATATATATATATATCTTACTTGGTTTTTACAGTGAATGTAGTTACTACTGTCCTTTGAAATAATTATTTGTCAAATTCATGAACTCCGTTTCCCGGTCTGGTTTACTGAGCGTTTTTCTAGTTTTTAACCGTGGATGTCATAATGCTCACGTAGTATGTTATCCTATTAATATGATGCAAATACTACATTACGAAAAATGAGATTTCTATTTTCCTAAATGAAAGCATGAATGATTCTTCTTGCAGCAAACATGATTACAAAACACTTCTAATAAAAAAAAGAGGAAATCGGTATTTTTATGCTAAACATATGGCAATACCATTTTATTTGGCATTAATATTACATTAATATTTTTTAAAATTGTAATATTTTTTTATGCCGAGTTCCAGACTGAAAAATAATAAAATGACCTGATAATAATAATTGTTTAACTTTTTTTTTACTTCGTTTATCCGTATCAGTTGATTTATTTATCAAAAAAATTTCCACAATGCTTCGAATGAGTTGATTAATTATACGTCAAAATTAATAAAGTCCAGCATATAAACATTTGCAATCTTTTTTATGATTTTGCTAGACAGGGAAAATGAAAAGTTTTTAAAATATAGTTAAAAAACAATTAATTATTGTATAGACAAACATCATGGCATTTCAGATAGAGGGGTATTATTCCGTGTTTATTCAAGCGTGAATTATTTTAGAAGAATTATTCCTTTGCGTAGTTCGAAAACAAGAGACAAAAATCATTTCAATTCCGAGAACAAACGGCTGAACTGAATTCTGTAAAATTTTATGCATCGTGTTTCTAATTAAAAAGTTTTTGTTCCGATGCTATGAGTTGCAAATAAAAGTAGATAATTAGTGAAGTGAAAAAAATTCGAATCCAGCAGTTTGAGGGTGAATGGATTCCGTAGGTTAGTCACGCAATTATGTTTAATAAATTAGGGTAACTGAATGATAAAAAAATAACTGTAATGACAAAACAAATAGATATTCTTAAAATTTTGTATTAAAAAAATTTCTTTGGCACAAATCGTTGAAATCATGAAGGCGTGTACCTCCATTTTAATCATATTGACTTCCGCTCAGTTAATTTCACGAAATGAGATTAGATTAACATAAATATTTACACTATTTATTTAACAAAATACGAGTGGAAATTCTTGTGACTAATGCAATGCTATTATCAAATGTTAAAGTATTCGACTAGTCATTCGAATAATCATTTTTTTTTCAACCTAGTCGAAAAAATGATAAAAATCATTTTTTCGACTAGGTTAAAAAAAAAATTCCAGAAAATTTTGAATTTTTTTTTATGATCTAAAAATTAAGTCCAAACTTCGTTGATTCTAAAACAGACTTTGATTTCAATATATATGAGATAGAACTGTAGATACATTACTTTCAGTAATACGCAACAAATAGAAATCGGAAACAGTGATATTTTTAACCGAAAATGAGCGATTTATTTTATTTTTACAGTAAAATTTTCGAAAATAATATTTGATATATTTATATTATATCTCTACCTATCCAACTGTAGTTTGTTTATTTTTGGTATTTCATTTAAAAAAGCGCGAAAACTACATTTGTTTCCAGCGCATTTGAATGAACTAATTTGCTAGTACAATATCTAAATGCATTTTCTGAGGAATGAATATTTCACTGCGATTGATTCACAGTAATATCTCAAAATCAATTCAATAAAATTGCGTGAAATTTGGTATGCATGTATCCAATACCTTTGAGGGTGTGATAGACCGCGGATTTTATGGTAGCTTCATTTAGACATATTTTATAGATATTTAAAGTTCAAAACATACACATTTTGAAAAAAAACCATTAACAGTAACTTCAAATGTTCATAAAATTTTTATTTATTAAAATAATTTTTATCTTATGGTCTATTACATTTTATGTAGTTTAAGCTATATATAGGTGAAATAAAAATTAAATATTTCCATTAGTTTTTAATTTACTATGTTTTTCCTAACAATGAAAATTTTGAAAATTTTTCATCAAATAAACAGTTTTTTTTTTCAATAACTAAAGGTAAGGAGTGTGTTTTTTCTCTCTAATACTGACCTATGAAATCTGTTTCAGCTATTTAGTACAATAAAAAATGTTTATGTATCATTTTTCAAAAATTCGCTTCCGAACCTAGTCGGATACCTTAAGGGAACAACTTTGGTATACAGTTACTTTCGCTAAAAAATTGTGTGTCGCCAAATTTTAGTAAAATGACCGAATGTGGCGCGAACGGTAGCAAAAGCGCCACCGAACAATCGCGAAACTCGCAAGTCGCCAAATGACTGTATATCAAAGCTTAGCCACCTTCAGTTATCAGATGACATTAATTAGAAGCATGATTGATGAAAGAAGATTTACGAAAAAGGCAGCAATATGTAAATGTAGTTAAAAAGAGAAGTAATTTTTCTTTACAAAAATATTCTATGTTCTGACATTTTGAAATGAATTACCTCTTATTCTTGATTTCCATGTATTACAGTACGTACTGTGGAAGAAGAAACGCCACGTCGTAATAAATACGTCCCAGACGGCTATTCTGTGATCTCAAGGGAAAAATTTAAATCATAACTCACTCTAGTAAATTAAACTTCCGCTGTTATGGCACGACTTCGGAATTACGAATCAGCATTCAGGTTCACGCTTCCTATGCTGTTTGCGCCACTACTCAGGCAGTAAATAGTTCTCGCCAAATGT
Organism: Argiope bruennichi; assembly: GCF_947563725.1. Taxonomy (NCBI): domain Eukaryota; kingdom Metazoa; phylum Arthropoda; class Arachnida; order Araneae; family Araneidae; genus Argiope; species Argiope bruennichi. Next base: position 61,167,586 of record NC_079156.1, on the reverse strand, counting down.
CTTTTACGCTTTTGATAATCAAATTTGTATCGTAGAAAGTTATTATTACCTTTCACTTGCCAGCTGAGTTTAAATGCATTAATCGCGGTGCTTTAAATATGTAAATTCGTACAACGAAATTATTAGTCATGAATATGAGAATTTAAAAAATTTATTGAATTGTCCGATGTTAATTTGTTTAAATGATTAAAAAAAAGTAATATTTTATGAAGAAAAAAATTTAACTTCACAGTACTTGAATTTTTTTCAAATATATGTTTGAAACCTCTCATAAAATAGTAAGAAAAATAACGGAACTAATGTAAAGAACACTAAAAAAACTAAATAACATTTAACTATTGCAAAATTATATTTTTTTTACCCATTTTTATATCAGTTTTTAAATTTATCAAAGATAAATGTAATCTAAAATAACCCCTGGGAATGGTTCCCACAAAACTTTCTCGCTTATTCTCTATAAACTTGTCATATCAAAGAACTCCTTACAGGGCATTTGTATACAATAATTACGAAATATTAACTTTTGGCGTAAATTTGGCATTTTTACTGAATATATCGTCATCCTTGGCGAGTTAGTTGGCAATTAATCTACTGGCATGCGTTAACAGTATCCAGAAATCGAATATATGTTTTAGATGCATTTTTCTCAACCGATTAAAACAAAAATTTACACAAAATTGCAATTGAAATCACAAAATCCCATACCAAATTTGATATATTTAAGTCATCGACTTTTTGAATTATCGCTTTTACAAGCTTCTGAAAGTACAGACGAATAGACGGTCAACTTTTAGCTAGATTTGTTTCAAAATTTGATGTCTATACTATAGGTACTAAATCTGTGAACCGAATTTTATTACTAACTTATATTCAAAACAACCGAACAGACGAACTTGATTTCAATGGATTTTGCTCAAAATTTGATAGAAATATGCAAATTTAGTGTAAAGACCCTATACCAAATTTCAATCGTCTAGCTTAGAATTTTTGAGTTATCTCTGTCACAGACAGACGGACATTTTCTAAAAATGTGTTTCTCGAACTCACGGAGGTCTTAAATTTGGAGATGCGTCAAAATCTCCAGTTCCAATTTTTTGACGAGTACTGTACTGCTTCCATACTAAGCATACTAGAATGCGAAACCTATAAAATTATAATGCACTTAAAATCGCGATAATTTCAAATATTGAATTGTTCAAAAGCTATTCGGATTAATTTAAACAAGACTGTGATAATATAATATCTGACTGCGCTTTTGTGAGTTAAGTCGAGAATGTCGTAGGGGCTCCGAGACTACATTTTGGCAATAACTAGGTTAAGTGTATGGCGAAGAGAATAGAATATTCATTTTGTACCTCTTCTTTTGACTGATTGAACTAAAGACCGGACAAAGATTTATAGTTTAAATGTCGAACCCACATGCCAAATTTCAATTACCCATTTAGATGCCTTTTTCAGATACCATGTCCGTGTATACACAGACAAACAAACATTTAGATAGTCTACCCGGTTATGGATATAGTTTAAATTAGACAAAGAATTAACAATTCAAATGATAAAGATATACTTCTGCATATTTTGAATCCCCACATGAATAGTTCAAGATATAATTAATATTTTTCTGATATGGTTCAAAATTTAATTCACATTTTCAATTCTGATTATAAAATTGTACGTCAAATTTCATTTATGTAGCTTGTTATATTTTATATTTAAGGCGTTTAAAAACAGACAGATAGAAGGAGCCCAGGAAAGCTAAAGATGTGAAAAATCGTCGATTTGTTTTCATGAATACAATAAATGGAATATACGATACAATAATTTTCACCAATACAATATAACGCAACGAAACCTTTGAAATTAGTATTCATATAATGCAATAGACAAATCGGTATTACATGCAAGATAAATTTAAAATTAAAATTTCTTTGATGACAAAAACATTTACTGTATATACTTACCTGTTTTTTATATGTGCACAGTGAAGCTGACAGTTAAACAAAACATTGATATATCTTGTTTAATTAGTGGACGGTATTTCGAATAGAAGAATTTTAATTTTAGAAATAATATTTTAGTATTCTTTTAAGAACAAAAAATTCTTTTTGATGTTTACGAAATGAGGGCATCCTAGCGACACAACTATTAACTACGAATTCTTGTAAACTACTGACGAATACGAATAAGAACCATCACCGAACCCGAGTTGAGAAGTTACGCTAATTAAAAAAAATAGTTTACCACAGGCATCAACAACCATAATAATACGCTCGCAATATACGGAATTACAATTTAAAGATATGTTTGAACTTGCATACATTTTTTTCTATAATATTTATCTCTATAATGTTATGCCGAGTTTACATTCGGCAGTTATAAGACGGCCAATAGGCAACGCATGCGTAGAAAGGCTGGAAAATGCTGTTAGGTCCATGGCAAGTAATTGCCCTGGTGGGACAAAAACATGCCGCTGCATTGTATTTTTTTCTTATTGTAGCGTTTGCAGAATTCGGCAGTTTTTTTTTTTTTTTGCCGTGAAAAAAACTGATTACTTATTATAGATTAATGCCGACATTTTGTTTTGCTCTTTGCTCTTTCTGATGTGAGGTTGTGTTTTTTTCCTTTTTATTTCCATTTTTTTTCTATAGATTTCCAAATTTAAGTATGGTGACCTTTTTTTAACCATGTTTCTTTGTGAAAATATCCATCATTTTAATATGATAAGCAGTAAAAAAGAAAATTTCAGGAACGCCAAAATGGCAATTTATAGCCAAGCATGGAATGCCTAACTTATGAAATTGTGGCAAAACATAAATCAGTCCCTTTCTACGCACGCACTTCCTACTGGCCATCTTATAACTGGCAGAGTGTAAACACGGCATTAGATCCAATTATTCGAAAGTTTTCCGTGTCGTACGAGAATCCACTATATTTTTTTACACTATATATACGAAAAAGTAAGAATTGCATTTATTCCTAGAAGGCCCACTTCTTCTTACTTTAGGTGTATACGCATGATGTTGTGCATTCAGATAATACGAGAAATACGGACATCTATGCACTGCGTAGCAGCGGAAACCTCCATTCGATAGAGGATTGATAAGCAGAGCAGCACTCTTGAGTCTCGAGAAGCGGGTGTTCGTGTCTTCTTGAAACGTGACAGCCATTTATCAGGTCCCGCATCTGTCGGTAGCTGAGACTATTTTGTGAAGCTCTTTTCCTACAGTTGGCAATAAAATTTAAATGAAATAATTCGAGAAATTATTCCAAAGGCATTATAAAATGACTGAGATATTTCAAATAGAATTTTGTATGACACGTTAGCTATTGATGTTTTGTAAACTTTAAATCCATTTCTGAAAAAAAAAAAAGCCATAGTTTTACAAAACTCTAAGCAGTTACGAATTTATAGATAAGGTCACATGATTTATTCCGACTCTCGTCGATTGAAATGATTATACTCTTAACTTTCTTCTTATTCACAATCTGTGATGTTGCTGGGTACAGAGCAAAAAATGTAGGTATATTATCCTATTACTAAATGACCATTTTATTATTAAGAGGGCAGGAAACATACATATATGAATTTTTAAAGTAGCGATTGATTGATTATATTGTCACGTAGGTACTTTAGTATGGAACTCAATGACACACACAAGAAGTAGAGCTAAACCAATTTATTAACTCAACTAAGAACACAGCAACTGACAAATCTTCTGCTTTTATACTAGCAGGGAAAGTTCCAGAATACTTTTCTGGAGACAGTAAGAAAAGTCCAGAACACTTATTTGGTAAACTAAAGAAAGGTTCAGAATCTTCTGGAACATGAAATAAAGGGAAACATAAAATCAAGGAATTAAATATTCACACAAACTGTGCATCACATTGTCGCCAGCGGGATTCGAACTCACGATCTCTTAATTATGAGACCAATGCTATGACCATTCGGCAATGGAGAGTCGACTGCCTCTTTTCAATGCGGCAATATTATATGGGCACTTCAACATTCAATCCCCATGAACTGCGGGGATGGAGAACTTTCATTATGATCTCTATTCAATCCAGGTTGATGAAAACGAATTCCTAAATCGAAAGTGGGGACTTCACGTGACGTAGTGGTAAAGTTTTGGCTTCGGAGTTGGAAGGGTAGCTAGTTTGGTTTACTTAATTTTATTAATTATATTTAGTAACTAATTATATTTAGTTAGTTATATTAACGTCATATTTTAAAGCAACACTAGGGCTGTTATGGGGTGGACCTTGTCATTTTGAACCGCAGTCAGAAGAGGAGAACGACATATGAGCTGGTATCCTCCGCCGAGCTTCCACACCATACCAGCGCGGCTGGAAAGGCAGAAAGCCAATTCTATTAAAAGTCCTCTGTATAAATGGATACTACTAAATATCCAGCCTGCTACAAGCTAAATCCGACGTCACGAATCAAATATACTTTCGTTATTGCACTGTGGAAGCTTGAAGGAGGGAAGGTGGGGGAGTTTGGGGATCGTCCTCCTCAAGTGCTGAAGGTTACGAGATCATTTCTTATATATCCTTAATGTGGCTTTCAAATGGGATGTAAATATAACTAAAATTAAAATCAAATGAAATAATATTAGTGCAAATACATATTAAGACACTTGCAATTGAATTTAACTTCCTGTCTTAAAACTAAATATCAGTTATTTCGGGAGAGATCAAGTCAATTTGAACAGTCTCAGATGATGAATACCAATATTTAATTCGTCACCCTACTCTTCATAATTTACTTTCAAATCTGATTTCAGGAATTTTGATCGTTCATCTGTAGATCCTGTAAGATTGTGATGTTTGAATCAAACTTGAATCTATTCAAAGAAGAACAGGTAGTTGTTTGAAAATAAATTATTTTATTAAAATCCTTTTAGTGAGCTTGAATAAAATGAAGCAGTTTTAATGGTCTCCTCGAAATTTTCTAGCGTAATTTCTAATAAATGTACTTGTATATCATTATCCGTATACCATTAGTGAAAAATACTTTGAAAGTACTTGTAGCATGCGAATGTGGTGATGAATTGCTGAGATGCGGTTAATACACAAGCATGAAAATATCGGATGTGTATTTTAGATGCCTTTTTTAGCCCAACTGATTGAAGCCAAAACTTGGCATTGAACTATAGTTTCGGTTTAAAAATTCATATACAAAATGACATAAATTCATTGTTGTTTGAGTTATCGCGCTTATATGCTTGTGAAAGTACAGACCAACAGAAGAATAACCCTTTGTCTTCGAAAGGTGACTCTCACTCCCTACATGATTTAATGCCACAGCTCGAGAGGTGACTCTCGCTCCCCACTTTGTTTGGTGCGGAAATTCGATGCGCGGGAAATAGCTATTGTTTCTCTTTGAAAAAAACTCCGCATACTTTTGAAATATCGCGTGTTGTTGTTGTTTCTTATGGCACTTGCCATGGACAAGCCCGCTGTTCAAAGACAGCCGGTTCAAGCCTAAGGGGGAGCGCCTCTTGTTTTTTTTTATCGTAGAGCCAACTTGGGCCAAGAGTACGACTTGACTACTCACGCATCACTCATTCGCTTGCACAATCCCTTTTTGCAGGAGGACACATTCACACATCTCACAGATAGAACAGGAAGAACAACTATGCCCAAGCCGGGACGCCCAGATCACGGGGAAGAGGCGCTACTCCTATGCCAGGACGCCGACGAAATATCGCGTGTGGGTTTAAAGATTAATAAAGTGTTTGAATATAAAAGTTTTAAACGCTAAATTTTGTGTGTAATCATTTTAAGTTAGAGGTAAGAAATGAAAAGCCTACACAAAGTCTCGAGTTGCTGGTTCGTTAACGCGAAAACGGCCTCGAGGCCAAAGGGTTAATCTCTCGTTGTATTTGATTCAAAATTTTACAGGTGTCTAAACTATAAATTTTAAATATGTGTATCGAATTTTATCGTTCTAGATCTGTTTATTTTGTAGTTCTCGCGTTAACGTATATTCTAACACAAGGACAGATATATTTCCTCTTATTTACTCAAATTCAACAGAAATCTAAAACATATTTTACTCAAAATACAACAGAAATATAAAAATTTGGTATGAGAGCCGTCTAGCTCAGATCATTTTTGAGTAATCATAGTCATATACAAACAGACATTTAAAAAAAATATGTTTTTCGAACTCGGGAAGATTCGATACAAACTGATGATCGTCAAAATCTTGAGTTTGAATTTTTGACCCATACGATTACGATACTTTTTCTACACATTGCATACGAAAAAGTAAACAGTGAATGAGTTCTGCTTCAAATGCTTAGGGGTTTGAAGTAGTCAGACTCAAATTTCTAGGTTCGAAAAGGATTAAGATTCCCAACAGTTTGCACTCACATAGTGGAATTAGACTGGAGAGATGCTCATTACGCCTGGATATCGTACCACGAGGTCATTGTGATCCTATTAAATATTTAACAAGCAATTAGCGCAACAGAATAGATGTGAAAATGTTATAAAGTAGACAGACGTTCAAGCCATCGGTTCTTACAGAAATGAATTGATTTAACATATTTTTATAAAATGTTTTTACATTCAAATGAGCTGGAATGATGTTCCTTCGACTTTCTGGTATATTAATACCCTACTGTTCATTTTGTGTTGAACTTCGTAGTACATTATCCCTATGCCGGCGTCCTGGCATAGGGATAGCGCGTCTTACCCGTGATCCTGGGTTCGAGTCCCGGTTCGAGCATGGTTGTTCTTCATCTGTTCTATCTGTGAGATGTGTGAATGTGCCTCCTCGTAAAAAGGGGTTGTGCAAGAGAATGTGATGCGTGAGTAGCTAAGTCGTACACTTGGCCCTATTTGACGCTACTAATAAACAAGAGACGCTCCCTCACAAGCTTAAAATCGCTGTCTTCGTAACAGCGGGCTTGTCCATGGCAAGTGCCATAAGAAACAACAACAGCATTGAAGAGAATCATGCACACATTTAGGATGTCTTTCTTTTGACAACCAGGTTCAAAATTTAATCTGACAAATTTTTGTATTTGGACTGCAAGCATAATTTCATTTACCTAGCTCCTTGTGTTTTTAGATTACTGCATTTACACGTACATACATAAAGAGAGAGAGAAAGGACGCCTAATCTTTATCAGCTTAGTCCAGAATTAGATACATATTGTTACGAAATTTCCGGGGTTCGTTTGGATAGTGGAAGTTATATGGTGTGAAGAACGCTCAATCACCAGACGGCAGTAGAAAATAAAACAACGACGTTCATTTACACGAAGACACACAGGATAGCACAAAGACGACAACTATATACAGCACAGAAGACGATTATCTTCAGCGGAGACGTGCAGCATACAACAGCATACACAGCAGCATTCAACAGACCCTACTGCAGACAGCAGCACACAGCTTAGATCAACACGAGCCTCACTCCGTCGCGGCTCCGCTTATCTCTGGAAGGCCCGTTCTTTACCGTCGGTTCCGACTACTCTGCCCTAGCAGCTGCGGCCGTCTCCTTTTATAGGTCTCAGGAGGCGGGGCTAGAAGCCTCTCAACCAATCAGGAACGTTCGAGGCGTATCTCGGTTCCTACTGGACGGGTCGGGAAAATTCTCGATGTTTCGGGTATAACCTATTTTGGCGCCAAAGTCGCCAAATTCGTTGCCAAGTCACCAAATGATCACCAAGCTCTGGGACCTCCTATGGAACCCACTATGCTGGGAAGCCGCATCGCAGATTCGTAGCTCTGGCGACAAACTCCGACGCGACACCGGACTCCGTCCAGTACCGATGACTGTAAAACATTCTTTCCGATGGTGGAACCAACTATGCTGGGAAGCAGCATTACAGATTCGTAACAATATTTATGATTTTAGTATAAATATCATGTACTGAAATTCATCCACCTAGTTAATTATGCGTAGAATAGTAGCAAATATATGAATGATATTCATAAATAAGAAAGATATTGATGATATAGATTGAAATAGTAAATGAAAGTGATTTATAATCAAGAAATACGAGGGAAAAACTGTTACTGCTAAATAGAAGATAAATTTATTTTTCAAACCGGAAGCTCTATTGGAAACGATAGAGGCTAAAACTAAATAGGCTGTCTTGTAAACTAATCACACAGACTGCAATTTAATGTCATTAAACTAGAAAATTTATTTATATAGTATTATTCTAAATCTTTTTAAATCTCATTTATCCATGTGAATACTAAAATAGATGCGAGAATTTACATGACGGAAATTATGATGTTTACAGTACACCATTACAGTTCTTTCCAGTTAATAGAAATTATACATTTTTCTGATAAAACCTATTTATGTAATTCATTTTTCTTAAAATACATGTATGAATATATTATTTTGGGGTAGAAATAATGAAATATAAATGTTAACTATTTTGAAAGCCGTTTGAATATACATTTGGATTTGTCTCACATGTGATCTGTTTAATTTAATCTTATGCTGCTTTCCATTTAAAATCATATTTTGTTTATGTATAAATCATTACTTACCTTCTCTGAAGCTATTTTTATCAACAAATCTCTCACAACAGTCTTCAAGGATTTATTAATAAAAAATGGCATTTGCTGCCAATGGATTCAATATGCTATAAATTTTAGAAATGTGTTAACATAGAAAACAGTCGCAATTACCGCTATTTTTATAATAGAAGTTTAATATCATGCTGTTATCTCAAATTATAAAGAGGTTTCACAATTATTCTTGAAGATACAATAAAATGCGAGAGAATTCTGATCATAAAATAATATCAAAATTAAAGGTCTATGTTTATTTATTAATCAAGCATGAAACTGATAATGTATAAGTTTATAAACTTTTCAAGGATGTTTTAAATGGTGCTATTGTTTCTCTTTGATAAGATTATTTAATTTGTCAGGTTTGTGCAGGTTAATGTGAGTTGTTATTAAATTTCTTTTAGAAATTTGTGCATTTGTTAATTATAAATATGTTTCGGCTTATTATAAATGTGTTTTTCTAAATATCTACAATTCCACGACATATTATACGAACAAACGTGCTGTTATGAATTTGTAATATTACTCTTCCGCATTTTTAGCTTCAAGGTAAGAGGTGAATAGTAAGATTTGGCGATAATTCGAAGGTTTTCGAAATTTGGTGTTATTTATATTAGGAGCGAAGATACGATATCCTTCTAGAAGTTTCTTTAACCTATCAGGGAAATTATATAAAAAACAACAACAACAACTGAGAATTAGCAATTAGGACTCAGTTGAGTAGAAAAAATTAGTAGTTGAGTGAATTATTTCTTGCAGTGCTACATCCAGTGAATTCGCCTTAAGTGCTTTGGGTTATTGTGGTGGTTTCTTAACGATTTGCCCCTTGTGTGGAATTAATTTCTATAAGCAATATTTTTCATGTTTCAGTTTTATTTGTGTTTAGTGCAAAATAAATAGCCGTTATTGAATCTGTTGTAATTTTCACCACATATTCACTGGATTGATTTTTTTTTGGTAATAATTCGTACCAAAATTCAAAAATTATGCTAAACAATATAAATAAGACAATTCAGCATTTATACACTGCATATATTTCATTTATATTTTAAAAATTGTTTCGTAATTTTAACAATTAGCGCTTGTGCGTAACTATAATACAATAAAGGAACAAAGCAGTCATATAATCATTTTATTACATTTTTTTTTTTTCGCATTTAAAGCACATGAAATATGAAAAGCAATACATAACATTCTGCAAAGCACCAGAAAGCTCACGAGACAACATTATTGCTTATTTACATAACAAAAACATACATGGATGTATGTCAGTGTTTTTCTCATATAGGTAGCAAAAATAGCGCCAATGTGCTAAGAACACATCTGATTTAGATGTAGTAGAGATGAGGTGAGAGAAGCGTTCGCAATTTTACTTCACATTGAGAAATTAACTCTGAAAAAATAATCCTTTACTTCGCCAAATTTTAAATTTCAGTATTAAAAAATGCACTACAATTAACAACAAAGCTTACATTCGTGCTGAAGAACAAATAAGCAATGAAATAGTATTACAAAAACATTTAACTCGTTAAAGTTTGAGAGATACATATAGATATTTGCACCATTATTTTATTTACAACATTTGTCCGGTTATACATTTGTACTACATTTAACATAAACAGGTACTGTACCTTCTACTTCTAATGTCAGCAAAACGTTAAATCAGAAATTACACCCCCTCCCGAAAAGAAAAAATATCTTCAGAATTGTTATCACGTTTTCCCCTTCTTAGGCATTTTTATTTTTGCATCCCTTGTTTCATCTTAGAAAAGATGAAATTTTGCAGTGGTTATTGATGCTTATTTCCCGATATGCTAGATTTTGAAATTTTGTTAATTTATGCATTCTTGATGACAATGCACTATTTTAATAATTTTTACAGATTAATTATCGATTAATCGATTCATTTAATTAAAATTTTATTCATACTCTAATACCATTGCTGGTAAATTAAAAAAATAGTATTATGATTCCATAACAAGTAATGTTTTTTAATAAAGAATTATAAATTAAACACTTACAAGTAATAACTAATTAAAATAAAAACTCTTCTTCTCTAATCTGTTAATTAACAGTTTTTAAAAACTGTTTTTATTTCATTTATCTTTGATTTAAAACCTGCAATTTTTAGACACTAAAGTTTTAAGTTGGAATTGAATTTAAACCAATTATCAAAATAGGAATAACAAATTATTTTCATTTTTATAAATTTATATAAATATTTACCGTATCCAAATAATCCATAATAGATGATTTTTGAGATGTTGCATTGATTGAACTTTTAGTGCCTAATAAATTCAGAATAATTTTTAATTAGTACACATTTCCATTTTCTCTTTTTTCAAGAATTTAAAGCAACATTTGAAATAGTTTAACCTGATCTAAAGCAAAGGCCGTTAATTAGTTGTATATGTTTGATTAACATGTTTAGAATCTTAAAAATCTTATTGAATAATGATTTTTCTGCATGTATTTTTTTTTATACTCAGCAGTCAACTTGTCTTTTTGATATATTCATAAAGGTACGCAAAATCCAAATCATTTTTAAATACTGATTTTAAAAACAGTAGTCCAGAGAATTTCAATCGATGATTTTTAGTTTTAAATTAATCAAGAGAAATAATAATAATAAAAATTATCGAAAGTATTTGCCGAAGGTATTTTAATGTACAGTGAAAAATGCTCAAAAAATCATTTTGTGTAAAACGACATTAAAAAAAATGATATAAAACAAACAAAATTAAATATTTTGTTAAGAATATTCATAATAAATAGTGTTATAATATATAGCTATATAAAATCTAGTATTTATAGTAAATATAAGTTTTTATGCGAAACAAACAAACGACGATAATTAAAAAAGACTTCCACCTTTGTTTAATTTAACGTTATTCATTTTTTCCAAAAAATAATAGTTAATAGTTTTATTTGCTCAATCTAATTAAACAGAATATAATTTTTCATGCTTAACGGATTTTTTAAAAAAAAATAATTTAAAAAAGAATTGTTTTCGTCCTTAATAAATGAGCAGGAAAAAGAAAATTTTAAAAATATCTTTTTTTTAGAGATTTTTATTTGAACATGTATTATCAAATTAATGTGTATGTTTTGAATTTGAGTTCAATGTTATAAAAAAAAAGATCGAGTTTTTTCCTCTTTTTTAATCAAATTTAATCATACGCACTACATAAAACCGAAATAACGGGAAATTATGTTATAATATAATAATGTCACTTAAAAATTTGTTCCAATACATTTATTTAAAAAAAAATATTATGAAGAAACTTTCATTGAAACGTTTATTTTTAATATTTCAACCATATTTTATTTAGTTTAAAACAATTGCGTGAAGATAAAAATAAATCCTTAAGGAAAACTTCATATCCATTGAAGAGAAAATTGCGATCGCTTTTATAACTGAAATATCAAATAAAAAAGGAGTTTGTATTTAACGTCAAGAAAATATCCACCCTTAACTTTCTCCGAAGAATTATTTTTCTTATAAAAAGTTTAAAGTTTCTTAATTATTTAGAATCTTTTGGGAATATTTTAAGTTGTGGAATAAAGATACTAGGATTTCTCTTTTTTTTGATAATTTTTTAAAATTTATGATTAGAAGAAAGAGAGTAAACACTTTTCGTACTCGTTTTTATAATTAAGCTAAAATTCATGTAATGTTTAGACAGATTATTTTCATTGTGGTCAATATAATGTAAAATAAAATATGTTTTGTGAACTTAAAAATATACTTTTAACTTACGTTTATTATCATTTTTTAATTTTACTTACTTTTCAGTTATTAATTAGTTTTTATTTTGCTATACTGCATTATCTAGAATGCCTTTATCTTTCATAAAAGTTTTAAATTCTATCTAAATTTTTATAACTGAGATGTTACTTTTAAAGTTAAAAAAATAACAATTTTTATTTAATTCCTTAAAAATTAATTTTTACTTTAAACAGTAAATTGAACGTATACTATTGTTAAAAATACTTAGTTTATGCATTTCATCTAAAAGAAGGTAACTATCTCAAGTTAAAATAATTTTAGAGTATAAAAGAACTTTATGATGAAATATTTAGAAACAACTCCTGAGAATCAGAATAAACGTTGAGGAAACAATGAGGAACGTTTGCATGGAATTATAAATCTATTATGAAATAATGCGAAGTAATTTTTAAAAAATTAAAACGAACAATTTGTTATGAAATAATGATAAATATTGTTCTAAGAACGGTCTACTGAGAAATTTTTTAGAATTAGAATAAACTTTATGTAATGAAATAAAGAAAATTAAAAAAAAATCTTCAGAACAATTCGAGCTGCAAATTTTTAAATTTTAACGCTTTATAAAATATTGTTATAGTTTAAAATTGAATAAGATTAATTACATTTAATTTAATAAAAATGATGAGTTTTACATTTGTACAAGAAATTTAGCAAAAAAGATCAACCAAATTTCCGAAAAAAAAAACTTTTAATATATAAAACGTTTTTATTAATAGATATATGCTATTTCTTCACTGTAATCGGATTTTGATACTTACATGATTTTTGCTTGAATATAGTAGAACTTTTAAGTTATGTTGACAGTAAGAATGTGATAAAAGTTTTTTCAAATTGAAACAAAAAATTTTTTAATGATTTTAAAAAATTATTCTCTGGATATATTTCTGGAAAACGTTTGCAAAAATAAAATGAGAATCAATTTGAATTTTTCTATAATTTTTTTACTGCTTTAATTATTTAAATGACAAAGCAAAAAGAATTTAAAAAATTCAACCATACATTTTTTTTATTCCCGATTCTGGTTTGTTTCAACATTCAGTGGTAAACTTAGTGACTTTCTTCTGGTTTTAAAAATATACTGAAACTTAATATACGACTGAAAGATTTTTAAAAAAAATTGTTATTGAGCATTTAACTGTCTTGAAGAAATGAAGAATGACTTTTTCCCTCTTAGATTCTTAAAAGTTGTATATTTTCTTTCGTTTTATTTAAAAAAATTCATTAATTGCTCTTAAGTTATTGTTTTTCAAAAATGGCTAAAGAATAAAAAGAACAGAATTTTTTAAACGACAGTTATTTTAGACGAATATATAATCAATGAAAAATCAGAAAGAATGCTTCTTTCGCTTTTTTAATTATTTATATTCAGCAAACTATTTATAGTTTTTTTTTTCAAATATATTTCAATCCTAGCACTTAATAGTTTTTCTCTTATAACATTTAAAAATAACTATTTACTTGTCAAAAACAGAATCTAGAAGTTGAGGGTGCATATTTCTTGACGTTTATGACTCCCACTAAACAAATACACAAACCGACACATGCCATGATACCATAGTTTAAATCTACAGCTAAAAATGACAGCAATAGTGAAGGCTCAGTTGGTTCATTGATATGTTTGAACAAAACATCGGCAGCAGTTGTGCTCGTTTACTTTTATTTATACATTCCACGAAGGCATACGTGCATGCAGAGTTGTCTTGCGCAAAATTGAGCCAGTGTTTGAATAATTCGCTTGATACAAGGTTCGATTTGCAAAATCGTTTGGCGTAATTTTTGTAGAATTGTCTAATACTATATATTCTACAGAATAAAAAGATTTACTAATAAAATACAAATTCTAAAGGAAAAATTTAATTTTTCGGAGAATTTGAATCATGTGACTTTTTTGAAGTCTTTATTATTTGGGTATAATCAAATTGAATTTTGATATTAATTTAATAATGATATTGATTTAATAAATAATCGTCAATGTAAAAATATTAAGAGCTAATTTTGATGAGATATCCTGTATGGTTGATTTCTAAATCAAAATAAAGGATAATATATTTTTAATAAGGAAATAATTTATTAAAAAAAACTGAATGAATTCAAAATAACTAATTTAACAAATTAATGCAAATCAAAAATATATACTAGCAATTACTTTGAAAAGTAAAAGCTGTAACTTCGTTCCAAAAAAAAAATCAGTTATAGAAATTGAACACAAACTAGAATTCTACATACCGATTGATTTTATTCGTTCAACAATACTTAATAAATCGTTTAAGAATTAAGTATTTTTTTAAAAAAATACATTTAACTGTTAGGTCAAGACTATTATTTCTATCCTCTGAAAATTGTTACTTTGTTTTCATCTTGAAATATTATTAATTCTATTGTTTAAGAATGTTTATGAAATTAAAACAAGATTTGTTGTAGAAGTTGATTACTATGAAAAAAGGTATATGTATATTTAAGCTGCTATTATGGTATAATGTGAACTTTAGAGTTTGAGAAATTAAAGAAAGATTCGCTGTGAGTTATTTCCTATCTTTTGAATGGAAATAATTTTTAAACTCTGAATCTCTAGTAAATTGCTTTTTTTTTTAAAAATAAACAATTATTTTTTCTTCAGATTAGAAGTATTTGTTTTGTAAAATAATATTCACTTAATTTTTATCATGTATTTTTTTTAAAACTGCAGTTAAATACTTTTTGAGAATAAAACCAATGCTTCAGCTCAAATATATTTGAAATGAGATATTTGTCACATTGATATATTTAGAAAGTTGGCAATATGTAACTACCACCTGTCAAGACTGAAACGGATATGAAACTCGAGAATGTTACTATCCATCTGCTTTCTCTTCGATAGTTGACATGAGGAATGATTTATTACCTGAGAATGTTACATCAGCATTAACTGATGATTTTACCAATGGTAATATCGAGCGGCAGATCTTACGGAAATAGCTGACCATTCATTCGTTGAATAACTCATTTAATATGAGGAGAAGCATTAGTTAATTTTCTTGTATGATTCTAAATATCTCCTATAATTATTATTAAACGTAGATTTTATAATTTAGATTATAGATTTTTTTATAGATATATTATTCAATAATGTCTCGAAATGTACTTTCCTTATTTTCATTTCAAATGTTTAAAAATATTCAAAAAGTGCCTTTTAAAGATTTCCCTATTTATCTAATGAAAAATCACTCTAATAATTTTATTGATTTTTCTGAATTTTTTAACTTTATAATAAATAAAAGTTTAATAATATTCCTATTTGTTTTATATTTCGAATTTTTTAAAAATTTAACGGCACTTTAAAAAAAATTGCTCAATTCTAAAGAATTTTCTAAACTATTTTTGACTGATTCTTTCAGTTTGAATGGTATTAAAATTTCTCTAAGTAAATTATTTAGCGTAGGTGTAATGAATTTTATTTTGCCTTTTATGTTTATCTATTTCTTCATCGTACAAAAATCAGTTCGATAGATTGTTTACTTATGTTCAACAATCGTCTGCCCTTTTTTTCCCTACGTCATTTTAAAAGAAAGTTTGGGATTATTTTGCTGTTTCAATCTGGCAACTCTGGTTTATTTATAATCCTTCATTTAATAAGTTTATTCTTTTTTTTATTCTAAATGTTTTTAAATAAAATATTTTTCTCTGTTTAATACGCTGCAATTTTTACCATTTTGCATTCTGCGTACCATTTTGCACAAAGCATTTTTATCAGGTAAAAGATTTTTTTTGAGTAAAAGTTATGATTTATGTTTCCATAATTTATTATTTTGAGTTATTCTTTGAATAATAGTCATGTAAATATGTTTCAACGTTATTGAAGAAATGCAGCAACTTTTTTTCGAATATTATTTTATCTTTTATAATAGTTTAGTCTAGAAAAAGTCTTTTGCACTCATTAAATATTTTCGCATTAGGAAGAAAAAAAAAAAGGTCAAATAAAATACCTTTCCTTTTGCAAATAAAAGATAAAATAAAGATCTTTTTGTAAATAAAATCATTTTTTTATATATCGAGAAATATGAAAAATATTTTAGTTAAAGCAAATTTATTATTTAACTTTTAACACTCTAAATTCTTTTTAAAATATAACAGAACATAAAAAAGCATTAATTTCTTCTTTTTTCGAGCAATGACTTGTTTTCTGAGTGGAAAATATCAAAGGTAAAATTTGATAGAAAATGAAAAACATTTTTGAGCAGTAAAATTTGATTTTGGTTTGAAAATGAATATATTGATGTAAACAAATACCTATAAATTTGAAAAATATTTAAAAAATAGAATTTTTTTTCATAATATTTAAAATTTCATGCGAATCGAACCTTGATTGGTGAAGCATACATATAATTATAATACTTGCCAAATAGAAAGAATGTATTATACAATACATGAATCGAAAAATGAAATTATATTTTAGAAAGCAAGTGTCAAAGAATAAAACAACACTCAGCAGATTGCTTTGTGAATTCGATGATACTATTTCATAACTACTTTTCAGACATAAATGATTACAGTTGACAAAATGAAGAGAAAAAAATAATATTTTTCTTGTAAGAATCATTTTTACCAGTGAAGCATATTTTCTAATACTTATTTAATATAAGTGAAAATTTTAGAAAAATGATATTTGTAGTCAATCAAGCCACATAAATAAAGATAGAAATGCATATTTCAGAATGCGAAAATTCATAACAAATTATATATATATTAATAATAATTGGTATCTTTGCATAAATGGAAGAATGTTATTAACTTAAAAAAATTTAAACAAAATTACTGAAGTAAAGAATTCTGAAATTTCGACTTTTAATATTAGCCTCTTTACAAATTTACTTATTTAAAAATTTGATAGATCATTAGGTAACTGTAATTTCAACATTAATGAATTAAATGTTATGTATAAAGATTAAGAAAATTTTATGAAAAACCACATAAATAAAGCATGGTATCTATCTTTTAGTATGATTTTAAATATATTTATTTTCAAAATTTTAATGCTAAAGCCACTTTATAACTTATTGCAAATTTCATTTTTTTGTCAATATAATTATGAAAGGACTTAAAAATGAAATGCATCCGTATTACTGCTCAATTATTCTTATATAAATTAAGCCGTTTATCCCCAGCGTATGCATTTGAGGATATTTAATATTCCAGTTCCGTGTTTAAATTATTATTGTATTTAAATGTTTTCCTTTTATTCTGCCAATTAAGGTAACACGCATTCTCAGACTCTTAGTATGATTTATTTACCATGTTATTATTACCTATTAGCTATTATTATGAAGTTTAAATATTATCATTTTGAAAATTGTTTTCTTATTTATTTATTTTTCTAGGTAATGTAAAGAAATAAAAAATAATATTTTTATATTTTTAATGTCAATTTTAAAAAATTTAAATGATTTTCTATCGACTTTCCATAATTTCTTTTTTTTAAAGCAGAAAAACCTGCACTTTTTATAGGAATGGAATTTAGACTTTTTAATAGAAATTAAATTTTACCTCAGAGTTATTTTATTTTTAGCATCTTTCACATAATTTTAAATAATTATACTAAATTTTTTAAAAATAAATTTGGGCATTAATAGGTTAAGTTAAAAAAATATATAAAATTAAAAGATTATTTAACTTTTAAGTTTGCCATGACAATTTGTCCAAAAAAAACTTTTTGAATCCAGTGTTTCAAATATGAATTTACATGATAAATAAATAAAATCTGTCATACTTGATGAGCATAAAAATATAAACCTCAAGCTCATAAAATATACATGAAACTATAATAGTAAAGAAGAAATTACGAGACAAGACATTCTATTGTTTTTCATACTTTTAACATGTTAAATATTTTAAAATATAAAAAATATGGAAAAATAGAATTTTATAGTTTTTAAAAGTTTAGAAGAAGCAATGAAAATTTCCTTTTGAAACTAATACGATTTTTCATAACTTTCCAAATTTAATTTACAGTCATAAAGCTATTTTCAGCTTAATAATTGCAAGGCTAAAAACATAAGAAAATAAATGATTAATAATTTATTTGATAGAACCGAGTTAACAATGAAATAATTTTGAATGCACCTGGGGAATTATATTATTGAGATCACGTGATCTTCCACGTTTCCCCAGTATTATTCTAGTATAAAATAGGACTTAAAGTTTAGTTATATACTTGCTTTAAACTATTTCCCTTCTGTTGAATTTTGAATTGTTTTAATTCACCTTATATTTAGCTGATCTATGTTATCATACTATCTTATTAACTTTTTTATTGGAATATTATAATATATTAGATTGGGAAAAAGAAAACCATTTTTTTTGCGGAAGATGGCTGTAGCGACCGATATCTCGTAAAGTACCGATCAAACAATTTCAGATTTATGCTCGCTGGAAAAGCAACATTTCGCACAAAAAAAAAAAATTCTTTTCCTGATTTTTGTTTTGTCCATTCAGTTGTGAGTTACAGAGTGTTAAAAATGGAAGTCAACAAAGAGAAAATTCGTCACATTTTACAGTAATCCGAAATGCAAGCCAGTGGTTGAAATTATGAGTAGTGTTTATGATCCCTATAAAGTAACAATTAATTACGTGCAATTTTGGTTTATCGATTCCAGCACAAGTAGGCCAGTCGTCGAAAATGTCGATAAAATCACAGAAATATTTGAAGTTGAACGGCACGTTAGCAGTCATAGCAGTGCCTAGAAGCTAAAGATCGATCATAAAAACAGTTTTAAACTATTTGTGAACAAAACTGAATTCAAAAAGAAGCTTGATGTTTGGGGGCCACACTAGTTAACATAAACCATGATGAATCGAAATTCCATCTGCGAAGCTTTGGCGAAATGGACCTCTTTCATTCCGTTGGTCCATTCATCCCATTCCCAAATCCATTCGATCCATTGGATGAGAAATGGGTAAGGGTCATATATGGCAACATTGTGAAAACGATCGTGGTCAAAGCGCTATGTAGCAGCTCAAACGGTGCCAAACCAGGATTAAAGGCCAGGGAGGTACCGTTGTGCATTTGGTGGGACTTCATCATGAGTTGCTTCCATATGGCCAAACACTAAATTCGTATCCTTTACTGTCAACAACTGGGCCGTTTGAAGTTGGTGATTGACTAAAAACGGTAAGAATTGGCCAACAGGAGAAATGTTGTGTTCCATCAGCACAATATCAGACCACACACGTCTATGGTGACACACCAGAAACTCCTAGAGTTTGGTTGGGAGGTTTGATGCATCCATAATATAGTCCGGGAATGGCAACAAGAAATTACCATGCAAAATTACCATTTCTTGCCTTGCAAAGCTTTCTTAGTAATAAGATATTGGCATCAAGAGAAGATTGTGAAATCGATTACTAGAGTTTCGCCAATAGAGATCAAGACTTCTATAAGAAAGGCATTATGAAGCTACTTTTAAAAGGGCAACAAATTGTAGAACAGATCGGTGCATATTTTACCAAAATTGGTAATTCGAAACCTATTAAAAAAAAGTCTTGAAGTTAATGTAAACATAATGGATTTCTTTTTTCTCCAACCTGATATATGATAATAATAATAATAATAATTGAACAAAATTCTTTAAATTTAATTTGATATCAGTGGTCTTCACATAACATTAGAATTTATAATACAGAATGTCCATAAATTAATCCCTAGATAAAGAATTGTGAAAAATATAGATTATGTAATTGAAAAAGTAAAGCTGCATTTTATTTAGCAATTTATCTATAACATGGTATGAAAAGTGTCTAGTACCCTTAAACATGAAGAACTTAACTGTAGAATAATATTATAAAATTATTATCATTTTTAAAGTTTGCCACTTTCTAAGTAAACAAACTTTTCGTAGTTGCCATGCAAAAGAATAATATATATAGTGATACAAAATGTTTTCTTATATTTAAAAATACTTTAATAGAATTTTCAAATCAAGTTATTGATTTTTGAACACGTTGTATATTAATTTCTCAATAGAATAAACATATTTTGGAAAATTAAATAAATTAGATCATTAAGTAGATCTAATTTTTTTTTACATAAGAACTCCATTCAAAATGCTATTGTGAATGTGCCAATGATATTTCAAAACTTATGGAGAATTAAATATTACTTCAATTAATTTAAAATCATAAAAATATAAATTAATAAAAAATTAATAAAAAACTTGCGGTTTTACAAAAGATACAGTTTAATTCCATAGACATATAGTTTCGTGACTCTAAAAAAAGCAGTTATGCATTCGTAAAAAAAAATATAGTAGAACACAAATTTAAGAAATAAAATAAAAAATAAAACAGAAAAAAATATAATCCTTGTATTAAAAACATTCATATACGTTATTGTGCAAAGAAATGAAATCATGTAGATTTGGAAAGAGCGAATGAATTCTGGATATTTTTTTAAGCTCATTCAAAACTGCTTATCATAAATTATCCAATAAACTTTTTAAGAAGCTTAGAATGAAGCACTTCTAACAGATGAAATGATACAACAACACTCATACATGAAGTTTGTAAAATGCATCTTAGTTAGTTTGTACAAAAATTATTAATTCTAATCTTATTTGCATCGCACTAAAAAGTGCAGACCACGAGTGATCATGCATGCCGAAATAAACAATCATTGCCAGAAATTCCGTAATTAAATCATTACTTTCAGGTACGATCTTTATGATTATTAGCTACTTTTGTAATAGATCGACAACAGTAGTCGCCAAATATAATTATTAACGCCAAATAAAAATATGATGTTTGTACAAGAAGCCAAAATACGTGCAATATCAACATTTCCTAAAGAAAATATTTATTATATAGATAATTTTTCAGATATAGATAAACAGATATTTTTTTCTTTAGGAGTTGGTTGGCAATATATCCAAGAGTAGCAATCTTGGCTCAAAATTGGCGAAATTGACTATTTTAGTGTGTATTTTGGCTGCCATCGTTCTAACGGAAAAGTAATGAATATCGGAAATTGAATTGCAGTTTGTAATATACAGAATTTCAATATTAATTTAAGTATCTATTTTATTTATTTTAATGCCATTTATCAGGTTATAGACTAAATTTTAATTTCATATTATAATAAAATAAACAAATAAAGAACTTTAAAATACTTATACAAGGATTATTAGAAACAAAAAAATTAATTTATGTAGTAAATAAAAAATAAATCCACTGGTATTTATTATAGTTTTAATACATAAAATCTTATAGATATTCTGGATAAAAACATAATCAGGCTAGATTTTATTTAATATAGAGAAAATTTTGCTTACATTTCAATTTTCCATATTTTTTCGAAGATTTCCACAAATATTTTTTTTCATAATGAACACTCATTAGTGTTAAAATTTATACCCTA
This sequence comes from Argiope bruennichi, assembly GCF_947563725.1. NCBI lineage: Eukaryota > Metazoa > Arthropoda > Arachnida > Araneae > Araneidae > Argiope > Argiope bruennichi. The sequence continues at coordinate 61,145,864 of NC_079156.1, read as the reverse complement.
TAAGATTTAAAAAAATATCTAATGCATTTCACATATTTCGCTACAATTATTTTTAAATTTATTATTTCATTTTTATGTATTCCAGCGATTTAATATTTCAGCTAAATTAAGTTGAGACAATATTCATCACTATCATCATTATAAAATTCATTAAAACTTTTTCCATTACTAGCAATTTGTATATTTTTTTTGTTCTTAATTTTTACAGGTATGATAAAAGAGAGAGCAAATTTTTTTGAAACTTTTCATAATTATCAGCAAATGTTTTGTTTGGTAATTTGTTTCAGAAAATTGTTAATAATTGTTCAAGCTTTTATAATTACCGCTATATTAAGCAAATTGCACCATTTTAGAGATTTATTAAAACACGGTAGAATATTTATAAAATTCTGTCAAAGCAAGAAGGAAAAAATGTAAAGATTAAATTTTCTGTCAAAATGAAGCATTTATTCTTCTACTAAATAGAGAATGATGAAATTTTTTTTAACTAAATATAGCTTAATAAAAATATTGCATTCACTTTTCACTTGACTACTGTAAATGTTTACGTATGAAACATTAAACAATTCAAAAATATCTCCATGATTGTATATTTCTTTGATTTTCACCCAAGAAAGACATTCTTCAAAATAATTCTCTACAATACTACAATAATATTTTCATGCAATACCATACGATTATTTGATACAAACTTTGCTATCCATGCCATTTTCCAAGTAGCTGAACATTTTGTACAGTATTGTACATAATGTTGGATATTATACAATATTATATGACATTGTACAATATTGTACAAATCATAAAATAGTGCACAATATCAGGTGAGCTACTAGGGTTACAAGAAAACAGATCTACCCTAATCAAAAAATTAAGTATGCATTATTTGTAATCACAGCTCATATAAATGATACCTTTCTTTTTTTCTTGATATTTATTTCATCTGCTAATGAGTGCTTCATTCTTCAACATGCTCATATTTCGCACTGCTTGACTGATTGTTTGATTCCAAACTCCCTACTGGTCATAAACTCGTTTGTACCGTTTCAGGTTCGTTTTCCTCTATGTGGTCTCCCAATGGTAGGGTGTCCCTTTGGTGACTTTGATGAACAAACACTAGAGGAAGTCTCCTCTGTATGTCCCTGTCCGTTATGGACCTTCTTAGAGGCAGGAATAGGGGTCGACAATGGCGTAAGGCGTCGTCATATGACGGTGGAGGAGGTATCTCTGAGGTGGTAGTACCATCTTCAGCTGGCCGCCTGGAACTATTTTCGTTATTAGTGTCCTCCAGGGGAGATACATAATAGACAACTCGACCATTTTGGAGGGAAGATCTACTGATGGAAACAGGAATTCCAGTGGTTGAGAATCGTCTTGACGACGAAGACCTACTTGGGGGTGCAAGGTTGGTTTCGGGTGCTGTTATTTGAATTTGGGTCTGAGTTCTGTTCTGTTCCATGAAAGAACTTGAGGATCTGAGGAGGAGTGATTCTGAGTAGCTAGGGGCGATGGTATTGTTGTTGATGATCTGCCGCTCGAATTCGGAGCTGTCGATGGTGGTGCCCCTCGACATGTGGCCCACGATCTGCGCCTCGCTGGAGGGGGTGAGGTAATTGACGCCGAAGAGCTTGTTCACCTGGTAGTGGACGTAAGCAGTTTTGTATTGGATGAGCACGCGTAGAGGCCAGGAGAGCAGAAACAAGCTGAAGATCCAGAAGATCATGTGAGAGACGTACCTGAGAGGGAAAAAAAAGTTTAAGAGTGATTTTAATTTAAAAAATTAATGGAGTCAAATCATTTTTACATCATACTCTCTCTCCAACGCCACTTATATTTTGAAATCCATAGGACACTTTGTACGAAGAATTTGTGATATCACAAAATATTGCAAATAAAAAGAGTCTTAAAAATTTTTTATTTGGTACATTAAAAAGCAGGAAAAAAATGCTGTATAAATCCATAATTATTCATATGGTTTGAGCCTCTTTTAACGACCATCTAGTTTGCTGGAAATGCTGGTAGTGTTTATTTTCAAAGAGATATCTTTTCAATAATTCTATGCGCTCATGATTCCTTTGATAAAATATTTTTAACTATAAAATTATAATAGACATTAAAGTTGTGTTATTTTAGTGCTCTTATATCTGTTCTGTTTATTGTATACATTACATTCCTCATGGATTAGACTATCATGACAACATTGCACCATTAAAAATATGAATTCCCGAAAAATTTATATTTTAATTGCACGTCATTTTTTATAGCACTGAAACTTCAGCTTTATTCCGCTTACAAACTACTCAGAAAATTAACTGAATATACCTTCCTTTATTTCAACAATGAAAGAAAATCACAAAATAAAGCATGAAGAAAAATGAAAAAAAAATTTCAATGAGCAACAAAGAAATATATTTTTGAGGATTGATCAAAGAAAAGCTTTTAAAAGTTCCTAAAAGTTAGAAAAAAATTGCAATATCTTTTTTAGATTTTGAAACTGAGTATAGGCCCTTTTTGTGCTTTAATATTTTAGAAAGTTTTTGCGAAATCCTCATAAGCCTGAATTTTACTACAAAAGTTTTAATTAAAATTTTTAAAAAATGCTTCGAGGTGCATATTTCTACCTCCCAAGATTATTCGCACTAAACCTGATAACTCTATATCAAACAGTCTAGCCCATTGAGTAACAACGGACAGACGGACACACATTACCACATACTGATGGTCCCTTATTTTTAGTACAGATCATATCTTTCACGTATTTCATAATGACAACAAAAACAATCCGAAATGTTAGTAAGTTGATTTTATTAAATGATGATAATGTTTTCAAGTATTAAAAATAAAAAAAAAATGTTCTTATAAATATGCTTTTATAAGTGCATGAAAGGGTGTAGTCGAAATATTGTCACAACTTCTCAAGAAGATTGAGCCTCCTTATAAAACATTAGATACCTGCTGAAATCTGAATATTTCCTGATTACCCAAACATTGAATCAAAAAGACTACTGAGCATCTACAGATAATAATGTTTATATTTAAATATCATTTCTTCATAAATATTTTTCCAAGCATTTTGTACAAATTTATTTTTTAAGTTGGATTTTGACTATATAATCATGCCATTGTAAAAGCGGGCTTCATTTCTCTAAAGTGCAATGAGAAGAACTTTAGAAACAAACTTATATAGAAATTTATGCTGAAAGATTATAACGGATGTTTTGAGAATTTAGTAGATTTCATAAAATTTTACCTCATTTTCATTACAGAAAAAAGTTCGTAGATGCAAAATTAAGTAAAAAGAATAATCCATATTCTCTTTTCAAGACAAAAGATTCTAAGCTTTCGATGACACACATTTACATGAAGGAAAGATATCGGTTATACTGATCGTGCAATTCAAATATTTACAATGCTTAAAAATCTGACCATAGTAAAATAACCCACTCGAATTGCACTGCGACATGGAAAATATGCATAGCAGCATATTTTATGGCTTGCTACTAGTCGGTCCTAATTTCTGTACTAGTGGGCTAGTTTTGGTCCAGTCTCTAGTGCCACCGAAGGAGGCAGGATGTTCACCAAGAATGATTTTGTGAGAAAAATGTCACCTATTCATACTTTTTATTTATGAATCGATTTCCTAAACCGTTTTATTCGTTTCAGGATTCTGAGACTAGCAATTTTGGACGATTTTACCTTTCTAAGAACCACAGTAGAAGGAACGCATTTCCCGAATCCTTTATAAGTTCTCGACCTTGGTTCCGGCTGATTAGATACATTTTTTGAAATTATGGCATAATGAACGCCTACTGACGCATATGAATAAAGATGAAGGGTTTCCATATTTGAAAACTTGCTGCAAATGTGCTAAATGCGATGAGTCCATTTCATCGAACCATTTGTTTACAAACCTTCCGTATACAATATTTCCCAGGTTTCTGCTGTTTTCAGGCATTAGAGAGTTGAGTTGTTGAGTTTGATATTCGAAACAGGCTTCTGAGTTTGCATCCGGATATGTTATATAAATAAGGAGTGGGGGAGCGGTGAAAATTGAAACAACTGTTTTTCGTGTTTAAATAAATAATAATAATACAAAAAAAAACTCTTACGCTGAAAGAAAAACCTGAAAATAAACCGTTTTAGATATTGGTTTCGGAGCTGTTTAACTATTTGAAAACATAATTAAGTTAGAAGCAAATTTTAAAAAAAATGCAAAAGGGAAAAATATTTATTAATTTTTTTAAAAATTCGAAAGAAAATTCTAAAATTTAACTGAATTGGATGTTTTATAAAAGACAATAATTGGCAAAACTTCAAATTGATATCTATGTTAGTTTTTGAAAAGTTTGATTTTGTCAGAAAAAAAAACAAAAACAGTACCTGCGAAAAATGCTTCATTAGAATTCGTGGAACCAAAAAAATGTTCCATTTTAAAAGCGTTGTTTCATGGTTTCTAATGGTAGGGTAATAGTCGATTTTCAAAAAAAGTTGTGCAAATTACATTTGAAAAAGAAAAAAGTCTTATTTTGTGATAAATATTTTTTTTTTAAATGTTAAGCAGAAGAAAAAGAGCGTAATTAAAAAGTGAATTCATATTTGATAATTGAGAAAATTCTTAACTTCAAATTTATTTTTCCCCTATTATTTGTGGGAAATTGACAAATATAACACTATTTGAAATTGCAGAATAATATTTAATGAGTAGGAATTTTTTTCGGCATGCGAATTTAGACTGATAAAAAAAATATTTACTGGCATTTTTTGACAATTTATTTTTTTCAGCAAAGTCAGATTTTTCAAAAAATAATGCCGCTATCAATTTGAAGTTTTTCAGCTACTTTCTCCTATATGGCATACTTGAGGGAATCTCAAACATTTTGTTCAAATTGAAAGAAGTGAAAGTTTTTTCTTCCAAATTTACCTCTTCGTAAATTTATTCCTAACTCAATTCGTCTTACAACACATTTTGAAGATTTTTTTAAATATCTAAAATATTTAATATAAATTTTTACATCCTTAAAAATTGTGTCTTAACCCCCCCCCCCCCTCAATCATACCTTTGTTCGTCAGTATATCCGTGTACTAATTTAGAGGCCGACTTCGGATAGCTAACTGAACAATTTAAGTCAGTAAAATTGCTATTACGTATTTTTCTCCACATTTTGATACTTTTCATAACAAGAAGATTGCACTAAAACACAAATAAATTTCATGAACTAGAGATTTATTTTATTCCAATAACTGGAATCTAAAGCCATAACGAAGGAGGTGTTAAGGAACTTTCTGTAGCACAACAATGGAAATAATTCATACTAATAACCTGGAATTTTTGTAAAATGAAAGAAATTTTAACAACTTTAGATTTACGATTCGACGCATTTTCTGAAAATGATATATTTTATCAATGAGCCATGAGACATTCAACAGAAAAGTTACAAATCAGTAAAATTCAAATTCCACTTCTATGATTCCAAAGACAACATATTTCTGGTAATTTTATGTTTCATAAATTATTTAAAGACGAGAATTATGCCTGAATTTTAATTTTTTTTTATCTTGTTATTATATATATATCTTTAAAAAAGCTTTTGTTTCTACAAAATTTTATCAACAATAATTATTTATTTAAAATTAGCTTTAAGATCCTTAGCTGAAAATATTACATCTTTTTTATGAAAATTGAAAAGAGAGGACGGTTCAATGACCATAATTAATTATTTAATTCCTTTTAATATCTAAATGAATATAACAGAAAATGTATTGTCTCTGTTTAAAAAATAATATAGTGAAACTGAATATAATAATCACGCATTTCTCATGAATCACTCCAATCATTATCATGTCTGTTTGAAATTTCAGTACTTTACGATTCGATGCATTTTCTGAAAATGATATATTCTATCAATGAGCCATGAGACATTCAACAGAAAAGTTACAAATCAGTAAAATTCAAATTCCACTTCTATGATTCCAAAGACAACATATTTCTGGTAATTTTATGTTTCATAAATTATTTAAAGACGAGAATTATGCCTGAATTTTAATTTTTTTATCTTGTTATTATATATATATCTTTAAAAAAAGCTTTTGTTTCTACAAAATTTTATCAACAATAATTTTTTATTTAAAATTAGCTTTAAGATCCTTAGCTGAAAATATTACATCTTTTTTATGAAAATTGAAAAGAGAGGACGGTTCAATGATCATAATTAATTATTTAATTCCTTTTAATATCTAAATGAACATACCAGAAAATGTATTGTCTCTGTTTAAAAAATAATATAGTGAAACTGAATATAATAATCACGCATTTCTCATGAATCACTCCAATCATTATCATGTCTGTTTGAAATTTCAGTACTTTACGATTCGATGCATTTTCTGAAAATGATATATTCTATCAATGAGCCATGAGACATTCAACAGAAAAGTTACAAATCAGTAAAATTCAAATTCCACTTCTATGATTCCAAAGACAACATATTTCTGGTAATTTTATGCTTCATAAATTATTTAAAGACGAGAATTATGCCTGAATTTTAATTTTTTTTATCTTGTTATTATATATATATCTTTAAAAAAAGCTTTTGTTTCTACAAAATTTTATCAACAATAATTATTTATTTAAAATTAGCTTTAAGATCCTTAGCTGAAAATATTACATCTTTTTTATGAAAATTGAAAAGAGAGGACGGTTCAATGAACATAATTAATTATTTAATTCCTTTTAATATCTAAATGAACATACCAGAAAATGTATTGTCTCTGTTTAAAAAATAATATAGTGAAACTGAATATAATTATCACGCATTTCTCATGAATCACTCCAATCATTATCATGTCTGTTTGAAATTTCAGTACTTTTCTGGATAATTTCAGATAATCAGCATTTCATTTTTTATTCCGTACCCTTAATCTGCTTAATCTTAATCTTAAAGTTACAATACAGATAAGACTTATCTTGATTGACAAACGTATAAAATAGTCAAGGGGTAGGTGGAACGGCATGGCCAGCAGAGTTTCTGAAAGATAATTCAATATCGGATCGATAAAGTTAACACTCCGCTTCGATGAAGTTAGCTGCAGCCTGGACGTTTTCGATAATGCACTTGTTTCAGGAGTGGGAAAATGGGTTGTTCAGTCCTTTTCGGGTTTTTCTGTTTCATGGGGAGGTGATCTGCTGTCTTTTGTTGATACATTAAAGGAAAGCGATTGGTTAGCTGGGCTGGATTTTTTGCTGACATGTTCATTCCATAACAACAAATCAGATTTTAGTCAAAGTATGGATGATTGGGGTTTGTTTTTTGTTAGACGGTTGAATTATGTCTGTCAGCAATGTTGATTTTTGTAACTTAATCTATTGATGTCTACCCACCCATGAAGGTATTGGTTCAGCTTTTCATGGGATAGGATTTGGAAATAATAAAATGGTTTGGTTGTTTTATTAAAAAAAATTTAGATAACTAAAACCGATTACTCGTTTAATTATTTGATTTTTATCGATCAAATCATAAAAAATCATATTTATATGCATAAATGTAGAGCGAGTTAAAAGGAATGTTTATAGAAGAACATGCAGACGGCTGTCTGGCGTGAAATGAACTACTTACTGCACAGATTTTGTCCGAGTGACTATGAGAAATGACATTAATAGTACCATACAAAAACTTTTTTTTGTATTAATATAAATCTGTAATACTGCTTCCCTGTGCAGTTAGTCCCAATACAAAGAAGAGAAAATTTGCAGAAATTCTCAATGGATGTCAATGGTCCACAGGCTTTGGCAACAAAAATGAAGATTCTCAAAAACACAAGAATTTTGCAATATGTTTGTTAGGAGCCAAGATAAGAGATCCTTCTAGAAAATTCGATGCCCTGTCTTGGAAGTTACGTAGAGGAAGGCTCACACAGCCAACACTTCTATTTTTTAGAAATAACTTGCTGTCTGCATTTATGTTCTTGCTTTTTATCTTTTTGTACGCTTTGGCTGTATTTTGCTACCTGTGCTTTCTGTTTCTCTTGTGGAATAAAACGTCTTCACCAGTAATCGGATTTATTGAGTTTTTCACCATATACTCACCAGACTGAGTTTTCGTAATAGTATTATGTTGAACATGTTTCTTTTATTCGTTATTTGCAAGGAAATTATATATACTGTTCATTTTAGGGTCCCGAGACAAGCACTTTTGAACGATTATATTTTGGAAAGGGATGATGCGCTGTAAATGACAGCGTTACCAAAATTCTTTGTTAAGTCTGACTTTTGAATTAAATAATGCTATTAATATTCTATTAAATAATGTATAAACAGTGTTATTAAAAATTAGTAATAATTAGAAAAAAGATGTTTTAAAATAAAAAATATTATTAATTATAAAAATGAAAAAGCAAATTTTATGTTCAAGAATATGTTAGGTCAATTGTTTATTAGTCATAATTCCACGAGCAAACCCAAGATTTTAAATAAAACTTATTTTTGAATTCACCTCACTACTAAATGTAAAAATATCTCTTTCATCTTCCCTCTCAGTGCTATATTGGTAAAATAATTGTCTTCTGATGCATACGTGAAAGCACGAATTGTTTCATTTTGATTATATATAGTGCAGTTATTTTGCATGATCTAGCAGTACTATGATGAAATCTGTCTTTGAGAATTTACTGAAATTATTTAATTCAATTAAAAAAAAACGTTATAATGCTGCACACACGCACCCATACACGCACTCGGTAACCCAAATTCACACGCACACTCAAACATAAATACACATACACGCACGCGCAAACACATACACCGTAAAAAAGATATTCTCTTATTTTTTATTCAGGTAAATCATATTTTCTTTGAATCAGACAAACGGTAATATGAGCAACATTTCAAACAGGCTGTTTTTTAATTCCGCTCTTCTAATAGCATTCCGTTTTAACTCAAAGAATACGCTCGGAGCAAAAGGATTACCACTCTATCCGGAATGAATTTATTTCTCCAACGCAAGGTGCAGGAAAAATAAAACGCTTCTTTCTTCCTGCAGCAAAGATTGAAGCAGGGGGCGCGGGTGGGAATTTATCCACCCTTCAGGTTTTTCTATCAAATCTTTTTCTTCATCTTTGATTTCCAGCTTGGGTTGGAAAAAGGTGACAGCAAGAAAGCAAAATGCGATTATTTTTTTCTCTTCTTTTTTTTTTCGTTTACTTCTTCAGCATCTAGCTCGAGATCTCTTAACGCCATGTCCTTTTCCTTAATCTTTCACACCATTTTCGAACCTGTCCAAATTTCACAGAGAAATGAAAGTTACTAATGGAATCGTGGGGAAACATTTTTCCCGCCCTTTTGCGTTCGAGCAGAATTGTACAGTCTTTTTTTTTATTCTGCTCGCTGATAGCATATTTTCTTTCGGAAACTTAATGTTCCATTTTTGTAAGGACGGAAAAACATACCAGAAAAAGAACTGGAAAATGCAATTAAGTTTGGGTGAAAAGTATTGCAACTCTAAAGAAATGGGAGATGGATTTTATTTATGCAAATTAAAAATCTCTCATAGGGAAAAAACAAATTTACTTTTTTTTTCTTTCTTATGTTGGATGCTACATTCAATTTGATGCATAGAAAAAATGATTGGAAAAAATGTAAGAAATGAAATAAAAAAATGTTAATAAAATGTTTGTATTGAGATTAATAAAATGGATAGAAAGAAATTAAATAAAGTGAAAACGAAAACTTTTAGTAAATTATATAACCTTTTAACGATCTACAAGAAATGTACTAGATTTATTACATCAATAAATGAAAAAATATCATGTTCAAAATGGTTTTAAATAAGATTTTTTAATTTATTTTAATGAATTAGAATTTTTAAATTTAATTATAATTTACTGATAAATTATTAAAGCACTAAAGAGAAAAAAAAATCTTAAATAAATAAATAATTTAGAAAATTGCGAGGATAAAATGAAAATAGTAAAAACGTGCAACGCTCATCGAAATGCTCAAAGTGAATTAAAATTAAAATCATATTTATGATAAATTCTTAAATTTCAACGAATGCTTAAGTTTTTTTACGAAACTGATTGGGATTTAGTTCCATTAAAGGTTTAATTTCAGCGGTTGAAGCTTTTACAATTTTGATTCCAGCTCTGGATTTTTGATAAAGGTATTGCCTTCTACCTTTTAGTACATCAATAAAAGAAGGCTTTTAAAATTACTTGTATTTTAATCATTTCTTACTTTTCAACCTTTAATGTATTTCAAAATTCATTGCTATAAATATGATGTAAATTTCATGCACAAACGTACTACTAGATGACGCCTCTGGTAAAGAATCAAAATTTACTTAATATTTGGTGATTATTTCATAGTACAATTTTAAAAATATTAAAATGTCGCATTGTTACAAGAAATTCAAAAACATATAAAATTTTGGAATTTTAGTAAATCAGAAAAACAGTAAAAAGTCGTTTAAAAATTATATCTTTACAAATGCAGAACCAGAGACTTTGAATTAAAACTTTAAAAAATTCTCTTCCTGAAAACGTTTCTATATTTTTATCTGAAGCTTACGTTATAAAAATCAATACCTCTGGACGTCAGAATTCATCTGTGGTACAAAAATCAAATTTCAGTTGTCTGCGCTTGACTGAAATCAAATTTGCGGTTACGGTAAGAATACGCGAACAAAGAATCCTGCCCAACAACCAATTGCCTTCTTTAATCTGACCAATAACATACAGCAGATCACCACTCCATGAAACAAAAAACCGAAAAAGGGACTTGGCCATCTTTTTTTCCTACTCTAGAAACAAGCGCATTATCGAAAACGTCCTGGGTGCCACTAACTTCATTGTAGCGGAGCGTTAACTTTATCGATCCGATATTGGATTATCGGTCAGAAATCCTACTGGCCATGCCATTCCGTCCACCCCTTGCCTATTTTATATATTAATCAATCAAATCTTGTCCCATCTGGATTGTAGCTCCCACCCCCGTCATTCGAGATTAGCCTATAAAAGGAATTGTTTGGATAAAATGACTAAAAAGAGAGGAGATTAACTTTTAGGTTAAATTACCAGAAATTATCTAGATTATGAACCATTTTCGGAAGAACAACTATAATTTTGTAGTACGAAAGAACTACTTTAGTTACTATAGTTTATGCAATATCTAAAACTTCAGAAATGTCAGAATTTGACATGTCTTTAAAATTAAAATTTGCTTTATTTTTACGTTGTGTTTTATTCTAGATAAATTCTTTATTCAATGAATTTAAATAAAAATATACAAAGAATATCATATAGAAATAAAATTTCTTCTCTTATATATATTTTACCTATCGAAACATAAATTTTTTTCCTATATTTTGATTAATTGGCATGTGAGTTAACAATTCGTAATTTCATTGAAATATAGCAGATTATATAAATTGTTAGAGATGGCAGTGTTACTATATTTTCTTTTTAACATATTTACTTAGTTCAATAAATACGAAAATAAAGGTACATGGCATTTTATTATGGCCATTTAAAAAAGTGTCATGTTATGAATTTGGAAAATACATCAGTGATCGTAAAGATGTTAAATTGACTGGACACTAAAGATGGAATAAATGTTAAAGGGGATGGAATAAATGTTCTGAAATGCAATAAACAATACGAAGAAATCTCAAGTGGATGTTATGCTTCCATGAGGTGGCCAGAAAAATAACCAATAACTTAACGCAACATTTCCAATTATTTAAAAAACACATTCATTATATTTTAATATCAATATTTAGTACACCATCCACTGTGCATCTAATATTCATCTTATAAACAAATTTTGTAATTGCATGAGCAAATTTTCTGTTTTTTTAAAATCTGCTCACCAAATATTTTTGCCAACAGCTGTTATGTTCAGCACACCTACATTTATTTTCTTATCGCACTTGCCAATGAGTAATAGATAATTAATTAGGGGTTAACAGCTTGTAAGTAACACTATTCTAATAGAATCCTTCCAAGCACAAGAAGGCCACAAAATTATATTTACAAAATTATTGACCACTTATTCAGAATTCCTAATACTACATGCTGTTAAGTTAATTCTAAGCACAAGGTGCCAAAACATAGATATCTCCTTGGGTTAAATTATATATCAAAGCATTACATTACGATATTTTCACAATCAAGTTATTCCTTGATCTCATTGCTGATTTTCCTCGAAAGAAGAATTTGTTTATGGACTAACGAGTTTCAAGTTCCGAAGAAGTACAATGATGGCGAAGTATTGGAGGAGATGGCAAAAAAGAGGCCTGAAAAAGCGAACATGTACAAATTTTTTGTACATTTTTGTACAAATAAAGCAAAATATACATGGTTACCGATTATACACTACGATGGGAATATCAAACAGATTTTTACATTTATTCATTCTTTCGTAATAAAATAAATTCTGGCCCGTATTGAACGGAGAATATTTTGAACGATAAGAGATAAGTCTGTGGGAGTTACCAAGGCAGCCTGTGGGGTTCTGCGAAAGCAACCATGTGCTCCTGAAAGTTGACGCCCACCAGGTCCAAACCTTCGCACATTTCCATATAATCATCCAGTCTTTCGTTCTCGTGGAAGAATCGTCTCCTCTGTTCGTCGAACTCGTTCGCTGCATCCAAGTTGGCGAATGCGAAGCCCTTACTGAAGCGTATCTTGGTGGCAGGGTGCTTCTCCAAGTCGATCAGCTGGGAAAAAAAGTGGGATATTTAAAATGGATGCTGACTTTAAAATAGAGAAAAAACTGCAGATGGCATACACAATTTTAAAAATACGTGGTTGAATAATCATGATACATTTAATCGATTAAATGTACAAAGGAGCTTGGTCAATTTGAATGTTTATAATTCAAATTCATTGATAATTCGAATTTTTTTCTATTTCTCCGAATTTCTTACCAACATAAAGTTAAAACATAGTCTGTAATTAGAAATATTTTTTTTTAAATTCAAAATCAAAACTAAAAATTTAGATGTCTTGTATGATTTTTTTTTCATTAATTAAATGTACAGATAGTTTGAGTTAACATTGATTATTAAAGAATAATTTTTAAACCACTTGAGGGCCTAGCTGCTGTACAATATATTCAACAACAATAAAAAGCAATATAAAATGTCTTACTTTGTTGGAAATCTTTTATCATGCTAAAGATGACGAGATAAATTAAACTGTTTATTCAAGTTTAATTGCTAAATTGTTGTATTAAAAAACTGAGTGCGGTTTTCCCGTTAAAATTTGTTTATTAACTAAAATGAGCGCAAATCCAATTATAAAAATTTTCTAATTTCGATCTTTATTATTTTTAATTATTAAAATAATTTACTGCTTGCATTTTGTACTATTTATGCATTGTTTTTGAGTAAAACTGTTAAGAATTAACAATACGTTCTTTCTGCCCTTGGTAATTAAAAATTTCCTTTTTCTTTCACCGTACATATTTTTAGGCAAGATTTCCGTAATTAGTACATTTGGATTCGAATTTTCGAATTGAATCGTTATTAGTTTTTCGAATCAGTACAGTTTCACTTGCATATGCTAATTATGCATTTAAAGTTGCAGATATGGTATAAAGCTTTTTAATATTAATTCTTTTTTAAGCTGCTTCCAGTTTTAGTGACTTTTTCTGAAATATCATTCGTACTCTATTTCAACCTGCTTGAGGGCCAATCAGTTAAGGGATTGTATATATCGAGGAACATGAATCAAAGGAAGAAGACTGTGAGTTCTATACCCTAGCTGTATGCTTAAACACCATTATTACCACAACTGGCGATTCGACGTGTGTTTCATCAATGAACTGCCAACTGTCGAAGTTTTTTTCTGTTTTTTTTTTTTCAAATGAAACACATATGTAGACCAATTTTTCCTGATAGCCATCCATATAGACTACCTTCTCACATATACTGAATCGAATTCAGATAGGATCTGGATTCTGGGACCGTCGTCGTGACAACTTGAATGTGGGAACAGAAATTAAGTCCTTATGCCATTGATGGCGCAACGGGACAGCTCATTCCGCAGAAAGTATGTTTCCTTCCTTCCCCACTCGCAGTATGTCTTTCATTGGAGTGGAAATAACTTGATTCTACAACATTAGTGAGTTCAATAATAAAGTGAAAACCAAATATTGAACCAAAAATTTCTCATCTTCATATCTGGGGTAGTACTCCTTGGTGGAAGGGGAATAAAAAATAAATATACGTATTTTATTTTTGTCACTTGCAACTTGTTTCTTGTTGTCATTTACAACAAGAATTCCGTTATAGCAATCCATTTTACCAAACAGATGTATCGTCGTTATAATTGATTTTTTTCGGAATTTATTTTGTATTTTTTAAGATTAACATGAAAACATTTATAAAGCAAGTCGTTGAAAAAATCATAAAATAAAGGAAAAAAAATTAAAAAATTCCATAAATCTGAAATGCATAAGAATTTCCATTCCTTTGCATCATAACCATTATAATTATGGCTATAACAAAAATCCCATAATTCTGAAATATATAAGAATTTCTTCTTTTGCCATAATTTATTATGGCTATGAAAATAATAAAAATTCCAATCTTTAAGAATCAGTGAAGAAAATTTTTTTAAAAAACATACTTTAAAAATGATATATTATTAACATGGATCTTGAGAATACAGGAAATGCGTTTCTAGGAACATTCAAAATATTTGTACAATTTTGAAAAGTTTGAAATATATCAAGCTTAGAATTTCAAAAATACATTTGGAGGGCATTCTGCTTACTGGAACATCCAGACAAATTAATTCCACACAATTTCTTTTTCATTTGAATGTCAAAACTTCAAAATTCATATTTTATGTAGAAAATGAGTAATTGCTTCTATATTATTCTGGAGTCGAGACTTTTCAGAATGTGTCATTTTTTACCTTCTACAACTTGTCTAAATCAAAACTCTTCAATTTCGATAGTTTGTGTGAATTATTCAGCAACTATATAAATTATTCTGCAAACCGTATGTCGGGGTCCACTGGAAAATGAAACACAGCGAGTTAAAACTAAAATAATGTAAATTGCAATCAAGTTCGGAAAATGAAATCGAAATAATTGAAATCATTGTATTGATTTTTGAATTTTAATAAGATGATGTGCATGAACTGTACTATCTGCAAACCGAGTCATGTGATTTGAATGATGCCAAATTTGTTCAAAAATGTTCATCAGAGAACACTGTTAGCAAATTTAACGTGGTCATTTCTTGGGTAATAAGAATTTATTGCCTTTATCAAAATTTAAATAGTTCTTAAAAATTAAAACACAATTGGATTATTAATTAAAAATTAAATTCGCAAAATTTTACAGGACTTTTAAAATGAATTCGGAATATATCATTGAACAAAAAATATTTAAAGATAATTTTAAGTTTTTTTAGCAATACCAATTTTACTTCCGAACCATTTTTAACTCCAACTTTAATAATATCAAAAATTATTTTTAAAACAATTTGCAGCAATTTTTTTCATCATTTTTAGTTGCTGAGTTTATATCTACACGCGTCGCGATGATATTAAATACATTTTTTTGTGTGTGTGCACGTCTTCTTAAAAATATAATTAAGAAGAAAAAAAAAATTGAAATTGCCTTTGGCGAATTTCTGCTATGTTTTTCAAATAATTTTTGTTAGCATTTATTTATTAGTTTTAAGAATTCTAAAGTTCATTTATTAGAAATAAATTTCAGATATTAAAAATTTTTTTGAGTTCTTATAATGTTTTATATAAAATAGTATTTTGCATTAAAAATAAATTGTTTAAAAATTGTTTGTTTAAAGACAAGCTGGGATTCCTTTGAATGATAATATTAACCAATGGAATAGGTGCCGTAAATTTTTCTCGCCATGCTCTTTAATGAAGTTGTTATTTGTCTCTGTTTAAAATTGCTGATATTGAACAAGGCCATAAATGCCACTTTTGAAAGTTTTTGTGCACTTCGTAATATAGTAAAGAAAACCAATATTTGTGCTTTAAACGCATGACATTGGGAAACAATAGTTACAAATATTGATCTATGGCACGAATCTAACATTTTTACTGAATTCTTTTACTGAATCAATCTTTTACTGAATTCTTTTACTGAATCAATCTTTTACTGAATTCTTTTACTGAATCAATCTTTTACTGAATTCTTTTACTGAATCAATCTTTTACTGAATTCTTTTACTGAATCAATTGCTATCTTCGGCGATCTTTTTGGAGATTAATCCCTGGAATGCAATTAATACACCAGCGTCATAAAACTGAATATACAATTTGGACGTTATTTTCCCCACTGATTGAAATCGAATTTAGAATTACAACTGTAGACCCAAGATCACATTCCAAATTTCAGGTAATTTGAGTCGTTATGTATTTGAATTATCGAGTTTAAATGCTTGTGAAAATACAGATTGACAGATGGCCAAATCTTTTACAGATTTGGTTTCAAATGTGTCGCTAAAATTTTGATGTTAAATCTGAGTACTGATTTCTTTCCACTAAGCTCTTTGCAGTTACAATGCATAGTTACAATGTTCACTTGTATTCTGACAATCGGACAGACAGTCTTCCTATGAATTAATTTTCATTTAAAAGGAATTATCATATTTGGTGTAAAATTCATAAACAAAATTTCACTCTTCTAGGTCAAAGCATGTTTGAGTTTCGGTGTTTATCTTTCTATATACAATTAAAATTTTTCTCACAAATACTGTAACATGAACAAGATTTAAATTATTTTCTTGTAAAAATTAATTAAACCATGCTTTTTTCATAAGAAAATGCATGAAAATTTCCTCCCAAGCAATGATTGATATTTCAGCCAGTAGATAGTTATAAATATTCTAGATTTCTGAATTCATACTTTACTTTATACTACTTTACTATACTTTATCCTATACTTTAGGATTATATTAATGGAAAAGAAACTTGACCAATGCAACGTGGGTCAAATAATCCAGCACGCACTGGCACAAAACCAATTAGGCAGCTTCAGCAGAGAACTATATTACAAATGTACTTTATGACTATATTCAGGGCTATTTAATTGGAGTTAATGATACATCCTATACCTTCACAAACTAAGTGTTTATTGACCATAGATTATATTGATGATGTGCAATCATTTTGTGAATATAGATACTACATCTACATGAAATGATTTATGGAAAATCCTTCACTTTAAATCAAATGAAATAGATTTCTATTATTAATTCAACGACCACCAAAACAAAAGGGAGCAGAAATTTCCAGAACACACAGTTCCACGCATTCCACGCATAAATAATAATGTATAACTAATCCAATGGGAGAAAACTTCTAACAAAGTGAAATATATACCCGGGTAAATTGTTTCCATCGACGAATTCATACAGTCCGGGCCACAATCGTGTAGATTTATCGCTACCATGTGGGGATAATGAATAAGTTTTATCCTGGCAGGACAGAAATAATGGACCGTTATCGGAATTTCAATCTGAGTAAGTGCTCTTTTCAATCGACCCTGAGCCACTGTAAGCCCCGGCAAGAAATCTGCGCCCCAATCTCGACTGAGGGCAATCATTTTCCGAAATTATTCTTAGGGTCTGCTCAGAACTTAATTTAAAGGAGGATCTTCTAAGCATCTATTTATTAGATACACTTACTTTCAATCTAAATGCAAGAACAAATGATCATTTCAGATATTTTTCAAAATTTACACTCTCATTGTGCCATAATAATAACATCAGTTGATTAATTTGTCTTATAATGATAGTAGCAAAAGAAAATAAATATAGAATATAACAGTTATTACCAAAAAAATGGACTAAATTAAACGATTCATTTAAAATATCACTCCCATTTTTTACTTTCTCGTATGCCTAGTATAAAAAAAGTATAGTAATCGTCAAAAAATTCGAACACGAGATTTTGACGAATCTCTACGTTTCAGACCTCCCAGTGTTCGAAAAACACATTTTTGGAAAATGTCCGTCCATCTATCTGAGAGCTGGATGGTTGAAATTTGGTATGTGGTCTTTACACAATATTTCCAGATTTTTATCAAATTTTGAATAAAATCTGTTTAAAGGAAGTTCATATGTCCGGCTGTTCGAATATACGTTAACACGATAATTACAAAATGGAGAGAGCTAGACAGATAAAATTTGGTATCCAGATTTAACTTATATAGTGTAGATACCTGTCAAATTTTGAGCCAAATGGACAGATTGGCCAGATTGACCATCTGTCGATGGTGTATATATTTTCAGAAACATGGAAACGCGATAACTCAAAAATGCAATGACTTAAATATATCAAATATGATATAGGATTTTGTGACTACATGCGCAGTTTTGTATCTAATATTTCTTCCAGTCGGTTGAGAAAAACGTGTCTGAAATACAAATTCTACTTTCGGATATTATTGATATTATGCCAACGCTGAATAACTCCCCAAAGATGGCATGATAGATTCAATAAAAATGCTAAATTCACGCCAGATATTAATTTTTCGTAACTATTGTTTACCAATGTAAGGCGTTTTTGTCAAGGCAAGTTTATTAGAGGGAATGCGGGAAAGTTTTGGGAAGACCAATCACGCTGGCTTATATTGAGTCTTGAGATAATTACTCTCTTATTTTTCCCTTCAATAATTTCGTTACTGCCTTTTTAACTTGTACGCATTATCCCTTGGGTGCAAAACTTTTCTTTCTTATTCTTTTCTTGAAGAAATGATTTCAGGTGCTTGAATCTCCTTTTGTGGATTTTTCGTTTTCAGAATTTGATATAATGTGGATTTATAAACTTCAAAGAATGAGCTACTCATCTTATGGTGTCTCTTATGCTAAAAGGAATATACACCTAAGTCTTCTTTCCCCCCCAAAATCTTTGTATTTATGCCCACAGTTTTGTTTGTTAAAAAAAAGTTATTAGCATACGATTCATCTTGACAGTTAGTTTTAGAAACAGATTTCCAAATTCTTCATAGGGTCATTCTGTCACGCTTAAATTATTTTTACAATTTTCTTTAGATGCATCAAGAACCGGGTAATTACAACTCGATTTTAACAGAAAACTTTCTTTTTTTCATCTTACTTTTACAACGTGTTGTTATTCAAATGAGTTTAAAACAATTGACTTCGTATCTGTGGATGAAGTTAGAAAAACAATTATAATTCATAATGATTAGGTTAACTTAATCCTTTAAATTCTTTTCTAGTCATATTATGTTAAAACATTTTTAGGCTTGAAATTAGAATAAGAAAAGGGATTCATTTAGCTTATTAGATAAATTTAATTTGATTAATTAATTAATTGGGTTAATTAATAATTGAGTGACAAACAAAGACACATCATTTTGTGTGAAAGAACTGAAGCATCTAAGTTTCTGTCTTTTTAAAGAAATTTGTCAGAAAGTATGCCAGCCTACATAATTTCATACAAAGATTGATAAATTTGGTGGGAAGCGTACTTCCCATGACCCTAGAAAGGGTTAAAAATTGTAAGGCATGTGAAAAGAAATGACAGATGTCATTAGATATTGACTGAAGACGTCGCAATAATGCATTATAACGTAACTTACAGCTGCTTTAACCAATAATCTCCTTTCAAATAATCATTTTCCGTTATTATTATAACTAGCTGATTTTAAGGTACATCATTTCAATCTTTTAGTTTGAAAAATTAAGAAAAGACAGACTTCCGGAATTTTTATATATTTTTTTCAAAAATTTTTGTAAGAAATTCGTTTGTTGCTTTCCTATGAAACATATACATGGAAAACAATTATGTAATCATAAAATATAAACAACACTTCTCTTCATTGATGCGTTGAAATTAATCATTCATTTCCATTCTTTCTACAACTATTCATCGCACGTTTTTCATTCATTGATGAAAACTAAGAAACGAAGATTCCGTTTATTCTGACAATATCGTATTATTTCAATTATTTATATTGAATCTATTAACAAATTTCTTTACGATGTTAAGTAATATATCTATCATGTTAAAAGATTTCACAAGCTTTTTTATCCACTTATTTCAATCTCCCAATTTGTCACTAGCCACTCTCAAATAGAAGTGAAATATACCATATTAATGTCAGAATCAATTTTCTATAAGAAATTTTGGAATTTCATACGAGAAATAAGAAAGTGAATCAACACATATATATATTAGATGATATTGACAATCATGCTTGCATGCAAATGGAGCATTATGTTCATTATGTCATCATTAGGGAGATTAAAGTACCCAATAAAGAGAACAGTTAAATTGCCCAACTTAAAGTTAAATACCCACGACAATTTTATATTTAAACATAATTCTTTAAGTACACTATGAATATATGTATAAGAAATTTAAATGAAATTAAACACAACTAATACTCCCAACAAACCAGCTGGTTGCCAAAGGCGACTAGAAACAACAACAACAACAAAAAGGGTTGATTTTATCATATTTCATTTGAAATAAGGTTAGTCTTTTACTGTAGGATCTATTTCTAAGGAAAATAAAATTCGTTGCAACTGTTGAAATATAAACTTATGTTTAATAACTGTGGATATTAATCATAATTTTATTGATTTAATTTAATAAAGATGGCAGAATATCTTATCTTAAAAAAGCAGCCACGATGTAATTGAAGTGAGATTTAACGTTGAAAGGAAATATATGCCCACCAGTTAATTATCAGTTATGAAACAAAATAATACTTTTTTATTTCTAAGAAATAAATTCCATTTTTATGCGAGATAAAATGGATTTTATCTTTTAAGACATCATATTTAAAAAAAAATACAAATAAAACTGAAAAAGCGTCAAAAATGGGTTGAAAAAGAGAAAAATAAGACGGGAGACAACTACAGATATGATCTAAGATCATTTTATTACTCGTGTGATAAAAAATATGATTGGCTCGAATTTTTACAAACTCGAACTCGTAAAAAAAAATGGTTCATAAAACTGGAGGTTCGTAAATTTGAATATCAATGCAGTTTTAACATTCAAAAATTTATTTGCTATTGTTTGCTTATCTTCAAAATTCTCAGCACGTTTATAACTTTTATCTGATGGAAGATAAAAAAAAAGGAGGTTATTTTCTTTTTTGGATTATAAAATAGTAGTATTTTAATAAACATTTACTTTCCATCGAATTATGATAGTTATAAAATGGCTCTGATGAGCTGGCATGAGACCCAGAATTGCAGGAAATCAGGCGGGCCTATTTCTTATGAGTTACTGATTATACCTACTGATATTTTGATGATACGTACATGAATCAAAATTTATCAGGGTTTCTCTATATTGAAGATATATCAATAATGTAAAACAAAAAAAAAAGATGAACTAAGTTCAACACGATTTTACCTATTAAAAACTATTATTTCTTGGTGACCCACTTTCCGTTTTATACTTTTCTCCCTCTTAGTAAATGGATTCGTCTACTGAGGTCTAAGTTCGTGTTGAAAGCTTATAAACCAGTTAACAGCTACGCTACACGAGCAATTGCTTTTGTATTGTGGTCATGTTACTGGGCTGCGAACCACAAGGTCCCAGGTTCTATCCTCACTCAATCCAATCCGCCATATTGATGACATCGGACGATGAACCTTCGTACAGCTGTTGTGGCGCCATCTACCCACAGCAAACCAAAGTCGTCAGATTCACTTGACGCAGCAACACAAAGTCGTCAGACTCACTTGACGCAGCAACAGCAACTACTCACCCACACGCGCTCGCCATAACGTTTGGCGTTACTCAAATGGGTACAGGCGCATTATAATCAACAGCTAATGCATCACCCCTCAACAGCCATGTCTTTCGTCTCACCTCCGACTCACTGGAGGGATCCGCCACAAGTTCAGTCTCCAACATGCCAGCGTTATGTTTTTTCATACGCCTATTACTGTCTATGGTATGTTTATGATTATGGAATATTCATGAATACAAAATATAGATGTACTGAGACAAACTACATTGTACATAGGGTCGTAAATATCTATCGCGGGCGTCAGATGATTTTAAGAATAAATGTATCATAGGAGTATGATAAGCAAAGGTCAACCATACTTAATTTTGTTTTCGTTTCACTATAAATAAGCCAAATAAAAAACTTTTTTACAATTTTTTTTACGCATTACGCATTGGAAGGGAATTAAAATTATATTTAATCATTCATTTTTCCACTCGTATTTTGCTTCTATGTTCAGTAAAATAAAATTAAATATATACTTTTACTTCCAAAACTTTTTTAATTACGGAAGGCCGAGCTCAAAAAAGATGTGTATTTTGTGTTTCTACTGAAATAACTATACTATGCCACTCTTCATTTTTGCCATTGTTCATATAAAAGTGTAAATGTTTATTGCAAGCTTTCTTTTGCCACAGACTTCAATGCTTTCATCATTGCTCGTTGCATTTCTTTGGAGCTTGAGAATCGTTACTCTTTAAGCAAATTCTTTATTCAAAGGGAAAGTCACATTGCGGGAGTTTAGAGGAAAAAACTGAGTGTATAAGAATCAGAATGCGACAGTTTCTAAGACCGGCAGGCGGGTGGGGGCTTGATAGCTAACCTTCTATCGTGATGCCGCATATACGAAGAAGGGACTTACAAAAATCTTAAGGCTTTCGTATAAAGGAATAAAGCAAATCTATATCTATAAAACTTTAACGTATATGGAACAGAAATCGCTCTTATTATTCATTACGGAATGGCAACAATCAAATAAAAACATATCAGTTTGCGCAAGCTACAGGCAACTGCTCTATTAAGCATTTTCACAGCTGCACTTAGTTCAATATTTCACTAATTAAATAAAATTATTATATTATGAATTCTGCTTACAGTGTCAAACACTTCATTCTCTCAAAAGATGTAAAAGGGATTAAGAGATAAGTATTAACTGGAAAGTTTAATCATCAAGAGTGAAAAATAGGACTTCCAAAACTATTAACCTCACAAAACGGTTTTTTCATTATTTTAAAACTTAAAAAATTATCTCTTTAAGGATATCGATTTCATTTCTGTACAGTTTTTTCTTTACTTTTAATGAATTTATAATGATTATGAATCTTTTAATATTAGGTTAGGTTTTGTTTAAAAAAAGCCTTTAAAGAGTAATGCTCACTTCAGTTGCTCTTTTTTTTAATATTATTAAATTCAAACTCATCCATTAAAATATTCAATCGCGTGCTTTCGCCAAAGTTAAAATTGAGGTAAAAAAATTGCTTTTTTAATCATCAATTCCGAAATAGGATTTTCATTTCGCTTATACTCCATAGTATATACATTTTGAATTTGTGACCACAATAATTTGTTGTAGAAGGATTTAGTTAAAATCATATTTTTAAGTCGTATCAAATAATCTGTAATTTTAATGGGAAATTTAATGGAAATTTTAAAAATGCAATCCATATTAATCATTAATAGTCTAAAATGTCAACAATATTGGCGAATAAGCTGGTCGCTAAATATGGCTAGTATTTACAGACTTGAATATATTTTTCTACGTCTGTGTTGAAGAAATTCCTTGTCTATTTGGCGAATTGAAATGAGCGAGGATAGAACCTGGGACCTTGTGGTTCGCAGTCCAGTAACATGACCATGATACAAAAGCAATTGCTCGGGTAGCGTAGCTGTTAACTGGCTTATAAGCTTTCACCACATCTACAATTAAATAAAACTCCATATCTTCCTTCATGATGGAAAGTTTTGAATAGTCGAACTTACGAGATGCATGCATCGTACGCATTTGATCTGGATGAAATAGCATCTGATTAGTCAGTCGGTTACAAACAGTCTTTGTTTGCTCAAAAAGAAGCCAAACAATTCACTTTTCGTTTTTCTACAATCATTTATTTTGGAAAAAAAAATTTGAAAATTTTTGGAATTTTAAACGTAATAATATATTTTGAGCTCATTATGGTAACTTATAAAAAATGAATAGTTAAAATAATATAGAAACCGGAGAAAAATACCGCTGCTATCAAATTAGTATCATTGAACAGGTTGTCTTTTTATGTATGTTTGCGAAAATATAAAATGAATTTAACTAAAAGCAATTTTAAAAGTTCTTTTATTTGTATTAAGCAATAAAAATTTTTTAGGATAAGAGAATTTTTTTAAAATTTAAACTATTGCTGATTTCTCATTTTCAGATATATTTTTCTCAACACTATTACTCATTCGTGCCCTTGATAAGTTTATTTAACTAAAAATAAATTGATAATTAACTTCTGAAATTATTAAAAATAGTACATTGCCTTCGAAAAAATACAAGTGTATAAAATTTGAATTAACAAGCTCACGAGGAAATGAGTGAAAAAGATAATACAAAATGCCATCTTTACAAACATAAAATAAGTCATATTAAAAAAGTGGTTAGAAAACGATTTTAATTACGTGGAATTTATTTTTGGATTATTTTGGATATATTGGTTGCAGAAGATTGGAATGCTTTTTTTTTTCTCATTTAAAATTTGGAGTGTCCTTAATGAATATGATTCATAGAAACGTAAGTTTATATATAGACTGCTCAAAAGTACATTTATTGATTGATAAAAGAAATATATATTATTTACATCATTTAATTCCTTTTGAAATTAAAATTAAAAACTGAAAGTTAGGAAGAGTTAGAAAACTATTTGCTAATAAATCTCTTAGATATTGCAGTAATTATATATAAAAAAAAAATGTAGTGAACCTAAGAATTTAAGGCCAAAAAAATTCAATTTTTTACACTTATATTTTTTAAAAAGCATGTTTGGTGTTTCCACAAAAGAGTTTTTCTATTAATTCAAACTTAACCACTTTTATTAATATTTATTCAAATTTTATGGGAGCTGACAGAAAATTAAAATTTTAATTTGGTATATTGTCTGCTTGTGATGTTTTGTGAATTGAATGCATTATTATAAAGTCCAGAAAAGAAATCTTTTCGTTTAAACATTTTTAACACATTCGAAGAAAATGTTATAAATAATTTTTTTCATTATTCGTATAGTTCCATAAAAAAAGAAGCTAACTGTTCTGATGTGAAAGTTTTAGTACCAATTAGGTATTTCTAGTTGGTTTTTTTTTCATTGTTAGATAAATAAATTTACCATTTGATAAACAATAAAAAATTAATAAATATTCATAAAAATATAAATTTGCATTTTAAGTTTTGGTAACACAACATTAAATTACCTTGTTTAATCCTTTATATTTTCGAGTCAAAACTATCTTTATTCAAAACAAGCTTTTATTTAGAGATGTCTTCCTATTTTCGTTTCTGAAATCGATTTCACCATTTCCGAAAAAATAACATTTTCAAAAAAAGCACACACACCCTCATAAATTTCTCTGATTTATGGCTACAACGATACTGCACTTTTTTCAGCCAGCAATATTAATCTTCGTCCGAAAGAGCTTGATTTTGATCGAAAATCGCCTTTTTAGTGGAAATGAGGGTAAAGGTACTTTCGAAAAGACATCTTTTATCGTTTTTTGAATCACTAGCTATTTCTACGGCTGATGAAAATTTACGAGTTATATGATATAATGTGTTAAAGGTAGTTTAAGGATATTTACTTTTAATGGAAAGTAACATCTGATCTGTTTATTAATGTGGAGAAATCTCATTCACAAAACAAATGCAGAATTTATTTTTATGAATAGCAATGTTTTTCCACAAAAAAAAAAAAAAAAAAAAAAAAAAAAAAATGAAAAGAAAATTCATAGTTTCATTTTGTTGCAAAGAATCATGTCAAAAGGATATTTAATTTCTTTTGATGAGTATTTCAAGAGGCAAACTATTTTTATGCGCTTCTAAAAAATTGCGTTTCGCGCAGACGAACTTGTTTGGAATGAATTGGATTTAGTAAGAAAAAAATGGCAACAACAAAAAAAGAAGAACAGTTTTCCTTGGAGATCTGATAAAAATTCATTTCACTGACAAAATAAATCGGAAAGAAAATTAATAGTTGATTGCTGTTTGTGTTTCTTATTCTTTCAGAACGAAAGTAACATTCACGATTAAACAAATGATTTCTTTCTGAATGGTACGAAATCTAATAAAAGTGTTGGAATTTACATACATACTTTCTAAGAAACTAATGTTTTAGTATTTCAAAATGCACGCTACACTTATTTATTGCAATTTCATTTGTGGCAATGTCTGAAAATATTCAGAACCGTTAATTTTAAAAGATAAGGCATCCATATTGAACTTGATGTAATTTATATGTTTAACGACATGAACGTAGATTAAAAAAAATACTGATAATATTACAAAGCTTATGTCCGTGATTGATAAAATAGATTTGAATGACTTTGTTTCTTTGCAGATCGAATATTAATTCCAATCGAAACAAAAATCTTACTTGTATGAGAATGATACAATAATTTAGAAAGACTCACTTTTCTTAATATATAATTTTATGAATGTAAATCTTATAGGCAAATCTTTAGGTTTCGAAAATATTAGGGAAAGTATGCTTAAAGTTTTAAACATCATGAAAATTGATTTTTACGATGTTTAAAATATATAGATTGACAGTTCTAAAAAGCATTATTAAAACCTTTTTATACACTTTATTTAACTTTTTCTCTATTTGCAAACATGGATTTTTGTAATTGACTTTTTTTTCACTTTATTTTAATAGTCTACATTTCAGCAATTTTGATTTCAATTTTGTAAAGAGTTATTTATTCTCAATGAAATTATAATATTTTAATAGTTTTAAAATTAGATAGGTTAATTTTAATTTCATCTAAGAGATATCATCTGGCTGTGAAGGATATCTCTGATTATAACAGTGAATTATAAATGATTATAACAATCATTACTGTTTATAAAAACACATTTTGAAATCTATTAAAATCTGGAATATATATATATTAACCAGCAGGAGTGGTCTCCATAAAACTTTCTCGCATGCTCTCTAATAAAATTCATTCCTGATAACGTCTTACATGGCATTGGCGTACAATAGTTACGAAATATTATCCATCGGCGAGAGTTAGCCTTATTACTGAATCTATCGTGTCATCCTTGGCGAGTTAGTATTCTTTTATTTCGCGATTTAGCAACCCAAAATCTAATTTGTGTTTTAGACAAGTTTTTCTTAACTGATTGAAACAAAAATTTGACATAAAACGGCACTTGTAATCAGAAAAATTTGACATATTTAAGTCACTGCGTTTTGAATGATCATGGTTACATGTTTCTGAAAGTACAAACTAAAAGAAAATCAATCCATAGTTGGATTTGGCTCAAAATTTGACAGGAGTCTTCACTAGATTTGTATACAGAATTTTATCTGTCTAACTGTCATAGTTTTGTAATTATCGCGTTAACTTATATTCAAACAACCGGACAGACAGACTTAATCTGAACGGATTTTACTCAAATTTTGACAGAGATCTGCAAATTTGGTGCAAGGATCAAACTTAAATTTCAACAGTCTGTGGTGAATAACATATAAGCCAGTTAACAACTACACTACACAAGCATATGCTTTTGTATCCTGGTTATGTTACTGGACTGCGAACCACAAGTTCCCAGATTCTATCCTCGCACATCCTAATCCGTCACATTGGTGACCACGGACGATGAACCTTCAACCTTCGTAACAGCTGTTGTGGCGCCATCTACCCGCAACCAAAGTCATCAGACTCACTTGAAGCAGCAACCCAAACACGCTCGCCATAACGCTTGGCGCTACTCAACTGGGTACAGGCCCATTAGCCACAGCTTAATACATCACCACTCAACAGCCATATCGTTCGTCTCACCTCCGACTCACTGGAGGAAGAGTCTGTGGTGAATAGCATTTAAGCCAGTTAACAACTACGCTACACGAGCATATGCTTTTGTATTGTGGTTCTATCCTCGCGCATCTCAATCCGCTAAAAGTCTAACTCAAAACGTTTTTGTGTTATCATTGTCACAAACAGACAGACGATCATTTTCCAAAAACACATTCTCGAACTCAGGGAGCTCTAAAACAAGGAGATTCGTCAAAATCTCAAGATCGAATTTTTTTATGTTTACTATACGTTCTCTATATTATTTACACGAGAAAGTAAAAATAGGCTTTAATTAGGATGCGAAAATTCGAGTTTAATTTTTAAAAAATAAAAATTACCACGTCAAACTGAAAAAAATATAGTAGCACCAGCCATTGAAAACTATTTATGTACTCTATATATGGAAATTAAATTATTATAAATAAATTCCTAAAAATTCAAAACACGATGCATTAGAATTCAAATATATACGCGCTTTTAAAATTATCGTTTCGATTGTCGGAATTTTGATAATTTCTATTTCTATATTATAATAAAAGTGCGTTTTTTACAATTCATTTTTATATATTTTACATATTCTACATATAAATTTCACTAACAACATCGTTCTTTAAAATACAACTGCGCTATTATATAGATTAATCTATGTAGACACTCCACATGCTTACAATGACAATTCAAGCAGTGGCAACATGGGCAGTGTGTTGCATCTCAATAAACATGACTGAACTTGATGGGCTACCGCGTAATCACCCTTGCTAATCACGTTCCTGTCACCAGTCCTCTCAAATGGCAGAGGGGCCTCTTAACATGACAATTGCACCAGCGAATATTCCATTGTTCTACGACAGGGCTTGAAGGAACATAGTGCTGTGTTGGGCAGCCATGTACGTTGGATCCGAAACCAATGTTATGCGTACTACATGCGGTTCGAAGGGCTTTCAATGTTATGATTCGAAAACAGGTGAGGATTTTGAAAGGACTGAGTGATTATGCAAGGGATAGGATTAGTAATATCCTCTGAGTGCTTTGGGGGAATAATCAGATCGGTATCTTGCTATGTTCTGATATTTGTACAGTAAATGGAGGATTTGTAGTTATAATATTTGAACGAAGACGGAGGTTTTACTACTTAATCCTCGAAGTGCATTTTTAAAATCGTTCTTGTGATCTTCTAATTACTAGTTTATAATGCAGAAACATCGATTCCCCCCGATTGTTGTAGTATGTTCATACTCTATTTGCCTTATGAATAGATTATAGTCTTCTATTTTTAAACAAAAAATTCAATTGTGATTATATTTATTCTGACGAGCTGTATCAGAGGTTTTTCCTCTTTTTTACTATTAAAACTTTGAGAAAGTGATTTAAAGAAATAAAGTTATATATTATTTTACTAGCCGCCTTTGGCGACCAGCCGGTTCGCCAATCTTAATGCACGTTAAAATTTTAATAATTAAATATTTTATGGAACTCCCATTTTAATTGCTTCTTCATTAAAATATTTTAAAACTTCAAATTTTAATAGTCATATAATTCACTCATATTATTATAAAGGCCGTCAGCCATAACGTAATATGTATCTCTCTAATTTTCTGTTAGCTCCCGTAGAATTTATGCTTTAAATTAAAGTGGAAATGATTAAACTGCAATAAATATAATAATATTTTTTTTACTGAAACAAAGCATTTTTTTTTAAAATATGAGTTCTGAAAACAGAGTCGCTGAGTATTTAAACCTTATGGCCACTAAAGAATATTTTTCTTAATTTATATAATATCTCAAGAAATTTTCAACAATATTTTCTCAGATTCATCATAAACAGATCTTTTAATTAACAATGTTTAGTTTCAAATGCATCAAACTTTAAGAAAATAAACAGAATCGTTTGAAATAATCTGTCGGAAACATATTAAACCATCAAAACAAAATCCGCATCCGTTGAAAATATTTGTCAACAATAAGAAAACAATGCACATGCATGAATTTTCAACGCCAATTATGTTAAAGCAAATGCGCGAATTTTCTACTCCAGTTGGGGTAACGCTATTCAGATTAGAAATTTTTAATTTCCTTTATTTTGTTTTATTTTAATTCGAAAGTACTTCAGAATGAATCTGAAAGATCGATTCATTAACAATGTTTAATTTTAAATGCATCAAACATTAAGAAAATAAATAGAATCGTTTCAAATAATCAGCCGAAAAATCTTAAGCCTAGCTTCATGACTGTTGGGAAAAAAAACTGAAGCCATACTCATTTGGCGATGGGAAAAATGAAAAGATTTTTTTGGCGGGAAAGTTTTTAATTAATAATTAAAATTCTAATTAAAAATTCAAAAAAAGGGGCTATCCTATCTTTTAAGTTAGATCAAACTGCACACGGTGTGCAAATTTGATTAAAATCGGTTAAGTAGTTTAGGAGTCCATCGCGGACAAACAACGTGACACGTAATTTATATATATTAAGATTATTACTATTTGATTCATCTGTGTCATTTGGAATAAAATTATTTTAAAGTCTTTTACTATGAGAAATCAACTTAAAATTGTCACAAATTTTAATTAATGTTTATGTTTTTGCACTTTTAAATAAAAATTGTAAAATGGTGGTAGTTAGTTATCAAGTATCAAATCAGCTATATACACTTCGATATATATTGTCACGTAAAAAAATAAATTTTCGAAAAAGCAAATCTGATTGGGTTCAAAATGTAAGCTTTTTTTAAAAAAGAGCTCACACTGATTGAAAGATTATAAAATAAATTCAAAGGAATTAAAGCAAGTTCTTAAACTTATGCATTACACAAAAGCTCAGATCTTTTTAAAACAAATAAATTTACACAAATTTATCAGTAAATCATTAATAGCGTAAAAAAGATTAATTAAATATATGCGCAGAAAATTTTAGTTTACGTACATCTAATTCCACACTCAACGTAAAAAGATGTAACAATATGTATAAGGTGTTCTATTAATGAATCAACAAATTCAGAAGGTTGTTAATAGACATTGAGAGAAGCACAACTGCAAAGAGAAAAAAAAACCCACCCTGAGAAGATGGAAATCGTGAAAAACGCAAGCCGGTTCTGAGTCTAGAAGGTATTATTAACAGACATTATGCGCACATGGAGGCAATGAAAAATACTCATTTCAACAGAACTTTAACATCGACATGTGGACCGGAGTGCTTGCTGATTACCTCTTTGGGTCGTATTTACTGTTCAGATGCCTGAATGATGCAGCGTTCCATGATTTTCTGCAACGCATCCTCACAAAAATATTGCTAAACGTGACGGATGCAGTGTAGTCTGACATGTAATTCATACATGATGGTGCCTCTGCCCATTTTTCCCACGATGTCTATAATCATCTCGATGTTGGATACACTAGAAGATGGATTAGACGAGCAGGTCCCAATGCTTGGCCACCATGTTCGTCGAATCAAAATCCATAAAACTTTTTCCTATAGAGTTATCTTAAAGCATTCGTTTATGTGACGCCAAGGATCTCATAGCACGGAATGTTGTCGCTGCAGCAGATATTTAAAGCATTCCCAGTATCTTCAAGCGTATTTGGAAATTGTTTCTACAATGCCAGAGACCACTTCTTCTAAAACTTACTATAATAATTATTCAAATAAATCGCTTTATAGTTATTACTGAATTTTTTGATTCCAGCGTGATATTGAAATCTGCGTGTTTTTCCCGTGATTTTCATTTTTTAAAACTTATTTTGCTATAATACCATGTACCACAGAGATTCGTATTTTTCTTAATACTTACAAACAACCCTATGAATTTGTAGATACATTAACAAAACAGAATGCAAGCTATTCGAGAGACATCCGGACCGTGGGGCCTGGATGTGCTTCTATTTATAGAAATAATTTTTTTAAATTTTGGATAAATAGACTCATCTGAATATCAGAAAGATATTACTCTCCATTTCTTTGTATGTGGTGGCAATTGAAAATGAAGACAATCACCCACTTTGTTCACCTCAAGATACTAACTAAAGTTTTAAAAAATATGGATCGATATTGTCAAATAATTAAAATATTTAATTTTAATTTCCCCACAAAAATGGAATATCGGGAATAGATATGAATTATTGTTTTCCGAGTGTTAGAATATGTTAATTCAAGAAACTTTCTGTGGGGCGTAAAAAAACGTTTTTAATCTAATTGTAAAATTGAACTGCTGTATTCTTAAGTCTCAGAATTTGGAAAAGGAAGTGAATTCATTGTGTTAAAAGTGTTCTTTTTTTGAGACTTATGAAAATGTTAAAGAAAAAAAAAAGCTTCTGTGGATATATATTTCCAAAAGTGTCGGACATCTGGACAGCAATTTTGTGCTATATTTATATATATTTCAAAATACCCTTGACATGAAAAGGAAAATTTTATCAACAGAATTTGAATTAAAAATTAAGGTTAACTTGTAGTACTTAATGCTTCAGTCTCTGAATTAATTAATTTAAGGTATTCGACTAGGTTCGGAGACGAATTTTTAAAAAAAGTGACATATAAACATTTTTTTTATTGTACCAAATAGCTAAAACTGATTTGAAAAGTCAGTATTAGAAGAAAAAAACACTCGTTGCTTTTAGTTTCTGAAAAAATGCTTATTTCCTTATTGAAAATTTAGCAAAATTTTCAATGTTAGAAAGATAGAGTAACTTAAAAAATAATGGAAATATTTAATTCTTATTTTACCTATATATAGCTCAAACTCCATAAAATGTAACACATTGCAAGCTAATAATAATTTTAATAATAAAAATTTAAATATTTGGAGTTACCATTAGTGATTTTTTTGACAAAATTTGCGTATGTTTTGAAATTTAAATGTCTGTAAATTATGTCTAAATGAAGCTACCTTAAAATCAGCGGTCTACCACAATCTCAAAGGTTTTGGATAGATGCATAACCAAATTTTATGAAATTTTATTGAATTGTTTTTGAGATATCATATTTTCCATGAATCAATCACAGAAAAATATTTATTCTTCAGAAAATACGTTTAGATGTTGTACTTGCAAATTAGTTCATCCAAACGCGTTAGAAACAAATGTAGTTTTCACGTTTTTTAACAGAAAGGCCAAAAATGAACTATGGCTAAGTAAGTAGAGATATAATATCAACATATCAAATATTATTTTGGAGAATTTGACGGTAAAAATAAAATAAGGACCCGTTTTCGGTTAAAAATACCACTGTTTAAGATTTTATTTTTATTTATTCCGTATTATTGAAACTACTGTATCTGCAGTTCTATCTCACATATAATAAAAACAAAATCTGTTTTAGAATCTACAAAATTTGGCCTTTATTTTTAGATTATAAAAAAAATCAAAAGTTTCTGGAAAAATCATCTTTAGAACCTAATCGGATGCCTTAATACCCAAAAAAGAATTTTGAAGAAGAATTTGGAAAAGATTGCTTAGAAGTAATTAAAAAAAGTCAAAAGTAAAAAAAGAATAGTGGCATCTTGGAAGAGAATAAGAACAAGGGAAATTAGAGCCACATAGAATAAGAATTGGTTCTTTGTGATTAGATTTAGAAACGAATGCATACGTGACGAGCAATAATTCTGTTTCCTTAACCATTTTCAAAAAGCAAACTTTATTGCAGTTAATGCCTCACTGTCGGTAATGGCATAAATGATATTCTGTTGTTATTTGAGATAGATCATTCGAACTGATATTTCTAAAAATAACAGGGTAATGCAATTATTCTCATTATTATAAAATTTAGGGGGAAAATTATACATTTTCTGCAAGAGAATGATTCAGACAATAATGACTATTATTGTGCAAGAAAATTGTTCTGAAAGTGCTTCAAGTTAAATTCTGAATAATTAATATAAATATTAATGACTCAAAAAAGAATCATCTGCCTCTTGGCACGATATTGCATTCGAATTTCGAAATTATTTTGAAGAATGGATAAGCTGATTAGATATCAAAGATTTGAAACAATTTTTGCTATTGGATCAACGAAAACAGAAGGTACTTCATTCTGTAGTGGAGTATATTATGGACAAATTCCTAAAATCATAATTATTGGAAAATGAGTAAAACGATTATCAAACTTCGAGACTTAGTTTCAAGAGAGAACCTAACCAAGGCTTTCATGAAAGTTTTAAAAAGAGGCCCTTTATTGTTTATTGATTATTATGCAATATTCACTTTTATTGTCTGTGTTCAATCAAATGATTTGTAAAAAATGAAATTATAAGAATATTTATGGTGCTAAAAATGAAAATAAATCGAAAACTCTTCATTCCAATTTTAATTTATAAAGGTAAATGTTCACAGTATGTGCTAATAAGAAAGAGGAACCAAATTGTTTAAAATATTCTAAATTCAAACACACGTTTACATTTTGTGAGCAAACAGAAATAAATCAAATTATAGCCATAAGTACTAATAATTGCTCTAATAAAAATGAAAAAATATATACAAGATAATCAAATAAATATTTTGTTCGAATTTAGCTCAAATGGGTCGCCAAAATTGTTTTTTAAATAATAATAAACGCTCTATTAAAACTGATGCTTATATTTAACTTATTTATATATTGATTATTATTATGTATATTGACTATTATTATGTATATTGACTATTATTATGTATATTGACTTATTATATATATTATTATATATATTGACTTATATTTAACTAATTATACAATGAAGCTATTATCGCAGCTTATACGATTACTAAATGGAATTTTACCTTAAGCAAAATGGGAAAATAATTCACGGGAAAAAATAATTATTATAACAATTGCGCACATATAAAGTTAGATAATAATATTAACAAGAATATAAATTCAATCCCCACTTGCAAAATAAATAAATAAAAATATAAATGCCTACATGTGTCAAATCAAAGCACAATTCAGGAGTTTTGTTTTGCCTCGCTGAATGTTATAAACATGATACTGATGTATAACGTTATGAATTTTAAACACAGAAATAGAATAATAAAACTTATTAAAAACTCGAGTGGATATAAATTTGGAAGATGAAAATTTATTTCATTAATTGTTAGAAAAACCTTCGTTAATATCACTCTTTTGCTTTGCCGTATTATGAGTAAAATTTGAAAAAAAATTTCTTAGTAATTTTGAATTTCTATTGGGTACAGAAAGAAAATGACATATAATTTTGGAGGATGAAAAATTTATAATTTATTCTTATTAACAGAAAATTTTCAATAAACATGATAAAATTTTGAAGAAAATTCATTTAGTAACTTGTATTTCTATAAGGTAAAAAAATAAATAAATAAACAACAAACTGAGGGTTTTATTTATATACTACTATTATTGCTTTATTTAAGAATATTAGTCCATTTTTAATAAAATTATTTATAGATTAAATCTGCAATATTTTTAATTAATCATTAAGAGGTGTATATATATATACCTCTTAATGATTGATTAAAAATATTGCAGATTTAATCTATAAATAATCTAATTAAAAATTGAATAATATTATATATTATATATATATATATATATATATATATACCGTTTATTCAAAAAATTTTAAGATTAATTGACAATTTGATGTATGATGAAAAATTTTGATTGATGTCAATTTGAAGTACAACGAACAATTGTCACGTTAATCAATTCAATAATTGTTTCGTATATTTCAATAATTTATCATTATCTTACTTAGAACAAGATTGATTGATCATTGATATACTCCTGCAATACTTTTAGTCGACCATCGAGAAAACACGTGTATTCAATTTGATCAAAATCTCCAAATAGTTCAATAATAATGCATGAACAAACATATATACAAAAATCGTGTTTTTTAAGCTTTTATGTTAAAAAAGTTTCAATGTTTTTTAAATATTTCTCAAATATGAATGAATTAGGTTATTTACAATAGACTAAACAAAGAGAACCCTATGACCAATTAGACAGTATAAATTTGACCCAATTTCAATGCTTACAGCGATCCAAAAAGCATTTCAAAACTCTCCGCGTCAGAAAATTTAAATCATCAGTGCTCACTTGCAATGAGATACCGGTTCACAGGTCTCTCCTAAGGTCAAATTATTTGGTATTTTCAAAAATCAGTTGATTTCCCCTGATCTCGCTCCATGTGATTTTTTCTCTCCAATAAAGAATTGGGATAAGGAGCTAAGATTTTCAAAGTTGCGAAGTAGTACATAGACGAAGGCGCTGGATGACATGGCAAAAGGGGTATTATGCATTTACAAGTGCATTTACGTGAAGCACGAAGATGTAAAGGAGCATTTCTGCTTTTTCGTTATGTAAATGCTTATACAAAAATTCCATAGTGACACAGATAGTTATTTCGAGATAAGTACCAAATAAATAGGCTCTTTTTGTATTCATTCCTTGTAATAAAATAAATTCCTGAACTTTTTGAACGTAGTAATATAGAGATGAGGGAAGAAAAATAATTTATCGGAAAAAAACGAACTAACAAATCGGGACGGATTTCTAACCAGACAAACTAAGCCGTTGCCTGTGTCCATTGGATAAAGGAAAAGATCGTAGAATTAGAATTAAAATGCTATTAACCTAGTTGCCAAATAAATAAATGTTTAAAATATGCTAGGCCGGGATAGCCTGGTTGGTAGGGCGTTTTATTTGCATCCCTTGGGTTGTGAGTTTGAACCCGGCCGGCCGAAGACTCTCCATGTATAGGGTGGCTGGTGCACGTATAAATCTGTCGTAACCACAAAGTCTCCCCAAGTCGAGACAATACCACTGGGGGTAGTGGATCAGAGGTAATCGTTCTCTGACTTAGGTCTAAATTACGATCTGTGAATAAAATGCATTAATGAAGTCCGCCCCGTGAAAAGGGTTGTGACGCGTGAGTAGCTGAGAGTACACTCTTGGTCCTAGATGGCGTTACTGAAACAAGGTACGCTAAAACTCTGCTTAAAATCACTGACTTCGTCAGCGGGCTTTGTCTATGACAAGTGCCATAGGCAACAACAGCATAATATATGCTATTTCTATGAATTATAAAATAGGACAATATTAATATTATCGAAAATATTTGGTCAATTCTTATTTATTTCACTTCAATATCTAAATCCACTGACTCACCCATTTTATATTTCAATGACCTGACAAACAGGAAACAGACTTTCTTTTTCTTCGTAAAATTCATAGTATTCAAAGATTATCTACAGATTTCTTTTAAATCTTAATCAAACATTCATGCGGCCAAAAGACCATCTACCTTTTTGGAGATGTCCTTCACTCCGCAGTTCGTGTAAGCGAAGCTGGCTCCTGACCCGTGCGAGTTGACTCTCTCGTAGTAGACTTGTGTTGTGGTGTAGGCATCGCCATTACGATACCGTGTCACGTGTCTCGTCCTTCTAACGTAGTGATAGCACACAGCTTTCCACCAGATGACGGGTTGGGTCTCTCTCATCTGTTGGATGTGCTCGTAGACGAAAGAGGAATCCACCTGCAATAATAACATTAGGACATTTTACAATTCATTTTTGTATACTAGTCATATTATTATTTAATCTTTCTAATAATATTGTGCTGTAGAGATGTCGAATATTCAACATTTCGTCAACCGCAATCAGTTATTAGATTTAAAATAACGATAGGATTACGTCGTCAAGCGTGTTGAATTTCGGCAACTTTCAGCCCCTGAAATCCCACGTTATTTGAGAAATTGGAATCTTTTAAAGTATATTTAATATATACGACTCTTATAAATCGGACAGATTTTTTTGGAGGCTCCTATGAAAGTGGGGCGTTTAAAAGCTATAATTTACGTACTAGAATGAACATATTTGCAAATCTGGCACTGTCAACGCAATATAGGTGAACCTGTAAATTACTGCTCTTGGATAGAGGGGAATATTGTTAATAGTATCCGGCACTGTCAACGTAATATAGGTGAATCTGTAAATTACTGCCCTTGGATAGAGGGGAATATTGTTAATAGTATCCGGCACTGTCAACGTAATATAGGTGAATCTGTAAATTACTGCTCTTGGATAGAGGGGAATATTGTTAATAGTATCCGGCACTATCAACGTAATATAGGCAAACCTGTAAATTACTGCTCTTGGATAGAAAGAAATATTGTCAATACTCGTCAATCTATTGTTCTAGAACAGATAGGGGAAAAAAGAACGAAATTTTTTTTTGGGAAGCATTCAGTTTATACTTGCTTGAATTTGTAATTAAAATTTTGTGTTATCTTCAAATGGGTTATCGCTTAAAAATTTTTTTTTACCATTATTAAACACATATCTATTAAACAAATGGAGGGATAAGGGAAATGAATACATACATATGATCATCTTAGAAGCTTTAGACTTTAGAGATTTAGTAATAGAAGCAGTTAATTTCAGGTACATCAATGAGAAGCTTTTCAATTTTTCTGAACCAAATTTAAATCTTGGTCTATTTGTAGTACTATGTATGACTATGATATTTATTGTCATTCTTAGAGAACCCCTTCCTAACTTCTTGACGAAAATTTGTAGTATCTATGAAGTATAATCCACAAGCAGATTAAAACTGCAATCATACTAAATCGTAAAACTGACCGTCAGTTATGATTAAGTATTGTTTGGTACCAGTAACAGACATCTGAACTTCCAAATGTGGTGGGTAAAGTAATAGACATCTGAACTTCCAAACGTGGTGGGTAAAGTAATAGACATCTAAACTTCCAAATGTGGTTGGCAAAGTAATAGACATTTGAACTTCCAAACGTGGAGGGTAACAAACAAAAAAATCTTGCCAAAACTTGCCATGGGAGATATCCTGATGTATCCTATTATGTAATGCAAATTTGTGTTCTCATCGTGGGATATATCAAGATCCAAGGAGCTTCCGCTGATCAAAAGCAGTTTGCAAACCATTCTATCTCAAATTATCTAGTGATTAATTATTTCCTTATTGGCACGCTGCAAAGAATCTTGCAAATAGAGATTTCCATTCAGATATGTGGTTCATAAAAGCTTGATTTCCTCAGCTTATTTAGCATCATATACAGAGATGAGTCTTTATTAAAATGATACTTCAATTGGTGCTGAGGATAATAAATACCATTTTCCTAAATTTCCTAAGATGCTATTGTTTTTCACAATATTTATCTTACGATTCATCGATTGTGAATATTGTTTACACAACTTGATGCAACTTCCTTTTAAGATAATATTCAATGGTGGTTGTTATCCTATTATGCATAATTTTTGTGAAAGAAAGATTTATTAAAAATATCACACGACCGATGATGTTGAATTTATGACCAATGAAACAGTCAACAAGACAGATCAGATTTTCACTAAAACTTAAGAGCAAAGAAATTATACTGTATTCTTCAGTGAGAGGATTCAGATAGACAGACCAGTATAGACTAAATTTATATATGAATAATTATACTGTTAATTTTACCAAGACTATATTATAAAGGACATGAAATACAAGGAGGAAATGCATCGACAAATAATATAGAATGGAAAAACATTGCATAAATGTGGTAAATTAACTTCACGAGAGGGCGCTCTGCGTTCTTCCGGTGATAGCCAGCAGTCGGAGGGCAGAGTTCACTAGACGAGGGGAGAGAACGGACGTCCGCCGAGAAGGGTGCGACCGGAAACCGAGAAGACGCGATACTCTGAAAAAAGGCCGAAACTGGAATTCTTGCGTTGAAGGATTCCTCTGCAAATGCCAGTGCACCACGCGTAGGTGGGAAAGATCCTTTGAACGACATCAACTGTCCATCTTCATGTAATATAAATTCCTTCTTCATCATTGAATTCCATTTGTAAAAACCATCCGAATCATCATTTGTTAATCAAGAAATAAAAGATTAAGCTAATTCAAGTGGACTGATGCATTAAAACCCATCACACCCACATAAATAATTATTAAATTTTCTAAAAGTTTACTTTGAGATATTATTTGACTGGAACCAGAACAAGAAATAAAGTGCGCATCATTTTCTAGAGAATTATGTTCTGTTCGAAACAACATGGCTGTTCATTATGCAATTTTATGAAGGGCCTGTCCTTTAACTAATTTCAAGGAATTCTCATTTAATCCAATTTTCTCAACTCAAGAAATTTTTGAGACTATAATTCTTTAGACACGATACTTTTGATTTAAGTTCTCTTCTATTTCTGACAACACACTGGAATATAACTCAAGTATACATAACATGCCCTGTAAGAGCACACTGGCAGGCTCTTTCAACTTTTCTAAGAATTCAATCAAAGTAACAAAGTTTGCTTAAAGTGAAACTTATCCAAATTTCATTATTATCTATGCTGAAAAGAGGCAGCTTGGGGGCAATCATTCAAGTTTTCAGCCAATCATGTTAATGAGAAACGAGCGGAGAATTGCACTAAAGTGCTGTAAGGAGATTAGTTTGGGACTGATGAAGGCGATGTTATGTAGGTGGATCGGAACGCTGTCTTGATATTATTTAGGTATTATTCTCCCTTAGATATTTATTAAATTTTTTAAAAAAGCATTAAATTAGTCTTTATTGTCATTCCTCATACATTTATATGATCTGAAATTATATAGAAAGTTGGCATTGAATAGAATACCTGACGTTTTGGTGCAAACTATGTAGTATTTTAGAATTAAGCATCTGAATTTCTAGAGTTATTGTAAACAATGCTAGGCATAATAGAGAATAAAAAAGATATATGGAAAGCTGGCATAACAGATTATCTGACATTTTGGGACAAAGTATGAAGTATTTTAGAATTATGCATCTACCCTTTCTCGAGTTATTGTAAACAATTCTAGACATGATACAGAATAAAAAAAGATATTTAAATAAAATATTAAAAAAAGTCATCAAGAGTCTGTTATTGAAAAACTTAATTATTCACAATAATCCATAGCAAATTATTTTGATACTTCCTCAAAAACAGCAAAGCAAATGTGATGCCCCCCCCCCAGAAGAGTGTCTCGATAGTCACGCGCATCATTTAATATTTTATATTTTGCCTAAAAATGAATGAAATGTTAATAGCTTCGTACTTTGTTTCAACACGGCTGGTATTGTCCATGGCAAGTGCCATAAGAAACAACAACAACAACATATATTGCATTACAGTTTCTGTAATATAATACATAATAATATGATATAATTAGTAACTGCCCATGTTTTGGGCAATATTTGTAACATCATGGAATTTTATAATAAATCTTTACCGAGGACCATGGTGACACTTAAATACTTGGCTTGCGGGGTGGAATTTCCCCCGTGCACGCTCCAACAAATTTTACAACCAACTCGAGTAAACTAAGGAGTTATGTGGGCATTCATTATAGTTCAAATTCGTGAAGACAATTTGTATGTGAATCGTTCACGACTTACGATGAAATGGCTATGTAGATGAAAAGATACCGACCTTGTAGGCCAACTCCATCCTGGTGGTGCAATGCCAGCATTCGACCAGGTAGACGAGATACAGCATGGCCATGAAGGCGAGGGGGATGAAGACGTAGCCCTCCTCGCAGGGGCTGGCCGTCCTGCGGGTGGTGATGGGGAAGCTGTGGAAGTTGACGACGAGACGCGTGACGCGGGCGCACTGGCACCACACCAGGGCGGCCAAGCAGCCGATGATCAGGAGGGTCAGGACGAGGCACTTGATGTGGGCGTCGCGACGGAGGCTCTTGCACAGGCTTTGCTTCTCGGGACGTTGCTGTGAGGAACAAATAGAAAAAATGAATACCATAAATGGATAGAATTTTGAATATATTCTGTTTCTTATATTTCTTAATGTTTTAGTACGTATAAGTAAGTATAAGAACATTCCAAACAAACGAGAAATAACAGAAAGTAAATCAATAACAAAACAATTTTTAGGCAACTTGCCTGCAGTCGGATTTGAACGTCCGAACTGTCACTTGCAGTTCATAGCATTCTACCTCAGAGCCATTCAGTCCGCGCCAAGTTAGAACAAGTTTCGTTATATTATTTTATTTTTATATGATACTAATTTTCATACATCGATTTTTTTTTATTTTACCGAATTTATAACTTTAAATGTTTGATAAAAAACTTTTAACCTATATCAAATTTTGGAATATATAAATAAAAGATATAAAACAAGATTTTAGAAATTTTTAAAAACATAAAAAAATAATTACATGCAAAATAAAAAAAAAGTTAAAGGAAGTTTTAATTACAAAAGACTTTCAGAGAAGAACTGCAGAAGAAATAAAAGATTTTTTTTTATCATAAACAGAAAGCAAAAATTGAAAGCCTTATCATCTACAAAATAAATAGATAAAAATAAATTACATAATTTTTAGAAAGTATTTATTTATAATATCACAAATGTAATGCATGTAAAATCACACATAATGAACACGATTTATTTTCCAGTTACATTGTTTAAAATTGAAATTTTTTTTCAAAAAACAGTATTAATTTATATAAATGTTTAAAAAAAAACATGCATTAAGAAAAAAAAAATTAAAAAAACCCAAACTAACTTTAAAAACTTAAGAGGATTAAAAAAAAAAATGCAAAATAAAAAAAAGACTTTTAAAATGATTCAACGTCACTCGATGGAGGAAAAAAGTACTTAAAACTCGTTGCGTGCCTCAGAACGGAAATTATTATCAAAGTTGTTCCAGCAGAATAATTTGATGTCAGGTTTGATAAGGAGAATTTTTTTTTTCTGAAATGTTCTTAAAAATAATTTAAGCACGAAAAGTGGAATTCTGAAAAGATGATTCATGGCGTTTGGAAACGAATTACGAGTTTCTAAGCACTTGAGAGGATGATGTTTCGAGTTTTGAGTGCAAAGTTTTTATTTCAATTTAGCTTTGAACGGAATGTTAATTTCTTTAAATTAAATTATTATTGATTTAAAAGAAACAACTTCATTCAGAAAAAAAATGAATAAAAAGAAAAATTTAATAAAAAATTTCGAAAAATGCAGTTGAATATTTGATGAATGCTTTCTGATATATGTAGCATAGTAATTCTGATGGCAGAATTAATTTTGCACAAGTGAGAATTTTAGTATCACCACTGCTGTTAAGTGGAAGTAGATATATCATATATATAGATGTTATAGCCGGCATTTTGCCCTAGGGGTAGCGCATTTTCCCCGTGATCTGGCAGTAGTCCCGGGGTCCAGTCCTGATTGTTCTTTACCCTGTGTTCTATCTGTGAGGTATGTGAAAGAGCCTCCCTCCCCCTGTAAAAAGGAGTTGTACAAGCGAGTGTGTGAGTGTCATCTTCATATGAGCTAGAAGTCAGACTTCTGCCCTCGGGTGCTCAGGGGTCCTTATCCTCAGAAACTACTGCACCCTTTTCCCCCGATCTCTTGGACTTGGTTTGAATTGGTGTTCAATCCAAGAGGGATAAGCAGCAGCAACAACACATATGTCAATGTGAGAAATCGGTTATTATTAATACTAAGCGATTATTATTAATAATAACCAATAAAGTTTGGTCAATGTCAGTTTTTTAGTTTTTTTTATGTGTTGGCAACAACTAGACAACATCAGTTAATTGTTTATTTCTCAAGTCAGGCTCTCGATTCTTTCGCTGTCAGTTTTTTGCGTTTATATTATTGTTTTTCCAAAATTAAGATAGTTATTTTGACACATTTTACTACGACACAATGGATGACGATTTAGAAGTCATGGAGTCATGTTTCAAAAACCATTTAGAAAAAATAATTAGAAAAAAAGTTAGAAAAAAATACCAGAGAGAAACTTCATAGCAAGTTCTAAAAACAAAAAGGAACACCCATGTCCCAATACTATAAAAACCGTTTAATCAGATTGACAAAACTGAATACAGAATTATTAATAATAACCTAATAAAGTGAATAATTTGCGATATTTCTCACTTTAACCAAAAGAAGTGGTTATTATTAATAATAACTGATTACTCACACTGATCGTAGGATATATATTACAAAACTAATAATCAGATGAATCACAGTAGTAACTAGAATTTATAGAACTGCTTTGTGTTATAGATTATTACAACTTTCGCATTAACGGAATCGATACACACACACGTGATACATGTTAAATGCGCCGTTTCATCTTAATTTTAGGAATCTGTTGGGAATTTTT
This sequence comes from Argiope bruennichi, assembly GCF_947563725.1. Classification (NCBI taxonomy): domain Eukaryota; kingdom Metazoa; phylum Arthropoda; class Arachnida; order Araneae; family Araneidae; genus Argiope; species Argiope bruennichi. The sequence continues at coordinate 61,101,967 of NC_079156.1, read as the reverse complement.
TAGAAAGATAAAAGATGTGTCTTAAAACAATGTATGTTCAATATCAGATAGCAAGCATATTATCTTTTTTCATATGATTGTGGTATTTATTCTATTTACTGATTTTATTAAACTGTATACACTTTTTTGCACAAGGTTTTCTTCCATAACAAATTTCACATTGGTATAAATGGAATTTTACTATTGATATTATGCTCGCTTTCTGAAGTATAATGCTGAAATTTCATATATGTAGAGTTTAATTACCTTTTAATCAATTAAATTAAATTTTAATTTTAGATTAAAAGAGTCCTCAAGCAGTGATTTTTGAGTTTTTCATACCAATATTTTACATTTTTTTTCAATTGTAAGAACTAAGAATTGTAAAATATATTAAATGAAAGTAGACATAATTGTTATTAAAAGCAATATATTATATATATCTTTTATTAGTGTTTTAATAAGTGCCAAATAAATTAATACTTTAAAATCTGGAGGTCAAAACAAAACAATAAGTCGCTGGAAAAGAAAAGAAATTATACCGCATCATGATAAAAATCATGATATTTATCGTTTAAATAAAACATTTTAAAACATAAATAAACAACAAACAAACATCGGGGATTTAATTTTGTAATCATCGCCAGCTAGGAAACTGGCGAGCCATAATGGCGATAATTAAAAACGGTGTGAGAATTTGACGCAATTTAGCTCTCTTGGCGCGTTTGGCTTCATTATTCCCAAAACAGACTTCTGAAATATATTAAACACTTGGAAGTAGAAATAGTTGTTAATAAAGGAGAAATTTATTTATAAAAATATGCTTTTATCAGTGTCTTAATAAATACACGAAATAAATTTATACTTAAACATCTGAAGGTCACAACAAAATAATAATTTCTGGAAAAAAAAAAAAGAAATTACACTGCAATGATTATCAGAAAAATTTATGCCAGTGGGGCGTGCGAGCTTAAATCGCCTCCAGATAACTGTCAGCGGGCTTGTAAAGTGCCATAAGTTACAACAACATGAGTATCATTGGGGATCGTTTTTTTGTAATACCCGCCAACAAGAATATAGGAGAGCCATGTTACTACTAATTGAAAACGGTGTGAGAATTTGACGCAGTTTTGCCCTTTTGGCGTGTTTGGCTTCATTCTGTTTATAACAGATAAGTACCGAAAAATTCTCAAACATTCATTAAAAAGTAGAATTTAAAAAAATGAATAATACAAATTTGCTTAAAATTCTAATTTACTCAAAGTATTTTTATAGTACTTCACGCTTTTATGTAATTTTTTGAATGAATTGCTTTCTTTTTGGTCCACTAACAATAGTTTTTATTATTTCCTTCTAGAAATGATAAGTATGAATGAAGGTACAAATTTGCATTTCATAAGTATTCTATGACTGAATTATGTTATAAAATCTTAGAAGGATTGCTTTTTATTTGTAATAGCCGACTACAAGAAAACTGGCGAATCATGTTGCCGATAATTAAAAAAACAAAAAGAAGCAAATAAGCATACAGAAAAAAGGAAGCAAATAATTAAACTGCTGCCCGGAACAAACTGTTTGATGTCAATTTCGCTGGTTTTCTCTCGGAATAGTAAATGTTTTGCAACAGGCAATCCGAAACGCAATTTTGGCTGTCTGGACTAGTTGATGTCAGAGTCAAAATTGACTGAGCAACGAACATTCTCGTTTATTAAGCCCTTAAGACTCATAAAACTTCTTGTTTTTCGTACTTCTTTGACATTAATGGGCAAATAAAAGAAATTTAGGTCGTGTAATCGGGGAATCCCAGTTACAAAGCTGCGCGACCCAAACGCAGGCAAAGTAATTATTGTACACATTGTATCATTTCCATATGCATGGCAAAGCAAGATTTTTCATTATAGTAAAAACTATGGTTAAATCAATCTGAATGTATTTAAATTTTGTATTTAATACGATATATTTTTATGAATTTTGTAACTCTCTATTATATTACAAACATAAAAAGCAACAACCTCTCTTGTGTGCTTTAGAATTTTTCAAAATTCAAAAAAAGTTTTAAATTATTTGGTTTGACATTCTTGTAAACAAATAGACATCCAGATATTTAGAAAAAATAAGCCGCGTTAAACCTGTGCGATAATTTTAAGATAGAATACATTTTTTACTTTGATAATCTTGAATTACCCAGACGTTAATATACTACTTTCATATTCGTAAAACGGGAATTTTCTTATTGATTTTTTATTCATACCTTAATGAGCAAAAATTCTAAAATCTCGTGCAGTGGCATATTCCCAATGACAATGCGAATTTTAATATTAGCAAGGTTTAATAATCAATTAATAAATATGTTTCAGAGAAATTGTGATTTCATATGAGAAGTGCGGGAAAATTAGAATTTGAAGAAGAAAATAATTCCCATATTTGTTAAAAATTATGATAATGAATTTTAAAATATATTAAGCACTTAATCCTTCTGCTATTGCATACATCAAATCATCGATTATCATAAGTTGAAATTAAATCATTCAAAAACGCTGTAGTTCGATACAGAATGTACACACAATCCAAAAAATAGTAACTAGGTAAACAAAATATAATTATCAAAAAATAAAAAGTAAGATAATAATAAAAAATAATGGTCTCGATTTTTGGTCTAGATTCTGAATCCGTTCAAATGAGTCACCGAATCTTAGCTTTATCTGAACACAGTATGCATAAAAATTATGAAGACGTTGCCATTTATCAAATACATTAAAAAATTACTTTACTTTCCAAAATATTGAAAGATATAAAAAAAATTCACAACTTTGGCGATTTTTAAATAAATAATTTTTCCAACAACAGTTTTTCTGGTGACAATCACTTAATTTTTATAGTACATGGCTCGAGGTTTACGTTTTCTCTATTCTTTATTACAGAAAAAAATTTTATTATATAGATTAGACAGGCGTTTTAAGAGAAAAAAAAAATTCACAGCTAAAAACTCAGTAAGTGGACATTTTCCTTACATTGTGAGAATTGTTTTAAATTCGAATAATCTAATATTATAAACATTCTTTCCTTTGAGGCGACATGCATGCCATTTTACCAAGAATAAACATTTCTGTTGAATTTCTGATAACTTTAATTAAAAAATTAATTTATTATTTCCAAAATATTGTTACGAATCTGTAATGTTGCTTCCCAGTATAGTTAGTTTCATCGTAGGAAAGACCGCTTTCTATCAGCTCTATTGGACACCGGAACCCCGTGCTTTTCAACAAATTAATGATATTAGAATCTTTAAGAATTTTGGTAATAATTAATTAATTCGTAATAATTAATAAGGTACTTCGTAACATAATAGGAACCGAGATATGACTGATTGTTCCATAACCTTCTCTGCCCAGCTCTGGAAACAATAAAAGACCTGCAGTCAAAGCCGAAGGCAGTCCTCGAAATGTTTAGTGGTATATCGAGTCGCTAAACATTTGGAGGTGGTGGATTAGTGGCGAATTAGTTGGATCAGTCCAACGAAGCGCAAGCGTTGAGAGGAGCTCAAACGATTGGTGATACTGTGTACTGAATCCTGGAGTTTATTAAAAAAGCTGCATCGAGTCGTGTGTGGAGTAGTCAATCGTATAGTAGTGAGTCGGCAGTTGGATATAGCTAAAGTGAGGAGACAGTGGAGAATTGCAGGCGTTTAGAGAGACCATAGAGGGCAGTTACGTAGATTCCCTCCTCCTGCTGAATGGCAACTTTTTATGCTATGATTGTTGTTAGCCACCGATTACTACTTGTGGACTTCTGTCTGTTCTAAGTGTGTTGCGGTGTATTGCTTGTGTACGCTTCAGCTGTGTTTTGTCGTCTATATATTCCTGTCTATGTGTTAAAAAACATCTTTGCTATTGAAGACTGTTTATTGCGTAACACCGTACACCCACTACAAAAAAAAAGAAACCTGTTGACTTCATAGATTTAAAGAAGGAAGTTCCGAAACAATATGTAAATCTTGTAAAAAATCCTATCCTTGAAAGGAAGCAGAAAAAATCCGAGTTATTTGTTTTCTAAGATTATTGCACAGGAGTAAAATAGTTATACTATAGTAGTTTATTTAGATAGATTAATTAAAAATTTTAATTGAACGAATTTTTAATTCAACAAATCTTTGGAAGGTAATGAAGTATTTAATGATTATTTATCCAAATTGGCAATCTGATCTAATTGAGAGCAAAAGATACAAAGCTTTGTTCCAAGAGACACCATAAGCCATAAATACTACACAATGGTGCAAGTTTATAGTAGACATAATACAAGTTTAAAACAATATGGCTACTGTTTATAGATGTTTCATCCCCAAAGAAATACTTTTCTTGTTTAAAATTGAAATTTATGACACTTTTACCTTTATCCTATTAGATTTTTCACAAGATCTATGATTTAATTATTATATGAAATTCAAAATCAGTTTGTTCATGCGTATTCATTTAATAAATTTCGAAACTTTTATAAAATCACAAACAATTTTAGTAATAATTTAATAATTGCATTAAAATACATTTCAATTAATTTATTATTATTTATTAATGTGATAACTGATTTCTGTCTAATAAAAATAGTTGCTTGATCAACAGAATAACATAAACTTCGAGAATTTAATAAGCAGACAAGACAAACTCCAACGGCAAATAACAACACAGAAGAACGACGCTTCATAATAAGAACGCTTCTGTCCAATAAAGGACGATATATACGACAGTCATAATAAACATCTTTTTTTTTATTACCCTAGCCATATCTCTATAGCTCTCATAAATCTTGCAGGTCCCTCAAGGATCTTTAAATTAAGAAAAGGACAAGATTTTATTTGGAAGTATTCTTGTTCAATCGAAAGAAGCTTTTATTCGAACAGGAATCGGAAATAATAAATGGTAGGAAAAAAAAACAATACAATATCGAAGACTCCTGTGAGAGACTTGGGAAAACATATGACTTTTTGGTACAGCTGTTTCCTCTTGTGTGTTTGCTATCAAAATAGATAAGAATTCAATGAGGAAGACTAAACAATGATAGAATGAGTTAAATAAAACAAGCGATTTTGTGATTTCCTTTCTATTTTCTTATTTATTTAATGTTTATTTTCAGAATGGTCGAAGCCTGCATCAGAAAAATAAATAATATTTCCAGTGATTTCTTGTTTATTTTAACGGTTGGTTTATTTATCAGATAGGAATGAATTTCGAATCCATTTATTAAGAGGACTATTTTGTTTCAAAGAACAATACAGTGTTCAACAGAATAAACGTTAAATTACATCCAATGAAAGAAATATTATTTTCCTTATTAAGGTAATAAAGGAAAAGTGAATTCAAGTTTAAATTTCCTTTAATTGGAAATCAGGCTTTAACATTCAGATAGTGAGTAAAGAGGAGAATTCATCCTTTTTAAATGCAATTAAATTATTCTTACTTAATACACTTTAAACATGCGAGTCAATTTTATTTTAAAATTCACCCCTCAAAAAAGATTTTTTGTAAAAAAACAAGATTGTTATGTAATAGAGGTTTAAAGCAATATGGATGACGCGTTCAGTTCATGGCAATATAAATTCTCATGTGAATAAGGCATATATGCGCTTTCAAGCAGAAGATAATTTTTTAATTCCAAATTGCATATAATTTAAAAGAGTAAAAGGAATTTAAATAGAAATAATAAGCAAGAGTTTTAAAAAAAATGGCTATATATTTTCGAAGACAGAATAAATTTTATAAAAAAAATTATCCAAAATATTATTAATTTTCTTAATATAAGAAATAATTAATAAATATTTTTTTTTGCGAATAAACCAGTAATTCTCAAGGAATGATTATTTATGAAAATATAATCGATAAAAAATAACTGAAAAAAGTAATCGATAACAAAGTTAGTTTATGTATTAAATGTTCTTAGCTAAATTAAGTAAAATTACAGTTTTTCAAATGCACGACAAACATGCTTAAATTAAGAAATGAAGCTATTTACTTTCTTATTTTTCATTATGTTTAAATTTCCACTCTTTTTAGAGTTTTAGAATTACATTTCAATCCCCATTCATTATTCGAAGTTCAGTAGAAAATTTATAGAGCATTAAAATCTAATATCTTGGGAAGAGTGGCAACACAAATTTAGCTAGACAAGAGTGTTGCTTCTAACGCATTTTGCAGTACTTTATGTGGAACTCTAAGCATTAAACAGACTTTTATGCACAATTAAATTTTATTTCCTCGCTTAGGGGAATACATTGCAGAATACAAACGAGAAATGGCGACCGTTGCTTCCAAATGCTTAGGAAGTCAACATTAAAACAAAACGTGTGTGCAAGTGTGTTTTATCTTCTTTTAATCACCCTATCCAAATTTGCATACTTCTGATCCTTGAAAAAAGGAAGGATCTAGACTGTCTTAATTAAGAATTTTCTTTTTGGTGAAGTGTTTTAAAAATGAGCAATTCTGCGAGCTTTATGCACGGTTGTCAGTGTTACAAAATGGTAATCCATTAAGACATTTTTACGGCGAAGGAGATGCGTTTTTCGACACATTTGAAGATCATTGGCTCTGACAAGAGAGTAATTTTGTTAATCGAATCAACTGGTTATGAAAGAAAGAAAAAAATGGAATATTTTTAAAGATTTGTTTTTAATTAAAAAGAAGGACGAGATAGTTTATGCAATACTTGTATTTTAATATTTCTAAATGTGAGAATTTCTATTTTTCTACATTTTGAATGAGATTTAGAAATTTTTTAAGTAAACTGTCTAAAGAAGATTTTGTATTTGATAAAATCTGGTGCTCACACACTCGTAATTTCCTTAATTATTATTCATGATATAATCATTTGTAAGTTTTGCTTGCTATTTTTTGTTTATTTTTATTATATGAAACCGTCATAGATTTTTAAAAATAATTATTCTAAGCTTATTGCATTATTTTATGCTTACATTATCTTGATGTTTTAAAAATTTTTAAATAAAGATAATCTATCTTAATCATAAGATGTTTTTACGTTATGCTGCAGTCTTTATTCTTGTAAATAATAATATTCCTAAACTATTGCTAAGGATTTTAATTTTCTTGGAGCATTTTTTAGAATGACAATTAGTTAACATTTTGAATTTAATTATTAAAGAAATAGTGGAAGCCCTTTCTAGATTTCAAAATTATTTTGTTCTGTGCTTATTTTATAATCTTATTGGTTCTGTATTTCTGCGATTTAAAAAAAAAGTGGTTGAAATTGGAATGGGTTCCAGATTACTGTTAATAAGAAAAAGAAGTGAAAAATTTTGTTCTTAAAAATATCAAATCGTTGTGATGCACATTTTAGAACACAGGGAAAAGAATGTTACAAAAAAAGAGCAGGAAAAAAAGAATAGTTACTAAAAAAGAAATTGGAAAAAGTCAGCTGGAGAAGCCTCCCCTAAATTCCATCGCCTTCTCTCTTTAAAAACTTGTCATGCCAGAGAACGCCTTGCACGATACTGCCATACAACAGTTACGAAATACTTACTTTTAACCTGAATTAAGCATTTTTACCTGAATCTTTAGTGTCATTCTTGGCGATTTATTTGGCGATCAATTCTTGGAATATGTTGATAGTATACAAAAATTAAATTTGTATTTTAAACGCTTTTACCCAACCGATTGAAAACAAATTTGGCACAAAACTGCAACTTGCAATTACAAAATCCCGCGCCAAATTTGATATATTTAAGTCTTTGCATGTTACTTGCAATGACTTAATGTAAACATTATCTTGTTTACTTGATTTTGAAAATACAGATCAACAAACAATGACTCATAATTGGATTTGGCTTAAAATGTGAACATGTGTATATTATAGATGTTAAATCTGTGTGTAGACATTATTTTATTTAAGTTTCTTCGTTTTGTAGTTATCATCTTAACTTATATTCGAATAGCCAGGCAGCAAGATTTTCTCTGAATAGATTATTACTCAGAATTTGATAAAAATTTAACAATTTGGTGTAAAGACTGTATACCAAATTTCAACTGCCTAGCTCAAAGTATTTTTGAGTAATCTTTGTCACAGACAGACGGACATTTTCCAAAAATATGTTTTTCGAAATCAGGGAGGTTTAAAACGTGGAGATTCGTCAAAATCTGGAGTTCGAATTTTTTGACGATTGCTATACTTTCTCCATACTACTTACACGAGAAAGTAAAAAAGCACATTTTCTACATTCGAAAATTTTTATTTATCTTACTTTTCTGTACATGTTTTAATTGAATTGAAATTTGATGTTTATAGCAGCCAGTACCTTATTTAATCCTAATATTTTTAAAAATAAATAACTTATACGATTCAATAATTAAATAAATTCCGTGTATTCGAAGGAAGATAGGATATCTCCTTATTACCAGATATTGTTTACATTTAGAACATTTGTTTCCTCATATTCTAAAATGTAAACAATCAAGGTTTGATTACTTATTTCGCTGCCTGAATCGGCGTACTTTAATTTTAATCTTTCAGAAGTATATACGCGAAAATTGTTTATTTTCGTTATAATTGTTTATCTTAATGGTTCTCTCAACGAGCGCAGATGCACCATAGCTTTTATATGGTTTGCTCTTCGGGACGCTGTGAGATATTCTTTATTTTTCATAATTATACTTACATTTTTAATTCGATTTCATATGTCGCGACATTTTTACAGACAACTTATCATAGTTTTACGCTTTGATTGAACAATATATTTTTAAAATGATAAAATTGATCAATTCCCGTGGATTTAAGGTCTATTTAATACCATTTCTCTATTACTTTTACCACTACAGAAGATAATCTGATTGATTTACGATCTCGTATCTTGTAGATAAAATAAAATAAATCAGCGAGGAATTCAATGAATTTTAGTTGTCAGTAAAAGATACATATTCATTATAAAGCTCAGGTAGTTAGAATTCTTTCGTTACTTCTAATTCTTCAAAAGGTTAATTGAGGTTCAATTTAGTATTAATAGAGTAATTCAAAAGTAAGAAAAGAAATTCTAATTAAATTAATTCCTACTGCGTAGAAAAGAAAATTAGTATGAATATAAATATCGAAAATGGAAAATGCTATCAGACGGATTAATTGAACATAAATCTAATGCATAATGCATACATAAAATATATTTTATTACTTGCATATATTTAGAGAATGGCTTTTTTAAAAAATATATATTTGAATAAAAGACTACATTTATTATAAAAACAAACACAATTATATTGATGTAAACACATACGAATATTTTTTTTATCTTACATTTCTTGGATTTTAAATATCAAAGTTATTATCAAATTAAAAGAAATCTCGAAGGGGTTGAAAAATTCAAAAAACATTTCCGGTTGAAATAATTGTTTTCATCATCACAGAAAGATTTTAATTAAAGAAATTTGAAATACTGTCTTCCTTGTGATGAATTTGTTTTTAATTTAATTAAAATGAAAGAAATATACGCGTTTTCACAAAACATTTTCTAATATTCCAGTTGATGTCCAACAACTGGATTATTAAAAAAATGGTCAAAATATTAAGTTATCCACTATTTCAAACTAAGAAAGAAAATAAATTACATTAAAATGTGTGTGAAATTAGGTTTTGACTTGGATTGTTCCAGGTTTTTGTGTATAAATGAATAACTTTCTTAAAATTATAGATATCTACATAAATTTTATTGAAATTCTACTTGTAAATAATTGAATTCTTTTCTCTAAAAATGACATGATTATCAGAGAAGAATAAAATATTATCCTAGCAGAATTTTTTTTATGGTTCCATATCCAGATAATCTGAAAATCGTGAATTTGCCCGGTTATGAAAAATGAACTCCCCGTCGTAATCTTCTATTTTGATATCTGTAACACATGGCAACCAAAATAGAGACTTCGTTTTTATTTTACTAAGTACGCAAAGCAAAAGATTGCTCTGTCATGTAAATCATAAATAAAAAAAATGTGTTAGTGTGTGGCCATAATACCACAATACTAGATTATTATAAAAGTTGGGAGAAATCCATCTAAGTTTGTCTGTGTGAATGAGAACGTGGCAGTTCAATCTTTCAACCTTAACCGAGCAATTCTTGTATGTATAAAAATTTATTTATTTCGTGCATCTCGGAAAGGGCTCTAACGATTTGAATCAAAATTTATATTTATATAAGGTTTTGCTTTTTAAGTGTATCTATATGTAGGTATCTTTCCAGAAAACACACACACACACGTGATTTTACACACACACAAATTTTTTTATAACTAACTATTAGAGCCTTCATCTGATGATCATGCTGAAAATGTCATAAAGTGCCACCTCGTAATTTTTTGTGGTACTTGCATCGTTGCCACAGGATAACTTGCTAGTACCTCAAAATTTTGTGAGATGAGGTCAGATTGAAAAAAATTCATATGTAATTAGCATCAGATTCATATCTAAATATTTTCTCCGAAAAAATATGATTTTACAAAAAACCCTTCTGAACGAAGGTTTGACAGATATTGATATGTATATATAAAGGCAAGTAAATGGTTTCATTACTTGAATTATAATTTTGTATTCAGCGTTAGACAAAATCGGTTAATAGTTCATTTGTTTTGGCACTATAACTCAAAAACAGAAGAAGCTAAAAAAAAAAGAATTTTGATACATGATTTTGTCACTAATGAGAAAAAAAAAATCAAAAGTGCATTTTCTATTCTCTTCGATATACCACGAAGTTAAACAGAAAATCCCACGATTGTGGAAGCTTATAAGTTAAATTGAGGGGAGAATAATTCCCGTTGGTTTTGGAATGTTTTTTACTTTCAACTTTCTCGCCATGTAATTTATTGACTTGAAATGGAACTTTATAATATTGGATTTCTGAAGAATACTGCTTTCAATAGTAACATTCTTTACTGATGTATTTCGTTATACATAGATTAAGCAAGTTAGAGAGAAATTTCCCTGATTAAAAGCGAAATGACAAGTCACAATATATAAAATTTGTATGTAGGTATAGCGAAAATTAAAGCTGATTGAACAGTGAATCATTTTAACTCATTAATCTCCCGAAATTGGATTTTTGTTGATCTTTCCCAAGACTTGCAAATAATTTTATGTAAATCAAATAGAGAAATAGCTGAACTTTCAAAGCAATCAGCAAATATTTTTACAGATGAATTAAATCATCTGTAATAATCGATTCACTGAAGGGAAAAATAATTATTGTGACCATCACAGGAGGCACTTTATGTCAAAACTAAACGCACATTTATCACCAGTGAAGACAACGCCATCTTGTGGTGTGAATTGAGACGAACCAATACAACCTGAGATTCGAGACAGTAAATATGCATACAAAACTAAATACTAATATTCTGCACATGGATTAAATCTATAATAATGAATTCACTGAAGGGAAAAAATTGTTATGACAAACAGAAGCGCTCCATATCAAAGTTAACCGCACACTCATTATCATTGAAAGCAATGCCATCTTGTGGTGTGAATCGAGACGAATCAGTCTGAGTTGAGATACGAGACCTTAAATATGCTCACAAACCTCTATATTAATATTTTGTTCATGATAAATAATGTAAATGTTTACCTTATTTAAGAATTTTGTGTTATAAGAATGCATAATGTAAAATTTATTACGAATGATTCGAAAAAATCATCTATTTTCCAAATATAAATTTTTTTAAATAGAAAACAGTGAATTAACTTCACTTAGTATTTAAATAAAACAGTTAGCAATTAACTTCATTTCCGATTTATTGAACAATATTAAAATCAAACTGTACACGAATCAATTGACCTTAACATCATTCCGTTAACTAAAGATGAAAACTTATTATTCCATGCTAATCAAATTTAACGAAAAGAACAAAGAAAGCTTCAAAAGATACTTTTTATTCATTTACAAGAGATTTTAATGAGTGGGCGAAAGAATATTTTGAGTCGCTGGAAACAATGTACGTTTTTCTATGTATAACAGATTTTTTTTTCATTTAATTTTTTGTTTTCTTCTTTTGCATGCATAGATTTAAAAGTTTTCTGAATATCGAAGAATAATATTCGAACTGAAACACTCAACAAAAGATTTCTTTTCAAGAAATAAATAAATAGTGTTTCGCAGTTTTAGTAAATAAAACTGAATTAAAAATAGGGTTTTTCTGCTCTAGAAAGAATTGTCAACATAAGAATGCAATTCTTCATGGACAATAACAAATATTTATCTGCTTCTTTTGCCGAATAAGTATATATTTCAGTTTTGCAGACGATTATTCATTTTTTTGGTAAATATAGTTGTTTCTTCAATTGCATTTAATGTAACTGCATCTAACGTGGAAATTGTGTTCATTAAATATGCGATTAATTAATTATCGCTAAATTAATTTTGTTAAAATATTTAAAATCGTTTGATTCATGTGAATGATATAAAGATTATTTCAGGATATTTAAAGTACATAATTCAGAGAAAATTTATAGATAATAAAAAATATTTGTCCGACGCATTTGTTTTCTTAGAGTAAGACAAGTTATAAAAGTTTCTCTTATATTTTTTGATTTATACATGGAATAAATGGATGAAATCTTTTATATATCATTTTTAAGTTTAAATGAAATATTGAAAGGTGCAATATGCTATACTACATCGGCATTTTTTGTAAGATGGAAATGAAATTTCCATTTGTATTTTTCTGAATACCTGTATTAGTAAAATTTCGAAAATTTGTAAAGCAAAAAATTCCAACATGCAGCAAAGACATAAACATAAAGAAGTTATAAGGAGAGTAACTGTGTAGTGTTAGTTTAATTATATAAATATCTTGTTTCCATTCACATAAAGGCTAATTAGGGACAGACTTTATTATTTTAAACTGTGGAAAAGGACAAGACGTAGTCCGGCACCGAACTTCTAGAATTTCCACCACGAGAGTGGGAGTATCTGACTCTCGAACTCGGATTTAGCGTCATCCTATCTCACATATGCAATGGGCATCGAATTTCAAAATTTGAACCTTCTGATTCCAGAGCTAAGACATTAGTACCAGGCCAACAGGGCTTTTTTATGTGTTGCGAAAAAAAAATGAAAAAAAAAAGACCTAGAAACAAATATTTAGTTGCTTCATTTTATGTGAAAAGATTTTATTGAAGTCACTCAATTTATCACGAACTAAATACTTAACAAATACCCAAAATAAATCAAACCTTGAGTTACTGTATTCAGTGAAAGTAAATTTTGAATGCTGCATGATTGTTGTAGATTCAGTGAATGTCTAATAAGATTTTCTTCAACTAATATTTTGAATCCTTTTCTGTAACACGATAAATGAGGAATATTTTGTAAACGCAAGATCCATGTAACGAAATACCTGAAATGAAAAAGCATTTGCTGTTGAATAAACCGTAAAAGATAATTACGATTGAAGATCTTTTGCATTTCGTTTTCATTTTTATTTATTTATAAATAAAAATGAAAACGAAAAAAACAAACAAACACCCGTTTTGATTTTTATTTATTTATAAATAAAAATGAAAACGAAAAGCGAAAGATTTTTAATTATAATTATCTTTTACGGTTTACTGAACATTAAATGTTTTTTCACAAATGCAGGTTTTCACAATTGTAAATGCTTTTCTTTAAAAATGTAGGTTTAAAAATCTATACTTGTGAAAGAAAAGGATTTAAAAGTTCAGAATAATTTTAAAAACAAATGAAGATAGAAACATACAAGGCATTTATTAAAGTTCTTCTACCCTACATTGATTACGGCGATAACCATTGCCATAAACTTGGTGTCTAGGTATAGTAAAAGAACCATCGGCGAGATCAGTTACATCGTTATCTGAAGGCAAACGAAGCAGTTAATATTCGTATTTCAAAAGCGGTATAAAATGTAGAAGATTCTTTTCAATTATAAACCTTCTATGATTTAAAATGTAAAGAAACCTTGAGCGAAATAATGTTAGCCCTAGAATGCATGACTTTTTGTTCTTTTATAAAAATATATATTTGTTTTGAATAGATGCATATAATTTAGGAAAATTATTAACAAATGTGTTAATTATTCTTCCATGAAATAAAAAAAATAAAAAAATACGCGAAATAGCTAAAGTATGAATTATAGAATATCCCATGACAAAAATCACATTATAACAATTTTGCAATAAAAATAAAAGTTCCTTCTAACCAATATACCTTTTACAATGTAATAAAATTTTTTTTTTAACCCTTTCGCTGTTGAGCGCTCAGAAATGAATTGAGCTCTAGACAACCGGCGTTGCGGTCCTTCTCATCAAAATCAAAAACTTTTGGAGCCAAATTTTGCCCACTCCAAAGAAAGTGCCACAGATCGACGTCTGGTAATTCCTCATTTTTTTCAGAATCAGATTCCGAGGGCATCCGCTTACTTGGCAATAAGCGTCTACTTTATGCACAGGGTGGTTGTAATTAAAGTTACCCTGTTTAGACCTACGTAGTGTCCGCTCTAGTAAGACAAATAATTCAGTTCTTTATCTCTCGCAAAAGGTTGTGTCTTGATTTGTAACTCAATTATTAATGAGCCAAATTAATTAATCAAATTAAATCTAATAAGCTAAATGATTCACTTATCTTAAGCCAATCTCAATCCTAAAAATATTTTTACAGATCATGACAAGAAAAAAAAGTGGCATTTTAAAGAATTAAAGCAATGGTATCAAACTCTGTACTCGTAATGGATATCTCTGTGGTTCAATAAACAGAGTAGTATGTCACAAAATTTTCAATGAGATTTGGTTTAATTTTTGATATTTCTGATTATACATGATTATTTAGAAATGTCTATAAATTTGTTACCGACCGTGTTACATCGAATGTTTTAAGCGCTCGATGCGGATTTAAAATAAAGTTTGAAAATTTTAAAAAATCGGAAAAAAGCTTTGCTTTGCTTTTTTCCCCCCAATTTTCTCCCTTAAATACTGAATAAATAGTATGGAAATAGGAGATAACTGAAATTAATTGGTATTCAGATTTTAAGATAAAATTCAGTAACCTCGCATGTCTTACTGAATGTTGGCTATAAACATCTACCAGGATTAAAAATATTCGAAAATTCCGATATTTCAGAATTCAAATCTTATTAATAAGTCTAGTAACGTTTCCCCTTTTTCCCCACATGGTTCATGGCATTCAGACCAGATGTAACGTCTCCGTTTTCTCACACATAGTTAAATGTATACGGACCTCCAGATGTGGATCTTTTTCACTAGGGGAGCCATTGGTTCTGGCCAATTGCTACTGTATCCAGGTGTGGGAAAACAAATGGGCATCTCGTCGTTTCAAATAGATCCATCATGTTTTCAAGGGAGAGGAACGTCAAAACATCCAGATGCTAAACTTTTATTTTCTTTTATGAAGAGACATCTTAAGTTATCAAGAATCTATCAACCACCAGCAACCATTGCCATTAAATGTCAAACCCAGGTGCACTCCAGTCGGTGTTAGCTGGGAATTGATTGTAAGTGACACCTGCTCAAGAGGCGGTCGGCCACAAACATGGTAACTTGATAGATACTCCTTCTGTTGGGTTTAGACCATTGAGGAAATGTTACTGAGTAGCTACTGGATAATAGGGAACTCATGTTCACCAATGGAAAACTGGAGGCGGATATCTGATGAAAATAAAATGCGCCTTTTCTCAGAGAAGAGAGAAAAGCGTCGA
Source organism: Argiope bruennichi (assembly GCF_947563725.1). Lineage (NCBI taxonomy): Eukaryota > Metazoa > Arthropoda > Arachnida > Araneae > Araneidae > Argiope > Argiope bruennichi. The sequence continues at coordinate 61,086,281 of NC_079156.1, read as the reverse complement.
ATTAGAACTTGAGGGGACTTCAGAGTGCGGAAAAGTTATTCCTGATTTTTTGAGAAGCTCCGTGTGATTCGGGCTTCTGTGTTAGGGTCTACCCGATAAAGATCGGTGGATTTTTGAAGCGATCCTGGAGTAGCTAACAGCCTATTAGCGGTGTTTTGATGACTTATTCTCCGATTTGATCGAGGAACTATTTCGTGATTGAACTGTTATTGGATTTTTGTAAATAATATTAACCTAGATGAGAACAAGTTGTTCGTTATAAATATATAGGGCTGCAAATAAAAGAATTATCTTGTTAGCTACTCTTTTATTTGGTCGGTCTTGGTCAAGATATTAATCACTGCCCTATGTAATTTTTGGTCATTGCTCAAGATAAAAAAAAATTAATCTGTGCAATCGAGTAAATCAAATTTAGAAACACCAAGAACATATCAGCGCAAAATTGAAAAATAAAATCTACGAATTTTAAAAATGGAGAAAGATTTGTTTAAATAAAGCCGAATCAATTAAAACGCAATAAAAATGTAATTTAAATATAAAATTTTCTAACTCAGTTTGCATACGAAAAAAAAAGCAAAACATTTATTTCTCATAACGAACAGATCGTAATTACATTCTTTCACATCTGAATATTATTTGCGAGAACTTTATATTTTATAAAAAGTAAGTACATCCAGACATACTGTTGTTTTTGAGCGAAAGAAAAATTCCATTTCTATTTAAACAGGATTACTTGCATGTAAATACTTCTTTGTAAAAAGATTTTTCATACGCAGACAATCATTAGTGGCTGTTTAATGTAACTAATGAAATTTTATTTTCCTAATTAAAGCGTCTCACATTTCTGTTACCAATTATTCCAACAAACACTAATTTAAGCAGTAAAAACAGTAACGATAATTCAGGCGGATTCTGCTCTTCGTATAAAATTTAACACCGCCCTTGATAAAAGACCGGCCAGCTTTATTGCCTTTTCCAACAACGCATCCCTTAGTTTTTTTTTTATATATATATTTTTTATTTTTTGCTGTTTTAGACGGCGAAAAAATCTCCGAGGATCATTATTTTTCAGGGGTTTTCCATGATAGAATCGCCCCGCACCCCGCTGTTGCTGTTTTTTTTTAATCAATGTGAGTGCCTGTAGTAATGAGTGTTTTTTTATGTCCCGTTTTCATTTCCAACATTTTAAGTTTTTTTTTATATTGCTATATCTATTGTAAAAGTAAAAAAAGAAATGCGTCTTCTGTCTGTGATGGGACCAGTTGCAGCAAGGATGTTTAAATTGTACGTGATAGAAATTTTGGCGAAAATGGAATATTTTTTTCCTTTTTTTTTTTTTTTTTTTTTTTACTCTGTGCATTTTCGATTAGCGGAATTTTTAAATCTGATGCAATTTTTTTGCACGGCAAGATCAAACGATTTTGCAGTCAAAAGAGAAGAATTTTTCAGATCAGACTTTTAATGCATTTTTTTTAAAGAATGTCTAGAGTATCAAGAATAAGAAGATTAGATTAATGGAAAATATTTTTTGTTGTTGTTATTTTAAAAAGAAAAGGTCCCAGTCATCCATCAGACACCCAGTTTCATCCCAGATCAAGTTTAAACTGTAAATAATTGAGATTATAATAGAGCGAAGAAATGCTAGCTTTTTATACAGTTTTAACTAATAAAGGATGCCCCAAAACTAACGCAATATTTGCATTTGCCATTATTCGTGCAGTAAAGTATTGGCACTATTAAAAAACCATATGACAGCTGATAGTTTAGGGTTAATAAAAATTGAGTGTTACACGATGAAACAACGTGTTTTTATGGTCGAGCAATATTTAAAAATTAATGGAAATCTGACGGCCACAGTTCGAAAATTTGAGAATTGGCCCCCTAGATCGCGTGATTTAACAACATTGGATTTCTTTTTATGGGGTTATTTGAAGTCAAAGGTCTATGCCAACAAGCCTACAAGTAAGCATACATTGAAGGAGGAAATTCCAAGCCGCATCAACAAAATTTCAGCCACATTTATGCAAAATGGTCATGGAAAATTTCGCAAAAGAGTGCGTATATGCAGCAAAGCCTTGGATGTCATTTTCCCTAAGTGTTATTTCATACATAACCCTGTTTACGATTCAATAAAAATATAACAATTTAAAGAAAAAAAACCGGTACTTTATTTCATTCTAATCTTGAGTTAACACGTTGTACTATCGTGTAACGCTACATTTTTACTAATCCTAAACTATTAGCAGTCAAATGGTTATTTTAATAGGGTTGCTAATACTTTACTGCACGAATGGTGGCAAATTTAAATCTTGCGTTCATTTTGGGCCACCCTTTCTAATGAATTTATTCCTTACTATGAGTAGAGGTGACAGCGGCAGATTTAGGCAAGTTTCGGCCGTAAGTGGTGCAGACTTATAAGGTCCCTCTTAATAACTGGTCAGTTTAGTCTCACAATTTTAATTTCATGAGTATCATAATAATTTATTCCAATGAATTTTTTATTTTAATAATTGCTTAAAAATGTATATGTTTATTTATTTATTTAATTTATTTTATCATGCATATCAGAAAAAAGGTAACGTACGAGTAAAATTTTCAAAAAGTTAACCATAATTATTTGGTGATGATTTCCGTACTTATAGATATAACATCATTAAGAATAATACAAGAACATCATAAGAAACATCATAAATAAAACATCATTAAGAATTATTATTTTACCTGATTTTTTTCTGTGGAATATTATATAATTAGCTAATGAATATTTAATATTTCAATATATTATAAGGAATTAGTTACTTGTGTTGTAATGATTAATAATTTCATCATTTCCATGTGCACACGGAATAAATTGTTAAAGTAGCAGTGGTTGTAGTTCTACTATTTTATAATTCAATAAACTGTATATATTTTACAAATTTATTTATATGGAAACAAGAATAGTAATATTTTTACTATCTGCAGCTTCACTTCCTCCAGAGATCCTAGTCGAAAATTCACCACAAGTCTTAGCACGGAACAAATTATTTCATGGCTAAGTAATACGATTTTATTTTGGTACATTTTAAGCCTTCCGCCTCAAAAAATATTATTTCAATGGACAGTTTCACTGCAATGGCACTAAAATAAGCCATCAATGACTCATTTCGAACCCTTAAGCATATACTTCAAATCAGGAAAATGCTCTAAATGTTGCTATTTTTGTTAATAAATATATTTATGGGAAAAAAAACATGTCAATTTTTTACCGTCCCTCGTTTTAATTACCTATATGTCATAAAATATTCTTGACTTAATTTAATTAACATGTTTCTAAGGAGTACAACGTACAAATTGATGAGTTCTGAATCTTTTAATATCACTATTTTAGGCTATTTCAACAGCCGTATAATTTAAGATCCGCAAGGCATTTATATGATTAATAAGATAGGAGCTACATAAAAATTTATCTTTCAAGTCTTTGTTCCGAACTGGAAATTAACTGGCCAAGAACTTTTGGTAGATTTATTCTATTTGTATCCGAAAAGGCCATAATACTTGCATTAGAGACGGGTCGCTTGACTTAGAGTTCTGGTGTCGAAAAGCTGCCACTGGATGATAGGCTAAAACTTCCTGACCCTCGAATGGAATTTAAATGAATAAAAGAGCGGTTCAATTAATCAAGGATGATAAAAGGATACGTTAAAAAATCTCTATTACGCAAACCTACAATTATAGCATGACACACAGCATCAAGATTTAGAGTATAAACAAACTCACATACTTTGACAACATTCTACAAAATATAAGATATAATTATCATATAAATAAAATCAATATCTAAAAGACCGAGTTTCGCCCAGCAGTTTTTTTTATCCTGATTTTGAGGAGAAAATATTTAGATACGAATCACATATTGATTATATAAGAATAATTTTTTTATCTTACCTGCATATGAACTGGTCATTTAAATAAAAAAATCATAAATGCATTTAGTTTAACATGTTATTTGAGGGAATCTGCTATATTAAGATATATAGCAGATTTCCTCTTCTGCTATATTTTGCAGTTTATCAATCATTACTTAAATTCTCGAAATTACACTCAGTTTTTACCATGGTGAAATCGGGTCCGAGATGGCGTTATACGTCATTGTCAGCATGAGAGCAGATAGAAAAAAAGCTCTAATAGTAGTTATAAAAAAAAATCTTTTTTGTGTGTTTTTGTTGTGTTTCTTTTTTCAAGGAAGACACTTATATAGATAAACTTAAAAAGCAAAAATATTAAATATAAATATATAAATAAAAAATAAGACAAAAAGTGCGACTCGAACCGAGAATCCACAATACACGCGTCATTCATGTTTTCTGACTCTTATACTACACTGCTCACCCTTCAAAGCGGAAGTTGAATATACTTATTTTAATCGTTATTTACAAAAAAGTTTCTTTTAAATGTAAAACCTTGTTTTTTCAGGAAAGATATCGATATAGATAAACTTAAAAAGCAAAACCTTATCTAAATATAAAATTTTAGCTAAATCGTTAGAGCCGGTTCCAAGATACACAAAATATATATATGTACGTGCGTGTGTACACACACACACACGCACGCACATACACAAGAATTGCTTGTTTAAAGTTATAACACACAACAAATTTGAAGGAAAGAATGCTTCGACTCGTATTGTACGAAGTATAACATATATTTAGAAAAGTAAGTAAGTTATTTCATAACTTAAATTCAGAATTTCGAAACTGGCATTTTAACAACACATTCAGTGGAACCAAACAACATAAAAATAATTGTTTATATAATTTACAAGATTTTCCCGATTGGAAATATATGGTTATATCTAGTGGCTTAGAAATTGGACCACGATTAAAGTGGGTCACCGTCTCAAAATGACTCAATTTTTTTAAAAAAACATTTAATAGTAATTACTCAGATTTTGGTAATCGTAAAATAATAATTGATCATAGCTATTACACACGCGCACGCACGCAATAGCCATCTTGATTACTTTTAGATGCAGATCAATGTAATGGAAATCGATATATTATTTATCGTATTCCATTGATAAAAATGAAAAATAAAGCAAATACAAATAGATACTCCATAAAATGTTAAAAGACAAGAATAATATGTAGTGACAAGCAGTACAATAAATTCATCTTCTCAGGCAGTGCTAGAGATACAAAATAACTTTCTCTTATCGCAAAAGCTTCTTGCTGAATAAATAATTCAAATGTTCCTTTATGCCTCTGGCACTCTCAGTTCTATTTTTGTCTTTGCCGTCTCGTAAATTGTTTAATTCTTATGGTAGTTACAAAGTTCTGGAGCAAATGCATTCGTATTTTCTAATCTTTCAAGAATTTTCTCTTAGAGAATTCATTCAGAGTAATTTTCATAATGTTTTTTTTTTTTTTGAAAAGTTAAGTCGTCTTTTTCGAAAAAATAAGTTGCTGGAGAAAAATTACATAGATAAAAGGAGTTAGTTAGTTATATTAACGTCCCGTTTTAAGCAATACTAGGGCTATTTTGGGACGGACCTCGTCATTTTGAACCACGGTCAGATGACGTGAACGACACCTGAGCTGGCAGCCCCCTCTCCACACCAGCGGGAGGACGTTTGGCCTTGACGAATTTAACGTGCAATAGACCCCCTTACACGACGGTTCTTCGGTGGAATCGGGTCTCGAACCTGAAACCCTACGGCTGACGAGCCGAGACCTTACCACCAGGCCACCGCGACCCTAGTTAAAAAGGAGGAAAAAAAAATGACTTAGGTTCGTATACTAATTTTACATTGATGAAATGTCAGAATTATTAAAAAGAATTATACGACTTCCAAAGTTAGATTTTAAACTCTCGTGAGTTCGACAATTCAATTAAATGTTAGAATTGTTACAGAGAATACTAGATCTTTAAAATGAATTTCAGACCTCTAAAGATTTTAAAATTCCCTGAAATGATCAAATTAATTTAAAAAAATACACGACCTTTAAAACTGATTTTTAGATCCCCATGAGTTTGAAAAACCTATGATATGCCGGAATTATTAAAATGAAGTCCATGAATTCTAAAGTTTGATTTAGATTTCCTTGAGCTCTAAAGAGCTGATTTGGGAACTTTATTTGTATCAGTTTATTTTGATAATTGAAACATGTAACAAGACTGAAGGATGACATTTCATATGTGGTCTTTACATCGAAAATGCGGATTTTCGTCAGCTTTGGGAACGGAATCTGTTGTCTGTTTTTTGTGTATACATGAATTCGATGACTCAATATCCAATAAAAGTTAAAGACAACATTTCACATATGATTTTGTTATTAGAATATTAAACTTTAGTCAAATGTTGCAGCAAACAGCCAAAGGATTGATTGAATAATGATCTCACTTTGCAATGCGAAAGCTACAAGAAATACACAGAAATAAAGCTAAACATACTTTTAATCTTTTTAATTTAATCAGCAGGAGCGATCTTTCCAAAACTTTCTAGCTTGTTATCTCATATAGGTGTTACCCCAGAGAACATCTTACATGGCATTGGCATACAATAGTTCGAAATATCGATTTTTGGTGTGAATTAAGAAATTTTATTGAATCTATCGTGTCATTTTTGGCGATTAATTCCAGATATGCGTTAATAGTATCTAAAAATTGAATTTATATTTTAGACATGTTTTTCTCAACTGAATAAAACCAAAATTGGACACAAAACTGCACATGTAGTCACAAAATCCCGAATCATAATTCATATATTTTAGTCATTGCGTTTTTGAATGATCGCCTTTACTTGTTTCTGAAAATATGGACCGACAGACAGTCAATACTTTGTTGGACTTCGTTCACAATTTGACAGGTGTTTATATTATAAATGATAAATCTGTGTTCCGAATTTTATCTATCGAGGTCTCTTCGCTTTGTAATTATCGTGTTAATATATATTCGAAAAACCGGACAGACGGACTTCCTCTGAACAGATTTTACTCAAAATAGGTTCGAAATCTGTAAATTTGGTGTAAAGACCGTATCCGAATTTCAACCATCTAGCTCAAAGGAGTTTTGAGTTATATTTGTCACAGACAGACGGACATTTTCCAAAAACGTATTTTTCAAATTAAGGGAAGTCTAAAGCTTGGAGACTCGTTAAAATCTCGAGCTCAAATTTTTTGAAGATTATTATACTTTTTTCTATACTACTTATACAAGAAAGTAAAAAAAATAAAATTGTTTAAATTCTACATGCATATTTTCTTTATTTGAAAAGAAAATAACTTTTTCCCCCTATAGAAAACAAACTTTGGAGAATGCGGTTATATAGTGAGAGTAGCGTATTAATGACATAACCCTACGCTTAGGAAGCGTTTATTGTACTTGCATTCATTTTTAAAAGCCAGTAATTAATACAATTGTTTACGCTTGTTTAACCGAATATGGAGTGAGACACCCAGTAATTATTTATCTCTTATAATATCGTCCAAACTATCCAAAACTATGTAACTCTTTCCAACTATTCAAATTATCCAGCGGTTAACTTGCCTTTTTTGAAATCTTCGACATGTTTCTTTGAGGTTTAGGAAATAATTCATGGTGGTTAGAAATATTTTCTAGCTCATTATATAACTGGCGAGAGAATAGTTTTAGACAAAATAATGACTTTTCGATGATGCAAATGTGTGCGCGTGGGAGGATTCAAAAGTTAAAAAGGCATACAGATCTTGAAACTAGGTTGCTTACTTTTTGGTAAAAATGAATCCCATTAAAATGGCTGTATGTTCTATTAAAATGATTTATTTAATAATGTATGTGATCTATTATCTATTTAAAAGAGTTCACGAGGGGTTAAAAGTTAAATTCCTGAAACTATGTTGCTTATTTTTTAGTAAAATTGAATCTAATTACAATGGCTTTTAAATACACGTATATTGGTATTCAATAAGGCATAATTTTTCATCTCTCTTAATATATATATATATATATATATATATATATATATATATATATATATATATATATATATATATATATATATATATATATATATATATATATATATATATATACACAAAAGTGATGATAAACAAACTATCCTAAAATAGGAGACAGTAACTACCATACCATTCACAAGAAAGGAATAAAATTTTGGTTCAAGGTATTTTGAGGTATGCGCTCAAGAATCATATGAAAAACAGCAGTTAAACTGTAACATTTACGATTAAAGTGACAAATTTCAAAATTTTCAAAGAGTAACACCAATTTCTTTTCATTGGAATGTGTTTTCCATAGCAAAAAAACAAAAACAATAAATAGAATCGGAACAATATCTGTAGCATGAAAATTACCAGCTTCAGACAGATTAAGAAGAAAAGAGAAAACAACTGTGGTGGGTTTAACAGAAACGTGAAGTTCAACAGACTGCTTTTGGAATGGCACGTGCTTTGATTCTAGGTACCATATGCCGCATACAAAATGTCATCATGGTCGAAGTAGGTTAAGAAGAAAATTTGTGAAACATAATCAAATGTTTTTTTTCTGTTGTTTCTCTGCTGCTATTGGTTTTTTTCTTTTTTCTTCTCAGTCTGTCTAGCGCTAGTGATTTTCGTGTTGTAGGTAACGTTCCAATACGATTTATTATTTTTTACTAAAAAGATCACATTCCAAAGAAAAAAAAGTTGGTGTTGCCATTTGAAAATTTTAACTTTATGTCATTATAAACGTAACTGTTAGATCTTAACTGTTGTTTTTCATATGATTCGTGAGCGTATACCTCAAAATACCTAGACCCAAAATTTTAATCCGGGCTTGTGAACGATATGATAATTACGGTCTCATATATCAGGATGTTTTTTTCCATAACCATCCTATAATATATAAGATAAATTTTGTTTATATGCTGTTTTATACAAATCTTCAGTTTTTGTAGAATATTAATGAATTTAACACATTTTGTTTTCAAAGAAAGAAGATGATCACGGCCGATTTTTGAACACTTAAACTATTAAGCAAGGTTTTGGTGTTTTTCATCGATATCTTCCGAAAACATTATTTCACAAAAATTGATTTTTAAATAATTTTAAAACGAAAAAATGTATCTTTTTAATGATACCCATTTCATATCCAGAGAAATTATTTTCTTATTTTAACAAATTTTTAAAATATAATTTGATACATAGCCTACAATGTTTTTTTTTATTGTTATAAAGAAATTTAAATTAATTTCATTAGTTCATCAAACCATACAATTCATGCAATTTTGCCACTGCTAAAATTCAGATCAAACATGCATTTCTTTGATTATAAACTCCGAAGTAGCACGTACATTTGCATTTCGCAGTGTATCCACTTTTTAATTTGCACGTACAAACATTTTTACTAGACTGATTGCAATAAATTCACATTTTTCTTTCTTACCAAATTTATGAGGTTTAAATAATTCCTCTTCTTATTAATATTGTAACAACCAGATGATACTATATTCTGTAAAATCAAGCTGGTCTCCATAAGCGGTTAACATTAAAATAAATAAAGTTTTTAAATATATATATTTTTTAAATGTTGTTTCGTTTATAAAAAAATCTACATAACATTTCTTTTTCCAAATACTGATATTTTTATTTTCGAAGAAGCATCTAAAGATTATTTTTATGAAGAAAAGAGGAATTAATTCAAAAATAAAACAAAATATTTTAATAGCAACATAGCAGAAGAAAAAAAATTATAATTCCATTAATTGAATGCTCAAATCCTTTCAATTAAGTTTAAGTCTTTCGAAATGTATACAAAGACGAACATTGTAACAAAGTCTGTTCATTTTCAAATAAGGAATTTTCTTTATATTTTTAAGTATGTTAGAATTCATTTTGTTTCTTTCAACACGTTATTTGCAGTTATCAAATCTTAATTAACTTTTTCGAAAAATGCAAATAATTGAAGGTTTTTAAAATGGAAGGACGCTTGAAAAGCAATTAATAATGAATTTCCGGGTTTATTTTATAAAAATTGTGCTTCGTCTTTTGTTGAGTAATTATTTTTTGTATATTTGTCATTCCAATTTCCTTAAATTAAAACAAATTTCGATGAAAATTAAAAAATAATTTTGTTTTTATTAATCGTTTTCATTTTGGAACTTTAATGAGTATTGAAAGAATAAAATATGGTAAGTTTGTTTCTTTAAAACATTGTATTTTAAATAAGAAACTATAAGATAAAAATTAAAATAAAAGATAAAATTATCTTTTATTTTAATTTTTATCTTATAGTACGACATTTTAAAAGTCAGGCAATAAAAAAATTTATTTCTTTCAAAGTATTTCAAACTAATAAAAGCATTGTGCTCAGACCGACCATGACAAAAAAAAAAAAAAAAAAAAAAAAAAAAAAACCGCAAATGCAAGAGGTATTTTTTTTTAACTTTTAATAATTTATTTATTTATTAAGAAAATTTCACCTTTATGCAGAGTGTCCACTTTTATCTTGAACTAATAGCTAATTTCTTGACATTTGAATTTAGGTACATATTTCCAAATGGAAAAATACCTTAACAGATGTAAAAAATGATTTGTTTATATATACAATAAATGCAATGCTGAAAGAGTTATGAAATATAATGATTATTAGTAAAATAATTTTGACTCAGTTTTCAATATATATATAAATATAGCTAAATTTTCAACAAGGTGACGATTTTAGGGTAGGCACAGACCGATTAAAAAGTGTCAAGTTCATGTTTTATGGTTCCATATCACACAAATGTATACTGCTTTTACTGAAATTTTTACACAATTACTTTTATATGTATTTAAGCATTTAACCAATAATAATTCAAACAGCGAAAAATTAAATGAAATTAGAAAAAATTGTTATTTTAATCAAAATAAGCAAAATTTCAAAGAAAGTTGAATTTTGTCGAGAGCATGCAGAATTACAAGGATCGAATGAAGATATGAACAATTACGTATTAATATTTGATGGTAAACAGCCTTAGCATCAATAAAAGCTAGTGATCTACGAGGCATAGACTCAAGAAGAGTATGGAGTATATCACCATACGCTTTAGCACCTTGATCTATCGTTTATGTACCGCAAGCAACATGCCCAAATATGGTTCTTGTGTCAGTAAAGCCCCAACCAACCAACAAGAAGAGTTAGGATGAAAGAGAAAGATGGATCTTCCATTTTTCGCCAAGCTGAACAACCTTTTCATCGACTTTCCTTGCATTTCTTTCTACAAGATGGCGCTTCAACTCGACTCATACTCCTTAGATATTATTAAGGTCTGGGGATTGCCCTAGCCAGTCAAGGAAGGTCACATGATGGAGGAAGAACCAACACTGGATGTTCTTGGACTGATTCTTAAATCATTATCCATTTTGAAGCCATGACAAAGAAACTTTCATGTATACCTGGGGCATGGTGTTTTCAAGGATGTCTTCATATTGAAACTTAGGCATGATTCCTTGAATCTGTCACAGGGCACCATGCCAATGCGAGAGACGCATCTTCAAACCGTGACATTTCCCCTACCATGCCCCACTGTTGAAATCTGGTACAAGGAGTCGAAACGAGTGCCTTGGGGACGACGAATCCACTGTATCCCATCCGTGATACTCGAAAGATGTGTGACGATCCTATCAAAAAGACGAGATGCAGAACGAGGGCATCCGGACATAGGAACTTTCGTCCCTCCTCTCTGATCAAGTCATTTCTTCAAGAACTGCTATAAATCACTTACCGGCTTCATTTTGCTGAATGGTAAAATTTTGGATGCTACGGTGAAAATCCAATATCAGCAAGAATAGAGGAAGTTTAATTAAGAAAAACATCACACCAAATGTGATGAAATTTCAAAATTTTGCTATTTATTATTGTAATAACTTGTTTATGGTCTTGTTATGTTTATGGTCTTTAAAAAACACGGAATCGTTCATTTAAATTGACTCGGAAGCTTAAAATAGTTTCTGACAACACTGGAAGAAAATATTGTTACGAATCTGTAATGCTGCTTCCTAGCATAGTTTGTTCCACCATCGGAAAGAATGTTTTACAGTCATCTGTATTGGACAGAGTCCGTGTGTCGCGTCGGAGGTCCCGGATCTTGGCGACAAACTTGGTGACCATTTGGCGACATGGCGACGAATTTGGCTACTTTGGCGCCAAAATAGATTATACCTGAAACATCGAGAATTTTCCCGATCCGTCCAGTAGGAACCGAGATACGCCTCGAACGTTCCTGCTTGGTTGAAAGGCTTCTAGTCCCGCCCCCTGAGACCTATAAAAGGAGGCGGCCGCGGCTGCCAGGGTCGTCGTATTCGGAACCGACGGTAAAGAACAGGCCTTCCAGAGATAAGCGGAGCAGCGACGGAGTGAAGCTAGTGCTGAACTAAGCTGTGTGCTACTGTCTGTAGTAGAGTCTGTTGTATGCTGCACGTCTCGGCTGAAGATAACCGTCTTCTGTGCTGTATATAGTTGTCGTCTTTGTGCTGTCCTGTGTGTCTTCGTGTAAATAAACGTCGTTGTTTTATTTTCTACTGCCGTCTGCTGATTGAGTGTTCTCCACACCATATAACTCCCACTATCCAAATGAACCCCGGAAATTTAAGTACCAATATATTTGATAAATACGAACTTGACACTTTTTTTGTCCTGTACTTACCTTAAAAGAGTTTACAGAAATACAAAAAATACTGCTTTCAAATATTCTACAGATATATATCTGTTCCAACTCATAAGCTAATGGAAAAATATTCATTCATATAGCATTTGTATTGTTTATGAGAAAAGTTAATTGTTATTTGAAGTGCAACTATTGCACTTTCAATACATGTAATGACCGATAATGTACCTTAAATATACTTAAAGTGCAACAGTTTTGATGACGTAATGAGGCAGCATCTACGCTACTTGTAGAAAACTTAAAACATATTCAAAATTATAGTACTTAAATGAATAAAATTTTAATGACCTTTTGGCATAATATACTTACACTTCATGAGTATCGTCCGCAAGAAAATTTTGAAAAATCCAATGGCGAAATCGGGAACTATTTCTATATCATTAAAATGCACATCAAATTAGCTTCACCGACCAATGTACTTTTTTTTTGCTATATCCTGTTTGAATAATTTTCGGTCACTAAATCCTCAAAATCCCAGATATATCTACAAATCACTCCAACATGAATTTTTAAAAAAGTACTCCTTTTCGAAGCCACTCTTTGAGCAAGAACAATGAGAGGGTATAAAAATCTAATCTATGTAATCCTCCCAATCATCTAGGTGAAACTTTTAAATACACCCCATGAACAAAAGAGCACTTTCCGTGGCGAAAGAAAATTACATTTTGTGAGGAGTGCATTTAGAAAATGGAAGGGCGTGTGTGCGAAGATTAAATTTAGCAAAGCCCTGAGCCAGAGAAGGTTCTCGTAAGGCAATAAAAGAGGAAGATGAAAACTTTCCATGACTAGATTTCAGCAAAGATCTTTATTTCAAGATGTAATACCATTAGGCTGTTGCTGGCAGGCAGATTTAGTGCTTTAGAGCCTAGAAGAGTGCTGCATATTATAAAGAATGCATGATTTTTGTAGATTTGGTTTTGTCCATGAATAAGCATTTGAAATGCAAGAGACAAGCAAACGATTTCACGTACATAAGTGATAAGAATGGAAGATTCTTTCAAAGTTCTTCATAATAACAATTACAGGAGGAATACATTTCAGCACACTTTCGGCAACAAATGTTGCAATAACAATGTAAAGATTAGGAAAAATAAATAAATTTCAATATCCGAGGTGATAAATGATGGTTCTGGCTTTCGCATACACAAGCTTAAAATGTAATTGTATAAAAAATTCGGCTTTAAACTTTTGATGCATCTCCACTATTTAGATTTCCCTGGGTCAATTTTTGGAGATATGTCCATATAATAAGCACCTTTGCCCATCCTAAACGAAAGGAGAGGAGGGCATTTTAAAAAAGGAATTGCAGGTGATGTAATGCAATGATCTTAAAAGTGCTAAAAATAGAATGAATCAGACAAAAGAAATTCAATATGTGGGTTTTTCTTCAAAACTGTGACGAATTTTGGAAAAATTCGTTAAAGGAAAGATTATGTGTTTAAATACACATGAATATGAAAAAATGTTGATTCAAAAGCACAATTGTTGTTGTTGTTTCTTATGGCACTTGCCATGGACAAGCCCGCTGTTACGAAGACAGCGATTTAAGCCGGTGGAGAGAGCTTCTCTTGGTTTTTATAGTAGCGCCAACTAGGGCCAAGAGTACGACTTTGCTACTCACCGCATCACATTCGCTTGCACAACCCCTTTTTACAGCAGAGCACATTTACACATCTCACAGATAGAACACAGATTAAGAACAACCATGCCCGAAACGGGACTCGAACCCAGGACGCCCAGATCACGGGGAAGACGCGCAACCCCATGCCAGGACGCCGGCCAAAGCACAATGAATTGGATGATCTGATTTTGATGCATTATTTTATCAATAGAATTATAGAATTGCATCACTTTTCACACTAATATTATCAAATGATTAACTGTTTTTTTTTCTTTTGTCCATGTGTACATGACCATGATAACTCACAAATACAAAAATTCAACAATTTAAAATGATCGATTTAGCGCGTTATTCTTACATGAAATTTGTAAGCGTGTGTTATATTTTGATTCATAAAAAAGAATTCATAAAAAAGAGTCTCTCTATCTATTAGTCTGACCGCATATAGTTGATACGATAATGCAGACGGTATGGTATTATTCAGGAAAAAAAATCGTCTAGTGGATATATAGAGAAAAAGTCCAATAGACACAAAAATGGATTACAGACACACATGTGAGTTGTGTACATCACCACGTGTATATTCTCACAATATAGTAAAGCAAATTAGTATTTTTGTATTAATTGTATGGAAATGGCGTATAATAATTGAGGATTAATGATCATTGGCATAAATTTTGTATGCGGCATCAAAACTCTTATCATTGGCGATTCATCGCTGACATAAAGTTAATACTCAAGTACTTAAAAATCATAGATTTTGGATGCAATGGGCTGTTTTTTTTACGTCCGAATAAAACCGCAATTTAACACAGAATTACAATTGTATAATATAACAAATTTGATTTTTATAAATCATTGCGTTTTAGAGTTTAAGTGAAGGCGAAAGTATAGAACGACAACCAATCGCTAGACAGTTTTGGTTCCATATTCGATATGGATCTATATTTTAGGTGCTTAATCTAGATAGCAAATTTTATCTCTCTAGCTCGTTTGATTTTGAAGTTATTGTGTTCACTTGCACCTAGACAGCTGATCAGAGAAATTTCCTCTGCAGATTATTTCATACAAAGTTTGATAGAAATCTACAAATTAGGTGTTAAATACATATACCAAATTTCATCCGTGCAGCTCAAAGCATTTTGAATTACCGTGTTTGACATTATTCCAAGAAGGTGTTTTTCGGACTCGAGGAGATCGGAAATGAGGAGATTCGTCGAAATCCCGAGTTTGAAATTTCTTGATGATTACATGACGATTCTTTGTATACAAAAAAGTAAAATATGGGAAAGTATATATATATATATATAATGATATTTGAAACTCTTAATTTAATCCAAATTAATTTCCAAAACTTTATCTTAATTTATCCCATCGTAACTTCATTCTAAAATTTTCTCTTATTTCGTGATCCAGTTCCACTTTCGGTTTAATTAATTCCTCTGTAAAAATAATGCGGCATCAGTACTACGTATCAAATGAAAGTGATCCTTTGGTGCCCTTGAAAAGGTGTCCAAGGTCACCACGTGTATTGAATTGGTGCGTGGCTGGAAATCCTATGTTATATAAGACTAATGATCATTTGTTTCGCGCTTCTTTCTTACTTCTGCTTTTGTGCCGCATTGAGAGAGAGAGAGAGAGAGAAGCAAAAGTATGATTACATCATCGTTTATTAACATTCATTCTTTTTTGAATTAAATAATTATCATTAATTAAACCATTAAGACTAATGAAATGTATTGTTACTGATACTATTGAAGATATGCAGATTTCCTATAAGTTACAAATCTATCATTTCAAATTAGGAAATGTCTTGACGCAACAATTTGTACATAAGATGAGGTTCCCTCCATATCACAAGACCCTACTGTGATTAATATACTGGAGAAAGGTGATAATCAGATTATTTCTAATCTTTTGGCCGATATAATCTTTGTTGTATGCAAGCGTTGGCGAATTATAGCAGTTTATACAAATTCAGTATTGCTGATTGGCGTTATCTTATCACATATTTTTTATTAAACTTTCACCTTTGGGGAAATAATTGTTCCAACCAATTGTAATTCAGTGTAAAACAACTGAAATTTTATTTATTTGTATGTCTAAGTGGAGCATCGTATTACCATTTCCGTATTTTTATTAAATGCATTGTACAAAATAAACTCGAATTTTTTTTCATGTCTTCAGTCTCACTGTGTTACGCCTTGTAGCTTTTATATTCTATTCTCAGTTATTGAGAACAGAGTATAAAATAAAAGTAGAATTTCTCGGTTCTAATCTTTTGGATCATACAATTGAATACAATTTATGGATGAAGTTTAGTTATATTAACGTTCCGTTGTAAAGCAACACTAGGGCTATTTTGGGACGGACCTCGTCATTTTGAACCACGGTCAGATGACGAGGACGACACCTGAGCTGGCACCCCCCTCTCCACACCGCACCACACCAGCGGGAGGACGTTTGGTCTGACGGATTTAGCGTGCAACAGACCCCCTTACACAGCGGTTCTTCGGTGGAATGGGGTTTCGAACCTGAAAAAACCCTACGGCTCACAAGCCGAGATCTTACCACAAGGCCACCGCGGCATTTATGGATCAAGGTGATAGATGATATGTTGGGCCGTATTTTTGTTGATATGATTTTATTGCTTACAATTACGCTGTTTTCCGTTATTTCTTTTCACCTGAATTTACGAACATGTTATTATATTTTAATAAAGTTACTGATTAAAATAAATCAGAGCCATTATTTCTTTACTCATTCCAGTTCTACGTGTAATTTTTCATGATATTGCGCATTATCTCCTTTTTTGGCTATAGATTGAGTATAGAATAATAGGTATCCAAATTACCATCAATAAATACATCGCCATTTTTTCTCCTAGCGGTTACTATGTGAACTATTTTTTTCTTTCTCGTACACGAAATATACAAAGAGAAAGCGTTGTAATCGTCAAAAAATTCGAACTGGAGTTTTTGACGAATATGTACGTTTCAGACTTCTCTGAGTCAATATATATATATATATATATAAAGAGAGAGAGAGAGAGAATTTTTTTTGTCTGAGAACACTAAAAAATGCACACACTTCAAAAATGTTCCAAACTAGACGAAATTTGATATATGACTTCTATTCTAAATTTGTACATTTCTATCAAAATTTGAGCGAAATTCACTTTGGGGAAGATTACAATCGGAATACTTGGA
Source organism: Argiope bruennichi (assembly GCF_947563725.1). Lineage (NCBI taxonomy): Eukaryota > Metazoa > Arthropoda > Arachnida > Araneae > Araneidae > Argiope > Argiope bruennichi. The sequence goes on along the minus strand of NC_079156.1, from coordinate 61,068,790 downwards.
ATCTGAAAACAGAAAATGACTATAACTGCAGTTCTGTGTCAAATTTTGGTTTTAATCTGGTAGAAAAAAGATGTCCAAAATACACATGATTTTTTTGGTATTATGCATTGAAACCACGTCTACCGATGAACTGCCTGAGATTGCACGTTGATAAGCTATTTCGTAACTATTGTTCTCTAATGGCAAACATCAATACTACACTAATACATTTATCAGAGAGTATGCGAGAAAGTTAAGCGAAGACCATTGTCTCTGGTCATTTCAATAATCAAACATACATATTCAATCAACACACATACAAGAAGAGTTTGTACAATGATTAGTTTTTATAATAAAAAGGTTCAAACTCTTTCTCTTTAATTTTGATCACTTATATAACGATATTTAAAGAAAATAAAACATTCATAATGCGATAATTGATCACAAAAAATAATCTAGATAATTCCTTTGTTACTATTATTCTGATGGCAAGAAAAAAAACCTACCGAGAAGCTAATTGTTTCTTGAACTTATTTCATCCTTTAGGACTATACTTGTAGCATTTATGGTTGTGCACATTTTCCAAATAAGTGGCAGTAAATAGGAGAAAAATGGCAGAAATGGCAGAAAAAATACTGTACAAGTTATTAAATACTTGATATATAGCTGATGCCTATACTTACGATGCATATTCTTATTGCAAGATGCTTTGGAATTTTCTTTCGAATTGTTAGGTTGATCGAAGATTAAGGATTAAGTTCAGCAACAGCAGGAACAAGAATAACAACAACGAAACCAACCAAAGAGATAATAGGCGATTAACTTGTTTACGGCACTCACTTGTTTCACTTCAGCAGATTTGTTGCCAAACAAGCGCTGTTTGTTTTCTTAAAAAACACTCTCTGTTCTTTATCAGTAAGAGTTAAAGCACTATAATCCGAAGAATATCTTTTACGTTGCAGATTGATATTATAGGTAGAAAAATATTAGCATGGGTAAGGAAATATAAAAAAAGTGAGCTCAGAATAAATTTTTATTTAATTTCGATTAAGAAGTTTTGATTGAATGCTAAAAAAATGAAATCCATTTTTCTTTGCGATTGATTAATCCTGGTTAAAAGTAAATACATTTATAGATTTAGATAAAAAGCATAATCTAGTTATATTGGAAATTTTAATTTTTTTACTTTATTATATTTCTAAAATATATGAATCATTTTTTCAATCAAAAATAAATTAAGAAAAGTTGAGAATAGAAAAAGAAAAAGAAAGCGAAATTCTCGTTTTGCTTGGACCGTAGGAACCGTATCATTTATTTATTGTCGCACTTTATCCTTTTTTATTTATGATTCCAAGAGGAGTTTCTTTTCCCTAACTGGCAATATTTCATTTTCTGACTCTGCTCATTTAAAAATAAATCGTTTGGAACTTTGCATTATTCGTTAAAAATAATGCTTCAATTTCATGTTTTTATATTTTGTTTCTAAACAAATTGCTATTTTAATTACTTATATAAATAAAAAAAAAATGTTTTATCCTGAGGGTTTTTTTTTACATCCACAGATATGATTCTTTTGCATTTAACTGGAACATTAAAGTTTAGTTAATTACTATTAAATTGAGAGTAGAAGCTTTGTACTTCGCCATTACATCATATACAGTGGCTCAAAAAATTGAGAGTACACCTTACTTTTACTTGATAAATCCGACTTTCAATGTAAATAACACATTACCGGGAAGTGCAAACGTGTTTTTATTTTTACACATAACAAATGGTTTAATTTAGAGTAAAAATAAAGAAAAATCAACGAAATTCTTCTAATCTGAAAAGTTTCAAAAGCATTTTAAATAAACATACGTAGAATTTTGTCTCAAAAAATTGAGAATACACCAATGAAATTTTTGCAATATCACGCATAGAAACAGAGTGTCACTATTATGTTGCATGTCTTTTGGCTCTTATAATGGTCTCTAAACGTCATGGTACCGATTCGATCCATTTTTTGGTGATATCTGAAGATATTTTACCCATTCTTCTTGCACCACTTGTTTTAAATGGGTTTTGTTTCTAATTTTGTGTTTTTGAACCACTTTTTCTAGTATGCTCTGCGAATATTCAATGGCATTGATGTCGGGATACTATAGTGGTGTGTATAACTGCTGTTTACAATGAAATAGACACCATATTTTGACGTTACTTGCATTTTGTTTGGGGTCGTTGTCCTGCTGGAAAATGGAATTTCCATCTAAATCCAAATTTTTAACACTTTCTTTTTTTTTTATTTATATTGAAAGTCGGATTTATCAAGTAAAAGTAAGGTGTACTCTCAATTTTTTGAGCCACTGTACGTAGTTGCACCCATTTTGTATTTAGAGTATAATTTTAGAGCATTCATAGATTTTCTTTTGCGTCTGAACAATTGAAATGTTTTTTAAAATCTAATATTTTGCATTTTTGTGTAAATCGAAAACACATTGACGAACATGCAAATATATTTTCCTTTCAGAAATGTCATCCAAATTTAATCCAAATACTTTTTTCTTGTTTTTTTTATTAATACATTACAAGGAAGTCTAGACGATCTGTTACCCTGCTAACAATATCTCGGATATGGCTAGAGAATCATAGAGTCACTAAAGAGAATTGAAATTGGAAATCTCATAGACACTGACAGAGCTTAAGAAATTAAAAAAAATTTTTTTTGTAGTACACTGTAGGCGTAAATATATAGCAACATGAAAAGTTTTGTTTCCTTGTAGTATTATCATCTCTATCCATAATGTTCACGAAAACAATAAAAACTGCAGATCTCAGCTCCGTAATCTTTGCTAAAATCCACCACCTTATATTTATAAAAATATAAATAAAATGTGACGTCTACGATCTCATTACTAATTTTTATTCATTCTTAGTTTTATTTGCACAGTGATAAATCAGTCAAATTTAACATAATAAAATCAGTCTCAGCTACTAGACGCCAAAGCCGGAATTGAGATTTCACGTCTAATGACGCAAGCCAAAAGGGCTGGAATATTTTTAACGCTGCTCAGCATACAGGACTTATATTGATGGTATTTTTGGTAGTCATCGGTTAATTCAAATATATATAATTCTTTTTCAAATCCAAGGAGATAACAAAACATATTGATCTTATTCTCGTGAATGAAAATACGAGAATAATGACTTTGTTTGATGATTTGAAAAGAAGAATGAATTTTTAATACTACGTAGTAATCAATTAAAAAATAAAGTTATAAATTTCAGACTCCTTGAATCTAAGAGACATGCATGCAAGATTTTATTTTGAATATGTTTTTGAAATATAGATGCTTACTGAAAAATCTAAAATTCTACACTTTGTCTTATATAAAAGATGATGGTGGGTCCATGGGAATTGTTTCCATCTTTTATGCCTCCGGACGACATTCTTTAAACGACCAGAAAAAAAAGAGTGGGGTGGAATGGCGTAGGGGACAAAATTGATTTTAAGTCGGACCAAAAACTTTTCTGAAATTAAATTGACAACATGTCGAAAGAATTTTTGATATACTTAGAACTGGAAAGTAAATCGAATATTGGTTCATAAAGCAAAAATCTTTGAAAAGTCTATTTTTTGTAGTTCTATTATAGAGATGCCCCTCTTTCGAAATCTGGTGTTCAAATCTTATTACCTTAATTTTTTTTCTTCCACGTTTTGATATTATATATATATATATGTGTGTGTATGTAATGATATTTTAATTCTAATTTCAATTTAATTAATTATTTCCAAGATTTTATCTTAATTTAGCCCATAGTAACTTCATTTTAAAAATATTCTCTTATTTCGTGATCCAATTCCACTTTCTCTAACTTAATTAATTCAAGAGAAGCTTTATAAAATTGCTGAATCGGCTAAACGCTGACATATTCACACGCTCAACGCGAAGGGATAAAAAATGTCCAGTAAGCACATTCTTTTTAAAAGATCCCTGTGTTTCCCTTACTTGTGATTGACATGCGTCAAAAATCCCCATCAGAATCTTAATAATATATTAGCACTATGAAGAAATACTTTCCCTAAACATACCTCATGTTATATAAAACGAGGGATAATTTATTTCGTTCTTCTTCCCGATTTCCGCTTTTGTGCTGCGTTGTGACGGACGTGCCATGTCCGGACCTTCTGGTATATAATTATGCTCTCCCGACGGATTAAAAAGAATTTAAAAATGTAAAAAGTTTTTCACTGTCTCTTCAAACTGCATTCTGCTTCACATAAAATAATGCTTATATATATATATATATATATATATATAAAGGGTTTCTGATTCAGATATGGATGGACAGTCTTGCTCCAGTGTATGGTAATTAATTAGTAGTTTTCCCAATTAATTAAGAAATATCAAGAAATGAATTACATTTCTGTGTCAAATTTTGGTTTCTAGTGGTTGGGAAAAACGAGTCTAAAATGAAATTATCTTATCTTATTCGCTTATCTTGGAAATGGCTGTAATGATTTGGATCAAATTTTATATTTAGATACGGTTTTGCCTTTTAAGTTTATCTCTATAGCATCTTTCCTGGATAAACGCAATTTTAAGCACACACATACAATATTTTTTTTATAACTAACTATTAGAGCCTTTTTCTGTCTGCTCTCAGGCTGACAATGTCATATAGCGCCACGTCGAACATTTTTGTTGTACTTGCATTGTTGCCATAGGATGATAACCTACTGGTACCTTAAAATTTTGTGAGATAACGCTATAAGACTTTATCCGATTACGAATACGTTCGGTTCACATCCAAGAGTCACAATGTAATTATTTTGTTAACCAATTCGAATAACATGATGAACTAAGTGCATTCATGATTTTTTTTTATTTAAATGACAAGTTCATATGTAGGTAAGCTTAAAAAAATATTCTTATGTAATCAGTATGTGATTCGAATCTAAATATTTTATCTAAAAACACTTGATTTTACAAAAAAAAAAAAAAAAATGTGTGAACAAACTTTGGTTTTTCAGGTATTTTCATTAAAAATAACAACATACATCTTATTTCCGATTTTTCAGAGGAAAACTTAAAATTTCTCGGTCAGTTTTACTTTTAAAGGAAATTTAAAAAGAAGAAAAATATAAAGAGTTTGACAACATTCGATCAACACAATAATTCAGGTATTGGTATTCAAAATTTAAAAAAAAATTAAAGCTTCTGATATAATTTAGAATTGATTTTTCGGAAAGTTTCCTGCTATTTCATAAAGCAAACGATAGTAAAAATAATTCCACAATCCGTTTATCAAAAGAAGAGTGCACATCGAACAAATCCAAAGAACAGAACTACTGCGAATAAAAGAAGCAAATATAAGCATATTTCCAAGCAATTTTCCTCTTCTTTTTTTAAAAAAAAACACCTCCGATTCATCTCAACTTCCAAGATAGCAAAACTTTAGTTTGATTCCCTGGGTTTGATATTCCCAAGGAAGCCGTCACATGATCTTATTTGACAGACGACCGTACCACGGAAATTTCGATCTATTTTCTTCTTTTTTTCGGCCGAGGCGGTATTTTTTTCTGGGATCTCTTTGTTGTGCATCAAAAGCAATATGCCCTTTCCGAAACTAGTATTACAAGAAATTTGTTTTTATTTACTTTTTTGTCCGTTCAGTTTCCTTTTCCAAGAATTTGCCGCTTTTTTTTCTCCTGGAAAATATTTCTTCGAAAAATGACTGAAAGCTAAGAAAAATGAAATTTTAAGAGATATTACAGAAGTGAAATTGATACCTCTTGCATTTCAGATCGGTGCAAGAAAATGATGAAATTATTTCTTAAAGCGAAACAGCTGAGGTAAAAGAATATAAGTAAGTGAAATAAATTATTCTGAAAGAAATCGAAAAAAACCTTTTATCTTTTATAAAACCTGTCATTTTATTTAGAATATTTTTTAAATATACTTATTACTAGATCATGCAACGATTTACATTTTTTTTCACAAACATTTTACTTTCTTTTTCTATTCTTTATTTTTTTATTCTCGTCGAAGAATAGAAAAAAAGAAAATATTGTAATCGTTCAAAAATTCGAATTCGAGATTTTGGGAAATCTCCACTTTTGTGAACTCTCTAAGTCCGAAAAATATATTTTTGAATTAATTCTGTTTGTTTGTGAACATGATAGCTCAGAAACATTTTGATCTAGAAATATGAAATTTGCCATAGAGACCTTGTGTCGCTTTCGTACATTTCTATCTAATTTGAGATGAAATCCAGAGTCTCTATCCCTCCGAATACAAGTGAACGCGATGACTACGATACATAAAGAGCTAAAGAGATAAAATTAAAAATGCAGGTGTACATAGCTCTAACCCAAATCTGACTTAGTGTTGGCCTCCTTTTAGTCAGCACTTTCATGTGTAAAAGAAATCACTCAAGAAAGCAATAACTTAAACAGATGAAATCTGGTACATAATCTTTTAGCTATAATTTAATTCTATGCAAAATTTTGGTTAAATCGGTTGGATAAAAAGTGTCCAAAATACAAATTCGATTTTCGGATAAAACTTTCAAATACTGAATACCAAGTATTAGTCGCCAAACAAATCGCCAAATATCGCGCAATAGATTCAGTAAGAATTCATTCCAATTAAGATTCATTCCAAAAGTCAATATTTAGCAATTCATTTTTGCCAATGAAAGCAAGACATTTTCAGACTTAACATAGGCTCTGAACTTCGTACGGAGAGAGGAGAATACAAGCTTTATTAAAGAACATGCGAGAAAGATTTGAAGAGACCACTTCTGCTGATTGGAATTACATCTGTCTCTCAATGATGAAGAATGTGAAATTGTGTGTGTTTTTAACTTCGAATCTGTAGATTTCGATTAAAATTATTTCATCATAATGTATGAAATACATCAAAAGGAAGACTAATAACTAAACGACTATTCCGATCAGTCAAGAGGCAGGTTACAAAATTTGAAATATCGGATGCAGCGACAGAAATGGCGGGAACTAAGATTTAATCTTAAGGGCCATCATTGGTCATGATGCAACCCTTCTAGGAGGCACACCCTGTCATCGGTAGAGAATAGTCACCATTTCTTACCCACCAGAGCAGTGAGAATCAATCATCATTACGGAAACGTTTTATCCCAATATCTGAAGTGAACCGAAGAGCAATCACAAACTGTCTACTCGACCAGCCTAAAGATAAACAGAACAGTAACAACAACAACAACACTGAAGGGGGGGATTGTAGTTGTCTTAAGGGCTATCACCGGCCACGGTACAACCCTTTCCTAAGGAAGTACATCCCGACATCGATGGGAGGAGCCAGACCCCAACATTTTGTGTACCCACAAGGGTGGTGAGAACCAACCATCATGCCGGGGGCTTCTCATTTTCAATTATGACATGCCCCCCCCCTGCCCCACGGGAAAGGAAGGCTATCCATCTGTATGTATATGAACATGGTAGCTAAAAAAACTGCATTGAGATATATGAAGGAAACTTTGTACACGATATATTCTCAAAATTTTAGATAAGAGTTAAATTTAGGTCTAAATCTACCAAACTATTTTGGACTAAATCCAATTTAGTAAGCGGTTTTATGGCAGAAATTTTATGTTTGGGATCACATGCTCTAATGTGACAATGAATTCTTTTTGTATGCCTATTACAGCCATAAAATTTTTTCCACGATTTGAAAAACCCTGCAGGAAAGAATATTTCAAAAGTTTCCTGTAAAAATGAAAATCATAATGCTCATAAAATTTGTCCCATGCTTTTGAAACATCCTGTGGAAAAGAAAATTTCTAAAGTCTCCAGTAAGATTCAATATTATCTATAAAATTTATCCCATGATTTTGAAAGAATCTGCAGGAAAAAAAGTTTCGAAAGTTTCCAGTAAGAATGAATTTACTGAAGACAAGAAGTTATTCTAAAACCAAATAAGTTTGTAATAGAAATTCTAAACATCTGCTTTGACCTTTGTGATATGAAGTAAAATTTTTTTTCTCTACTTTCTTTTATCTTAGTTTAGAGTGAAAACTGGACTCAGCTTAAATAAGGGAGGTGCTTTGTTAGAACTACTTTTTTTTAAAGATAATATCGAAAGCAAAACCTACGTCCAAAGAACTACAATAAACCTTCAAAAAAAAAAAAAAGAACTCTCTACTAATTCTGAAACTAATGCAGAACCCAGAATTCCTGATTGCAAGAAAAAAAAAACACGAAAGAAAAATGTCTTGGAAACAAACACAGAAAAAAAAAGAAACTTCGACAACAAACCTATAATCACCCGCACCAGCTCCAAAGAGACCCATCAACCGAATACAGGACAGAGTCTTGTATTTCGACGTTTTCATTTCTCTTTTTCCCCTACAAATATCTTCTTTCCCATTAACTGCTAACGACCCATAACGCCACCTGGTGTGCAAAACGATGACCAGTGGAAACCGTCAAAATGTAACGGAATCGATTGACCGAAAAAGACCTAAAAAGATGCCTTCGCTTTAGCCTGAAGGAATCTTTTGAATTTCTTTTAACACTTTTCACTGCATCGACAATTCAGTTTCTTCAGCATGAGCAACAGCAGAATTTTCTTTTTCTCTTCAAACTTTTTTCTCTCCTTTTCTTTAGGTTTTTAGGGTTTGAAAACATTTTTCTTTTTTTTGAAATGGGAAGCTGGTTCCTCAAGACGAGTTTAAAGCGAGAAAGAAAAGCTCTTAGAACAGCAAATAAAAATTGCATAAAGCAGTGGAATTTTTAGAAGCTTATATCAAAAGGAGAGTCGGGAAAATTTTTATGGCAACGCTGTTGACATCGTTTGGCAATGTTAGGATTATTTTCTTTCTTCTGTGTCTTTTATTGTAGTTTTTAAACTGTTAAACGGATTTTTGTATATTTTCTAAATTCAGTCGCAGCTCTTAACAGTCGCACTACTTAGTTCTGTGTTACATTTCAAGAAAAAAAAAAAAAAAAGCAGTTTTCGTAACTTTATTTTTACATGGCCAATTTTATTAGCTTTCACCAAAATAACTTTTTTGGTATGTTTTTTAGAAGAAATTCGAAAGGGAAATCGAATAAGAGAGATTTAAAAAAAATGTTTCTATTTCATTCAACTCATTTCATGCTTTGTGAAGATGGAATTTCTACAATCGACTTTTCGTTTATTCCCTGATATACTGAAGATTTTAAATATTGTAAAATTTGTGTATGTTTGTTATAACAAGCAAAACAGTATTTTAATATTTTTTGAACTTAATTCGTAGTTTATAGAACAGTTTACTTAAATTTTTATTACTTCAGAATAACACTCGCTGATAGTGAATTTAAAAAATGATTTCAGTATTTATTCTATAATATTTATAATAATGCATTCCAAATTGAAAATTAAAAAGTAAAAAATAATTTATAAAAATAAATTCTACTTTTTAGAAAGCGTTAATAAAATCATGTGCTTAAAAATGGTTTTTAATATTTAAAACGAAAATTTATAATAAATTTGTTAAGTACTTTTTGATATACTATAACATTGAAATTTTGTGCATTTATATATATTTTCAATGGCAAAACACTATTTTAATAGCCTCAAAATTTAATTATTAGCATTTTTCTAAGTGGCGACATCTAGTGATGAGTTTGAGAAGCAGTAGAAAAGATTAACAAGTAGAAATTAATTAAAATAAAATATTCTTCTGTTAAGTATTCTAATAGAAAATATATTTTTAAAATTTATCTTTAATCAAATTTATATTTGTTTTTCACTTTCTCGAGTATTAACTATATCAAAAAAGCATTGTAATGTATTATATATGACTAAGTTACTTATAGCAAAACAAAAAACTTAAGCTAATAATGTATTTCCACATTCTACACTTCTCAGAATGCATATATATATATATATATATATATATATATATATATATATGGTATTAATTCTATACCTCAAAATTATCAAACTATTGATAAAATCTGCCAAAGAAGGAGAAATTTTCCAACATAAATTGCCAATTTTTTTCGTATGTGACAAAGTTAAAAATAAAGTACCATTTTATGCGGGAAAAAAAAATTCAAACACTTTTCATGACAGCATTTTGTCGAATATATCAACCATCCTGCATTTTCCTTCAATACTTATTATAAAGATTTAATGGGCCTGATATTTTGATCTATTTATAGTTAAAGATAATAATTTACATGATAATGACTCCTGTGCTAAATCTGGCGGCAAATGATCAGATCTTGGAAAGATGGTATTGATTTTTGTCATTAAATTTTCAAGTCACTTATCCATTAAGTAGTGGGTTTTCAATTCTTAATGTAAATGTTGCTTTTCTGCCAGAATTATTTTCTTGCAAAAGAACTTGAAGTTAAATTACTTGTGTTATATTATGTATGTTACTTTTGTACGTTTATATGTTATTACTTACTATTATGAACTATTACTTACTATTTCTATTTATATATTACTACTGTCTATTATTTTCATATATATATTTCTACTTACTATTATTTCATATTTTAACTATTATATTCATAATATATCATCATTATTTTCATATAAAAGGAAAGCACTACGTATAGAAACAGTAGATTTTTCAGATATTTCTGAATTTGAAAAATGACATATAATTGTTTGATTAATATAATTTTTTTGGACAAAACATTATTATAAAAAAGGGGTTAAGGCTGAACAATAGTAATTAATATTTAAATAGATTTAGATGGAAATCGAAATATGTTCGAAGATCTTGCATTTTATTAGGTAGATTCCTATAGGAAGAATATCTATTACAATAGTTCTCATGACATGACTTTGGGAAAATTTCTGTTCTTCACCTATCATAGCCCGAGAACCAAAAACCTCCCTTCATTTATATATTAAGCTTATATATAGATTTTACCCATATTATCTCGTAAACAGGATAACTAGAGTAATTTTGTTTGGATTTGAACTTGTTTAGCATATATTATTAGAAATGCAAAAATCTCGGAGGAGTTCATAAAAGGCCCATCTTGCTCAAAGGGATGGAAATGGTGGGGGAGGGGGTTGAAATTTTCATTTCGCTATAACTTTCTTAATAGATAGAAAAATAAATCCATATTAGCCAAATTAATGCCTTATTAAGATGAACAAATTTTATATTTAACGTTTTTTGATAATTGCAATATCTTAGGGACTGAAAAAACTGACTGGGAAATTAGGGACTGAAAAGTGATTTTCAAACCCTAATCTTGGCTGTTTCTATCATCAACAATTTAAGTTGCCAGATAATAACTTACATGTAAAAGAATCTACCTTTGCCTTCCAGCTTGCCGTGAGGAATTTTTTAAAATTTTAGAGCAACTGAATAGTTTTTCTGTGCATTCCAAAGCAGGTAATTTGTATTAATTTGCCATTTTCTTAAAATTCATTGGATGGAAATTATTCGGATTTAAACTGAATGCCCAAAAGAAAAAAAAATTGCCTACTTTAAGAGTTTATTTATATCAGAGTTGTCAGAATTGTTAATGAGAACTGCTTCACCTTTTGATTGAAACAAATAGATTTTTAAAAGTAGATCTCTAGATAATGATAGATTTTTACTGAATTTTGAAAAAAAATTTTTTTTTCGAATTATCTTACATATCTTTTAAAAAGGGCAAACTGAATGTAGATATGCAGTTTGAAGCGAATTCCAAAATATAGTAGAATTAAAATTGTCTAGATAAATTAAGATTAGACGTCATTTTAATATTCTTATAATTAGATATTTGGCTAAACAAAGCATTTATTTTTCTGAGGAAAAAATAAAATTTCCTTATAATGTATTTGCTCAAGGTAGATGGGTACGTTGCAAAGTTGATATTTGCTGTAACTATTGGATATATTTTTATTCAGTGTTTTAAGTTTTGAACATTTTCCATGATAAAATTATTTAAATTTGTTTTTTTGCTGATTCCTGGAAAAGTTAAAATCATTTTTATAATTAATCATATTACGTTTTATGCTATCATTCATTTTTTAAATGCTGTTTTCGCAAATTATAAATTTTTGCAAAGTTATTTTACAAAAATCATTCATGATTAAATTCTAATGCATATTTTTCGGTTTAAATTTGGTGTAACAATTTATTAATATGTTCTGCAAATCCTCAGCCACAGAATAAGAAATCTTTTATTAATTTTTTTTCTGAAATTACAGAGTTTTAGAAAGTGAAAAAAAAGGGAAAATATTATGTTATTTATCTGTTGGACCTCTATATTTAAAGAAAGGATAGGAAATGCAATATATTTCTTAATTTTGAAACTAAGTAGTATGTGTCCTTAATCATCTACTGAATTTGAAACAAATATTTTGATAATCTTCTAAATTAAACATATTTTAAATTAATTTTATTTCAGCTCCGCCACAAATAAACTTATTCTTTTCTAATTTTGAAAACACTTTTGAGTTTTAATTAGTATACTTTTCTTTGAAAAGGTATTTTCTCAATCGATTTTATGCAAAAATGAACAAAAGTATTTTACAACAATTTTCAAATGTGCATCCCTAATGCAATCATACATCTTAATGACTGTAATAACAAAGCTTAAAAAATGTTTAAAACTTGTTTATTTTTAAAGATAATTAGACAGATAATGAGAAATTTTTTACAAAGGCATTAAATGTATTATGTTTTTAGAAAATTCTCGAATCTTTTTAAAAGATAAACTAAAAGCATTTGTACCAATGAATGCCATCTCCATATTACAAGAGAATTCAAAGTCCTGATAATTAACGAAAAAAAGCTATTTTTTTTTGGGGGGGGGAATGGATTTTTTTAACAATGTATTAACAATTAAACTAAAGTAATACTAACTAAAATAATTAAAAAATGATTGGCAATATATGTATTTAAATAGTGTTTTAAAATACCGTTGCTAAAATATATCATTCAAGTTGCGTTGTTTTTATTCGGAAAGATTTTGTTTGTTGATTTCTTTTTTTCCTTCTAAAATAACTGGAGTTTAAAAGTTGTACTGTACATATTTCTCGTTAAAATCAATTTTGGCCTTTTCGAAACAAAAAGTATAGATTTTTTCGAATTTAGTTTTGCATCGTGAATAAAATTTTCAAAGAGATTGGAGTTCATTCAATTTGTCTTAGCATAGAAAATAAACACATTTGGCGTAGATCGGCTAAAATTTGCGAATATTTAGCTATTTTAACATTAAACAATTGTATTAAATGCTTTACAAACCAAACTTCAGTTTACGTCATTTATAAATTTTCAAGAAACAACAAAAAATGTAAACTACATCTGTTAAAAAATATTATTTTAGTAGACGAATAATTCTTTTCAGTCACTACATTCTGACTTATTTCGTATTTTCCGATTTAGTTCATTTGAATTAAAAATTAAGGTCAAAATTAAATTTTACAATTTTTTTCCTGCGTACGTTTTATTTTTACCTTCTCGTATATGTAGTGTAAAAAAAAGTATAGTAGTAGTCAAAAAATTCGGATTCGAGATTTTGACGGATCTCCATGTTTTAGAGCTCCCTGATTTGACATTTTTGGAAAATGTCCGTCTTGCTATCTGTCTGTGGCAAAGATAGCTCAAAAACGTTTAGAGCAAGATGGTTGAAATTTGGTATATGGTCTTTACTCCGAACTTGCAGATTTCTTTCAAATTTTGAGTAATATGTGCTCAGAGGAATCCGTCTGTCCCGCTGTTCGAATATAATTTAACACAATAGTTACAAAATGAATAAAGATAGATAGATTCGGTGCATAGATTTAACAGCTATAATGTAGACAACAAGTTAAATTTTGAGACAAATTCAACAACGGATTGACTGTCTGCCGGTCTATATTTTATAGATATAAACGCCATAATTAAAAAATACAAAGATTTAAATATATAAAATCTGGAATTTAATTTTGTGACCACTAGGTAATTTTTTGCCAAATTTTTGTTTCAATCGGTTGAGAAAACCGCTTGTAAAACATAAATTCGATTTTTGGATACTATTAACGCATTCCAGAGATTAATCGCCAAATAACTCGCCAAGGATGATACAACAGATCCAGTAAAAATGCCAAATTCACGCCAAAAGTTAATATTTCGTAACTATTGTACACCATTGCCATGTAAGGCTTTCTTCGGCATGGCAAGATTAGTATCCCGATGGTTTTTTTATGCATGCATTATGCAATTTTTTAAAAATAAAACACTGTAGGTATAGCTAGACATGGTCACACAAAGGAATTAAATGCATATATTTTTCTGACAAACATTTTTGGGTCATCTTTTCTTATCTATAAAATATATTCAATGCTAACGACATATATATTTGTTATTCATAGCTCAAAAACATACGAGGTGGTTAGTGGAAACTTTAAGCTTGGAAATTCAATATTTTCAGTGGGGTAAAACTAGTGACCGTTCAATCAAAAGATCCCAACTTAGAAGAAATTGACAAACTAAAAGAAAGAAGAAGAAATCGATTTTCTTGAAGAGACAGTGATGAAAATCATTTCTCACATCCTGCCTGTGAGTTGCACAATCTAATATGACAGGTCAGAAGAAATACCTTCTTATTTGCAAACAGAAACAAGAAAAGAGGAAAAAACCCTTGTATCTGCTCTATGTGCACCAAATATTGATACACTACGGTCTGCTCTGATGTGCTTGTCAATGTATTTGTCAGTAGAGTCGATTAAAAGCAGATCTATAAAATGCTGTTCGATTTTCAGCAATAATTTGGTTCCTTATCTTTGAAGGTTTGTTCGATGAATTATCTAAAGAATGGGCTTGTTGTCAAATGAAACAGTTTACAAATAAGTCTTTAAATTAAATAAATTTAACTTAACCTTAAACAAGATAGTTGTATGCGATTTGATAAGTGCAGTGTGAAAACCATTTTAGTTGCAAGAAAAATCTTGAAAATGAGGGAATTCTCTTGTATTTATACTGTGAAAATCATGGAATAATTACAACAGGAATTATTTAAAGATTCTTCTTTAAATGTATTAGATGACTAGATTTAGTATTACCAACGTTGCATCAGCATTTAGTATCAACAAAATATTATAAATAAAACTTCTCTAATTACCAAAATGCTGGAACATCAGATTATTTTAATTCCTAAAATTGATATGGAACCAGAAAGATTTGCTTGTGTGGCAAAATAACGCTCACAGTTGTAAGAGAAGAATTTTAATGAAACTAATATTTATAAAAAAGAGTTAGGAAAAAATTTCCTTAAATTATCGTTTGCATTTAATTCAGAAATCCGTTGAGTTGAATTGTTTAGACTAAATTGTACACAAGACAATCAGATAACATTATAGAAGTCTAAAAAGGTCTATGATAGTGATAACAATATATGAGGAACTGGGTATAGAAAATAATTTAGCAGAATGAACTCATGAAAATAATTACAGCCTAAATGATTTAAAACTTATTCTTTAAATGTATTAAATGGCCAGATTTAGTATTATCAGTGTTGCGTCATCAATTAGTATCGACAAAATAAATACTATAAATAAAACTTCTCTAATTTCCAAAATGCTGGAACATTAGATTATTTTAATTCCTAAAATTGATATGGAACCAGAAAGATTTGCTTGTGTGACAAAATAACGCTCACAGTTGTAAGAGAAGAATTTTAATGAAACTAATATTTATAAAAAAGAGTTAGGAAAAAATTTCCTTAAATTATCGTTTGCATTTAATTCAGAAATCTGTTGAGTTGAATTGTTTAGACTAAATTGTACACAAGACAATCAGATAACATTATAGAAGTCTAAAAAGGTCTATGATAGTGATAACAATATATGAGGAACTGGGTATAGAAAATAATTTAGCAGAATGAACTCATGAAAATAATTACAGCCTAAATGATTTAAAACTTATTCTTTAAATGTATTAAATGGCCAGATTTAGTATTATCAGTGTTGCGTCATCAATTAGTATCGACAAAATAAATACTATAAATAAAACTTCTCTAATTACCAAAATGCTGGAACATTAGATTATTTTAATTCCTAAAATTGATATGGAACCAGAAAGATTTGCTTGTGTGACAAAATAACGCTCACAGTTGTAAGAGAAGAATTTTAATGAAACTAATATTTATAAAAAAGAGTTAGGAAAAAATTTCCTTAAATTATCGTTTGCATTTAATTCAGAAATCCGTTGAGTTGAATTGTTTAGACTAAATTGTACACAAGACAATCAGATAACATAATAGAAGTCTAAAAAGGTCTATGATAGTGATAACAATATATGAGGAACTGGGTATAGAAAATAATTTAGCAGAATGAACTCATGAAAATAATTACAGCCTAAATGATTTAAAACTTATTCTTTAAATGTATTAAATGGCCAGATTTAGTATTATCAGTGTTGCGTCATCAATTAGTATCGACAAAATAAATACTATAAATAAAACTTCTCTAATTTCCAAAATGCTGGAACATTAGATTATTTTAATTCCTAAAATTGATATGGAACCAGAAAGATTTGCTTGTGTGACAAAATAACGCTCACAGTTGTAAGAGAAGAATTTTAATAAAACTAATATTTATAAAAAAGAGTTAGGAAAAAATTTCCTTAAATTATCGTTTGCATTTAATTCAGAAATCCGTTGAGTTGAATTGTTTAGACTAAATTGTACACAAGACAATCAGATAACATTATAGAAGTCTAAAAAGGTCTATGATAGTGATAACAATATATGAGGAACTGGGTATAGAAAATAATTTAGCAGAATGAACTCATGAAAATAATTACAGCCTAAATGATTTAAAACTTATTCTTTAAATGTATTAAATGGCCAGATTTAGTATTATCAGTGTTGCGTCATCAATTAGTATCGACAAAATAAATACTATAAATAAAACTTCTCTAATTACCAAAATGCTGGAACATTAGATTATTTTAATTCCTAAAATTGATATGGAACCAGAAAGATTTGCTTGTATGACAAAATAACGCTCACAGTTGTAAGAGAAGAATTTTAATGAAACTAATATTTATAAAAAAGAGTTAGGAAAAAATTTCCTTAAATTATCGCTTGCGTTTAATCCAGAAATCCATTGAGTTGAATTGTTTATACTAAATCGTATACTAGACAATCAGATAACATTATAGAAGTCTAAAAAGGTCTATGATAGTGATAAGAATATATGAGAAACTGGGTATAGAAAATAATTTAGCAGAATGAACTCGTGAAAAGAATTACAGCCTAAATGATTTAAAACTTATTCTTTAAATGTATTAAATGGCCAGATTTAGTATTATCAGTTTTGCGTCATCAATTAGTCTCGACAAAATAAATACTGTAAATAAAACTTCTCTAATTACCAAAATGCTCGAATATCAGATTCTTTTAATCCTTAAAATTGATACTAAATTAGGAAAATTTGCTAGTGTGACAAATATCGCCCACAGTTGTAAGAAAAAAAAATTAATAAAACTAATATTTACAAAAAAAAAAAAAAAGCTCGAAAAAAGTCCTTAAATTATTGTTTACACTTTTTTTTTTTTTTTTTTTTTTTAGAAATTGTTGAATTGAGTTGTTTAAATTAAATCAAGCACGCGACAATCAGATGTTAAAGAAGTCTAAAAAAGTCTATGATAGTAACTAATATATGTAAGAAACTGAGCATAGAAAATAATTTAGCAGTATGAACCCATGGATATAATTACAATATAAACGATTTAAAGTTGGTTCTTTAAATATATTCAAAATTCAGATTTAGTATTATTAGCATTATTTAGCACATCAGTATTTAGTATCGACAAAGTACTATAAATAAAACTTCTCTAATTATCAAAATGTTGGAACATCCGATTCTTTTAGAAATAACGTTCATAGCTGTAAGAAAAAAATTTTAATAAAACTAATATTTACAAAAAAAAAAAAAAAAAAAAAAAAAAATCGGGAAATTTTTTTTGTTAAATTATCGTTTGCTTTTTTCCAGAAATTGTTGAGTTGAATTGTTTAAATTAAATCGCGTTCTCGATAATCAGATAACATTATATAAGGCTTAAAAGGTCTATGATAATCACTTACATATGTGAGAAACTGTGAATGGAAAAAATTTAATAGAATGAATTCATAGAAATAATTACAACATAAATTATTTAAAGCTTGTTCTTTGAATATATTAAAAGATCAATTTAGCATTACAAGATAGCATCATAGAAAGACAAAATAGTCAATGAGAATGACTTACATATGTGAAAAACCGTGCTTAGAAAATAATTTTGCAGAAAGATCCCGTGAAAATAACCACAGCCAAAATAATCTAAAAACTGTTCTTCAAATATTCAAAAAAAAAAAAAAAAAAGGCGAGATTTAGTATAACAGATAACATCGTAAAAGTTATCTGTTATATGAATAACAGGGGCTAGAATGCAGTAAATAATTTATCCAGAAGACCCAGTACGAACCAATAACATTCAGCACTAGTTTTCCGAAGTGTTGTCTTTAACAAAATGCTTGCGTCCAATACCGTCAAGAAGAGGAACTTTCATATTTAGAAATATCGAAAAGCTGTCACAGAGTTAATTGTCTCCCTTCACCAATAAGTTCCGCCCAAATAGAAATATTGATATTTTCTCAAAAGCGGACAGCACAGGGGACGTTTCAGAATTTTTTTTTATCATTATTCTGGCATCCTTTGTGAATTGCTTTCTTGTATTGGGATGGCCTTCTCTGAAGAGTTTAAATTAATTTCACGCCGTGAAGAATTGCTTTGTTTTCTCTGTTGTGTTTTCACAGGATTAATTTACTTACAGGGAGAAAACAAATAAAGTTTCCGCGAATTAATTGAGTTTCAGGAAAATAAGTTATCATTTGTTTACGGATAGGAAGTTTCTTCGTTTCCTTATGCTTTATATAGGCCTTTGTGTCGTACCTAAATATTTTAATCCATTTCATTGCTTTTGAACCTTTGTGGGAAGATAAGTAAATAATTTGGTTTGAAATAGTAGATGAAGTATTTCTGAAGTACTGTATAAAAAAGTATTGATAGTTAAATATTAATTTTACTAACCCAAAGATATTTTAAATTGTGATTTGGAAATTAAAAACAATTGCATTTTAATAATAAAAAATTCTTTGAAATACTTTAGATTTAATGGCCAATAATATGTCCTTTCTGAGATATAAACAAGACATTAAATGGAATTTTGAGATAAAACTTTATTTGAATTTTAGAAATCATTCAGGCTACCGATATGATTTAAATTTTGACTGCTGCGAGAAATTTTAAAAATACTTCTCTTCTTTATATCATTACACATTCGAACCCCAAATGTTGGGTAAAATATACCCAAATATGATTCTTACCTATAAAATTAATTGAAACAAATAATAATCAATGGTCAGATTATTAGTTAAATTTATGAAATTATTTTCTCATTGAGAAGTTGTTAGAATTTTAGAGTCATTAAATATAATGATTAATTTTTTAATATTTTTCAAATAAGCTTCAAGTAGGCAAAATTCAATTAGGCAATATAAATATTTGATATAACATTTCTTGTTTTGTTTTTCTGCTATATTGATGCTATTGGATTTATTTATCCTAAATAGCTTTAAAGTTTCTAACAAATGTTTCTAAATAAATAAAGAAAAGGGTTTGTATTTCTAACTAAAACAGATGAGTTTTGGTAATAGAAATGTGGAATTATTAATGGATTATTAAAAACATTGTATCTTCATTTTGGGCACGCATGAAATGTATTACAGATAAATATTTTTATAATATATTTTCTCCCATGAAAGTAACCCGTTTTAAGCACGAAGAGAAATTCTTTTTTGCTAAAGAAAGATAATGTCAGAAAAGAAATGGAATTTTCTTTAACGATTATAGTCCAGAAGTGCAGAAACGTCAAAATTATATCGGTAAGTGATGAATGACTTGCCGGCTTTCGATGACAGTGATTCCTGTAAATGTATGAGGAGAAAAAAAAATAGAATTTTCGTGGAATAATATTTTTGAAGGAAAAATAGCATCAATGTCAAAGATCTAGGTTAATTTTTAAATCTGAGGACCATTTAGAAAAAAAAAAGATAATTAATCCCGGCTGGATTATTCTCTTCTCAATATGTACATATATTTACAGAAAATGAAGGATTTATGTTTAACTTATTTATAGTACGAGCAGAATCAAATCACGTATACATTTTCTGCCTCTTCGAATTAGCTAGTTGGATCAAAAATTTGATACAGATTTGAATTATTGTATCATGATTATGTACCAAGTTTTACTTACCTTGCTTGCTGCGCTTTTGTGCTATCGTGCTACGATAAAAAATATCAAGCAAACAAACATAGAAATAAACAAACAATGTAGCCTTTAATGAATTTGATTATAAATTTACTCTGCCATTTCTAAGATGATTTGAGTTCTGGTGCATACATAATACTGGAATACCCCAAGTTTCTCTTTTAAAGATAAGAACATTTTTTACTCCCTTCCTTATAAACTCCTTATGGCAGTCCACGTTCTCAAGGGGTTGACGTAAAAGAGACTCAGCATAACTATTACTAACTAACATAACTAACTTCTCGAAAATCCTTTGAGGGTTCTCAGAAAACCTATGTGTCCACCAAATCCATCTAGATGATTGTCTCTAACGAACAAAGACCGCGCCTCGAGTATCAAGCACCAAACATCTCGGGCATTTGCCGTAGTTTCGTTGAACAATTACACTCATGTCCATAAATTAAGGATAATGCAAGTTCAGGCAAAGAAAGAGTCAGAAGCAAAACAAAGGGGATTTATTTGTAAAGCCTATTTATTAAACAAAAGGAAAAGAGCAAAAAAAGGTGCTATATGTTTGATATCATTAATAAAAATTGCGATTTTTTGCTTCCTGAAGCGAATTACAAAAAAAAAAAAAAAAAAACTATTTACAAAAATTAGTATTACATGGTTGGTATGATGGTTAATATATAATATGTCTCCCAGACGATGTAATACAAACCGTACAAACGCATGGGCATGCTGAGTATCAAATTATCGATCTGTTCTTGGGGAATATTACACCACTCATCAAGCAATGTTCTCCAAAGTTCCGGTAGACATGTAGGAGGTGGTTGACGGAATGCAACTCGTCGACCAAGCATGTCCCACACAGGCACTACTGGATTCATGTCCGGTGAGAATGTTGGCCAGTCCATACGGGTGATATCCTCTGATCGAAAGCATTCGTTTACGATGTTTGCACGGTGAGGACGGGAGTTATCATCCATAAACACGAATTCTGAGCCCATGGCGCCCCGAAACAAACGTGCATGTTGTTTCAGAACGACGTCCCGATAGATTTGGCTTGTCATGGTTCCAATCTGAGCATGCAGATGAGTTCTGGAACCCAGAATAATTCCTCCCCAAACCAGTAATCTTGCACCACCATAACGGTGTCATTCAATGATGTTCTCTTGGTGGTAACGGGTACATGGCGCTCTCCATATGAAAGTCCGGCGAAAATCAAACTGCAAGCTAAACTTGGACTAGTCAGAAAACATCACACAACCCACTGTTGCGGTGTCCACAATGCATGCTCTCTACTCCAGGCTAACCGCAGGCGACAGTGAATTGCAGTAAGTGGAACACATCTGGAAGGCCTACGAGCATATAGACCAATCTGCCCTAAGCGTCTGTACACGGTCTGCCGTGAAACTGTCGTACCAGTGGCTGAAGAGAATTGACGAGACAATTATGATGCTGTGCTCCGTCTGTTTCTTTTGGGTGTAACTGCCAAATACCGGTCATCATTCGACGCTGTAACTCGGGGGCGACCTGTGCTGTAACGTCTACTCACATTAACATCATCTTGGAATCGTTGCCAAAGCCTGGATGGAGATGACACTCTGGGCGATTCTAAGTTCCTTGGACATTTCCAGCTGGGTACGCCCACATTCCAGATGGACGATAATTCTACCACGTAAAAAATCATCCAAATGTGTCCTTTGTGTTATAACTATGCGGTTATTGTACTGAAAGGCTTATAAAGCGCTTGCGAACAATTTTACTTTTTTGCCTGTATTCCTTATACATCACTCTCTTACACTCTCGTCATTGTGGCGCACTATAGGTGTCATCTGGTGACTTCACGCAATTTGCATGTGATTTTTGAAGGTGCGTGTAATTATTTTACAGATGATATATGTATTTTAGAGTTCAATTTCCGCGTGACTCTGAATTATCTTTAATTTATGGACATGAGTGTATTTGGGGTCTTTCAATAACGATAGAGTTAAATGCAGTCCTAAAATTTTAGTGTAGTAAATATATAAAATTTTACAATTTCAGTTTGTAGTGCTTTTAAATAAAAACACACGAATAGACTGATTGATTAACAATCAACTGCTTAACACATTTTATGCAAGCTAACATTTAAAAAATAGAATTCGATATATTTTGAGTTATCGTTTCATATATATGCATTAAAAAAGGGAAACAATCTATGATATAATATCTTCGTTTTCATGTTTTTAATTTTATTATTTTAATTCCATTACCATTATTTATTTCCAAATATTATTACAGAATTATTAAAGTATACTTATCAATAAGTGCAAATCATGAAAGGCCTCTTTTTGCCTATTTCACTTATTATTACGATAGCATAAAGAATGCAAATGATCAGATAATCTAACTACACGATGATTTAATCCATGTTGTGACATTACATCCTTTTTTCATGCGAGATGATCCATGAATTCTAAAATGAAGTTGGCTTCTATTAGTTGATTTCATTACTGCTTAAAACGATTTTGCTTATTTAAGGATACATTTTTCGGAACAAAATGTCCTTGCTATGAGCGTATCAGATTCTACTTCATTTCTTTTCCTAATCTTGAGTTTCATGTTTTCTCATTTTTGTTGACATAAATGACAAAAACAGATTTATAACCAGAGAACTAAAATGATTGAGCGGAAGAAATCATATTTTTGATTCAAAGATTTTTTCGTTATTATAGTCATATTTGTATCCAAAATATTTTTTGGCTTTCTTTTTTCTTTTTTTTTTTTTTTTAAAAAAGCTTTCTTTTTATTTAAAAATTTAGCTTTGATATTTTTCTCATTTATTGATTCAAATAAAAGTCTTCAAGTTCGAAAATTTACCAAAAGATTATTTATTTCCATTTGGAAAAATATTGAAGCATTACATATATATCAAAGAATTTGCATCATTTTATATATCTACATCATTAAACAAAATAAAAGAACTGAAATACGACAAATACAGAATACATTATCTTTTGTATTTTTTTTACTACTGCTGCAATTGCCACTACTAAAAGAAGAGATATTTAGATTTAGAAAACGATATTTAGGTAATATTTTTATTTTAGAAACGGAAGTCATATTTTCATTCTAAGATATTATAGATTGCAAACGATTTAAACTATTTTGAACAGCAATTTTATATGCTTATAGTACTAAAACTGCTATTTAAAAATAATATTGTAATGAAAAATTGTTCTTATTCTTATATTCTTTATTTCTGTAAAGGAAAAAGAAACAATTTTAAAAATTTTCCTGCATTTCTTGAATAATAATTATGTACTATTCAGTTAAATCATATAAATAATTATTTTACAGCTTCAATATATTTATGCAGTATTTTTATAATATTATATATATAGACATTTTTATTTTTGAAAATGAAAGTATAATATTCATTCCAAAATATCAATGACTTCAATTATTTGAAGCAGCATTTTTTACATTTTAATAAAATGAGCATTTTTAAAGATAGTCTTTACAAAGTTAAATCTCACTGTATTTCTGTAACGGAAAAATATTTCGTAAAACCGCTTTCGAGTTTGAAGTATTTTGTTAATAATTAAGTTAAGTCAAAGATGTAATTATTACTAACTAAATATATAATTAGAAATATTTACATATTTATCTAGATCTCATGATTAAATAATAAGTTCTCTTTTTCGTCAGTGGTAATAAAGTCAAAGCTTTAAACATTTATTGTTTTTTTTATGTTATTTGCTATTTTCTGTTTACCTCGTTTTAATTATATAAACCAAAACATCTTTCTTGCTGAAAAATTCTTTTATTTAAATTTGTACGAACACTTGGTAAAAAAAAAGCGGTTTTGAATTTTATTTGCAAAAGATTGCATCACAGTTAATTAGAAACTAATCACAGCGTACATGCAAGAAATATTTACTGAGATATTTTATTAAATAAAATATGGTATCCTTTTTCTAAGAATTCTGCGTTATTTATACATATAAGAATAGAAAATTTATAATAAAAATAGAGGAAAATTAAATAAAAAACATGCTTCTTTAGTTTTGAATGAAAATGAATACATAAAACAATTAATTAGATAATTAAACACAATATACTATTCCGAAATGCATAAATTACATAAAGGAACTATTATTTAAAAAAAATATCGCAATATAATCACAAGTTAAATATTTTTGCTAGATTTTGCTTAAATTTTCAGCAGATAATATATTTTTTCAATTGTCGTTCTATTCACAAAAATAGCAGCAGAAAAAAAATAAAATCGTATTTCACAAAGACATTCTTTTTGAATTTTTATACACTTCACAGAACTTCTGAAGGTCCCCACATTCAGTGATAAATGTATCCAGTGATTGAAGAATCTAGGGCTTATTCTCTGATGTTCGTAACAATCACATTTGGCTACCGGCCATATGGCACTGTACTCGATCGCATAAACTATTCTAAAAGCTACTCCATTTTCTGTTAGCCCAAGGGCAAGAATAATTAATGGTTATGGTCCAGATATGTCTAACTCTTTTCCCATCAACTTTATTTCCATGTGTAACAGCCTGAAGGGCTTTCCGTGAATCTTATTGATAGGTCATAAGGTGGAGGCACAATTTTATTTTATATGTGCTGCTGCTACCTTATTCCTTAATTTTTATGGTGTTCCTAACCTCACCAGGATCAATTTACAAGTTGTTACTCATTCACTATGCGTTATTATTCTTGTTCCTTGAATTGACTGATAAATCAGTGACCATCATTAAACTCACTGTTAGTCATGGGAGATAAGGATTAATCGCATGGTGTTCTGAAAAATGAAATTTTATGTGCTGCTACCTTATTCCTTAATTTTTATGGTGTTCCTAACATCACCAGGATCAATTCACAAGTTTTTACTCATTCACTATGCGTTATTATTCTTGTTCCTTGAATTGACTGATAAATCAGTGACCATCATTAAACTCACTGTTAGTCATGGGAGATAGGGATTAATCGCATGGTGTTCTGAAAAATGAAATTTTATGTGCTGCTACCTTATTCCTTAATTTTTATGGTGTTCCTAACCTCACCAGGATCAATTCACAAGTCTTTACTCATTCACTATGCGTTATTATTCTTGTTCCTTGAATTGACTGATAAATCAGTGACCATCATTAAACTCACTGTTAGTCATGGGAGATAGGGATTAATCGCATGGTGTTCTGAAAAATGAAATTTTATGTGCTGCTACCTTATTCCTTAATTTTTATGGTGTTCCTAACATCACCAGGATCAATTTACAAGTTGTTACTCATTCACTATGCGTTATTATTCTTGTTCCTTGAATTGACTGATAAATCAGTGACCATCATTAAACTCACTGTTAGTCATGGGAGATAGGGATTAATCGCATGGTGATCTGAAAAATGAAATTTTATGTGCTGCTACCTTATTCCTTAATTTTTATGGTGTTCCTAACCTCACCAGGACCAATTCACAAGTTTTTACTCATTCACTATGCGTTATCATTCTTGTTCCTTGAATTGCCTGATAAATCAGTGACCATCATTAAACTCACTATTAGTCATGGGAGATAGGCATTAATCGTATGGTGATCTGAAAAATAAAATGGAGAGCTACTTCATAATACGAATTCTTGCACCTTGGAATACATGTAATATTAATATTA
The DNA here is from genome assembly GCF_947563725.1 of Argiope bruennichi. NCBI lineage: Eukaryota > Metazoa > Arthropoda > Arachnida > Araneae > Araneidae > Argiope > Argiope bruennichi. The sequence continues at coordinate 61,042,899 of NC_079156.1, read as the reverse complement.
TAAGAACGGAAACTCTGAAATAATTTTATATTTATACAGCAACGAAAGAGATTACATGGGGCCGATTTCATTATGATGAGTCACATGCGAATATAACATGGTATACTATTTAACATACAATCACAATCTATGCTGTGGTGACACGTCCAATGATTTCGGAATTAAATTTGCATGATTTAGTGATGAATTAACTGTATTATAATATCGCATCAGTATTTAACGAACCATTTGATTGATTTCCCATATTACGAATGCTTTATAATCACATGCTGTAACTATATAATTTACTAAAAAGTTTGTTCTTATGAATTTAAGAATATAGAGCTATCTAATATCTGACGCTCAAACTATTAAGGAAGATAGAAAATACCCCTCCCCCACCCCTAAAAACATGTAAGTATGATTGGAAACGCCTACCGGTTGAATTCAAGTGCATTACTAGCTTAAAACCTTTTAAAATGCTTTTTTCAAGAAAGATGATAGCCATGCATCTTATATATTGACGGCGAATGAATATCTGGGGCATGATTGCACACATAACGGTATGCAAAAAAAGATTTGTATCAAAATTCTAAATATTAGTAAATTTGCTTCCACCGTCTTATGTGAGTAAGATATATTACGCAGAAAGTACAGACACAACATACCGTATTGTACATAATATAACTATTTCAAATATATGCCGCAACTGGTAATAAAAGTTTTCTGCAATTTTGAGATCTTCTTGTGTTTTAAATCTCATCTAAAAGTTTATTGCCTGAATTTTGATCGGCCTGTATATATGAACATTTTCTGTATCGAACAGTCATTCAATTTTTTTTCTTCTCTATAAAAATTGCTTATTGGATAAAACTAAAATTTCCAATTAATGTGGCTTACAACGCTTCAAATTTTCTGCAGAGAAAATTAAAGTAATGAGAGAGACCTTTAGAGATGAATTTAGAAATTTTAAATTTGTATTTACAAAATGGCTAAGACACACAAAGAAATGCCCCATCCCCGTTTGAGCTTTCATACCATAATCTTAATGGATTCAAAATGAACCAGAAAACTATGGATTATTTTAAGGGAATCGGATCTCTAACTGAAGGTCCAATTTTTGATGAACCAATACTTTGCCGTCAGTCTACCGCTGCGAAATCCTATCGATACTGTTTCGTTCAGTGGTGGCAGTGTGATAGACTGTACACAATAAGTCCACCGCTGTCTCTTGTACCTTCCAAAAGTCAGAAGAAGAGAATAGTGGGTCATGTATTATTTGAATAAAACAGACCCTAAAGTCATTAAAAATTTGAAAATTGGTCATAAACATATTAAAACGATTTATATTTTGTAATTTATGATATCATATACATATTTTATATTGTATTTAGTATTTCGTTCTGTTGTTATATAGATACTCATTATTGATTAACTAATGATGGATCATATGCAGAAGTGCAGAGAATTTTTTTTGAATTCACCTCAAGCTCTTTGATGATTAATTTAAACTATTTAATTGATGAAAATAGTGAAGTGGTTGAATTATTGCAATAGACGCAGTTGCTTGGACTTAATACTCTTAGAATTCTTATTTGATGTTTTCAAGTTAAAAAGGATTATCACAATTTTTAGTATTCTATTACAAAATTAATAAGAGTTTTATTATTAGTTTCCTTTTCTGAGGCGCTTCTTTCAATGTAAACTGGGATGTTGGTTTAATTTAGATAGATCATTGTCGAATTTGGTAATAAGACAAGATCTGCTTTGGAGCAAACCTCGTAATTTTGAATTGTAATCAAAAATAAATTTACTGACGTCAAAATTACCCACCATAACACCAGGGAATTCTTGATGTTAGGTTTAACACCCACTACACGTACACACACATTGTAAATTTTTGTTGGAATCAAATAATGTAGATTAAGCTAGACCCGAAGTTAAGACATTATTTCCAGGACAAAGTGGTCTTGACAAAGGCGAAATTAATAAAAACAGGAAAACCAAATGACTAAAACTGCTCTGTTCGAAAAGCTCTTGAAATTTTGTTCGAAAGAATAAATACAGATTTATCCTGTATTCGTCGAAGTAACCACTTTGTGCAGCCGAATGGTAAAAATTACTATCCTGGAAAAACCCTGGAATTTATTCTATTTGGAGAAAAATTAATATAGACAGAGTCTATTTATTTGATGTTCTTTTCACAATAACTACCCTATGAAACTATGCATATTGCACAAAGAAGAATGCTTAGAAGAATGCTAGCAAGCTTTCTTTAGTGATATCACCCAGTGTTTCCATTATCATTCGCTTCACTTTGGTAAGTGAGAATCATTGTTTCTAAAGAAAATTCTTCATTCGAGTAAAAAAGACACTTAATCTGAGATCAGAGGAATAAATTGATTGAAAGCTGATCTCTAATGATGTTAGTCTAATTTGACTCTAGCAAGCTTTCTTTCGCTATATCCTCCTAGTGTCTCCATCATCACTCGCTGCATTTTGGCATATAAGAATTGTTACTTCTGAAGAAAATTCTTCATTCGAGTAAAAAATACACTTAATGCGAGATCAGAGGAATAAATTGATTGAACAGTTGATCTCTAATGATGTTGATCTAATTTTATTCCAAGCTTTTTTAGCGATATCCCCCTAGTGTCTCCATTATCACTCGCTGCACTTTGTTACATACGTATTGTAGTTTCTAATGGAAATTCTCCATTCGAGTAAACTTCTGAATGCGAAATTAGAGGAATAAATTCATTGAATAGTTGATATTTAATGATGTTGATATAATTTAACTTCAGAAGGAACCTGTAAGCAGGCGCATTACCATAATGAATTGCCACATACCTATGGCTTTCTTCTTGGGACAGGAAGTTAAATGCGTGTGATCAAATGATATATGCTACACGCATGCGCTGAATCTACTTGAAATGGATGGAACTTTTTCTGTCAAATCAGCTACGTAATATTCTTTCCTCATTCTGCGGATAACGGCATAATTCTTTTATACTTGGAAATTTTTTAAAGTTTCCGGAAATTTTTAAAACCAGTAGTAAATTGAACTAATCTTTTCTGAAGAAAATTTCTGCAAAATTTCTTGAAAAAAAAAAGAAAAAGAAAAAGAGAGAAATATTTTCTAAAAAAGAAGATAAAGAAATAAACTATCTACAAGGCAATATATCTTATTTATTCCCATTCTTTACGGTAGGAAAGAAAGATGGAAGCAACAGCTACCGATTTTCTCTTTTCCGTAACCAAATAAAAAGCCTATAAACTTCCGGAATGGTTTCCTGAACACAACATAGTCCTATTACTTCCCTCTTCTTTCACTGCCTACGACTGCTGAGGCTATGAAATTTTAGTGGAAGTAAAAACTGCGCTTGAAAAAAAAACTTTTGTCCATTTTAGTTGCTGTGGTGGCAACAGAATGGGAAAAAATTTCCCAAAGAAAACACGTAATGATGTATCACTGTATTGGAGACAGTTCCTTGTTGCTTTGGACTTTTTGAAAAGACCCATAAAAGTTTTAAACTGCTTCAATTTTTCATCAACTTTTATTTTTATAGTTGTTTCCTATGACCCTATGGGGTATTTTGGGGGATTTTAATGGCAGCTATTATTTACAGAAAGTAAGCACGTAATGCATTCGAAATACAAATGTGTGTTACATATTTGGGTATTATATCAATTTATTTAATGGCAATAACGGATTCAGGTTTATTTACATTACAGTCGCCTCGTAAACATCATCAATTGCCGTATCAAAAATAATGCCAATTGTTTTTCTCTCTGATGTGACGTCACGCCATTTTTTTATTCTCTAAGACGCACATTCAAAATAAGTACTATCCCGTCCTATTTGAATCCTGTCACGGCATATTTTGGACCTATTGTGAAATTAAGTGTGGTTATTTAATAAGAAAATTTTCCTAAAAAAAATTCTAAATATTCAGGGAAGTTTGAAAGTCTTAAGAAAGCCTAATGAACAGATAAAAAAAAAGTAATTAATTTTCGGAATTAAATATATTTTTCTTTGAGAAAAAGAAAAAAAATACTCAAAAATGCTAAGGAATTTGATAAATATTAAAAGGAATTTAGTTGTTCAAAAATATATACACAAGGAATTCTTTAAGAATTACATCAGTATTGCAAAATTCATTAAAGAATAACATTATTCTTTTACAGAATTCTTTAAAGATTAATATCTTTATTCATGAATTTGTTATGGAATTACCTTAGCAATTGATGAAATTCTTTCAATTATTACATTAATATTCTAAAATTTTTTTTAAGGAATTACATATTTTAAAGCGCTCCTTTAGACATTACACGAATGTTTTATAGAATTATTTTAGGAAATGCATCTTTAATGAATTCGTATTGCAATCATATTAGCAATTGATGAAATTCTTCCAGTTATTACATCAGTATTCTATAATTTTTTTTTAAGGAATTACATATTTTAAAGAGTTCATTTAAAAATTGCACGAAAGTTTTATAGAATTATTTCAGGAAATGCATCATTTATGAATTCGTAATGCAATCATATTAGCAATTGATGAAATTCTTCCAGTTATTATATCAGTATTCTAAAAATTTTTTTAAGGAATTACATATTTTAAAGAGCTCATTTAGAAATTACACGAATGTTTAATAGAATTATTTTAGGAAATGCATCTTTAATGAATTCGTAATGCAATCATATTAGCAATTGATGAAATTCTTCCAGTTATTACATCAGTATTCTATAATTTTTTTTAAAGAATTACATATTTTAAAGATCTTATTTAGAAATTACACGAATGTTTTATCGAATTATTTTAGGAAATGCATCTTTAATGAATTCGTAATGCAATCATATTAGCAATTGATGAAATTCTTACAGTTATTACATCAGTATTCTATAAAATTTTTTAAATGAATTACATTAGTATTTTGAAGAATTCATCAAGGAATTACATAAATGTTTTATGGAATTATTTTAGAAATCACATCTTTAATGAATTCGTTGTGGAACTATATTAGCAGCTGATGAAATTCTTTCAGTTATTACATCAGCATTCTAATGACCTTTTGACCTTTTGTAGGTGGAGTGAACAATTTTCATCCATAATGGAACACTTAGTAGACCTTACTCTACATACGCCAAAGTGAAGATAACTCAGTTGCGATCAAATTCAAATGTACAATAATCTAGTGAAATGAAAAAAAAAAAAAATGATGGAATCCAAATTCTCTCAGTCATGAATTATGTGGATTTCCATTTACCTCAAAAACTCAATCGTACGACATTATCTGTTAATGAAGATCTTAATCATATTCAAACCAGTGTGAAAGCTTGAGCAATGTTTTTTTTTCCTATTTCGCTTGACATTTCAGAACCAGGCATAATAATCATACGATTTCCGTTAGAAGATTGACAACTTCAGATTAATTTTATATTGTATTAAAAACTATAGTATAGTTTTCAATACTATATATCCTACATCTCTACATTCTATCTATTGTCTACTATACATCCTATATCTACCTAAGACCCTGATGGCCTGGTATTAAGGCCTCAGAACCGTAGGGTTTCATGTTCGAAGCCCGTTTCCACCGAAGAACCATCCTGTAAGCGGTTCTGGTGCCCGTTAAATCCGTCGGGGCCAGACGTCCTCCCGCTGGTGCAGTGTGGAAGTTTGGAGAGGGAGTACAGCTCAGGTGTTGTTCTCGTCCTCTGACCGCGGTTCAAAATGACGAGGTCCGTCAGAAAACAGCCCTAGTGTTTCTTTTAAAACGGGACGTTAATATAATTAAACTAAACTAAAAACCTATATCTATTTAATCCTTAATATATAATCCATATCCATCCATCTTCTTGTATGTATCCTATATCTTTGGATCTATTGATCCTATATCTATCTAACCTCTATTATATATCCTATATATATCTATTCCCTACTATATATTCCATATCTACCTATCCTCTACTATATATCCTATATCGATAGTATACTATATATTCCATATCTATGCAATATTGCTTATCTTTCATAAAAAAATATACAATAAATGTATATTTTTAATGAATGATAAAACTTTGTCATTCCTCGGAAATTTTCTAAGTTAATATTCTAACAAACTTTGAGAATTTTGATCAGGGCTTGTCGATAATATGATTTAATTTTATTTCCAGAATTTTAATAGAGATGTATTCTTATTTTAGTATTCTTAAAGCTAATTTTTTAAAAAAATTCTTTCATTCTGAGTCTTATTTAACTTTTTTTCTTTCCTTTGTTTATATACGTTTTTGTTGCAAATAATCAGTCTCAAATGATTGTACAAAATCAGATTCAAGACATTTTAATATTTCTATCTACTCCCGTAGTTTTCTGCTCCATAAATAGATAATAAATATTAATTGTCTCTTAAGTCCAAGATCCTACTCTCTCAAGAAAAGAGTTAAAAGTCTGAAGGCGATTTTTCTTTTTCTTCTTCCAAGACAAGGACATCTAATTTGTTGGTGAAAGAGTTTAAACATGGCGAGCCTTTTAAGAGGAAAAGAAAACATTTCATTCTGAGGATGATTAAGATTCTTCTTGCAAGTAGAAAAATTGGTTTTGTAAACAATGCCTTACTTGAAGATAAGCAATTTAAAAATTTCAGCCTTCAGTGCAAGCGGCAGAAACACGAATATATTTTCGTAAATTCAGTTAACAGGAGCAGTAGAACACTTGTTTTTCGTCCTATTCATCTGTGAGTTTCGCACGATTAGTTGACATGAAAAGAGCGAGGTGAAAAAAAGGGTTTTTAAAATTTTTCTAAACATTGCAAACTTTTGAAATACTGTGCTTTTTTTTTCTCTTTCTGTCTTTCAAAATATTTAAAATTCTTTAAGATAAACAAATAGTTCGTTAATGATGGTAATGAGACGTGAGACTTTGCATTGTTAAAATTAGGAATATCACATCTTAGTGTCTTTATTATTTGAAGTAAACGCGGCATTTCAAAAAGTACATAACAGGTAAGTTCATATATTTATTTCGTATAAATATTTTAAGCTTCGCTCATTTCTTTGTTTATTTTCTATAAATAAATTACATTTAATTTATTTTTTCATTTTTTTCCTTGTTTATTTTCTATAAATAAATTACATTTAATTAATTTTTTCCATTTATTTACTTGTTTATTTTCTATAAACGAATTACATTTAATTAATTTTTTCCATTTATTTCCTTGCTTATTTTCTATAAATAAATTACATTTAATTAATTTTTTCCATTTATTTACTTGTTTATTTTCTATAAACGAATTACATTTAATTAATTTTTTCCATTTATTTCCTTGCTTATTTTCTATAAATAAATTACATTTAATTAATCTTTTCCATTTATTTCCTTGTTTATTTTCTATAAAAAAATTACATTTAATTAATTTTTTCCATTTATTTCCTTGTTTATTTTCTATAAATAAATTACATTTAATTAATTTTTTCTATTTATTTCCTTATTTATTTTCTATAAACAAATTGCATTTAATTAATTTTTTCCATTTATTTCCTTTAAACACTTTACATTTCATTCTCATTGAGCACTCTGTATTAAATTTTTACGAACATTTTGATTTTCTTTTACATATTTTTACGACCATTTTACATTTTATTCTTATGCATTTTTTACATTTGCTTCAATTTTTATAAACATTTTAAATTTCATTTATTTTTTTATTTATTTCTTTTAATTACTTTACATTTCATTTCTACTGCACACTTTATATTTCTTTTTTTACGAACACCTTTAATTTTCTTATAATTTTCCTATGAACATTTTACATTTCATTCCTTTTTATTTATTTCCTTTAAACCCTTTACATTTCATTTTCATTGAACACTTTATATTTAATTTCTTATGGACAGTTTGCCTTTTTTATATATATTTTTATGACCATTTTACATTTCTTTCCTACGCACTCTTTACTCTTAATTCAATTTCTTATTCAATTTTCATAAACATTTTACATTTCATTCTTATCTACTCTTTACTTTTATATCGATTTTTTTATTCAGTTTTTATAAACATTTTATATTTTCGTTATTTCTTTATTTATTACAGACATTTTATTTTTCACTGATTTGTTATTTATTTCCTATGAATCCATTACAATTAAATTTTCATTTTATAGGAACTCATTTCAGTTTCTATGAATGCTTTAAATTTAATTTCCTATAAAAATATATTACATTTAACTGATTTCAATTCATATGAACACATTCATTTCATTGTTTTTCAATATATATATATTATACAGGTAGATTCAAAATTCAGCGTTCTAATTGTTAGAAAAGGAGGAAGCATAAAACCAAACTGTAATGACAGAGGAAACGACCTGCAACGCTATTCAGTCGATCTAGATGACACTCGAAAATTCAGAAGCTTAGTGATCCTTTAAAGCAGTATGCATGGATTCTCGAACACGAAATAATTGTTTGTGGACAATTGTAAAGACAACAGATATTCTTGCTTTTCTCCATTTCAGTATTTATTAATTCCTGAATTTCAAAATTAAATAACAATCAATGAAGTGCAGCTACTATGGTGGTCAATAAGCTTTTATGGATCACCCGGTTAATGGTTCCAATATTTTAAGACATAATTTTGTTTTATTTTCTTATATCTTACGGCATGTTTGATGCTGTGTTTATTTCGTTGAAATTAATTGCTTATTTTTAGGAATTTTAAGTTTGATAGAAAGAAATAAAATGTTTTAAATGGAAACAATTAATCTCCTGTTGATATACACGCATAGAATCATGCTATTTCCTTTCGGAATCTTTAACACATCTTTTCAGATATAACTTAGATTTTTTACACATCATTTCAAATGAAAAGCATCTAGTTTGAAATTAGACGGCCTGTGCAGTTAATTATCTTTGCCAAATTACTGTGCATCAAGATTATATTTAAAGTCAAATAACACATATCAAATACATCTCATCAACGTATTTTCGGTGTCTACAGCACATCTTATGTTAATTAAAATATCAGAAATAACATTTAGAAATTAATATTAAGACTTTAGAAAAATTTAGTTGCTAAGTGACATTGCTATTGAACCATAAAAACACGTGAATTATCATTACCACAATCAGATCTTGATATAAAAGATCTTGTAATATTAGATCTCCAAATTTAAAACCTCAATTATTTTGAAATGACGGCGATATATTTGTATCACTTTTAAAAATTAAGAAGGTTAACCTTAATTTCGTAAACTGAAGCGCGTTTTATTTAATTTTTCAGTAATGAACTGCTTTGATCCAGGTAATTCGAGATTTTTAATTATCCATTTTTATTCTCATGTTTACGAAGTAAACAGAGTGAAAAAATTCGAATCAGAGATTGACGAGTCCCTACGTTTCAAACCTTCCAAAATGCGAAAAATACATTTTCGGAATTATATCTGTCTGTCTGTAAACAAAATAATTTTAAAAAAACTTTGAAGGAGAAGACTGAAATTTGGTACAATGATCTTTGCCCCCAAATTTGTAGATTTCTGTCAAATTTTGAACGAAATCCAATTTGAGAAAATCTGTCTGGCTGTCCGAATGAAAATTTTCATTATAAATGAAGAGAGCTAGATAAATAAAATTTAGTACGGATTTAATATCTAAAGTGTAGATATGTGTCGAATTTGGAGTCGAAACCCTTAAGCGCTTGACCCGTTTGTTAGCTTATACTTTTAAAATCTTGTAACCGCAACAACAACAAAAAACGTGCAGTGACTGAAATGTATGAAATTTGGTATGCGATTTTGTGACTGTAGTTGTAGTTCTAAGTAATTTTTTAAAAATTTTATTCGGTAGGGAAAAAGTGTCCAAGATATTCGACTGCTTATGTATTAATCGCATCCTAGCGATTAATCGCTAAGAAATCGCTGAAGATCACACACTGATAGACCCTTTCGTAACTTTTGTTCCTGAATGGTTTGCGATTATTAATGAACTCGAACATTTATTAGGAATTATATGAGAAAGTTTTGTGGAAACCACTCCGGCTTGCTTAACTATGCATCCCCGGGCGGGGGGGGGCACCTCGAAATGAGGATGAGATGCTTCCGGCATGGTGGTTGGATATCGCCACCCTGGAGGGTACACAAATAGCTGGGGGATCTGACTCCTCCCATCGATGACGGGACGTACTTCCTTCGGGAAGGGTTGTACCGTGGCCGGCGACGGCCCTTAGGACTCAACCACAGTTCCCGCCAGTGTTGCTGTTGCGACGGTCCGATCATTCAGCCTTACGGTTTTGCTCCAACCCAACCTAAAACCAACCATTCTTGCTCTAACCCAGCCAAGTCAGCTCCTCACCAGTCTAACCGAATTCAGCTCGCCTACTTCAATGCAACCCACTGCAGCCTAAAAATCTTTAACCCAGCCAACATCAGCTCCACATCATCAGCCCAATCACCATTACCTCCACATCATTAGCTTAGCCATCTGCAACTCTCACTCTCCATGTCCACCCAACTGTTTAAATAATCGTTAAGATTATAGTCGCAGGGGCATGGAGAGGTGTTAAGGTGTTAAGCCTTACGGTTTAAATCCGTGTGCCTTCGTGGCGGGTCGGAGAGTCAGTTGGTTGACTTATCTATGCACATGAAGAAAAGCTAAATTATACTTGTTATTATTGCAGATATTATTTATTCTTTAAATCTTTGGCACATTTATGGGTTTAAAGTCTATATTTCTTTCGTGAATTAAAAATAAACCTAACTAGTTAAGCTGTTATTCAACAAAAGAATAGTTGTTTGTTTCTTATGGCACTTACAAGCCCGCTGTTACGAAGACAGCGATTTAAGCCTCAGGGGGAACGTCTCTTATTTTTTATAGCAGCGCCAACTAGGGCCAAGAGTACGACTTTGCCACTCACGCATCATTCATTCGCTTGCACAACCCCTTTTTACAGGAGGGCACATTCACGCATCTCACAGATAGAACAACAGAAGAACAACCATGCCCAAACCGGGACTCGAACCCGGGACGCCCAGATCACGGGGAAGACGCGCTACCCCTATGCCAGGACGCCGGCAAAGAATATTTAACAGCTTAATAACTACTGTCTTTTATAGAAAAATAAATAAATATTATCTTCCGTTTCACTTTCTTCGGTTGAATACGAAAATGATGGGTTCATGGGAAATATTCATAGAAAAGAAATCGAAGGGGAAGAAAAAATAATGACAAGGGATGGACAGAAGAATGATGCTTGTTATGGGAGAGGAAAAAGCTCGGGACATAAAAATAAATATTCTTCGATAAATATTTAACAGGCTAAATGTTACATGCATTGATACAAAAGACAGAGGATAACACATAAAAAATAATACTAAGCATTATTTTTCTTTTGTTTTGGAGGATCAGAAAAAAACGATGAATATTTATCGCTTTAACATGATAGAAGAGATAAATGCATGATGATGGCTGATAATTTAGCTTTGAAACTCCTGCCACGTCAGTAACGCAAGATTTGATGTACATTTCTGACTAAAGTGTCAGTATAACTTATTAATTATAACAAAAATATTTTTTTTTAGTTTATGAATTTTCATTTTCTTGTATACGAAGTATATAATATTAAAATATTGTATTTTTCAAAAAAATTCAGCATTGAGCCCCAAAAAATACAATTTTGAAATAATATATGCTTGTAAAAATGATAATACAAAAATGCATTGATTTAGAAGGATGAAATACGTAACAAAAAATGGTAATAACATAACAGAAAATGGCAATAACTGCAATGAAAAATATCTGAAGTACTATAAAATAAATGAGCCTAATAATGTATAGTACGTTTAGTTTAGTTATATTAACGTCCCGTTGTAAAGCAACACTAAGGCTATTTTTGGACGGACCTCGTCATTTTGAACCGCGGTCAGATGACGAGGACGACACCTGAGCTGGCACCTCCCTCTCCACACCACACTACACCAGCGGGAGGACGTTTGGCATGACGGATTTAACGTGCGACAGACCCCCTTACACGACGGTTCTTCGGTGGAATCGGGTCTCGAACCTGAAACCCTACGTCTTACAATCCGAGACCTTACCACCAGGCCACCGCGCCCAATGTTTAGTAATAGTGAAAAAATAAAGCAGTTATAAAAATTAGGCACTTGGGAAGTCTTAAGGACACATTATAAATGAAATGTGAGGAGTATCAAAATATTGCAAGGAAAACTTGATGGTGTTAATCAAGTTGGAATAATTCTCCCTGACCAATTAGACGTTTAATCATATTTATGATTCTTTTATTGATGAAGAATTGTTAAGGACTCATTTGTACCAAAGACTTTTTAGAGAAGATGAAGTCTGAGGTGCCATGAAAGAGTTAAAGGACAGGATGAAGCAAAGTGTATGTTCTCCACAAGAACAAAGATTATCCTCAAATAAGTGGAAACGATGAAAAAAAGAAAGAAATGGACCATCTTCTGTGATAACTTGCATTTTATTTTGAAAAATAAATCGAACTATTTGGACAAAGGTAATGGTTAAAAAAGTATGCTTTTAGCACCTTGCCTTTAAATGGACAGGATAAGAGTGAAGGCTTGCAGATCAGTTAGCTTGGAGAAGATAAGACATATGTTACCGTTAAAGCTCGAAAGCCGTTAAAGTGCAGATTACCTAGCTAATCTGGAGGTTAACTGATTTGCTCAGTTAAAGTGCGGAATCAAGAGTTTTCCGCATTTAGCGGCTTTGTTTCTCTCATTTCCTTTCCCTACTCCTTCTCTCTCCCTCCCCTTTTAGTTCGCTACCTTCTGCAAATCTAAATATACCACAAATAGGTGTATCTGGCGCAAAAAACCAATTGCTATACTATTCAAAATGTCACCTATCTTTAGATTGCACTAATGAGTAAGTCAACCATCTAACTCTCCGACCCGCCCGAAGGCACACGGATTTAAACCATAAAACTGAATGACCGGACCGCCGCAACAGCAACATTGGCGGGAACTGCGGTTGAGCCCTAAGGGCCGTCGCCTGCCACGGTACAACCCTCCCTGAAGGAAGTACGTCCCGTCATCGATGGGAGGAGGAGCCAGATCCCCCACCTATTAGTGTACCCTCCAGGGTGGCGTGATCCAACCACCATGCCGGAAGCATCTCATCCTCATTTTGAGGTGCCCCCCCCCCCCCCGAGGAACTGCACTAATGAGTAAGCATAATTTTATCATATGTTCGCAAATTCATTTCCTTAATTTTAATAATATGTCATACACTTTAATTATTTGTATTATAGTTTTTTCAATTGATGGATGATTCATTCTGTTAACTAATGTGTTGATTGTTCGAATGTATTCGATTGTGTTAACCCCTTTTTTTTCTAGCCATATTATGTTAAAATATTTTTAGGCTTGAAATTAGAATAAGAAAAGGGATTCATTTAACTTGTTAGATAAATTTAATTTGATTAATTATCAATTTGGTTAATTAATAATTAAGTAACAAAATCAAGACACATCGTTTTGTCTGAGATAAAGAATTGAAGCATCTAAGTTTCTGACTTACTAAAAAAATGTGTCAGAACTTATACCAACCTACATAATTTCATACAAAGATTGATAAATTTGGTGGGAAGCCTACTTCCCACGGCCCTAGAAAGGGTTAATTTGATTCTTTAGATATATAAAACAAAAACAACAACAAAAAAACACCATTTAATTTAAGCGTACAGAAATGCTGCTGATGATCCAGCAAATATCTTATTTCTACTTCAACGGGTGCCTAGTAGGTATTGTGTAGATTACCTATTTAATTCGCTGATTAACTAGATATTTTGAGAAATGAAACAATTTTTCTCACTTTAACGGTTTACCCCAGTTAATGTACAGATTAGTTAGCTAAACTGCTTTCTGCACTTTAACGGGTGCACACTTAAGTATAGGCAAGCTCCTCCTAATCCGATTCTTATAAAAACTTTAAAATGATTATAATGCTTTCTTCTTTCATAGATAGATTCTACTATTTTCAAGTAATGATATGTCTATGAGAGCAGATAGAAACATTCTGTTAAAGTAAAAATAAAATAGGGCACTTAAAATAAATATAATCAAGTAAAACAAATGTATATATGTATGAATTGTTCAAAATTTATAAAGTGTAGCCAAGGGCAATAAAATAATTAGAATGGATTGTGATGAAAATTAACACAGAAAGTTGATCCCTAAGTATTAAAGAATTATTATCACCAAAGTTGTTATTTTTGTGTAAAACGTATTTAATGCATTCCAAAATCAAATTTAGATAGGTCCCACTAAGTGCAACTTAAAAGCTGTCTTCCCAAGCTTTGCGATGCCATTAATTTAAGCGGATAAATTGATTGTATTAGAGCAGCATTTTGAAATCCATTTAATCCATTAGACGAAAGACAAATAACTAATGCGATTAGCATCGCGATGCCAAAAATGCTAATGCGAGAAAGGGGAGAGATTATTTAGATAAAACCCGTTTTGGGAGTAATCAGCTGAAATCGTGTCAAAACAGGGAACCATGAATTTCTCCTATCAACTTGCTTTTCTTTTTCTCTTCTCGTCTCTTCGGCGTTTATTATTTGAATAATAAATAGAATTATGTTATTTGAGGCGGTCTTTGGGGAAGTCATAAATTATTCTATTGAAGAAAATATGGAAATAACTAGTAATATGAGTTGACAAAAAAGCTGTTAAGGATGTTTTCTAATTTTCCTTTTGCAATGGTGGTATTTATTTACTTTTTGAATAGCTAATTTTTTTTTGTAAAATAAGCTTCTTTAATTTTTTTCAGCTGCAAATGAAATTAATAATTGAAAATGATGTTTTTAACAGTTCTAAGAGAAAATGGTATTAATTGTAATGCGATTTCTTGGTTTGTTTGTTTAGTTAGATTAAGTATTTAAACGGGTAAATGGAATTTTGAATTTCTGAACGGGCTACATTATTTTGAACTAACAAAAATAAATTGATTAGAATGTTACCGGCACGAGTGCCTCTTTCTAAAATTGTTTGCTGCACAAGTTGATTGATGTTTGGTTTTATTAATATAATTCAGAATTTTCAGCTAAGGTCAGTTGATAGCGATATTACTGAGGTACCTTTCTCTAAAATTGCATGTCTCAGAAAAGACAGACGTTTGATTCTAAAGAATTTGCCCCACACCTTGTTATTTTAAGTCATGGTCAGCTGAAGAAGACGTTAATAGGAACAATATCTCTTTCCAAAATTGCATGCATCAGAAGTTGATAAACATTTTATTCGAATGAGTTGAGCCAAAATCCGTCGACCAGAACGGTATTGGAACTAGTCCCTATCTCCAAATCTGCACGCTTTAGAAGTAGATTAGGTGTCGTTCGCATCGCAGGACTTAGTTCAAAATTATGAGGAAGCAAAAATAGCTCTAGTTTTGCGTCTAAACGGAATTAAACCAAAACTGCATGCCTCAGAAGTTGACAGAAGTTTTATCTTACGTTTTGATCTTATATCCAAATTCTAGTAGGTCAGTGTTGAGATTCTTCTCTTAATTTTCCCTTTTTGGTTATGTAACAGTCTTCAATTTTAGGGTTGATTTGTGTTATCGAATAGGAATTTGTGTTTGTGTTAAAGCCAATATACAATATGCCCACTAACGTGCCTTGCCTCCCTCTTAAATACGAATTGGCTGCTATTATATTTATAAAAATGGTGTCTTTCTATAGTAAAGCAGACATGCGCTATTGAATGAAACCGAATGAAGAGCCACCTGGTGAAAAAATGAAGAGTTAGCATTCCTATCTCGAAAACAGGACGAGATGGGGGGAGGAGTGATTTACAAAGATGTCATCATAGATTTAGTACGAAAAGACTTGTGGACATTAAGGCAAAGAATAGAACGATTAAAATACGCATTTGTTTTTCCGTGATTTCCTAACACGGAATGTGATTTCGTGACAAAACAATTTGAGAAAGTGAAATAAACAAGTAGTTATAACAATATACCTTTATATGAGCATTAATGGCCACAAGGTGTCTTATTATATTCAGTCGATGATGCTCTACAGCTTTGTAAATCATTTTTCTCCCCTATCTTGTTTTATTTTCGAGATATGAATGCCAACTCAACAGTTTTCTAGCAGGTCGCACTCTAAGCGGTTTTATTCAGTAGCACATGGCTACTTTATTTCAGTTAGACACCACTTTTATGAATATAGTAGCAGTCGTTCCGATGTTAAGAGGGTGGCAAAGGACTTTAGTGGGCATACTGTATACAAGGTGCCCCTGAATTCATGGGCCAAAATTTAAAGGTAGGTAAAATACATACAAAGAAGCAATTTTTGTATAGCAATAAGGTGTGGGAAATGAAAAGTTTAGTGGAAGAAGTAAGTACAGAAAAGTCGGAAAATGCAGTATCTACGAGACTCGGAATGACTAAAATGAGGACTGCATTGAAAAAAATTCAATTTCTACTGCAACTGTTTGCAAAATACTAAAAAATCTCGAAAGAGTATACCATTCTATGGCTAAATACTATCACGCCTGTATCGATGTTGGTGGTGGTACATTTGTGCACTTATTGCAATATAACGTAAGTAAAAAGCTTTCATTTAATTTCTTCAGCCTTTTTGTTTTTGTCAACAAAACTTTTCATTTCCGAGCCCACATTGCTAAATAAAAATAGCTTATTTATAAGTATTTTACCTACCTCTAAGGTTTGGCTCATGAATTTAGGGACACCCTGCATTTGCATTGAAATTATTCATTTCATGTTACAGTGAATTTTGCGATTTATCCTACTTTGTAACATATATTGAGGGTACCTATTCACCATCAAGTTTTCCTTGCTATTTCTTTCACTACATTTATTTATAAATTGCTTTATTTTGCATTTTATACCAATTTTTAAAAGTTAAATATTGGCTTCAAAACACGTTATATTTTTTGAAATTCATTTCTTCATGTTTATTCTATTTCAAATTTAAACTGCTTGCTTTTAAAATATTTTCAGATTTTTTTTGTATCTTCACGGAAAAATGGATCATTATATAAGAATTTGAAGATAATTTTTTATACCGTCACGGTTTGTTCTTTAACTATATATTTAACACAGCATATCAAAACTCATCTTTTGAGACATAAATTGTTTCGAAATTTCGTTGAAAAGTGAACCCGGCTTCACAAACTTTTTAACCCACTTACAAAGCATATTTCACATCGAAAAGAATGCCACTTGATATTCCAATAACCACCTGCCCTATATCCTTCATGACCGCTAATCGCCATCTATCAAAACTTCCTTCCTCAAACAAATCAACAGTCTCCACAAAAACAAAAACACTGAAAGACTTACACTAAGCCCCGCAAGCTGTTCAATCAAACACAAAATCTTTCACCCATTTCCCCTCATCTCCGGTGAAACTTCTTACCCGAAACTGCGGGCTTTAATGATTGATGCTGGCTTTGTCTACACCGGAATTTTGTTCCTTTTCTTGAGTCTTAGAGTTCCCAAAGTTGTTGAGTATTCGGTCTCGCAATTAAGTGATTAATGGATACATAATGCAAACACCGCACTTGAATATTAATGACCGCAGAGCCTAAGAGAAGGGCATAATTTGGAACCTGATTACACAATCTGTCCTGTTTCTATGAATTTCAAGATGGAGAAAATACGCTTTTCAATTAATAAGACTGAAAATCCGATGTAAATGAGCTGGTTGTATTATTATTATATAGTGTACTAAAATCAAATATTTGATGTGTAATCTCTGCTAATAATAAAAGGGAATGTCTGCACATTGGCTCACTACAGGTCAGACTATGTGATATAAGAACTATCAAACTTGGCATAAATGAATTAAAGATGGAGCAATAAGAAGTAATTCTTTTAAATTATTAAGATTTAATGCTTATCCTCAATAATTTCCGAAGTCTTGTTTCTAAGAATTTCAAGATGAAGAAAATATACTTTTTATTTATTGCGACTGAAAATCTGATGCAAATGAGCTGGTTGTATTAATAATGTATAGTGCTAGCTTTTACCCGCGACTTCGTACGTGTAGAAATTTTGACGTGCATGTGTGAGAACTGACTGTCTGATCACAATGCAAAATGTTATTAAATCGCATCATTATGGTGCTGTTGAAAACAGTTTTGCTGCTTAGTCTGGACAAAACAAAATCAAGTCCGTATCCGTTGAAAATACAGTTGTTGGCAATCAGAACACACTGCGCATGCGTGAATTTTCAACGCCAATTGGGGCAACGAAAATGCGTGAATTTTCTACTCCTGTTGGGGTAAAGCAATAGAGACTAGAAATTTTTTAATTTCCTTTATTCTGTTTTATTTTAATTCAAAAGTACTTCAGAATGAATCCGAAAGATCGATTAATTAACAGTATTTAATTTTAAATGCATAAAACACTAAGAAAATAAATAAAATCTTTTGAAATAAACGGTCGAAAACATGTTAAGCCTAACCTTATTAGCGTGGAAAAAAACCCTGAAGACTTACTCATTTGGCGTTAGGGAAAGATTTTTGGCGGGAAAGTTAGTTTTAAATTAATAAAAAAAATATCACTCAATTAAGCTGAATAAATAGTAGCTTATGTCTTATTCCATACTATAATCTATCTCTGTGCTAAATTTCATCCAATTCCGTTCAGATGTTCTGGCGTGATTGACTAACAAACATCCATCCATCCATCCAACTTTCACATTTATAATAGTAGTATAGATACTAAAATCAAATAGTTGAATTGCAAACTCTACTAATAATAAAGAAGAAAGTGTGTATATTGCTTTTATACAGGACAGAATGCTTGATATAAAAGCTATTAAATTTTGTATCAATGAATTAATGATGGAGTACCATGGAGCTTTTACTTACTCATATACCAAGTAGAGAGAAAATATTGCAAATTAAGAGAAATTCTAACTCAAGATTTTAACTATTCTCCTCGTTTCAGAACTCACTGAGTTCGAAAAACACATTTTGGGCATTGTCTATATGTCTGTGAACACGATGACATAAAAACTTTTTAAGCTAGACAGTTGAAAGTAGGTATATGGACTTCAGACCAAATTTGATGATTTCTATCAAGTTTTGCACAAAGAGGAGATCTGTTTGCCTGACTTTTTTAGTACAAATGAACTCGTTATTTAAAAATGTAAAGAGCTAGATAGATAACATTTGGTGCGCAGGTTGGTTTAACATTTAAATTAATCTAGTTTCTCATTCGTTTTTGGATCATTTCAAACAACGGATTGACCGTCTGTCGGTTTGTACTTTCGCATGCATATAAACTGAATAACTTAAATTTGACAAATGATGCTGAGACTAAAACAGTAGTTTTGTGTCAAATTTTTGTTTCAATTGACCGAAATAAAGATTGTTGTTGTTGTTTCTGATGGCAGCTTTGGACAAGCCCGCTGGTTTCGAATCCAGCGATTTTAAGCCGGGAGAGCGCGCCTCTTGTTTTTAGTAATTCCAACAAGTGCCAAGAGTACGATTTTGCTACTGACGCATCACATTCGCTTGCACAGCCCCTTTTTACAGGGGGACACATTCACATGTCTCACAGAAAGAACAGATGAAGAACAACCATGCCCGAACCGGGACTCGAATCCAGGACGCCCAGATCTCGGGGAAGACGCGCTACCTCTATCCCAAAACGCCGGCAAAAAAAAAAGCATTATTAAAATGAATTTTTCTTTAATTTTAATACTATGTAAAATTTATTTTTTGTGTCGGAATATTTTCAAAATTTATCATGAAAAAAGGGTTAAAATCTCACTTACTATTTAATTAATTAAAATTCTATTTAAAATTTGGACAGAAAATCACTTTTATGTACACTCTTTCGTACTCTTAAGTATATACGTGTCAAATTTGGTACTCTAGTTCAAATGGTTCGATGGCACACACACACACACACACACACACACACACACACACACACACACACACACACACACACACACACACACACACACACACACACACACACACACACAAAATTGAGAATATACAATTAATTATCTTCTAAATAATTAATAAATAATCTTTATAATTAGTTGAGATTTTCAGAAATATATTTTTTTTCCTTTCTTTGAGAAGTCCCTGTTTTAGACAACCATCTAACATATTTACAACGCATGATTATATGCTCTCATATATTTGGGCAACTCTATGAAATTTGGGCAGAAAATTGCTTTTATGTACAATTTTCCGCACTCTTAAGTATACATGTGTCAAATTTGGTACTCTAGTTCAAATGGTTCAATGGCACACACACGCGCACATGCACACACATGCACGCACACGCACACACACACACACAATTGAGAAAATACAATTAATTATATTCTAAATAATAATAAAAAAATCTTTATAATTAGTTGAGATTTTCGAAAATATATTTTTTTCCTTTCTTTGAGAAGTCCCTGTTTTAGACAACCATCTAACATATTTACAACGCATGATTATATGCTCTCATATATTTGGACAACTCTATGAAATTTGGGCAGAAAATTGCTTTTATGTACACTTTTGCGCAATCTTAAGTATACATGTGTCAAATTTGGTACTCTAGTTCAAATGGTTCAATGGCACACACACGCGCACATGCACACACACGCACGCACACGCACACACACACACACAATTGAGAATATACAATTAATTATATTCTAAATAATTAATAAATAATCTTTATAATTAGTTGAGATTTTCAGAAATATATATTTTTTCCTTTCTTTGAGAAGTCCCTGTTTTAGACAACCATCTAAAATATTTACAACGCATGATTATATGCTCTCATATATTTGGACAACTCTATGAAATTTAGAAAACAATTAGAGAACATGATTCAAATTCTGTGGTATACAGCCTCATTCCTTTTAAAACACTAATAGCTTAAGTTTCGATGGGGGGGGGGCCTATGATTGATGAATATCTGCATACACTTCCCGAAGCTCGACTATGAAAAACATCGCAACAGGTAGTTATTAGAAATTTACTCATAATGGGTTTAAGGAATAATGCTTTAAGAATAGAAAAGCATAAAAACCTGAATTTTCGAGGATCTTAAAGGAGTGATAAATCATGCTGATATTCAAATAATTCTATGGTACTTGTGCCTTTCCTGTTTAGCAGTTGAATTACCCTATTCAGATTCATTAAAAATAGTTTTGTTATGATATTTGTCTGCTCTAAAAATCCTATTATTATTTGGATCATACTATCATTTGCAGCGATGAAAATAAGGAAACAATTATCGAAATTATTTTTAAACCCATGAATAACAATAAGCCTAGAATCATAATACCGTGAATAAAAGGAGCTGTGGAACGGAAGAATTATTTCATTCATGAAAAGAATTTCCATTCAGACGTCTTTAGAAAGTGGGATTCCATTTTTTTCTTCTTTTGTGCTCTTTCAAGACGTCGATTTCAGAGATGGGCGAATTACCTCGAATGAATACGTTAATATTTTGAAGAAAAGAACTCATGAATTTTGCTGACATCTGCCTAAATAAAATTTCAGTCATTATGTCGTGCTGTCACAAGATTTGATTTTTCTCATTTCGTTTTGAATTAATCTAAGTGAATTGAACTGTCTTCATTTTAGGAAATGAAACTTTTATTTCTTTGTTATCGTTTTTAATTCATCGTTTCATTCTTTATTATTATTATTTTATTAAAATTATATTGATTTTCATTATTTTATTAAATTATAATTATATTTTTCTTTTATTATCTTATTAAAATTACGTTGATTCTTTATTCTTATTACCTAATTAAAAATATTTTTACAAATCTGTAATTTTGCTACTCGGCACAAATAGTGTCATCCTGGAAAAACCGTAAAAAAATTTGTAAGATCTGTCCTGTGCGTGCTGAGCTTGGCGACCATTTGGCGACTTGGCGACGAATTTGGCGATTAAATGGATCATACTGGAAAGTTCGAGAAGTTTCACGATCCATCCAGTAGGAACCAGGATACACTCAGATACGCCCTGATTGGTCAGAAGATTCTAGCCCCGCCTCCCGGAACTATAAAAGACGGGCACTCGGAAGCGGCAGGGAAGTCGTGTGTATCGTCAGAAGTGGTGTGTGAGAGTAGTCGGAGTCACCGAGAAACTGTTGGATTAGACAGCAAGAAAGCTGCTGAACTAGCAATTAAATGTGTTGCGTCATTACGATTTATCGGGGGTATTTATTGTAGGAGAAAAAATTTTGTAACAATATCTTAGTTTCTTTTCATTATAACTTAATTAAAGTCATGTTAAATTGTTCTTAATATTATTTTGTCAAAGTTATTTTTATTATTATATTTTATTTAAATTTTGTTATTATTAATATAATGGCGAAATAAAAGTCAGATATTTTTCATTTTATAACTAGACAGGTTAATGGCATCATAGAAAGCAAGGAATAAAGTTAAAATATAATTCAAAAAGAATTTCTACAAATAAAAATATCCTTTGTGAAAAAACTGTAATCATTATAAATTTCGCATAAAGAAAAAAGTGAGTTAGTTAAAAAATTTTGACGAACCTTCAAATTTTTTAAATCTTATTTTTTGATTAAGATTTCTAAAAAATCTTTTAAAAGTTAACTGAAAGATAGCATATAATTTCTTAAAATTATTCAAAATAAAACTATAAAAATTATGAGAGGCTGACAGAATTTTTATAAATATATTGTAATTTTAATTGTATTTATAATATTGTTTTATTTTTAATGAATATTTTGAAATATTCTTTCTATGCTTATTATGGCTAAATATTCTAATGATGTTTCCTGTGTCTCAATAATTTTATTTTAGCCTCAATATTTTAAATAAAATATTTATTTATCTGCATTTTATAATAATTTACATACTTTAGAACTATTTCATGGGGAATCATGCAATAAGCATTTTTCAATTTCCCAATTAGATATCACTTTTTATATAGGACCTGAATTCAATCAAAATTAATCAATTAACACAATTCAGAGCTGAATATATTATTGTTTTATTCTCGTTTAGGGGCTATAGGACCATTAAACCTTTAATATTTTAATTTTTTATTATTTCATTTGATAGCTGAAACTCTTCTGAACATTTTTTGCATTGAACACATGTGTACGTTAATTAGTTTAAAAGACAATAAAAAAACATGGAAGTCACTGTTGACTCAGGAACATTCACTTTAAAGTCATTTTTCACGACATGAAATTTTCAGAGCTTCCGAGCAGGACTAAACAAAAATACACAATAATAAAGAAAATCATGCAAAATCAAAGCATTATATGTATACTTTTTTTAAGTGCTTCTAATATGCCAAAAATGCTTTTTAAAAAGTGTTATCATGTTTTAACTAATAATGTAATGTAATTAATATTAGTAAAATAATTCCAGTGAATCTATTAAAATATATTAAATCACTTTGTATGATTATGAAGTTATGTTCTTTGGGAAGAAATTGGTGTAACATTTATCAATATAAGCGCAAGTAAATTAACTTTGAGAGCAAGTAAAACTTTGAGCGCATGTAAATTCTGTCTTCGAACAGGTTTTTTTTCACAGGAAATTATTTCCCTGACTTAAAAATTCATAATTACTTGGACGCAGAAAATCTATTAAGTTAAATTTTTCTTCTTATGTTAGGCAGAATCACATTTGATCAACTTTCGAGAACTGTTTTAGCTGTTAAAAGTTCTATAGCCTCTTAATTCAGAACCTGCTTCATATACTTCCATAACACACACACACACACACACACACACACACACACACACACACACACACACACGCACACACACACACACACACACACACACACACACGCACGCACACACGCACACACGCACACACACGCACACACGCACAA
Source organism: Argiope bruennichi (assembly GCF_947563725.1). Lineage (NCBI taxonomy): Eukaryota > Metazoa > Arthropoda > Arachnida > Araneae > Araneidae > Argiope > Argiope bruennichi. Next base: position 61,019,054 of record NC_079156.1, on the reverse strand, counting down.
AACCCGAAAAACCTGCATAATAAAACTGGTAATCTGATTTAATGTTTAGAATAAAAGCATGTGAATTTATTACTTAAAGGTGACTTCTTTTTATGAACATAATTTACCTTTTCTTGTTTCAAATTCATATGCTAATATTTAAAAAAATATTTTTGAGTCTTTTTTTATTTTTTAATAGTTGATATAGAGTCCACTAAGATAGAAACTTAGTTTTGATCGCACAGCGCCAATATCTGTAGTATCATTATAGCGAGGATTATTTGAAAGTTAAATCACTGAATATCCGAAATATAGTTCAAGGATACAACGGTTAAAGTGACCTATTTTCAACCACATAAATATTCACTTCCGTTTTCAGGTCATCTACAATAGTATACTCTCAAGGCCAGATTTCACTCCCTCTGAGCAACAGCCTGGTGTCGAGATTAGTTAATACCCTTCGTGATTCGCAATCACTGGAGTGGCGGCTAAATTGGTAATTGGTGGAAGACTTCTGCTTCTAACAAAACGCCTTTGGGGAAATTTGAATCTGATGGATTGCGTGTGGGTCTCTCTCTTCAACTCTGCAGGATTAGAGACCAAATCCCGAATAATTCATTTGGAATAGGATAACTGGGGTTGTTATCGCGTTTCTGGGCTTCTTTCCCATTTAGGTTCCACGTCAAGATGCTGAAGTTTTCGCATTAAATGTAAGATTGCTTTCTGGTTTCGACTTTCATCTTAAATATGGAATCTACGAATGGTTTAAACTTCCTCGATGTGTTTGAAATTTACTTTGGAAATTGCTGGAGGGATTTTGAATCAAACCTTCGAGTTATTTTAGTGACATAATTAGAGCAAGCTAAATTTCCTAAAATTTCATCGAAGTGCATGTAAGATATGCATTCCAAAACTTTCGAAATCGAGATAGTTTCAACTACAACGCATTTGTAGAGTTAATTTTTAAAGTTTGGGTAGCAGTTTGAGGCATGGTTTTATGTCGGAGCAACTTGTTTTACAGGAAGTTTTATAAACTTTAAAAAAGTTTTATATTGCGTAATACTATAGGTTGATACAAACTGAACCTATATTTACATATTTCCTTTGTAAAAAGTATAGAATGGATCAGAAACAAATTTCTTATACATTCTGTTCTGTTCTGTCTCACGGAAGCGGAGGGGGTCACCTCGTAATTGATAAATGAGAAGCTTCCGGCATAGTGATTGGTTCTTGCCATTCTTATGGGTATACGAAAGAGCAAGGAAAAATATAGAATGGATCAGAAACAAATTTCTTATACATTCTGTTCTGTTCTGTCTCACGGAAGGGGAGGGGGTCACCTCGTAATTGATAAATGAGAAGCTTCCGGCATAGTGATTGGTTCTTGCCATTCTTATGGGTATACGAAAGAGCAAGGATAAATATAGAATGGATCAGAAACAAATTTCTTATACATTCTGTTCTGTTCTGTCTCACGGAAGGGGAGGGGGTCACCTCGTAATTGATAAATGAGAAGCTTCCGGCATAGTGATTGGTTCTTGCCATTCTTATGGGTATACGAAAGAGCAAGGATAAATATAGAATGGATCAGAAACAAATTTCTTATACATTCTGTTCTGTTCTGTCTCACGGAAGGGGAGGGGGTCACCTCGTAATTGATAAATGAGAAGCTTCCGGCATAGTGATTGGTTCTTGCCATTCTTATGGGTATACGAAAGAGCAAGGATAAATATAGAATGGACCAGAAACAAATTTCTTATACATTCTGTTCTGTTCTGTCTCACGGAAGGGGAGGGGGTCACCTCGTAATTGATAAATGAGAAGCTTCCGGCATAGTGATTGGTTATTGCCATTCTTGTGGATATACGAAAGAGCAAGGGTGGCTACCTCCCATCGATGACGGGGTGTAACTTCTTAGGAAAGGGTTGTACCGTGGTCGGCGATGGCCTTTAGGACTCAACCACAGTTACCACCAGTGTTACTGTAAGCGGCGGTCCGGCCATTCAAGTTTTTCCATGTGCTTTCGGGCGGGTCGGAGAAACCAGTCTATGATATAAATTCTGTGCTGAGTATTGGATTTTAATTTCAGAAAAAAATAGGAATTCTTCATGTTTTGGCCAATAGGAGGAAAATATCACAAACGAATGAACAGATTGTTTATTACTTTATCGTATAGAAATATTCGAATAGAAGGTATTGTAATCGTTAAAATATTGGAGATTCGAACGAATCTTCACGTTGGAGATCTCCCTGACTCTAAAAACGTTCTTGAAATTGTGTCTGACTGTCTGGAACAAGATAGATAAAAAATGCTTTGAACTAAACGAAAAAAAATTTGGTATGTAGTCTTTATATTACATTAATATATTTCTTTCTAATCTTGAAAGAAATTTATTCAGAGGATGTTTGTCTGCCTGGCTTCCCAAGTATAAGTGAGCCTTATAACTACAAAAAGTAAAAAGATAACTAAAATTTGGCATTTAAAACATAGTTTATCAAACAATTTTGAATCGTATTTGTTAAAAGGTTAATAGTCTGACGGTATCCTCTAGGCTGCCTTACAAAAAGTCTAATCTTTTTTAAACATATAGTGTTCTTCTCCGAAGGTTTGAAATAAAACATAGTTTAAACATAGTTTATCAAACAATTTTGAATCGTATTTGTTAAAAGGTTAATAGTCTGACGGTATCCTCTAGGCTGCCTTACAAAAAGTCTAATCTTTTTTAAACATATAGTGTTCTTCTCCGAAGGTTTGAAATAGTTTTATAAAAAATTGTGTTAATAAAAATACCTTGGTGAAATCTTTTTATATATCGGAATCTATAAAGTGGAGCAAAAGCATTTAGTTCTCTAGTTAGACTATCATGAGCACGCGGTTTAAAAACGAAGTCCTGTTGCCAAAGTTGGAATTTTTGATGATTTCTCAGAAAATGTAGTAATTTGCACAATTTTTTATTGCAACCCTAAAAGACATTTGTAATCATTTCTTCTTGGGATGAAGAATGTTTGGCGATATTTTGCACAGTTGGCATGATTTAACTCTACCTTTCTTTAAATCTTACTTATAACGTATTTAATGACAAACTAGTATCATAGCAAAGTTAAGTAAAAAAAATATTTCAAAGAGAAATATACAGATTGAATAAATCTAAATATTTTTAATTTTATGCCAATAACAAGCAATGCAGTACAATTTCCACCTTATTTTCCAAATTATGAAATATTTTTTATTTTGAAATTGAAATTTCATCTTCAAGGGAGTTTACATGTGAAATATGGTTAAATTTATTACATTGTCGTACTAGAAGCTTTGACGTATTTGATTTGGACACTGAAAGAGAGAATTTTCACTATTTAAATGACGAGCTACGTCAAAGTTGCATTAAAGCACACAAACTACCTAGATATATTTAAGTATCTCTGATGATTTTAAGAACTTACAGAACTGAATTAACAACAATGTCTCAAATCATATTTACAATCCAGTTAGAAAGTTAAATGCACTCGCGTTTTAAATGTTTCAACTTTGGCAATACTTTCGATAAATTATTTTCATTCAGAACATTTTTTTCATTCACCCTACACTAATGTTACGAAAATCAACAATAGGATGCGTGACCAAGTCTAACAACCTCATGAACAGATGCCAATGTTTTATCCCACAAGAAAATTCTGAACACAAATAATAAAACACAGCTGAAATACACATAAAGACAGTACATGTAGAAATAAATAGCGAAGTACTAGCAGAAAGCAAATCGCTTAAATTAGTTAGCACTGTAGCACAATAGCGGTCAGCAAGAAACACATGAAAAATATTTCAAAGAACTCATTCTTGCGCCACTGCTTATATAGCCTCCCTAAAAGGCAATGCCGATTAGACGGTTATCGTTGTTAGACTTTCTAGATGGTTATCAGATTTTTTCTTTTAATAAGGATATTGCAAAATTCTTGTATTTGCTTGAATCTTCATATCTTTGCGAAAATAGCATGAATGATTGCCAGATTCAATTTTTTGCCAAAGTGGCCAGAATGATGATCAAAGACCAGCGGTCATTGATCTGGCACCTCTTCGCATCTATTAAAATTATTTGTAAATGTCTTTTCTTTACTATGAAATTAATTGTATAAGGAAGTATTATTACTGGTTAGCTACCTTATAAATTATATTTAACCAATTATGATGATGCTTTGTCTAGTAAATGGATGTTTTCTGATGTCCTACAGCTTTCTTAAACGTTACCGAAATTTCTAAACTGGGATAAACACTTCACCTGAAACAATGCATCGCTCTTTTATTGAGAAAATGGTATACTTTTGCTTTTTGTAAAAGAAGTTATACCACAGTTTCTTATTATTTTAGCTCACTCCTCTTCTTTTCTTTCTCTCATTTTCTTTTTCTAAATCCAAATATATTACCTCAATTTTCCAGAAAAAGAGAACACGCGTGACTAAGCAAAAAGGAAGGAAGGCATCTTTGAAAAATGTGAATGTCTGGGAAAAAAAAAGAAGTTACATCTCTTCTCATTTGCGACCGCAAATGTCTTCCACATCGCTTAGAACGAAAAAAAATGGCGTTGGATCAGAAGTATTTTAATTTTGTTTTTAAAATGTATGGCAAATATTAAATATGTGAAGAAAAATTTTTCCATTCCCTTAACAAAAAAATAAAAATAAAAAAAATAATATTCGAATTTTTTTTTTATAAAATCATGTGTATCTCAGAGAACATGAAATTCCTTTTAGATAGATTAGGAAATTTTAAGTATAATTCAAATGAAAACTATTACAGATTTTTAAATCTTCCCTCTTTGATTGTATGTTCTAAGATTCTTTTATTTACTTTCACTTAGTTGTATAACAACCCACATGGAAGCTACTCGAATGTTATCTTAAGATTTTGAATCTCAATCAAATCTGAACTTTTACCCCAATACAAAATTTCTACGTTATATTGGAAAGAGGACACATACGATGTATTATTTGGCGTATATAAATGTCGTATGTTTCGTGGTATCGGGTTACGAACCAGGAGCATTCAAACCTCAAAACTGAGATGTTACCATTAGACGTTAAGACCAAATGATTTTTATAACTATTTTATTCAATTTATTTCTTGTGAATAAGTATTTGTTATCGTTGTAATGCATTTTTTTTATATTTCCTATCTTTCTTATTTTTGAAAATTGATTTTCATTATTTATATATTTTGTTGATGACAACTTTGGAATTTTGTATAATTTTGAATTCTGCGTTACTATGTTTGATTGGATGATTTGTTATATTTTCTTTCAATTTTTTAACTGCATCTGGACTTGCATAATCAGATGACAAAAAGGTTTCTGATTAAACCTGGCATTGACTATTATTAACTAATTTATTGACTCTCGCGTAATATTGATGTCTCTGTTAAAATATCCTAAGCTTTATTTAAGTTAATTAAAGCATAAGAATTTAAGCTAAAATTTGGCTGGTTTGAAGTTATTGATGCGGTTTGATAATGATTTGGGCATTGACTTCGATATTTCGTCGTCATCAAATAGTGTGAGAAAATTCCAAGTTGGGCTCTAACAACACGAGGCTGAGTGGGGATAGTAATCCAGTGAATTTTAGTTTAGTTTAGTTATAGTAACATCCCAGTGTAAAGCAATGCTAGGGCTATTTTGGGATGGATCTCGTAATTTTGAACCGCGGTCAGATGACGAGGACGACACCTGAGATGGCACACCCCTCTCCACGCCACACCACACCAGCGGGAGGACGGTTGGCATGACGGATTTAACGTGCAACAGACCCTCTTACACGACGGTTCTTCGGTGGAATCGGGTCTCGAACCTGAAACCCTACGGCTCACAAGTGGAGATCTAACCACCAGGCCACCGCGGCCCCAGTAATCCAGTGAAATGAATTCCGAAAAATTATCTGCAAAAATAAAATAATTTTTAATTTTTTAAAAATCAGATATCCTTATTAGCACAAAATATTGTACGATATCTCCACGATGTTTTTCGATATTTTAAATACTTGTCAATATCTTGAAGATATCGTAACAATGTTGCTGGACCTTGAATGCTAATATGGATTGTTTTAATATCCAAAATATGCTATATTTAATATAGTATATTATTAAGTAATTCCTTTACGCAACAAAATGTTTCCATTATACTTTCTTTTTCTCTTTTCAAAAATTTTTAAATTTTCGTTGCCGGTCAATCTTTCTCAGCTCCTAATGAAAGAAAACCTTTCCTAGAAAACACAGAAATAACAACTTTTCTTCTATACTATTTCCAAATATATTAATCACCTGAGAGCAGATATCTCTTTCGAAGGATATGGGAATTTTGATACCGATATTATAATTATGGGATTACTTATAAATGATGAATTTATCAAATTGTATAGTCCTAATTTACGCGAAGAAGAAGAATGTGAAAAGATACTCCATCTTCTTTTAAAGATTCAGTGGACTATGCTAAAGATTCAATATTATTTTGTTTGCATAAATACAAGCGAAAAAAATTCGATAAACTAAATTAAAATCATAATGCTGTATTTAATATTCATCATGAAAAATCGATACGTCAGACGATGATTAAAGATTTTCTAAATTAAAAACCCACTTGCATACATGTAAATCATATAAAAAAAGAAATACATGGACGCTAAAAATATATATAAAAGTTGAAAGATGTACAACTAGCTCAATATTGCATATTGATTTGTTTTTATCTTTAACAATACTTTAAAAGTAGATACGCTCATTGTGCAAAATGGGACAGCTGTATACAATTAAATCATAGTTAAAAATTGTACAAAAATCGATTGTAAAACCAAAAAAATATCATAACATTTTATTTCAAACTTAAAAATATTAAGAAGGTACGATATTAATTAATCCTAAAATATAAATTGCCAATTCTAATTATTTAGTAAAAAATGGATCTAAAGAAATAAAAGCTGCATTAATTGAAAATTCATATTGTAAAGTTTTATCTCAAACAGAATAAATAGAAATTAATTAAATTATCTAGCATCTACAAAAACTTTATTTGCTTTCAATAAACTTTAAAACAAAAAAAATCAATGAATAAGAAAATAATTTTTTTGTGAAAAGGTAACCAGAGATATAATAGTCAAATTGTTTTTTCGTCGCCTGGAAGCTTTTTCCAAAAAGTGAAAAAAAAATGGCTTTATAAACTGAATCCGAATTCTTCAAACACATTAAAAAAGGAACATTTGAACTTTCTCTAATTGTTACATTTAACAACTATCAGTTTTTCTTAGTAGCTTTTTTTTAATAAAATTTTCTTAATTCATCAGTTTTTCCTTCCAATATCTACTTATTCCTTTATTTCCACTTATTCTGGTAATTTATTTATCTTCTTAATTAATGATTCCGCATCGCAAGATAAAATTCTCATTAATCGCCCTCGTCACAGAATAATTCTAAAAATCCCTGCGATTAACAAAACACCTTCAACCTAATTATCGAGCGGAAAAGGCGATTCTTCTCCCCTTAGATCAAGAGTGTGATACATAGCTTTTCTGAAACTTTAATCAAAAGTCAATTAAAAGTTGGGAACAGAGTCTCCTGACTTATTGCTTGCTATCACTTTTGTTTGAGGACGCGAGTTGACATAATATTAAAATATAATTTCCCAAAAAGGTGAAGAGTGTTCGTTTAGTATGTCCGAATAAAAGTATCACATTCTGAATTCCATCTGTCTCATTCCCATTTATAACTCATTCTGTATCCCATCTGTATCTTATCCTGTATCCTATCTATCCCATTTCCATTTGTATCTTATTCTATATCCCATCTGTCTCATTCCCATTTGTATTTTATTCTGTATCCCATCTATCCGATGGCCATATGTATCTCATTCTGTATCCAATTTGTCTCATTCCTCTTTGTATCTCATCTGTCCCCTGCAGGTTTGTATCTCATTCTGTATCCCATTTGTTCTATTCCTCTCTGTATCTCATTCTGTATCCTAACTGTCCCATTCCTATTTGTATCTCCTTCTGTATCCCATTTGTTCCATGCCCATTTGTATCTTATTCTGTATCCCGTTTGTTCCATGAACATTTGTGTCTCATTCTGTATCCCATCTGCCCAATTCCCATTTATAACTCATTCTGTATCCCATCTGTATCTTATCCTGTATCCTATCTATCCCATTTCCATTTGTATCTTATTCTATATCCCATCTGTCTCATTCCCATTTGTATTTTGTTCTGTATCCCATTTGTCCCACCTCGATTTGTATCTTATCCTGTATCCTATCTATCCCATTTCCATTTGTATCTTATTCTATATCCTATCTGTCTCATTCCCATTTGTATTTTGTTCTGTATCCCATTTGTCCCATCTCGATTTGTATCTTATCCTGTATCCTATCTATCCCATTTCCATTTGTATCTTATTCTATATCCCATCTGTCTCATTCCCATTTGTATTTTGTTCTGTATCCCATTTGTCCCATCTCCATTTGTATCTTATCCTGTATCCTATCTATCCCATTTCCATTTGTATCTTATTCTATATCCCATCTGTCTCATTCCCATTTGTATTTTATTCTGTATCTCATCTGTCCCATCCTCATTTGTATCTTATTCTGTATCCAATTTGTCTTATTCCTCTTTGTATTTCATCTGTCTCCTGCCTATTTGTATCTCATTCTGTATCCCATTTGTCCTATTCCTCTTTGTATCTCATTCTGTATCCTATCTGTCCCATACCTATTTGTATCTCATTCTGTATCCCATTTGTTCAAGGCCCATTTGTATTTTATTCTGTATCCCATTTGTTCCATGAGCATTTGTATTTCATTCTGTGTCCCATCTGTCCCATTCCCTTTGTATCTCATCTGTCCCATGCCATTTATATCTCATTCTGTATCCTATCTTTCCCACTCCCATTTGAATTTTATTCTGTGTCCAATTTGTTCGATTCCCCATTTATATCTTATTCTGTTTTCCAATTGTCTCATTCCCATTTGTATCTTATTCTGTATTCCATATGTTTGATCTCATTTGTATCTTATTCTGTACCCTAGCGGTCCCATACTCCTTTGTGTCTTATTTTGTATCCCAGCTGTCCCATTGCCATTCGTATCTCATTTTGTATTCCATCTATCCCATTCGCATCTGTATCTTATTCTGTATTATCGATTAATCCATTTAAAACTAGTATATCTACTTAAAAAAAATTATATTTCTTAATTATTAAACGGAAATTGCGTTAAAATAGTTAAATATTCATTGCAATTGAATTATGATTTCTAAGATTACCAGAATAAAATGATTCTGATTTGCTAGGATAATCATATAGTTATTAAATCATATGAAGTCTCTATTGCGGTTGGCTTAGGAATTTTAGATAGTGGTTTCACCTGAACTATTGTCGATTTCTCCAACCAATCATGTCACGAGAGCGAAAGCGGTTGCTTGATAACGTAGTACATAATAAACGGCGTAGATACAGTACATAACGTAGATAGACGGCTAGATACGGTGCATAACGTAGATAGAAGTAGACGTCATATAGACGGCGTAGATGAGGTACATAACGTAGATAGACAGCGTAGATACGGTACATAACGTAGATAGAAGTAGACGTCATATAGACGGCGTAGATACAGTACATAGCGTAGATAGACAGCGTAGATACGGTACATAACGTAGATAGAAGTAGACGTCATATAGACGGCGTAGATGAGGTACATAACGTAGATAGACGTAGACCTCAGATAGACGGCAAATTGTATCATCGATGCAATCAGATCTTAAACCTCTAATTTTTCTATTACGATCAGAATACTATTTTGAGTAAGTTCATTCCTTACAAAGGGATAAAAGGTTACATGAATAAGTAATTTGGGTAAACCGATACTCTATCTCTTTCAACATGCAGCAGGTCAGGATTGCTCTTCCATCGAAATTTTTGTATTCATCCACATAGCGATATCTCTTATAATATCATTCCCATAAGGGAGATGCTTTAGAAATGAGGATGAGAAGCTACTGGCATGGTGGTTGATGCTCGCTACCCTGATGCGTACGGAAATGATGGGGATCGATTACTTCCTATCGATGACGGGACATGGTTACCTACGGGAAGGGTTGTATCGTTTCCGGTGATGGCTCTTAGGAATGATTACCATAGTTCTCGCCATTGTTACTGTCATGGCGACCCGTTCATTCAGATTTTTCCTTATGCCTTCGAGTAGATCGAAACTATCCAGAAAAGTACCCAGTACTTACCGTACCCTTACTTACTTAACCCAGAAAAGTACCCAACAACTTTATTACAAAGCACTCCAGGAAAAATTTGAAAAATCGTCAAATCATCTTTTACGTTTCTTTTTTTTAAAGAAACAACATAGTCTCATTAAAATTTTAATTAAAATGTCGAACTAGGAATATGCGCTTTATTTCGTAATTACGGTAACAAATTATTCTGTCTATTTTGCTCTTTTATTATCTTTTATTATTTAAACAAATAAATTTAAAGAATGATAGCGTATTAACGTTCACCGACCAACAGTCTTCGTTAAATTTCAAATCGTTCTCTTTGGAACGCTTCTTGAAATTTCCAGAAACACTTTTAAAGCAATAATTATGATTATAATAACTAAGTGATAATAATAACGACAGCATATTCAGAATAAATTCTTATTGAAGTTGAAATGAATATAATAATGAGGATGTTTAAATAGTTTTCAGAAAACAGCGAAAAGTATTCGTTCGAAATGAAATGCGTCAGTCCATTCAATTATCATATTCAAGACAAAATTTTCTAAAGAGTTTATGGTAATTAAAGTCTCTCATTATGGGAAATAATAGGGCTTCTTTATAAACTGTCAGAAGCACTAAAAGAAGACATGATATCCAAGTAGAGAGTGATTCAAATTAAACACGAGCTGTCTAAGCACCTCCTGTGTAAAAATTAAAGCCTGGGTCACAACAAAAATTTGTGGTGGATGATAAGAGCGAGGATAGAACCTGGGACCTTGTGGTTCACAGTCCAGTAACATGACCACGAAACAAAAGCAATTGCTCGGGTAGCGTGGCTGTTAACTGGTTTATAAGCTATTCACTACAGACTCTCCCTCCAGTGAGTCGGAGGTGAGACGAAAGACATGGCTGTTGAGGGGTGATGCATTAGCTGTTGATTATAATGCGCCTGTACCCATTTGAGTAACGCCAAACGTTATGGCGAGCGTGTGTGGGTGAGTAGTTGTTGTTGCTGCGTCAAGTGAATCTGACGACTTTGGTTTGCTGTGGGTAGATGGCGCCACAACAGCTGTACGAAGGTTCATCGTCCGAGGTCACCAATATGGCGGATTGAATTGAGCGAGGAGAGAACCTGGGACCTTGTGGTTCGCAGTCCAGTAACATGACCACGATACAAAAGCAATTGCTTGGGTAGCCTAGCTGTTAACTGGTTTATAAGCTATTCACTACAAATTTCATATACATACATGCCTAATTATGAGACACTACCATTTTGAAAATACCAGCCGGAGTGTTCTTCCCAAAACTTTCTCGCAAACTCTCCAATAAAGGTCTTATTTCCCCTTTCTCCGCATAAAATTGTGGACTTTGGACGAGGCCGCATCGCACTGATGAACGATACTTACGAAATATAAATTGTTGATTTAAATGTAGCATTTTCACTAAACCCATGAATGATTCTGTATTTTGAAAGGATCTGGATCTGTGTGTATATCAAGTGTTCTTGCGTCGAATTTTGAGTCAAAATACAAAATTTTGGATTAAGTCAGTAAGATATTAATGATTATAGTATCAACATGCTATAGCGAAAATTAAGAAATATAAGGCCATAATTGAGAAACAATTAGAATTTGTTGTTACTTATGGCACTTGTCATAGCCAAACCCGCTATCGAAGCCATTGATTTAAGCCAAGTTTATGCAGTAGTTCTGAGGGTAAAGGCCCCTAAGCACCCGAGAGAGACGTCTAACTTCTAGCTCATATGAAATTGACACTCACACACTCGTTTACACAAGCGCGTTTTATAGGTGGGCTCTTTCACACACCTCGCAGATAGAACAAAAGGGAGGGAACAACCATGCCCGATCCAGGATTCGAGCCCGCTACGACCAGACCACCTGAAAGATGTGCTACCCCTAGGCCAGAATGCTGGTACAATCAGAAGTTCTCTAAGTTAAAAAAAAACGAAAGTTATTTTTTGCAGTTTAACCCTTTCTAAGGCCGTGGGAAGTATACTTCCCATCAAATTTATCAACCTTTGTATGAAATTATGTAGGTTGGCATAAATTCTGACAAATTTTTTTAGTAAGTCAGAAACTTAGATGCTTCAGTTCTTTATCTCAGACAAAATGATGTGACTTGATTTGTTACTTAATTATTAATTAACCAAATTAATAAATTCATCAAATTAAATTTATCTAATAAGCTAAATGAATCCCTTTTCTTATTTTAATTTCAAGCCTAAAAATATTTTAACACAATATGACTAGAAAAAATGGCTCTTTAAAGGGTTAATGAATTAACTTTAATTAATTAAACTTAATTTGGCTATGGAAATTTTGTTGGACGATTCTAATTTTTACCATAAAACATAATATAATAGTTAATTAAATCCCTTGCTATCATGTGAGAATAATATGCAAATTTTCAATTTTTCTAGCTGATAAAAAAGTTTTGGGGCTTGAACGATTTTGACAGGAAAGAAAAACCATCGTTTTCTAAATATCAACGCATGAGTAATCTGATAGACATGTGATTGTTTCAAACCGGTTTAAACCAGTTAATGATTTAAATTAATTAAGTCAAACGATGACTTCAAAAGATAACAATGTTCTCGCGTGATAACATGAAGTTTGCGATATTAGGTTTTAGGTCATTAAAACCTAATATGACCTCATGGGATTAAAATTTAATATTTAAAAAAGCTAATGAATAATAATATAAGTGAACATGAATTAGAATTAAATTATATTTCACCTCAAAAAATGCATCAGTTTATATTGTAACGAAAGAGAAATATATTAAATTAACTAGGCATACTAAATTATTAAGTAATTAATTGATTTATTTAGGTGTTTATTATTACAAAATTTGAAAAATAGGCTATTCTTCCAATATTTTAACTGATAATTACTAATCTTTTAAATAGCTCCTAATTAATTAATTACTGTTTTTTATATTTTATATCACATATAAATTCTGATTTTAGTTAAGCCCTAATAAGCATTTTAGTGGTACCTATTAAATAATTTTCAATAAGATATTTAAATGAGAAAAATTAATGCTCTAGGCCATAATAATTCTCTAAGTAATGGGTTCTTTATATTATCGATTGATATATTTAATGGTTTAAGGTTTAAAACTCTATAATTAATAGAAAACTCTATTTAATACTCTATAATTACTCGTTAATAGAATTTGCCGATAGGATCTCAGGTAAATTATTCGTAGTATAAAATGGTACGCTACAGTTCAAAGGAATGAAATATTGCTTTAAAAAACCCAAAATGTAATTGGATTACTGCATTAAGTCTAACATAAAAGCGAGATGATGAGCAGGACAAGATTAAGAATGTCTTAGTTTTATGTTCATATTTCTCAAACTTCACACTCTTACAGATAAAGGATGTCCCAAAATGAACGCAAGATTAGAATTTGCCACCATTCGCACAGTAAAGTGTTGACAACACTATTTAAAAAAACCCATTGATCTGGGCGTCCCGGGTTCGAGTCCCGGTTTGGGCATGGTTGTTCTTCTGTTGTTCTATCTGTGAGATGTGTGAATGTGCCCTCCTGTAAAAAGGGGTTGTGCAAGCGAATGAGTGATGCGTGAGTGGCAAAGTCGTACTCTTGGCCTTAGTTGGCGCTGCTATAAAAAATAAGAGACGTTCCCCCTCAGGCTTAAATCGCTGTCTTCGTAACAGCGGGCTTGTCAGTGGCAAGTGCCATAAGAAACAACAACAACAACAACAAAACCCATTTTATAGCTGATAGTTTAGGGATAGTAAAAATGGAGCGTTACACGATAGAGCAACGTGTTTTCATTGTTGAACAATATTTAAAAATGAATGAAAGTCTTTCGGCCACAGTTCGAAAATTAGAATTGGCTCCCTAGATCGTGTGATTTAACAACATTGGATTTTTTTTTCTGGAGTTATTAGAAGTCAAAGGTCTATGCCAACAAGCTTACAAACACGCGTGCATTGAAAGAGGAAATTCAATACTGTATCAGCGAATTGAGCCACATTTATGCCAAATGGGCATGAAAAATTCTGATAAAAAAGTGTGTATGTTCCAGCCTATGTCATATTCCATACTTAACCCTACCTTGAGTACTTTATGATTCAATGAAAATATAACAATATAAAGAAAAAAAAGCTGCTTTTTTATTTAATTCAAATCTTATGTTAACATATTGTTCTATCATGTAACGCTCCACTTTTTACTAACCCTAAACTGACAGCTGTCAGATGTTTTTTTTTAATAGGATTGCCAACACTTTACTGCACAAAAGGTGGAAAATTAAAATTTTGCGTTAATTTTGGGACACCCTTGATATTTCTTATATTTCTTAAACACTATATCGATATGCATGATTTTTTCTACAGCAAGTTTCGTATGTTAGTTTATGACAAATAGATTTGAGATATGGTTAATAAGATAACAGCATATCTGGACGGACACAGAGTCTAGTAATTAAATATTTGTAAGAAATAATTTAATTTTGTATTTCGTTCACTTTTCAATTAATCATGCAATTAATGATAGGGAGAGTCTCATATAAATATTTTATATGTCATTCTTACAATGATTAGTTCTGTTCAATTCCTAATCATAATTATTCTACTAAAAAGTCTCCCAATTTAATCTAAGAATTAATGATTGGGGGAATCTTATATAAACATTTTATATATGATTCTTACAATGATTAGTACTCTTCAATTCCTATTCATAATTGTAATTAATTCAATTGTAGGAATACCAAAAAATTCTTCCAGTATAATCAAAGAAATGAAGCAATTTATGATAGGGAATCTTATATAAATATTTTATATATGATTCTTACAATGATTGTACTCTTCAATTCCAAATCATAATTATTCTACCAAAAAGTCTCCTAATTTAATGTAAGAATTCAAGCAATTAATGATTGGGGGAATCTTATATAAACATTTTATATATGATTCTTACAATGATTGTACTCTTCAATTTCTAATCATAATTATTCTACCAAAAAGTCTCCCAATTTAATTTAAGAATTCAAGCAATTAATGATAAGGGGAATCTTATATAAACATTTTATATGTGATTCTTACAATGATTAGTACTCATTAGTACTCTTCAATTCCTATTCATAATTGCAATAATTCAATTGTAAGAATGCCAAAAAATTCTCCCAGTTTAATCAAAGAATTGAAGCAATTTATGATTGGGGAATCTTATATAAATATTTTATATATGATTCTTACACTGATTAGTATTCTTCAATTCCTAATCATAATTATTCTACCAAAAAGTCTCCCAGTTTAATCTAAGAATTCAAGCAATTAATGATTGGAGGAATCTTATATAAACATTTCATATATGATTCTTACAATAATTAGTACTCTTCAATTCCTAATCATAATTGTAATAATCCAATTGTAAGAATGCCGAAAAATTCTCCCAGCTTAATCAAAGAATTGAAGCAATTTATGATTGAGGAATCTAATATAAATATTTTATAAATGATTCTTACAATGATTAGTACTCTTCAATTCATAATCATAATTATTCTAACAAAAAGTCTCCCAGTTTAATCTAAGAATTCAAGCAGTTAATGATTGGGGAACCTTCTATAAACATTTTATATGTGATTCTAAAAATTATTAGTAGTCTTCGATTCGTATTTATAGTTATTCTACCAAAAAGTCCCTCTGTTTAATCTAAGAATTCAAGTAAGTAATGATTAGGGGAATCTTATATGAAAATTTATGTGTTTCTTACAATGACTAGTACTTTTCAAGCCCTATTGATAATTATTCTACCAAAAAAGTCTCCCAGATTAATATAAGAATTCAAGCAATTGTACTTGAAAGACGGTTTCACCATTCTTATATAAACATTTTATATGTGATTCTTGCAATGATAGTGCTTTTCAATTCCTATTCATAATTATTCTACTAAAAAGTTTCCCAGTTTAATTTAAGAATTCAAGCAATTATACTTGGAAGACGGTTTCATCATTCCAAGGAAAATTTTGTCGTGCCAAATGAAATCCATTCAAACCGAAAATCAACTTCCCTTTCGGTTATATGCTAAATAGGCTGTTAGCTTGCATATTACTCTCCGTGCCAAGTGGAACAATAAACTACTTGGTAGAACAATTTATTTTACAGGTCAGAATTTCTCTTCAAATTGTTTGGAGTCCAAATACCAATTAAAATGCTAATCAGATACATCGCCCCGCTATTACACAGTCTCGAAACCAGACATAGCTATTGATTTTTCGTTGCAACTATTGTTAAGACTAATGGGAAATGAACTGCACAGAGTTATTTGGAGCGTTTGTGCTAGAAAAGAAACGAATTCCGAGGAAATGGATTTTATTTTCTCTCCATTTATTGCTTTCTTTTTTTTAAGCCCCTTGGCAATAGAAAAAAAATCTTTTTCTGGTTTTACTATTTAATAAATTCAATGAAATTCTAATACGAAGCATATGATTTTTTTCTCGAAATTAACAATTATTTTTGGTTACATTTTATAAATCCGTGTATTATTTCCAATTTAATGCATTCATTTCTGTGGTAATTTCTTTTCCGGAAAAATAAAATATTGAATTCTTTTTTTAAAAAATGAAATCCAAAATACGATTTGGATGGAAGGATGTCTGCATTAAAATTGGAAATTATAGTTTTTTTTAATTGGTTTTTGAATAAAATTTGAAATAATTTCTTTTCTTCATAATTAAGGAAGAAAAGAAAAAGTCCTTATGACATTTTTTATATTAGTAATTTGTAGAAATTTAATCATTTCTTAATAAAATGTAAAAGGACATATGAATTTATTTGCAATGATTATGTAAAAAAAGTTATATTTTAGCTATCTTGGTTTTCAAGATTGAATTCCGATTCTAACAGTGCTAATTGCTAATGCATGATTAATATCGAAGACGAAATGTCTTTACATTAAAATGATCTAGAAAGGGATTTTTAGTAATTTGCAGAAATTTAATTTTTCTTAATAAATTGTAAAAAGATATCTGAACTTATTTGCAGTGATCAAGTAAAAAAATAGTTGTATTTTTGCCATTTTGTGGCATCTAGATTGAACTCTGATTATATCAATATCATTGTGTATGCAGGAGTAGCTTCGTAGGAATTTTTTTTAATAAAATGTAAAAGGATATCTGAATTTATTTGCAATAATAAGTAAAAGAACTTATATATTTGCTATTTTGAGCTTCTAGATTGAATTCCGATTCTATCAGTACTGATTGTGTATGCAGGAGTAGCATCCTGGACAAACATCGCCGTAGATTAACATCTTAGACAAATTTATTTTCTCCTAATAAAATGTAAATTATTTCTTATTATTTTTTCTTAATTAAATGTAATAATATATGAATTTATTTGCAATTATAAGAAAAAAAAGTTATATTTTGGTATTATGGGCTTCTAGATTGAATTCCGATTCTATCAGTACTGATTGTATATGCAGGAGTAGCATCGTAGACAAACATCGCCGTAGATTAACATCTTAGACAAATTTATTTTCTCCTAATAAAATGTAAATTATTTCTTATTATTTTCTCTTAATTAAATGTAATAATATAAGAATTTATTTGCAATAATAAGAAAAAAAAAAGTTATATTTTGGTATTATGGGCTTCTAGATTGAATTCCGATTCTATCAGTACTGATTGTATATGCAGGAGTAGCATCGTAGACAAACATCGCCGTAGATTAACATCTTAGACAAATTTATTTTCTCCTAATAAAATGTAAATTATTTCTTATTATTTTCTCCTAATTAAATGTAATAATATAAGAATTTATTTGCAATAATAAGAAAAAAAAAAGTTATATTTAGGTATTATGGGCTTCTAGATTGAATTCCGATTCTATCAGTACTGATTGTATATGCAGGAGTAGCATCGTAGACAAACATCGCCGTAGATTAACATCTTAGACAAATTTATTTTCTCCTAATAAAATGTAAATTATTTCTTATTATTTTCTCTTAATTAAATGTAATAATATATGAATTTATTTGCAATAATAAGAAAAAAAAGTTATATTTTGGTATTATGGGCTTCTAGATTGAATTCCGATTCTATCAGTACTGATTGTGTATGCAGGAGTAGCATCCTGGACAAACATCGCCGTAGATTAACATCTTAGACAAATTTATTTTCTCCTAATAAAATGTAAATTATTTCTTATTATTTTCTCTTAATTAAATGTAATAATATATGAATTTATTTGCAATAATAAGAAAAAAAAGTTATATTTTAGTATTATGGGCTTCTAGATTGAATTCCGATTCTATCACTACTGATTGTATATGCAGGAGTAGCACCGTAGACAAACATCACGATAATACTATTAGCATAATTCCTACATTTTGATTCGCCAATCTATGAAAAGAATGCTAGTCAATTGGTAATTTAATCATATAATGATATTTCTCCTTTTAATATTATCAGATTTAAAAGACAGACTTTCCCATTAAGAAATTAACTATGACCTTTATGAGCAATAGCCGGTTTAAATAATATTCAAATAAATATATGGGCATAAAAATAGATTTTCTAGAAACTGACAAACACAAATTTCATTAATTACGATACCATCATCACCACTTCATGTGTTGCTAAGTCCACAAATGTGATAGGCAAATGTGGAAAAAGTATATTATACCATCATCACCACTTCATGTGTTGCTAAGTCCACAAATGTGATAGGCAAATGTGGAAAAAGTATATTATACCATAATCACCAGCTATCTTTAGCATTTTCTATGTCACTAAGTCGACAAATGGGGTAACCAAATGTGATGAAAGTATACAAAATCATTTTGATCGTTTTCTAAGCCCCTAAGTCGACAAATGTGGTCACCAAATGTGATAAAATATAAAACACCACAATCCACAAATGGGGTATAAGTGTATAATACTATCATCTCCGGCTATCATTATCATTTTCTATGCCGCTAAGTCTACAAATGTGGTAATGTGATAAAAGTATGCGATACCACCATTATCATTTTATATACCGCTAAGTAGACAAATATGGTAATCAAATGTGATAAAAGTATATGATACCACTATCACCATTTTCTATACCGCTAAGTTAACAAATGCGGCAAAAGTATACGATACCATCATCACTATTTTCCATGCCGCTAAGTAGACATATGTGGTAAAAGTATACGATATCTGCATTACCAGCTATCATCACCATTTTCTATGCCACTAAGTAGACAAATGCGGAAACCAAATTTTTTTTGGTTGAAACTTAAATCCTGATTCCAACTTGGCGGACATTTGGCGAGATTTTAATGTTTGCCAATATTTGACGGATATTGGCTAAAACATGGCACCTATAATTTAGTTTCTTCACATTTATCGAGTATGCACACAATAAAAAAAATAATGGAATACGTGAATTGAGAATATCAGTTGTAAAAAACTTTAATGTTGAATTTATCATCTAAAAAAAAACTGAGCGCGTAATGTTTTATCTAATATATATATATATATCTGAATAAATGGTGTTTATAAATTGGTAGTTAGATTAGATGAAAATTTGCGATTCATATCTGAATTACGTTTTTATTAAACGTTACAGAAATACAAATTCTGAATCAAGTTGGAAGGTTGAGGGAGATTCCTGTATTCGTCGGAAGTTCCTACGAGATTCTTCGGCGAACAGAAAAGAACAAAACTCTAATGCAGAGCCGGCCTTCTCTATGAAGGGGCCCTGATTTTTTGTGACGTAAAAAAAATGCAAATACGAACACATATTATTAATGCATGTTTATTTAATGCATTATTTTGTTTTTGTTATTAATTACAACGGGAAAAGTAAAAAAAAAATTGCACTTTCTTTTTCGATGCTTAGTATAGCAAGTGTATTTAAGCGTTTTTTATTCATCATTAATTTTTTCGAGATACTTTTATATCTATTTTCTATCTGTACAATAGCAGTATCAATTACAGTGCTAAAAATAACACCTATCATCTACCGGGTTTTCTTTAACTTCATCTTCAGCCATTTCGGAATAATCTTTTTCGAATTCGTTTTTCAAGAAAATGTTCTGAAATATTCAAATTCCGGGCTATCTCTTTTGCTTCGTCTGAAACTGTGTTAAATTTTGGATTTTAGTTTTAATTTTATAGACCAAATTAAATTAAATCAATCAAGAACAATTGTTTTTGCTTGAAATAATTTAAGCAATTTTAGCTTCACATTGAGTGTCATATACTGTTTTAAGAGTAATATTTAAATGTTTTTGTAAAATTTCCCATATTTTTTGTAGATGCAGAAAATAAGCAATATAAAAGTTGCGATATCAAAAAAAAAAAAAATGTTTTTTACAATATATACTGCTGGAAGTGGCGTCACAAATTAATAAATTAAAGGAGTGTAATAGGCAAGGCACATAAATTGCAAGTGGGTTTAGAGAAAGTATTCTAGATTGTACACCTTTATATTTCCCTTTCATATTGTAACAGCTGTCGTATACTTGACCTCTTCAATTCATAATATCTAAATCAAATTCGTTTAAACTTTCCAATAAAATTTTTGTTAGTCCTTCACAGTCAGATCAGTTACTTCAATAAACCATATAAATGACTCATTTATAGCTAACCTTTTCTTTTCAAAATTTACATATCTAATAATGATTGAAGTTTGTTCCTTATGGGAAATATCAGGAGTACAACCCATTTGGATACTATAGTACATGGCTGCTTTTATATCTTTTATTTAATTTTGTTAAGGACTTCATTTCCTAACGCAGAAATAATTTGTTCTTATGACCTATGTGTTAAATGATGCACAATTCTATTTTTAGAATGTATTATTTTGTTTATATGATCCATTAGCACAAGATCCTATTTACTTAACAATTCCATTAAACTTAAAAAACTTCCATTATTAGGCGTACCTATTATTTCGTGAGTTCCTCGAAATGGAAGATTATTACACGCTAAAAATAGAATCTCATCTACAATTCTTTGAAATAGTAATTTGAGTCGTACCGTTTCCTTACTTATATTGTTTTATCAATAGTCGAACATAAATTCAGTCGTTTTAATAATTCTTACCAAGCAATAAACGAATTAATATGACATTTACAGCGTTCATGATCTTGGATTACATTTGACAGTTTTCTCCAGTTATTATAGCCACCTATAAATCGTGTAGCTTGGTCATTTCCTCTTCTTTTGGGAAAACAGTACAAAACAAAAACAAAATATGGAGTCTTGCGTCTTAAATTAACCAGCTGCGAAGTTGAGTTTCATCATTTCGCATTTTTTTAAAGTAGTAGGTAGTGGAAAATGATCTAACTTCAGCAATTTTAGCAAACACTCCTTTGTGTTGCCCAGATCCGATTTTAACACAAAACATTCTAAATTTATCCGTTATAATACTTGACCATAAACCAGGATCATTTATACTCTCTTGATCATATTTGTTATTGTAATTTTTGTCATTATTTTCTGATTCGGTCACATTTGTATCACACGATTCTTCAACAAATTTCACCGTTTCAACATTTTCCATGCTAGACTGTGTACTTTGCGCTAAACTTTCTTCTCCAGTTGAAGTTTGAATTGTAATTTCTGAAAATGAAGCAATTTCTTTGCCAGAATTACTTTGTAGCCAAGAAAACAGATCTACTAGTGACTTCTTAAAGTTTAGCTTTTCTTCTTTTTTCTTTCCTGGTAATTTTCTTTTTTGACACCCAGTGGGATATTTCCTTGGATTGGATATGGTTATATCTAACAGTAATAAACAGTTTATAGAAGGAATTATCAAATTATTATATCCTACACTATAAACTATTACCTCGTAGAAAAGGTAAGTGATTGTAAATCTATTAATCTTATATTAACAATATTTTGCACATTTGCACAATTCTATAATATATACTATGAACTTCGTATATATCCAAATCCGCCGACTGATACATTTAAACTTCTTCCTTAATTCTTTTCATTCCTGTCAAGGACGGTGAAGCGGTAATGTAATGTGTATTGCTGGAATTGATAGTTTAATTTATCTTCGTTTTACTTTTTGCTTGAACAACTTAATATAAACAACCATAATAGATGCACGCATAACAAATATTACATTAGATGCAGTAAAAAGTATATAGCTGATGATTTACAAGCCCATTTGAACCTAGTCTCAGCGCCAGCCTCGACTTCTGACCGCCGCTTGCGCCCAGAAGTCGCACCACTCTGTTTTAACATGTCTAAAGGGGATTTTTTTATTCACAAATCAACTTCCTCCCCGTTCCCCCATATATGTATCACTGTAACCATTGCCTAATTGCAATGTAACCATTGCCTATTTAAATCATCGCAAATTTAATAAAAAAGCTTGTGTCAGATTAATAACTCATTTTGATGTTACTCGAAAGTTATTTTGGAACTATAATTTTGATTCTAGGTCCGATAAACCAGCACACAAAACTTCAAGTGACTCAAGTGGGACTCATATCTGTAGGTTTAAACTGTAACAACCCCTTCGGAACTGTAAATTTGATCCTAGGTCTGTTGAATTAGCCCTCCAAGCTTCAAGTGACTCATATATGTAGGTTTAAAGTGTGACTCATATATATAGGTTTAAACTGTAATAACCCCTTTGGAATTATAATTTTGATCCTAGGTTCAATGAACCAGCGCTCTAAGCTTCAAATGACTCAAATGTAACTCATATCTGTAGGTTTAAAGTGTGACTGATATCTGTAGGTTTAAAGTGTAACAACTCCTTCGGAACTCTAATTTTGATACAAGGTCCGTTGAACCTGCACTCCAAGTTTCAAGTGACGTATGTGTAGGTTTAAAGCGTGACTCATATCAATAGGTTTAAAGCGTGTTTCATATCTATAGGTTTAAAGTGTAACAACACTTCGGAACTCTAATTTTGACCCTAGGTCCATTAAATCAGCATCCCAATCTTCAAATGACTCAAATGTGACTCATATCTGTAGGTTTAAAGTGCGACTCATATTTATAGGTTTAAAATGTAACAGTCCCATATAATTAATGTAATACAGCGATAGTTAAGGGAATTGGGTCCCGAGCTCTAAATTCTCCAATCTCGAAATCAAGACCTTTGAATCAGAGAATAAGGTAAAATAAGAAAATGAGGTATATTTTTTTTGAAATTATATAAAGAGCAATTTGTTTTTATATAAAGCAAAATAAAATTTTATATTTTAAATAAGGAATCAAAAACTAGAAATATTTATTATGCCTCCCAGCAAATCCTACAAAATATTCATCAACTTTCTTTTTATAACTGCGGCTTCCCCTTTAGAATTTCAAGTTCAAAACATTCCATATCATTCTCAACGAAATCGTATTGATTGCTTGTATCGAACTCTGTTTGCATTCGCTGAAAAATAAAATCCTGCAGAAAAGCAGGAAATAAAAATGAAAAAAAAAAGCGTTTCACTCCATGGATTATTTATAGCAAACCCTGTACCTGCAAACCTCATGAATGTTTGATCAGAACTTGAAATAAAATCTCTCAGCTGGTTTTTCTTTTATTCCTTATCGTCTGCGACTTCTTTGTTTCTTCCAAGATCCCTTGCGAGTGCGGCGGAGATTTTTTTTATACTTCTTTTTTTGTTCTTGATTTTCCTAAACTTTAGAAAGAAAACTAACTATTCTTTTTCCGTTGCATCTGATTACCTATTCAAGAATATGAAGAAGAATTTGAACTTGCATTTTACAAGTGTATTAGAATTTCAAATGAGCTAACTGAAACGCGGTGTTTGTCAATTACTGAAGCGTAGATCACAGAAATGAAGTCTTTTGAAATCTTCGAATCAAACAGATTCTTTGATATGTGGGTACCCAGTTGTTTTTTAATGCTAGTAGAATTCAAGGACTATAGTACTTTTAAAAATATAAATTTTAAATTAAAACAAAAAAAATCTTGATCATACTATTAAATTTTCTCTATGTATCTTTGCATGTAAAAATAGGGCAAATTAATTTTGTTTTATTCCTTTAAAACTTTTCAGATTTATTTCAAAGTTTTACAAAATCAGGGTGTTCCAAAACTCATTGATACGTTATAAAATTAAATATTAAATCATTTGAAGGGATTAGAAGAGTTAGGGCTAAAATTTTTCGCATGATGGGAAATTTTTCAGTCTCTAATGAAATAATTTGGTCCCTAATTTTTCGTGCAAGTAAAGATGTATCTAAAAAAACTTAAACACCCTTATTGTCTTTGGAATTTATATACTACTTTTAAATAAAATGCCAAATTAAGAACTACATATTTTTTATTAATACTTGGAGTAAAAAAGTATTGACATCATTGAAAAAATTTAATGGAACTGCACTCTGCAGTGATAATTAATTAATTATTATGTGAGAACATGATGTTGTTTTGGTTTGAGGTTTTTGAAGCCACAAAATGCTCGAACAGAAAATTGTTGATTTATCGCTTTTGAGGCACCAATTTTTCGCATTTAGGGTTATTAGAAAATGATAAAGAAGGTTTTCACCTATTGGTTGGCGATTTATCAACAACAAAAATTACAACTTCGAGCTAATGTCAGCCATGTACCCGATTTTCTTGTCTGGCCAATTAAGTGCAGAGTAGTAAGAATCTATCTCCCGAAGAAGCACAGAGAAGAAAATGGGAATGGATATATATATATATAAGTAACCAAAAATATAAGCATTATGTAATTAAAACCTATCATTCTAACAATCTAAAACAAATCGAGAAACGAATGATGACTAGTCTTTTATAACATGGGATTTTCCGGCAACGTGGCGATTGAATACATGTGTTGATCTTTGACAAGGGCACCGAAAGTATCATTTTCACTTGATACTTAGAATTGATGGCGCAGTAATTTTTATACAACTTCATACGTGGAATGGTATCAGGAAACAAGAGAAAACTTTAGAATGACCCCAAAAATGCCGAATTAGGCAAAAAATTTAGGAAATTAATTTAGATTAAATTAGCTATTAAAATATCATTACATATATATATATATATAACTTTTTTTGCTCGAAAGTAAAAAAAGAAACTAAAAAAAACATTATTTTTCTATAAATTAACGATTCTCATACAAGTCAGTCATACAATAGTCAAGTGATCGTCCCAAACCAATTTATACCAGATTTCCGGAAAAAAAATGGCCTCGAGATATAGCTAGTCGAGATTTTGAGATCAAAATAAATAAATAAATAAACATTGTTTTCTAAATATCGACGCATGCTAATCTGATATAACGTGATTGTTTCAGACCGGTTTAAACTGGTTTTTCACGCAAAAAAAAAAAAAAAAATCACCAAAAATGTTGGTGATTGCGAAATATGAGTCGTGCGAGAACATGGTGTATCTCCATCGGACTGATACCAAGTGACTAAAAATAACAATGTTTTCACAAGATAACTTGAAATTTGAGATAGCAGATTTCAATTTTTTTATTTCATTTTATTTCACGTGTGTGAATTACACTTTTAATAAAATAATAGAAAGTTTTTTTCTTCCGAATATAATATTTCATATGATAAATGTTGAAATAGTTGTGTCAATTACTTTACAATCAGTTTTAAAGGCAAAATGATTTTAAAAAAATAAAATATTTAGGAAAATTTATTCAAAAATTATACAAAACTATTTTTTTTATTTCAGACTGAACGCTATCGAATTCATCATTCCACTTTTTTGAAACAATTCGCCTTATCTCAAGAACTAATAAAGCACAAAATCAATGCAGGAGAAATTTTTTAATGGAAAGGCAAGCAGAAACATGTTTTTAATTTATCTTTGTCATCTGAAAGCGTCTTCTAAAAAAATTATTCAAACTCAGAAAATATTGATAAACTTTTTTAACATTTTTTAAAAAGTAAGTGAAATTTGACTCTCTTTAATTTGAGTTGTTACACAATGCAATAATCAATTTCTCCAGGTAACTTTTTCACACAATCTTTCTTCATTCATTATTTTTTTTTCCCAACGTTTCTCTTCTTACTCTTTACACAAATTCTTCAAATGTATACATGTATGAAAATCTTTCTCTTTCATAAGAAAAAAAAAATGCTTCAGATTCCTAGTTATTCTTGCATTCAAACGTGCCGGGTAATTTATCTGCTTTTTTAATTAACGGCTACACATCGTGAGATAAAACTCATTAATAGCTCGCGTCACTGAATAATTTTAAAAATCCCCGCGATTAACAAAACACCTGCAGCCTAATTATAGAGCAGTTGTGGAGAACTCTCTCGCCCCCCTCTCCCTCAAAGCTCTCGAATTTAATACATAGATTTTGTGAAACTTTCAACAAAAGTCAATGAATACTAGGGCCAGAAATTCCTGGCTTACTGATTTGGTTGTTTGAAGGAGAGAGTTGATTTACGATGATTGAATTGTATTACAATCCTCTGAAATATTGAATAGAAATGATTTATTGTGTCCATATATAAGAATTGAGCGATCGGATGGTTTTGAGATTTTGATGATTTTTTAAAAGGATTTTGAGATAAAAAAAAAACTTTCTTTTTCTAAGTATCGACGCATGCGTAATCCAATTGTGATTGTTTCACACCTGTTTAAACTGGTTTTTCATGGAAAAAAAAATTCTGAACTCGAGGGAAAAAAAATTTAGAACTCGAATTGATTTTCAAATGTCCAAAAACCATAGCTTTTTTAAATGTTGGTGATTGCAAAGTACATTGGCGTCCTTGCATAGGGGTAGTACATCTTCCACGTGATCTGGGAGTCCCGGGTTCGAATCCCGGTTCGGGCATGGTTGTTCTTCATCTGTGTTCTATACGTGAGGTGTGCGAATCTACCTTCCTGTAAAATGGGGTTGTGCAAGCGAATATATGAGTTTCTTCTTCATATGAGCTAGAAGTTAGACTTCTGCCCTCGGGTGCTCAGGGGTCTTTACCCTCAATAGCTACTGCATCCCCTTTCCGTGGTAACCCGGACACGACATCATCATCATTTGGTATGAGTCATGAGCAAGGTATGAGTCATTTGAGAACATGATGCTTTTCTGTCGGAATGATACCAAGTGACTAAAAAGAATAATGTTATCTCTCCATAACTTGAAATTTGTGAAAACAGATTTCAATTTTTTTTAATTATAAAAGGTATTAAGCATATTTTGTTAAATCTTGTATTTTAATTTACAGGTTATAATGCTTTTATACAACTTTTCAATCTTTAACCAAGCAATTATATTCAATTCTTGTCTCATTGAAATACTTTGTCATACATGGTTAACAAGTTTAAGTTAAGTAACTTGTTAAGTAAAGTAAATTTTTAAGTTGTAAAGATTTACTTTTACAGATAGTTGATATTATTATTTTTTATTTAAATTAACTTCTTCCGTATCTACAAATATGGGTTTATGAAAACGATTTTTCACTCCCTTCTATATCAGAATTTTTAAATTTTTCAGAATTACGTGTTTTTTTTATAACAATACAGCATTTTAATATTTTTTAAACTTAATTTCCAAGTAAACAAAAAAAAATCTTATCTTTTTCCTATAACTTTGCATTAGTGTTAGTTATATTAAAAGTAACACTAGGGCTATTTTGGGACGGACTTCGTTATTTTGAACCTCGGTCAGATGACGTGGATGACGCCTGAGCAGGCACCCCCCTTTTCACACCACACCACAACAACGGGAGGACGTTTAGTCAGCACGAAATTAACGTGCAACAGACCCCCTTACACCACGGTTCTTCGGTGGAATCGGGACACGAACCTAAAACACCCCGGCTTCGAAGCCGAGACCTTACCACCAGGCCCTCGCGGCCCTTGATTTTATGTGGAAAGCGCCATTTGTTAATATGGAATTATAAAATTTTATTTCAAGTTTCCATTTTATTTTTCAAAAAAGAAAAAAAAAATGCGAAACACATTAAAGAATAAAAAGAAGAAAACATTAAAAATAGGATTTTTGAAAAAAATATTTTTTTTTTATGAGAGTAACTCAAAGATAAGAAATAATTCTTTTTTTTATATAAAATGTGTAGATCAAAGCAATATCTGAAAGTCATGATGCACTGATAAACAATATTAAAAGAAAAAAAATGCATCTATGAGAAGGATACTTTTTTAAAAATTTGTATCGCAAATTTCAAATTGTGATGTGAGAACATTATTATTTTTATAAATCTTCGCTGGTTTTACTTTATTTACATCATTAATCAGTTTAAATCGGTTTGAAACAATCACGTGACTATCAGATTAGGCATGTGATGATATTTAGAAAAACGAGGTACCCCCCCCCCAATCTCAAAATCTGCCCCCAATCTCAAGAGCTGCAAAACTTCATCTCGAGCCCAGAATTTTTTTTCTTTCCGAAAATTCTGCTTGGACTTGTATGGAATGATCACATGACTATAGTATTGAGCAATCCTTAATTTTTTTTAAAAAAGTAATGGTTATTTTTTTTATCTCAAAATATTTCGAGTTTAAAACAATTTTTTTTACCAGATAGAAAAATTGAAAATGAAAGTTAAATAAAATTATATTATTATTATAATATATACCCCTCCCTCCTTGCTGTTTTGTCTTGATTCCTGTTTTCTTTTTTGTTCTTTTTCGGGTGATATATTCTTACCATCATGCACTTTATTTTCTGGCAGCATATTTTGAGTCTTCAAAACCCCAAATCAAAACGACATCACGTTCTAACATGATAACATCATAGAAAAGGTTCTGAAATATTAATTAAATATTAAGAAATATTATCATGAAAGTGATAAATATTTCGATTTATATAGAATATTTTTACTAGCGTTTCGCAGTTTTGCGATTTTATGTCACCCTTTTAAAGTTCCCAGCACGAGAAAAATATCAGAGTTGCTTCCTGCAACAAATATTCATTTCCGAATACGAAGGATTTTTATATTCATGAAAAAAAGTTTTTATGCTTAGAGGAGATTATAAACATTTTGATAAGTGCTTTAAAGTCATCGAAGTTTTATTTTAAATTAAAGGTTAATATTTTCGAGAAAAAAAGTAAGCACGGACAAACTTTCAAAATCATTTTCAGATTATGGTTTAAGAATAATTCAAGAGTTTGTTCACAGTAAAAAATAATAATAATAAATGCGGTATAAATTAAAAATCTCAAAAAAAATAATAATAATAAAATTGAAAAGTTATCATGTTCTCACATTAAGTTTTTTAAGACATGTCGTATCGACCCGACAGAAAAACATGTTCTCACATGATTCATATTTGACAAATACCAGCATTTAGAAAAAACGATGATTTTCCACCATCTCAAAATCAATTGAGTTCTAAAATTTTTTTTTGCCATCAGATTTTTTTATAGTGAAAATCCAGTTTAAATCAGTTTTAAACAATCACGTGACTATCAGATTCCGCATGCGTGGATATTTAGAAAACGATGTTCTTTTTTCATCTGAAAATCGCTCGAGCTCCAAAACTTTTTCTCGAGTTCCAAATTCGAATGTTCGATTTTAATATGTAATTAATAATAATGGGTATCTAATTATTAACAATGGGTATTAATGATGGTAATTAATAATAATAGTAATTTTAATATATGGGCACAATAAACCAATACTTTTCAATTTTCGAGAGGGCTTTAATACATTTGACTCATCGTATTAATCAACTCTCTTCTTCAAACAAGCCAAATCAGTAAGCCATGAACTTTTGCCCCTAGTATTCACTGAATTTTGTTAAAAGTTTCACAAAATCTAACTATGTATCAAATTCGTGAGTTATGGAGGGGGGGGGGATTTTCCGCAACCGCTCTATAATTAGGCTGCAGGTGTTTTGTTAATCACAGTGATTTTTAGAATTATTCAGTGACCCGAGCGATTAATGAGTTTTGTCTCACGATGTGTAGCCGTTAATTTAAAAGCTAGATAAATTGCACGGGCACGTTTAAATACAAGAATAACTAGAAATTTGTAGAATTTTTTTTTTTTTTTTTTTGCTTATGAAAGCAAAAGATTTTCATACGTGTATACATTTGAAGAATTTGTGTAAAGAATAAACAAAGAAATGTTGGTAAAAAATTAATGAATAAAGAAAGTTTTTGTGAAAAAGTTACCTGAAGAAATTGACGATCGAATTGTGTAACAGCTCTAATTAGAGATAGTCGAATTTTCCTTCTTTTTAAAATTTTTTTAGTATTTCACGAGTATTAAGTTTATTAGTATTTTCTGAGCATAAAAGAATTGTTTTCCTTCTTCTTTTATCTGAATTACGCTTTCAGATGACAAAGGCAAATTAAGCAAGTATCTCTGCTTACCTTTCCATTAAAAACATTTCTCCTTTATCGATTTCGTGCTGTATTGTTTTTGAAATAAATCAAATTGTTCCGAAGAAGTAGGGCGATGAATTCGAAAGCGTTCAGTCCGATATAAAATAAATAGCTTTGTATAATTTTTGAATAAATTTTTCTAAAAATTTTATTTCTTCAGAATCATTTTTCCTTCGAAACTGCTTATAAATTTTTTGTTTGACACAACTGTTTTAACATTTATCATTCTTTGACAAACGATGCGTTTTTATCATGTAAGAACATGATGTTTTGGTTTTCGATTTTTGTAGCTTCAAAATACGCGAGTAGAAAATTGGCTCTTTTGAGCAGACCGCTTTTATAGCTTCTGAGACCCCAATTTTTTGCTTTTCGGCTTATTAGAAAATGATTCGCGACTTATTGGCAAAAAAAAAAAAAAGTTACAATTTGGAGTAAATATCCAGCATGTACCCGATTCTCCTGAAATGGGGGGAATGAACACGAAACAGCGAGGATGGGAATTTATATATATATATATATATATATATATATATATATATATATATATATATATATATATATATATATATATATATATATATATATATATATATATATATATATATATACTTATAATAAAGCTCAATGTGTGTGTGTGTGTGTGTGTGTGTGTTGGCGCTCTACAGGCCAGACCGTTTGACATATAGCTACCAAATTTGGTACATGTATACCTTGGAGGTTGGGAATGTGCACCTGGGGTTTCTTTTTTCGAATTTTTAATTAGAATTTTAATTATTAATTAAAAACTAACTTTCCCGCCAAAAAAATCTTCCATTTTCCCCACCGCCAACTTTTCCGCCAAAAAAATCTTCCATTATCCCCAGCGCAAAACGAGAAAGGCTTCAGTTTTTTTTTCTCCCAACAGTAATGAGGCTAGGGTTAAAATTTTTCGGCGGATTATTTCAATCGGTTCTGTTTATTTTCTTAATGTTTGATGCATTTAAAATTAAACATTGTTAATGAATCAATCTTTCAGATTCATTCTGAAGTACTTTTGAATTAAAATAAAACAGAATAAAGGAAATAAAAAATTTCTAATCCGCATAGCGTTACCCCAACTGGCGTAGAAAAAATCACGTATTTGCGTTACGTAACCGGCGAAGAAAATTCACGCATGCGCATTCTGTTCTGATTGTTGCCATGACAACGTTATCAATGGATGATTTAAATTATTTTTGGGTTAGTTGCATGCTTTTGTAAGTAAATTGTATTTATGTTAGTTATATATTTTTGGTATATGCTTATAGTTTTAAGTACATCGTTTTTTAAGTAGTTTTTTTAAAACCTGTTTTCAACCGTTTATTTTAAACGATTCGTTTTATTTTCTTAGTGTTTGATGCATTTAAATTTAAACATTGTTAATGAATCGATCTGCTCATAATTAATCTAAGAAAATTTTGTTGACCAACTCTTGAGATATTACATAAATTAAAAAAGATATTCTTTAGTGCCCATAAAGTTTAAACGCTGAGTGACTCTATTTTCAGTAATCAGATTATAAAAATATGCTTTGTTTCAGTAAAAAATATTATTATATTAATTGAAAATAATATAATAATAATATAATATAATTCTTTCCACTTTAATTTAAAGCATAAATTCTACGGGTGCTAACAGAAAATGAGAGAGATACATATTACGTTATGACTGAAGGCCTTTATAATATTATGAATATGAATATATGAATGAATTATATGATAATAAAAATTTGAAGTTTAAAAATATTTTGATGAAGAAGCTATTAAAGTAGAAATTGCATAAAATATTTAATTATTAAAATTTTAACGAACATTAAGATTGGCGAACCGGCTGGTCGCCAAAGGCGGCTAGTATATATATATATATAAGTAACCAAAAATATTAGCATTATGTAATTAAAACCTATTATTGAAACAGTCTAAAATTAAAATTATTTTATTTCGGAAACGAAACTAAATTATTTCGGAATCGGAAAAAAATAAAAATAGACCTTCCGTGGCATATTAACTAACTCAATAGATGGCGCTGAGACCCGTTATTTATTGTTACCTTGAATGGCGTTAGCATAAACAGTTTAGGGTGCGGGAAACAAAAATGGGACAGCTTATGTTAAAAAAAAAAAAAATGTTTGTCTGCTGCTAGTATGTGCTTTCCTTTTTGGTAATAATTGGTTATGAGAGTTATTATATGGTTATTTTATGTTATTGTATTTTTGCTTATTAGTGGTCGTATTCTTTTAATTCATTGTTTTGTTTCTTTTCTGTAAAAATGGTGTATCTCTTAGACCTAATTTCAAGGGATTTTCGGGTCAGGAGGAGTCAATACTGTTGGACAAATTAGTCTGGATTCCTCACAGAAAAAAAAAATCTCTTATTTTGAATCCCTGCCTGAGGATGGCCTTTGAGAAAGTTTTCAGGCTGGATTCTTATTTAATTTGGTTTAATTTTGATACTTTTTTTCCTATTAACTTGGTTTTTATTATATACTAGCGCAGTACCCGCACAGCGTTGCCAGTAGCATAACAGCTTAAGAGAAAAAATTAGTTTTAGACTTAAGTTTAGCCTCCACCACATATTACATGGGAATATCATGCGGGATCAAAAAATATTTAGAAAACCTCAAAAATAACTACAAAACAATTTTTTATAGCACATATTCAGAAATATTTAGGGCTAAGCTTTGATATACAGACATTTGGTGTTTTTTCCTTCTGCGCATACTTCTTCTGCTTACTTTCATTATTTTCGATTAAGTTTTTTTGCATGCATTTCATTTTAATGCATTTTATTGACTTTTTTTTCTATATTTCCGTTAATTTGCTGCAGTATTCCTCGGAACCTTAAGATTGAAAACGCTATTACTGCCGTTCGCGCCACATTCAGCCATTTCGCTAAAATTTGGTGATAAACTATTTTTTGGGTGAAAATGATTGTATATCAATGCTGTTCCATATTTAGACTGTTAAAATGGTTTCGATTTTCCCTAGTAAACAACTCATGCCTTTTGATTCATCTTTCCATTTTAAAGCTGGTCTAAGCTTTGATATACAGTCATTTTGCGCCTTACGAGGTTGGCAATTTTTCGGTGGCGCTTTTGCTACTGTTACCCTATTGCTGCTGTTCTCGCCAAATTCGGCCATTTTGCTAAAATGTGGAGATAAATTACTTTTTGGCAAAAATGACTGCATATCAAAGCTGTTCTTAAAGCTGAATAATATGGACAAACTATAGACATTGTTCTTATTGAAACAGAGGCATCATTTCTGTAATTCACACATGGATGGAAATTCAGAGCGGAGTACTCCTTTTCGGACCAAATATCAGGAACGTTTGTTCTTTCATTTCTTCTCCGGTGTCTCAAATTTAAATGTCTTTCGCTGTCAGCAGACAGGCGAGATTCATTCTGTCTCTGTAATTCAATTGCATTGCGATTTAAAGAGAGACGGTTACTTCGCTCAGCAGAGGACACTCCTTTGAAGAAGGTGTGGACATTCTTTCTCTGATATTCGCTAACCTAATGTTTCTTTCCTCAACATTTTCATAATCGCGAAACAAATGAAGCGTTTTGGCATTTAATGTGCTTCGGCCAAGGTTTAATTTCCTTCTTTTGGAGATCATGAGATTTGAGTCGCTTTTTAAAATCAGACGTAAACGAAGAAATCTATTGCATATGAATACCACAGCTCTTGCTATTTGTACATGCGAAGTTTGAGATTTCCGCTCACGCGTTGATAAGTGCAAAGCATAGATACCTCTGCTTTACGCATGCGCAAATCGTAGTAGGAAAATAAGTAAAATCGCAATTATAAAACTCCTTTTTTATTTTGATATGACTTCAATACACTAAAACCTTTCCCAATAAATACCCTACAAAATGGTACAAATATCTCGAAAATTAGTTAAGTATTTCTCGAGTTTTTCGGGCTTTAACATATAGACACTTCCAGGAGACTCCATTTTATACTATATATATATTGAAAGAAAAATAGATAAAGATAAAAAAGTACAAAACAAAATAAAAGAATTTGCGGAAAAGTTTCTCTGCTGATTCAAAAAAAAAGAAAGATTTTTATTAGATAGACCCTTGAATGAACTCGGATGAAGTATTTATCATAGCACAGGAATTTCAATTATAATTTTATAAAAAAATGACCGAAGTATAAAATGCAGGTAGTTTTGCCCGTTATGAAATTTAATTTATATTTTGTGCATGACAGAAAATTCTATTCAGAATGAAAAATTTTAGTTATTAGATGGCAGAAAATTCGCCTATAGGCTGATGAAATAGAAGAAAAAGAATACTAGCAAAATTTAAACGTAAGGTAATAATATCTTTGCAAGAAAATTTTATATTAAAATTATGAACAGTTATGAATTTCGAATATATTAGTTTTACTAAGGAACTGCATATTTTAAATATGTGCTTTAATAATAATAAGAAGAAAATTAGAAAAAATAAATGTTAATTCTGGAGCTTTGGAAATCCAAAACATGAAAAATAATTTTAAAAAATAATAACTTTACTCACCGTGTAGAATAAGGGCAGACACGCTTCAGTTAAAAGTGTTCATATAGTAGCTCTTGAAGTTCAAATGAGCAAATTTGAATATCAAAACTACAATTTTATTCACAATTCTGTGAAGTGTAATAATCAAAATAGAAGTTTAAAGGTGGAAAAATTAAAGAATAATGCCATTTTAACTTTTAATTTAATTCATCCACTTTCAGTGATATTAGATAGAAAAGATGATTCACTTATTACTAAAATCTCAATAGAAAAGGTTTTTTTTCTTCATTGATTTTAAAGAAGAGTTTTATTTCAATCTTAAAATTTATATGTTGTTTTAAAGGGCTGTAAGCGTTTAATAAATTGGATATTTGAATATTATTTAAGTTAATATGAAGTAGTTATTTACATTTTATTTTATATATATATATATATCGAAATTTTAATGAATTATCGTGGAAAGTATCTCATAAGATCGAAAAAAGTGTGGAATTTCGTCAAAGTTTAGAACAAACGTATATATATTTATTATGATTTTTTGGGGGGGCTTATCTTGTATTTTATACTATTACAAGCTAGTTGATGACACTTACATTAACTGTCAATGCCTTCTGCCCGTGAATTGGTTTATTATTAGAACAAACATATGAAAAATTTGCCTATTCAGAATTTTCCATTGAATTTCAGTTAGCGTTATTTGTGTTGTTTTTTTTGAGACTATCCCATAGTAGTTTAGAAGTTTTTCATTAAGAGTGTCTGTTAGCTTTCCATTTCCTCCCCAACTTTTGCATGTAAAGTTAAAAAGACAGATGTAGAAGACCTAAAAATTAATTAACAGACAAAAATAATTATAATAAACAAAAAAATTGAAACGAATATTTATTTATGTGATTGAAAATTCCTTTCCAATTATTTGATTTCTGGAATTCTAGGGAATTCTGGTTTCGTTTTAAGCTTTCGACGTTACATAAATGGTTCTAGTTTTCTTTCTGGGTATGGTAGAAATAAAATAAAACTAATTTTGGAAACTTAAAAGTACGAGATTTCAAATAACCTACATAATTTCATACAAATATTGATAAATTTGGTGAGAAGCATACTTCCCACGGCCCTAGAAAGGGTTAAGATACACTATATAAAGTCAATATATATTATGCATAAATATAAACACTTTGGCTTTCTTGAGTATTTTAGTACATCTATGGTATGTGGGTAAGGGGAGGGTGTCCGAATCTGCGAATGTTCGGACATTGTCCCCTTTTACGTAAGAACCGCCTCAAAGTGGCATGATTGCTTGAAGATTTAGACGCCTTCACATTATACATTAAATATTATGTCCCCTTGAGTGACATGTTTGTTTAGAGAGAAAGATGAGGCTCAGATGAAAACTGCTCTTATATATGACACGGTGAAAAATTCTTTCCCTTGTCATGCTTGTTTGCAAATAGAGATGCAATTCCAATTCCCTTTCACTTTATATATGACATAGCAAATATTTTTTCCTCTAAAATGAGATTATTGCTTAGAAAGGAAGAAGCGATACACGCGATCATTTTTCGTCGTGTTTGAAACAGGCACACCTCCTCTATTTAAAGTGGCATGTCTATTTGAAAAGGGTAATACCTATTCGGATGTTGCTTTTATCTCGATCACTCGCAAAATCCGTTCTTTTTAATTTTTTATGAAACTCTTTAAACAAATATCAATCCAATAACTCAGAATAAATTCGTATTAAAAAAATTAAATTTCACAAATCAGAAATTTCACCATTTTAACCTATTTAGGTAATATTTTCAATAAGTTGTCTTAGATTCCCAATATATTTTCTGAAATTATTCCATTTTTTAGATAGACGAAAAAAAAAAAGTTTATTAGAGAGTATGTGAGACTGTTTTAAGGAGACTACTCTCATTGGTTAAAAATTTTTCGTATTTTTACCAAAATTAATTTTAAACACAATTTTGTAAAAAGCGTCTTTCCTTTATATAATTGCGTGCAACGAAATTGTGACTAATAATGAGAAAATTTCAACATTTTGAATGAGACTAAGAAAAAAATATATAAAACTGAAATCTGCTATGGCGAATTTCAAGTCATTAACCAGTTTAAAGCAGTTTGAAACAATCACGTGACTATCAGATTACGCATGCGTCGAAATTTAGAAAAACAGTGTTTCTTTTTATTATCTGAAAAATGATGGAGTTTCAAAACTTTTTCTCGAGGTTAGATTTTTTTTTTCAAAAATCCGGTTTAAACTGGTTTGGAATATCACGTGACTATGCATTGCGCAATCGTTAATTTACACAAAAGCGATGGTTTTTTTTACCCCATCTTAAACCCTTTTTTTTGGTAGCCAGACAAATTGAACACGGAAGTTTTAAAAATATAATATTCTTAATATCATTATTGTGTGTATATATATATATATATATATATATATATATATAATTAGTTAGGACAGTTTAGGGTGCTGGAAACACAACGGGAGAGCTTATGTTTATAAAAAAATTTTGCCGACTGCTGGTATCTCCTTTCCTTTTTGTTTTCATAATTGGTTTGAGCGTTATTATATGGTTATTTTATGTCATTGCATTTTTGTTTATTAGTGGCCGTATTCTTCTCTTTTATTGTTTTGTGTTTTTCTTTTCTGTTAAAATGGTATATCTCTTAAGCCTAATTTCAGGGGATTTTCGTGTCACAAGGAATCAATAGTTAGATTTTTTAGTCTGTATTCCTTCACAGAAAAAATCCCTTTTTTGGAATCCCTGCCTGAGGGGATCCTTGAGAAAGTCTTCAGGCCGGATTCTTATTTTATTTGGTTTAATTTTGACATTTTTTCCTATTAACTTGGTTTTTATTACTATTATATATATATATATATATATATATATATATATATATATATATATATATATATGTATGTGTGTGTGTGTGTGTGTGTGTGTGTGTGTGCTTCTTCGGGCATTAACTTCTTACGGCCATGCCCTTTATTTTCTACCCGCGTATTTTGTGGCTTCAAAAATCCTTCACTGAAACAACATCATGTTCTCACATGATAACAATATAGAAATGAATTGTTCATTCATATATATGTAAACATTAAAGCAACGTTATTCCTATGAAATATAAAGGAATTCATTTACCACGTTACTTCAACTGACCGCCTTCATTAACACCGGTTAGTTGTGAATCGGCAGTTTCCTTCTCCAATTTTAATTGACTGTTGGTTAAAGTTTCACAAAAGCTTACAATGTATCAAATTCGTGACCTTTCAGAGGAGAAATCTCCGTGTCCGCTCGATAATTAGGCTGCAGGTGTTTTGTTAATCGCAGGGATTTTTAGAATTATTCAGTGACTCGAGCGATTAATGATGTGCTCCCCTTATGATGTTTTATCTCGAGATGGGCTCCCCTTCATTAAGAAGGTGAATAAATTGTCCGGACATATTTGAACGCAAGAAGAACTGAAAAATGAAATTTTTTTTCTGATTAAAGAAAAGTATTTTCATCTTCAGAATTGATAAAAATAAAAGAAAAGTTGGAAAAAAATTAGTGAAAGAAAAAGAAGATTTTGTGACGAAGCTGTGTGGTTGCTAAATGTATGAAGTCTAATAAGAGATAATCAAATTTTTCTGCTTTTCTATCAATTAAAAGAATTTTGTGAGCTTTAAGGAATAAAAGAAAGGATTTTGTTCTTTCTTTAGCTTCTTTCTGCCAAAAGTTTTTAAGAAGACAAAGATAAATTAAGTCAATATTTCTGTCTTTCCATTAAAAATTCTCACCTATTCCATTGACCTTACGATCCATAGTTTCTTAAGTAGAATTGACTTTTTTAAAGAAGCTGAAAAAAACATGTATTTGTATTCAGTTTTAGATAATAACTTTTATCCTGATGTTTTAGCTCTTCTGGAGTTTTTTTTTTCCCTCTTCAAAATCAACTTTTGCTTGGGATTTTTATATATTTGGCAATATATATTTCTACTTTTTGCCTTTTAATAATTAATTTTAAAATTAGATTAAAACAGCCTTCAGAGAGAACTAAAAAAACTTTCATTTTGAGATAAAGTATTACTGGGTTATTTCTGGAGATTACTGAATTTGTATTGTACTGTTAAATTCAAAACCAAACCGTAATAATGGCTAGTAAATATTTTGCGGTAAACATGTTCTCTTCTCATAGTAATAGTATAAAAATTAAGATCCCAGGTGAAAAATTCTCACAAATTGTATTCATTGTATTTTAAAGACAATGGATGATAATTTTCAAAAGATAAATTGGTCTGGATAAAAGTTAGAATTTCCTGATTTTCAAATATACAACTTATTCATTCTTTCAAGAAATATTCTTTATTATCATGTGAGAACATGATGCCGTTTTGGTTTCGTGTTTTTGAAGGTTCAAAATTCACTAGCAGAAAATGGGCGATTTATCGCTTTTGAGGAATCAATTTCTTGCTTTTAGGCTTATCAGAAAACGATTGTCACATATGATTACTTATTGCCAATAAAAGGTTAGAACTAGGCGTGAATGTTCACAATGTACCCGATTCTCTTGTCTAGCCAATAAATGCTAGGGTCTTAAGAAGTTATCGTCCGAAGAAAATGGGAATGAACACGAAACAGCGAGGCAGGTATCAAAAGTTATATATATATATATATAATTTAAAAATTTTTTTAAAATTTTTCTAGTTGACAAAAAAAAGTTTTGGAGTTTAAGCAATTTTGAAATGGGGAAGGGGAGGCCATTGCTTTTTAAGTATCGACGCATGCGTAATCTGATAGTCACGTGACTGTTTCACACCGGTTTGAATTGGTTTTTTACTTTAAAAAATTCTGGTCTTGAGAAAAAAAAAATTTAGAACTCGCTTGATTTTGAGATGGTCAAAAACCACCACTTTTGTAGATGTTGGTGATTTCGAAATATGAGTCACGTGAGAACATGATGTTTTTCTATCGAACTGATACCACGTGACTTAAAAAAGTAGTATTCTCGCATGATAACTTGAAATTTGCGATAACAGATTTCATTTTTTTTTATCATGGTTTACCAGTAAATAATTTTCCACCTTTTTTTTTTTTTTGTTAATTTGAATCCGACAGATCAAGATTTTTTCTTTATTTTAATGGAAACACATGCACAACGAGAACATTTTTATTTTATCGATAGTTAAATGGATGGTATCTCTAATTGTTCTTATTCATTTAAACAAACAATAGAGAAAGTTTCCTATCCTGTATCAAAGAAACTCAATTTCATAATATATAATTGCAGTGTATTCTCAGATTTCATCTCCTCCTAGCAACAGCAAGCTGCCTAGATTATTTAACACCCGTCATGAATTGCAACCAATTGGAGTCACGGTTAAATTGGCAATTGGTGGTAGATTTCTCCTAACAAAATGCCTTTGAGGAAATATGAATCTGATGCATAGCATTGCTCTTCAAGCCTTAAGGATTACGACGCAAGTCCTGAATAATTCCACTGGAATATGATGAGTCTCGGCTTGTTATCATGCGTCTGGATGTTTTCCCCATTTATGTCCAAGTCAAGTTACTTACGCTTTCACATTAATATAAGATTCCTTTACGGATTCAATTTCTGTCTTTGGCATTCAATCTACGAGAAAGGCTTTGAAGTCTTCGATTTATATGAAATTTGGAATGGAATTTCCAAGAGAGGCTTCGACGAATGCCTATGGCGTATTTTAGTGGCATAGTTAAAGTTGTTTATAAAGTTAAATCCTGTAAAGTTTCCAGAAAATATTTCTTTGAAATTTCCTTCGAAATATCTGAGAATAATTTTAATCCGCTTGGAGATTTTATTTATTTTTAGGCTTAATCATTGTAGATCGCGTATGGCTGATACTTGTGACTTTTAAAAGAGTCACTGTTTCTAAAATTACTTCTTCTTTAAATTATCCTTACTGAACTGATTTACCCAGCCTATGTATCCACAAGTGACTTTTTCCCAGATTACTACTTCTTTAAATTATCCTTACTGAGCGGATTTACCCAGCTTATGTATCCACAAGTGACTCTTTCCCAGATTACTACTTCTTTAAATTATCCTTAGTGAACTGATTTATCCTGCCTCGGCATCCAGAGTTATCTGAGTGTTCGTCTCATGTATAGGTGAAAACAGAGGGAGGGGGCTTGATAGACCCAAAGACGTGGGAGGTAATTCAATCTCATATTATTGGTTTAACCTTAGAAGAAGCTGAAATCAGCTCCAACGTCATTTCAACTATGAATTTCGAAAGATAAGAGGTTATGTTTTTCCTTTTGGAATTGGCATTTTCAATAAAAGACAAAAAAAAGTAATAGTAATTAATGAGTATGTGGTGAAAGCTTATAAGCCAGTTAACAGCTAAGCTACACGAGCAATGGCTTTTGTATTGTGGTCATGTTACTGGGCTGCGAACCACAAGGTACCAGGTTCTATCCTCTCTCTTAACAATTCGCCACATTGGCGATCTCGGACGATGAACCTTCAACCTTCGTAAGCTGTTGTGGCGCCATCTACCCACAGCAAACCAAAGTCGTCAGACTCACTTGACGCAGCAACAGCATCAGCAGCCACCTACCCACACACGCTCGCCATAACGCTTGCTGCTACTCAAATGAGTACAGGCGCATTAGAATCAACAGCTAATGCATCACCACTCAACAGCCATATCGTTCGTCTCACCTCCTACTCACTGGAGGGAAAGTCTGTGGTGAAAGCTTATAAGCCAGTTAACAGCTACGGTACACGAGCAATTGCTTTTGTATTGTGGTTATGTTACTGGGCTGCGAACCACAATGGCAGATCCAAGGTTCTATCCTCGCTCAATTCAATTCGCCACAAGTAAAGTTCACTTGTCAAATGAAATAGTTACACGATATTTATAAATTTCGCAATATTTTGGTTTATTTATTTTAAAAATTTTATTTCTTAGCCAAAATATAGGTTATAGTTATAATTAAAGTTCCACTTTAATATAGTTATAATTAAAGTTCCACTTTGAGCTGGTCATAAAGGGAAAACAATTGGTCCAAATGTTATCAACTTTGGTAATAGTTTACAGAAGGTCATGGAATTTTTTTTACACCAAAAAATGTTCAAAACTCACCACCAGGGGAGAAATGGCGCCATATGAAGTAATTTTAGACA
Source organism: Argiope bruennichi (assembly GCF_947563725.1). NCBI lineage: Eukaryota > Metazoa > Arthropoda > Arachnida > Araneae > Araneidae > Argiope > Argiope bruennichi. The sequence goes on along the minus strand of NC_079156.1, from coordinate 60,976,862 downwards.
AAAAAAGACATGAAGACACCGGTTTGTTTGTTTCTTATGGCACTTGCCACTGACAAGCCCGCTGTTACGAAGACAGCGATTTAAGCCTGAGGGGGAACGTCTCTTATTTTTTATAGCAGCGCCAACTATGGCCAAGAGTACGACTTTGCCACTCACGCATCATTCATTCGCTTGCACAACCCCTTTTTACAGGAGGGCACATTCACACATCTCACAGATAGAACAACAGAAGAACAACCATACCCAAACCGGGACTCGAACCCGGGACGCCCAGATCACGGGGAAGACGCGCTACCCCTATGCCAGGACGCCGGCAGACATCGGTTTAAAATGTGTTTAGTTGTTTCTAAAACGTGTTACAAAGCATATTCAATGTGGCGTCCATCATTTTTGAAAGCTATTTAAATCATCTTAATTCATTCTCAATAGTAACTCTTAGCATATCAGGAGGAATGTTACGCACATGTCGGTGTATCGCTTCTTTCAGTTCCCCCAAATTATTTAGATTATCACCATAGCCAGTGCTTTTTGAGATATCACACATTGAACATGCTTTGTAACACGTTTCAGAAACGATTAAACACATTTTAAACCAATGTCTTCAAGTCGTATTTTGTTTAACAATACTCCATACGGAAACTTACTGCATACTCAATACTTTTTCAGTATTGTTTAACAATGCTGAAAAAGACGATACTTCTATTCAACCGCTAACCTTTGGGTATGATAAACCACCAAAATAATTCGTAATTTTCTTTAAGAAAACTGTATTGTTTTTTTATTCATATAGTTTTCTCTCTAGACATTCACTCCCTGTTACTCGCGGTATTACTGGTACTCTTAGTTAGTAAACTACCGTTTCCTTTTACATCTAATTTTTTTGTAAAGAATCGAAATAAACTACCCAATTTTTTTAAAGGAACTTATGCCTAACAACAACAAAAAAAAAACACACCTTAAGATTTTTTTTTTGCAGTTGTGACTTCATACGTTTTCTGCAATGCATATAACATAAGTTATTTTTGAAAGACATTCAACTTTCTTATTATTTTCTTGAAGGATGAATAATAAAGTCTAGAAAAGTCTTCGTAGGGATAGGTTTCATTCTTTCGGAAAATAAATCAAATTTATTCAGAGTTTTGATATCAAATCATATGAGACTTATAGATCAAGGCAATCGTTTCAGATGTATTAAAAAATCTTCATTTAATTCGGATGGAAGATAATACACATTTCAAAATCTTCCTTTGGGAATCTTCTATCAATATTCCACTCCATTTATTATCGCACAAGTAAGCATATGTTTCCTCTTCTTCCGTCTTTGGAATTCCCATTTTTAAAATTTCAATCCCATTATTTAGAGATATTTGCATTCAAAATGATAGAATTCCATTTTTAATGCAAAGAACCGAATTCAAAATTCTTCCTTCGAATAGTTGTTTGCTTGTTTATTTCGTCAAATTGTCTTCCTTTTTTTTATTTATCCAAGATATATCGATGATAGATTGCAAACCCTGTGTGAGTAGCTCATAATTTTGTTCGTCTGTCTCGTAATATCATAACTCTATCTATTTAAATTTTATCTCAGTGGATTCACGGACCAGATTACGCATGCGTCAATATTTAGAAATGCGATGCATGCGTCGGTGGTTTCTTTTCACCTCAAAATCGGTTGAGCTCCAAAACTTAGGCTTGTATCTCAAGATCGGATTTTTTTTTTCGAAAATCGGGTTTGAACTGGTTTGGAATGATCGTGTAATTATTGTATTGCGCAATCGTCAGCTTTTTAGAAAAGCTGTGTTTTTTTTTTCCATATCAAAATCGTTCGAACTCCAAAATCACACACACACACACACACACACACACACACACACACACACACACACACACACACACACACACACACACACACACACACACACACACACACACACACACACACACACACATAATTTTTATACCTCCCTATTTCGCGTTCCTTCCTATTTTCTGCTCTGTGCTTTCTTCTAAGTGCGATAACTTATTAAGACACTGCTCTTTATTGGCCAGACAGGAGAATTGGGTACATGGCGAATATTTACGCAATTTTGTAATTACGTTGTAATTCTTTGTTGACGATACGCCGCCAAATGGGACAACTTCTTTATCATTTTCTAATAATCCTAAAAGTGAAAAATGGATGCCTCAAAAACGATAAATCGTCAAATTTCTGCACGTGCAATTTGAGGTTTCTAAAACCCCAAACTAATACAAAATCATGTTCGCATTTGATAAAAAAAAGATAAATTCTGTAAATACAGAAATATAAATTCATCTTAAGAAATAGGTTAAATGACCTAATCTCATCTTTTAAATATCTGCTATTCTGGAAACTTATTTTTGCCAATTAAAATAAGGCAGCATGAACATAGGATTAAACGTTGCCTGATGCGAAAAAATTGTTCACGAAATTCAGCCAAAATGAACATGGACTCATGAAACTATCTGAAATATGTGAAAATAGGATCGTGAAATTGACTGAAAGTTAGTTTAGGTTATTCAATGGTGTTCTTTAAATATTCGCCATTCTTAGATCTAATATTTGTTAATTAAGATAAAAGTCAGTACAGACATAGGATCATGTGGCTGTCTGAAAAATGGGAAACGATTTTTCACTAAAATAAGAAAATATGAATATAGGATTGTGGTGAAAGGCTTATAAGCCAGATAACAGCTACGAAACACGAGCAATTGCTTTTGTCTTGTGGTCTTGTTACTCGGCTGCGAACTACAAGGTCCCAGGTTCTATCTTCGCTCCTAACAAACCGCTACATTGGTGATCTCGGACGATGAACCTTCATACAGCTATTGTGGCTCCACCTACCCACAGCAACCTAAAGTCGTCAGACTCACTTGGCACAACAGCAACCACTCATCCACACACGCTCGCCATAACGCTCGGCGCTGCTCAAATTGTTGCAGGCGCATTAGACTCAACAGTTAATACATCATCACTCAACAACCATATCTTTCGGCTCACATCCGGCTCACTGTAGGAAGAGTATTGTGGTGAAATGCTTATAAGCTAGATAACAGCTACGAAACACAAGCAATTGCTTTCGTCTTGTGGTCTTGTTACTCGGCTGAGAACCACAAGCTCCCAGGTACTATCCTCGATCAATTCAATCCGATACAGGATTATGATGCTACTTGAACGATGAGAAAATAAATGAATATGAACATGGGATCATGAAGCTATCTGAAAGGTGAGAACGATCGCGAGTATAAGCTAATATGAGTAGTGAATCATGAAGTGTCTAAAAGCTGGGGAAAGATCATTCACGAAAATAAACCAATGTGAAATGCACTCATGACTTTTCCTGAAAGATTGGAAAAAGTAATTCATGAAAATAATCAAGAAAGTTTTGTTAAAACATTCTTCTCTGAAAAAAAAAAACACATTGAAAGAAAAAAAAAAACAGGCAAGAAATTTGTAATCTTTTTGTGCAGCCTCGCATTTAAAATAAGTTTTGATATCTTTTTTCAAATGTGTCTTTCATAAAATGGAGCTGTATTATTAGACTTAGTGTATTTTTTCATGACTTTATTTGAGTTACTATGAGGAGAAAAAGAATTTTGGATTTTATTTTATATTTATTTGGATTTTATTTTATTCTTACTAATTTCTCGGTAGTTTCTGGGGGAAAACGCCCTTTTTCGAGGAAAGGGAAAAACTTTTACAAAACTTTTATCTTGTGGCCTCAGATAAAAAAAAAATTTGAAAAATGCAGAACTATTGAATTTATTTTCACATTTTAATTCACCTTTAATTTTTTCAACATTTTTTTCCTGAACACTTTCGAATTTAGAATTAATATTTTTCGTCAAATGATCTTTGATATTTAATTATAAATTTTAATGTAATTATTCAGAAATATTTCTAATTTCCATGTTAAAAATTCTTGTAACTCTAGCTTAACATAAATTTTCGCAATATATCAGATATTAATTCACTTATGCATTATTAATAAATGCAATGCATTACAATAACTATATAGAAGTCTCAATATAATAATACGAAGCAATGTAAATTTTATAAACTTATATTTAGAATAAAAATATGGTGACTTCATTCCACCCTGAGATATTGCTTCAGAAAGAAGGTGAAAATCTCTTTTCTGTGCTATTCTTTCAGGTCATAAAGTCTATCATAGGCGAAGCACGATCCATATAAGCTTTAAAGGGTCTAATTAAGCAAAAAGATTTTTAAATCTTGAAATCAAACTGAACTACATAAAAATATTTTGAAACTCTAGAAGTGTCAGAAAAATTTGACGAACAAAAATTTTGATAACTGGCTTATGAGCCTTCGTTCCCCATTGATTCTTGCAAATGATAGTTAATATCATGTTAGAACATGTGCTGTTCTGTTTTGAGATTTTTGAAGCAAAAAAAAAACAAAAAAAAAAAACATTGGCAGAAATTTGGCGATTTATCGCTTTTGAGGCATCAATTTTTCCGCTTTTAGGATTATTAGAAAATGATAAAGAAGGTTTTCACATTTGGCGAATTATCGCCAACAAAAAGTTACAACTTAACGCAAATTTCCGCCATGTATCCGATTCTCCTGTCTGTCCAATAAAAGGCAGGATAGATGGCAAAAAAATTTTGGAGCTCGAACGATTTTGAGTTAGGGGGAAAAACCCCCGACGTTTTTTAAAAGTTGACGACTGCGCAATACAATGGTCACGTGATCATTTCAAACTAGTTGAAATCGTATTTTCACGAAAAGAAAAACAAACTGGCCTCGAGAAAAGAAATTTAGAACTTGATTGATTTTGAGATGGTTAAAAACCGTAGCTTTTCTAATTGTTGGTGATTGTGAAATATGAGTCTTGCGAGAACATAATGTTTTTCTGACGTATTGATACCATGTGACTTAAAAAAAAAGTGTTCTCACATAATAATTTGAAATTTGCGATTGCAGATTTCAATTTTTTTATTACTTCTAATTTTGTCAACTATTTATAGCTACTTGTACTATAAAATCCTTGAAATACCTGACTTTTCTGTTTGACTGGTAAATCTCTTACTTGAGCCCGCAGGCATATATTATCTTCTGAGTGAAATAAGATAAAAAATAATTGCTGGTTTTCTATAAATGTTTGGAGTCAATGTGTCGAAATTCATAAATAAAATTAAAATTTTTATATTATTATAAAATTTGAAATTATTTACATAATGAATTAATTTTCAAGCAAGAATCCAATCCAATACATGCTCCTTTTAAATGCTAGAATTACTCTAGCACCGTAGTATCAACATAGTGTATTGGCATAAATTACAAATCAAGAGGAATTATTATAATATAAAAAGCTTTTAAGACTACATATTTATTAAGGTAGATTTGTTTTATTTTAATTACTGCCTTTTTATTCTTTATTTTTAATTCATTGTTATAGATATTAGAGAATCCTGAGAACAATTTTTATCAAATTCGTTAATAGGTGGAACCACTAATATGGAACTAAAATTTAATTAAATTAAATGATAAACTAATAATTAAATTCTTAAAATAGTAAAATACTGCGTTTCCGTTCGATCTTTAAATTTCTCTTCTAGATCAAATCTCATACTTATCTGCTACACATGATACTTTTGTACTATAATTAAAAAAACTGCATGCACTGCTATTGCTCGATCTGACACATTTCCTGATTTGATTATACAATGGAATACGCATTATATCTGTTCAAATCAATTTTATATTAATATAGATTAGTATATTTCAGAAATATTGAACTGGCAAAAAATTCTCTTGTTATCAATATACTGTCATCTTTATGTGTGTGTGTGTATATATATCTATATATATATATATGAAAAAAGTAAAATTAAATGAAAATGTATAAAATCAGATCATAATAGCAGATTATAAAAACCTAACATCATCTCATAAGTAATATAATTGTGAAATAGTTCAAATTATTAAAGAAAATAATCAAACATTAAGAAATAAATAAAACATATATGCTTGATTTTCAAAGCACATGTATAAATTATCGATTTTGCGTTTCTTGCGTTCTATTTAATAAAATAACTATGGTTCCATGATATGATATCTGTTTCTTAATATTCCATTTATGATTTCAATATTGATGGTTAATTCAACAAATCAGATAGTAATAACTCTAAATATTAATTGTATTTTTTTTTAAAAATATGAAATAATAAAAATTAATTTAAAAAAAGGCTTATATCTTCTCAAAGATTTTTTGTAAAAGAAAATTAATGCGATAATAAATTCACAGTTCTAAATTGAATCGAATGTCTTTGCTTGGAAACTGATACACACACACACACGCACACGCACACGCACGCACACACACACACACACACACACACACACACACACACACACACACACACACACACACACACACACACACACACACATATATATATATATACATAATAAAAGTTCTTCTTGCAGCAAATTCCTGTGATAGACATAAATATTTTCTCTCACAGTTTTTGGTTTTATTTCAAAAAGTTGTCGATAGATGGCAATGCAAGTCCCTATCATCGTGTTGTTGTTTCTTATGGCACTGGTCATAGAAAAACGCTGCCGAAGTCAGCGATTTTAGCGTCAATTGTTTCAACAGCGCCATCTAGGCTCAAGAGTACGACTTAGCTACTCATGCGTCACAATCCTCTTTACGGGGTGGACTTCATTCATACATTTCATTCACTCATCCGCAGATCGTAATTTAGACCTAAACCATAGAATGATCACCTATGGTCCAGTATCCCAATGGTATTGTCTGGACTTGGAGGACTTAGTGGTACGACAGATTTATATGAGCACTAAGCATCTTATACACGGAGAGTCTTCGGCCGGAAGGGTTCGAACTCGCAACCAAAGGGATGAGAGTCCAACGCCATTTACCGCATGCAAATAATCAAAATACGCAGCCTCAGAAGGGGTTACTGTTTCGATTTCTTCCTTTGGAGGATGAGGTGTGCCAGACATTTGAGGAAATTGAAAAAATAATCAGTAACGCATGTGCAGCCATTCCACTGGCCATTTCCCAGAAAGTGAAAACCGACTTCGTTCTCCGATTACGACATGTGATTCCGGCTGATAGTAGACTTTTCGAAACTATTGTACTATGATTTTCATTTATTAAAAAATTTCGAAAAATTGTAATGTGATTTTCAATTGTTTCTTTATTTGCATATTTACTGTAAACATTGCCATCTATCAACAACTTTTTGAACTAAAACCAAAAACTGTGGGAGAAAAAATTTATGCCTTGTCATATGAAATTGCTGCAAGAATTATTTAAAAAAAAAACCTTAACCGTTTTCTTGTTATGCATTTTTGAAAACTGTCAGTCTATTTCAGGACGCCCTGTACATAGAAACAATTAATCTTTTTTCAATCGACCCATCTGAAGGGATTACTGGATTCGTTGAATCTCATTTAATTTGACAAAGAAAAAAAAATCCTTCAAAAAAATGCAAACAGTTCTTTCAGAGATTTACTAGATTACCACAAATAGATTTGCTTTATGCAATATGGAAGATGTATGAAGTCGCAACAGGAAAGAGATGTAAAATCTTTTTCCTTTCACTAGGGATGGGCATCTTTCGAAGATGCGCTGTTCTTTTTGTTTAACCATGCGTGGGTCCTTTTTTACGAAAATGTGGGGTAATACATTTTGATTTAAGATAGAAAGAAAAGTATGTTTGAAAACAAAATAGAGTTTACGGAAGAGCTTGTCTTTCGAAGGAAAAACATTCAGTTTTCTCAAAGAGAGCCATGAATTATTTTGGGTGATGCGTTTATCATGAACTTGAGATTTTGGAAACTAGTGGAGACATAAGAAAAAACCTCTTTTATCCATCGACATTTTACTCGACAAAAAATTATGCTTGAAATGAAAATATTTTATTAAGTTGCCTATTGCAAAGAAAATTCCGAACCAAATATTGATGAAATAAATTGAAATTTGATTATGAAAATGTAATTTTAAATTTACTTAAAAAAAAATTAAATGCCTGTTTGCAAGTATCAGCAGACCCATGTTTTTTTTAAATTCTATTTGTTGTATTGCCACCAAAGTTTAAAGGAATAAGTTGCAAAAAATAAATGCAGACGATATTTCATTTCAGACAAATTTATGGAGGATAAAAAATGAAAATTAGTATGCAAATAATCTTTTAATTTGCACCTGTATGCAAACTTTTTCTGTAATTTTAAATTATTGTTACTTTAAAACAACGGGTGTTATATTTCTGAAATTTTTATTGATATTTAACGAATTCTTCAAGAAATACTTTAACTAAACATGAAATTAATAATGCATTTATAACGCACTTTTATTATTCTCTGTAGAATGTTTACTGTGCATTTGTACGCAAACATTTTCTGCCAAGTGTATATTGTCACGAAGATGTAAAGAACTACGCCGTTAGTTTAAAAAACAATTATATTTATCAGAATGGAGCAACTCACATCAACACTAGACTGAGAACTTACCCATCACTGATGGGTATTAGAGTTTTTACACTTATAGATATTGTTACGAAATTTCCGGGTTCATTTGGATAGTGGAAGTGATATGGTGTGGAGAACGCTCAATCAGCAGGAGAAAAAAAAACAACGACGTTTATTTACACGAAGACTGGACAGCACAAAGACGACGAGTACACAGACGACAACTATGTACAGCTGAGACGAACACAGTAGACGACAGTAGCACACGAAGCGGATAGACATAATAAAGCAGGAAAGGGGTTCCTGGGAGCTACGCTCTACCGTCTTTCCAACGGCTGACCTTCTCGCTTTAGCTGCCGACTCGTTACTTCTCACACGACTTCACTTACACCACCTTTTTCTTCCTCGCAGTTTCAGAATGCCCGTCTTTTATAGTTCCGGGAGGCGGGCTAGAATCTTCCAGACCAATCAGGACGTCTCTGGGTGTATCTCGGATCCTACTGGATGGCTCGTGGAACTTCTCGAACTTTCCAGTATGATGCATTTTATCGCCAAATTCATCACCAAGTCGCGAAGTTAGTCGCCAAGCCCTGACTTCATTGACGCTTAGCACGCTAGGGACAGATCGTATATCCTGTCTCTCTTACGATGACGCTAGTCGTAATGGGAAGCCAAATTACAGGTTTGTAACAATATTTTTTTTGTCTAATTTCCAATACTAGATTAACTATTATTTTAAAATTCAAACCATTTTCATTGTTACATCAACTGTCTGACCGCACGATAAAACATAACAGCAAGTTTTATTACCGTTTTGGCTCAAGACCAACAATGCATTTTTATAAAAATTATACAAATTAAAACTTTTTATTAAATATTTTAAAAGGATATCTCGTGGCAAATGCCAAAACAATACTATATATATATATATATATATATATATATATATATATTAAAATAAAAAATAACGCTTATCATGTTGATGATTTATACGAAGATCCCAATTAAAATTATAGCTGTGTCATAATATTATTATATTTAATAAAGAATCAACCACAAATACATCTCGAATAATTAATTACCGAGGAAATCAAAAAGGATTAGACTATAAAAGGCATCATTCTCAACCATCTTGAAACACAAATTGCAAACATGCAGCTTTTGGTTTAAAACTAACTTTGAAAGATGATAATCCTGAGAAATCTTTCAAAACCTCTCTTGCAATTTCCGATGCAGATTTCAAATAAATCAAAGACTTTAAAACATTTCTCTCAGATCGAATAATATAAGGTGAAGGTCTAATCTAAAAAGGAATTACGAGAAAACTTAACCACCTTGCCGTTTACCCTAAATGGGAAATACGCCAAGAAACGTGATAACAACACCAGTCTTAACATATTCCGCCGAAATTATTCGGGATTTGGGCCCTAATCCTGTAGGTTTTGATGGGCGAGGCACTGCAACGCTATCCATCAGATTCAAATTTCCCTCCGGGCACTTTGTTAGGAGCAAAAGTTGTCCAGCAATTACCAATTTAGCCTTGACTCCAGTGATTGCGAATCAGGTTGGGTATTAACTAATCTCGACAGCAGAGTGTTGCGGCAGAAGGAGTGGAGTTTGGCGAAGAGATTACCCTGGAATAGTTTAACAGAAAACCATTTTCTATCAAATAAGCTAGTGTTTATTTGATAGAAAATGGGTCACTTTCGCTATTGCGTTTTGGCGCGATTTTTGCGTATTTGGCGAATCTATTGGCATCGATATATGTCACTATAATATACATTTTCAATGACGGTGTGTTAGGAATAAAACAATGATTCTCAACGCAAATGATGGAAAATAACAAAAATAATAGAAAGAAAGGCCATATATATATATAAAGAAATTAATTAATTATTGATATCACAATAAAAAAATGCCTTCTCAAACCTATATAATAAATAAAACAAAAAGAGGTAAATTTTTATTCGTCATAAAAATTAAAATTAATAAATTTTTTAAAATCTTTACTCGCGAATACTGAAATAAATGGTGTCTCAAAATTAACGCAAGATTAGAATTTGCCAACATTCATGCAATAAAGTATTGACAATCCTATTAAAAAACCATTTGACAGGTGATAATTTAGGGTTAGCAAAAAGGGAGCGTTACACTATAGGACGACGTGTTAACGGAAGATTTGAATTAAATTAAAAACAAGTACTTTTTCCTTTAAATTGTTATATTTTTATTGAATCGTAAAGTAAACCGTTTTCCTTTAAATTGTTATATTTTTATTGAATCGTAAAGTAAACCGTTTTCCTTTAAATTTTTATATTTTTATTGAATTGTAAAGTACACAGAATAGGGTTATGTATGTAATAACACTTAAGACAAATGGCCTCCACGGCGTTGCTGGTGCATACGTACTCTTTTGTCGAAATTTTCCATGACCATTTTGCATAAATGTGGCTGAATTTCGTTGATGCAGCGTTGAATTTCCTCCTTCAATGCACGCGCTCTTTTAGGCTTGTTTGCACAAACCTTTGACTTGAAATAACTATACATAAAGAAATCCAATGGTATTAACTTACAAAATCTAGGGGTACAGTACCCCAAATTTTCGAAATGTGGTCGCCAGACCTCCATTATTTTTGAAATATTGTTCAACAATGAAAACGCACTTTTCTATAGTGTAACGCTCTATTTGTACTAACCCTCAACTATCAGCTGTCAAATGGTTTTACAACCTGAGTAAAAACTTTAAGGCCAGTAAAAATTTTTGAGAAAATGGAAACATATAAACTGAGGAATTAAAATACCATTTGATTGATAACTATTGAGCTTAAATAAAAGTAAAAAAAAGTAGAAAAATTAATTTGCAAATATTTTATTATTAGAAAATATTACAGAACACACAGATGAATATTTGAGCCTGAGTAAAAACTTTAAGGCCAACATAGAAAATAACATATAAGAAAAAAATTACAAATTCTTAGAAGGTTGTGTAGGAGCCATTTCTTCGAATTACTTCAAATATTCTTGTTTTCATGGATGAAACGAGTTTTTGACAAAGGGTGGAGTCGGTTTTATACCATTCATCTTCGATACTAGATTTCAGCTCTGTTGTTGATGTAAAATGTCTCCCATTTGCATAAACTCTTCTTGCTAAGTCACCCCAAAGGTTGTAGATTGGGTTGGGGTCAGGTGATCCAGCTGACCATTTCACAGTTTCAACATTGTTGGAACCAATTTTTTATGCTGTTACTCGAATAGATCGATGCATTGTCTTGCTGATATTTCCAATTTTCTCCAGCAAGACATTCAGCATTTGGCAAACGATGATTTGTTAGGACATTTTGGTATCCCTGTGAATTCATTCTACCTGAAACGAATGCAATTGAGCCCACAGAATTGTAAGCAAGACAGCCCCAAGTCATGACAGACCCTCCACCTAATTGGCGCTTGGAGAATATTTCTTTTTCATTTCTTATATCATGCCAGTAGAAATTCCAGCCATCTGGTCCATCAAATTCCATTTTTTTCCCGTCAGAAAATATAATTTCTATCCATTGGTTGTCCCAGGTCATGACTTTCTGGCCAAAGTTCAAACGCTCTATTTTGTGTCTCTGCAGTAACTAAGGCTTAGTCAATTTTGCTGTATAAGTGAACTTTCCAGACCTTCTAATTGTGTTATAAATCGTTTTTTGAGAAACTTTTAAACCTGTCGTAGGAATCAGTTTCCTGGTTGAGTATTTTCCAGTAGAGGGAAGTTGGCAAACTCTTCTTTCATCACGCGAGGACAAAGCTTTAGATCTTCCCCCAGTATTCTTTTTACCATAATTGTCTTTCAATTTAAAAAAAAAATTGTTGACTACAGTCTTTGATCTTCCTATCTTTATCGCAATAGCACGACTACTCATTCCTGTTGAAGACAAAGCTTCGATCTGTCCTCTTTCACGATCAGTTAACTTCTTATCCTTCGCCATCTTCACAAAGATCACCAATACTTCGAAGAAACGTATGACAAATGTGAAAATTGCAGCGTTGTCACAAGCTAGTAGTTGCAATGGTAATTAGACGATTGATTATATTATATTTTTTTTAAAAAAATGACTGGTGGCCTTAAAGTTTTTACTCAGGCAGAAATACTAACTTTGTAAATAACCACATGTTTCTCATAATTATGTATTTACAAATTATGTTTATGGCATTTATTTCTTATCAATTAACTTTAATAATTAATATTATTTGAATCCCTTTTATTTCATTTTACATTTTCTCAAAAATTTTTACTGGCCTTAAAGTTTTTACTCAGGCTGTATTAAAAGGGTTGCCAATATTTTACTGCACGAATGGTGATAAATTCAAATTTTGCGTTCATTTTGATGTCATAATTTGCTCTTTATAATACATATTACATATATAGTGCTTAGACTTCATTTTCCTATTGCGGTTAAACATTGGAAGAGGAAGATCCATTCATGCGCCACTTTAACCATATATTTTGGAGTGGTAGAAATCGGTACATATATCGCCTACTTCAAATTGCATATTATGCGCTAACACTTTACCTCTCGATCCTGGGATCATTGTTCAGAATGTGAAAAAACAATCTTTTTTTCTTTCATCATGTTATCAACACAGTCATGTGATCATGTACAATGTGATGAAATGTTCTCCCTCTCTTGAAATGTTATATCATTTGATTTTACAAAAGCTGTAAACCAACATTTCTTTTTTTTTGACTTGGTAAAACATAAATGAATTTATTTGCAGTTCAGCATCAACACATTTTCTCTAACAAAATTGACAACAATGATTTGGAAGCTTCCGCAAGCAACTATCATTTACTCTTGGTTAAAAGTTTCACAAAAGCTATACATCAAGCATTCAATCTTAAGGGGGGGGGGGAGAACGAACTGCATCAGATCGTTAATTTGGGTGCAGGTGTTTCGTTAATCGCATGGAGTTTTAGAATTATTCACTGATGACGGCCATTAATGAGGGTGTTATCTCGAGGTGTGTTCGTAATTAAGAAAATTTATAAATTTCCCGCCTGTATTCGAATAAAAGAATGAAAAGAAATTGAATCCACTTTTATGAAAGAAAAACGACTTTCATATGAGGATTTATCTGAAAAGTTTGCTCTAAGAATGACAATAAAAATATTTTAAAAGAGAAAAGAAAATTGAAATCAACTATCGCAAATTTCAAGTCATTATGCGATAAACTTATTTTTTTAAAGTCATGTGATATCAATCGGACAGAAAAGCACCTTGTTCTCACATGACTCATATTTCGCAATCGCCAACATTCAGAAAAGCGATTGTTTCTGACCATCTCAAAAGCAATCGAATTCTAAATTATTTTTTTTTCTAGAGGTCAGAATTTTTTTTTATTAAATGCGAGGTTTAAAAATTTACGTGGCCATTAGATTATGCTTGCATCGATATTTAGAAAACGATGTCTTTTCCCCCTTCTGTATGAGTAAAAAAAAAACAAAACAAACAAAAAAAAAACTTGTAAACGAAAACGTTAAACTTGTAAATGAAAAAGCTTTTTCAAATAAATTTCGAATGCATATTGCATAAGCCTTTTGAAGAAAACGAATGCTGATATTTATTTACGAATAAATTTGCAATGTTTATTAGATCTCTTTTATGATTTCCAATGCAAATTTGAAGTAAATCAAAGATCCTATCTTGTAAATTAAATTCCTAAATTGGTGGTCACATTTAAAAATATATTATTCGTAAACTTAAAACCTTGAAGTTGTACTTGAGAGATGCCATTACAAATCCTGTTTCATCATATTTTAATGAAATCATTTGATATTTGGTCCCTAATCCTGAAGGCTTGATAAGAGAGTGTCAAAGCGACGCTATGTGTCTCATTCAAATTTACCCCCAAGGCACATTGTTACGAGGTACTTGAAGTCATTTTACCAATTACCAATTTAACCGCGACTTCAGTGATTGCAAATCACGGTGGGTAATAACTAATCTTAAGAAGAGGTGGAATTAAATTGAAGGGGTGGAGTCAAATTTAGTCCTGAGAGTATGCTACAGCAATTGAACTGGAACCATCATCGCTTATTGAATTGGTAGAAATATTTCACTGTTATGTCCTTGAAAGGAATTTGGAATTTTTGATGAATTATCATTAGAAACCAGCAGGAATTGTCTTCCCAAAACTTTCTCGCATACTCGCTAATAAATGTGTTATCCCCCCTTTTCCTCACATAAAATTGTAGTCCTTAGATAAGCCATATCACTGACTCTCATACCTGCTCGAAGGCACACGGATAAAAATTACTGAATAACCGGACCGCTGCAACAGCAACACTGGAGGGAAATGTGGTTGAGTCCTAAGGGCCATCACCGGTCACGGTACAACACTTCCCTACGTCCATCATCGATGGGAGGAGCCAGACACCTACCTTTCCGTGTACTCTCCAGGCTGGCGAGATCCAACCACCATCATCTCTTCATCATTTCGAGGTGCCCCCCAGAGGGAGTAGTCCTTATATAAGATTGTGAATGTCTTGCATGGCGTTGGCGACAAAAAGTTGAGAAATACTGATGTTCGACATGAATCGAGCATTTAACTGAATCTGTCAATCCGATCTTGGTGATATTATTTATAATTAATCCTTGGCATTTAGTTAATACATAAGAACACGAAAATTGAATTTATATTTTAGAGGATTTTTTTTTCTGACTGAAAGTTTAACATGTAACTATTGTGGCGGATTGGTGTGAGCGAGGATAGAACCTGGGACCTTGTGGTTCGCAGCCGAGTAACATGACCATGATACAAAAGCAGTTGCTCGGGTAGCGATAGCTGTTAACTGGTTTATAAGCTATTCACCACAGACTCTCCCTCCAGTGAGTCGGAGTTGAGACGAACGATATGGCTGTTGAGTGGTGATGTATTAGCTGTTGATTCTAATGCGCCTGTACCCATTTGAGCATTGGAGTAGCGCCAAGCGTTATGGCGAGCGTGTGTGGGTGAGTGGTTGCTGATACTTTTTCTGCGTCAAGTGAGTCTGACAACTTAGGTTCCGGGTAAATGGCGCCACAACAGCTGTAGGTTGAAGGTTCATCGTCCGATGTCACTAATTTTGCGGATTGGTATGAGCGAGGATAGAACCTAGGACCTTGTGGTTCGCAGCCGAGTAACATGGCCACGATACAAAAGCAATTGCTCGGGTAGCGTAGCTGTTAACTGGCTTATAAGCTATTCACCACACTATACAAAGTCACAAAGTTACATATCGAATCACATTGATTTAAATAATTATGTGTTATGCTGGCGAAAGTACAGGTCAATAAATTGTCCATCACCTGACAAGTTTGATTAAAAATTTGATATGAATCTATATTTTAAATACGAAACATGTTTTCCAATTTTTATTTATCTACCTGCTTACGTTTTATAAGTATAGAGTTCACTAGATAGACATGTTTCGTTTCATTTTTATTAAATCCATCATGCAATCTTTGGTGATTCATTCTTGCCATGCAGTTAATACACAAGTACCCGAAAATCGAATTTGTATTTTGGGCACATTTTTGCCGATTGATTGAAATCAAAGAGTGTCATAGTGCTACAATTGTAGTAACAAGATTGCATATTCAGTTTCATATATTTAAGACATTGCATTTTTAAATTATTGCATTTACATGCTTGTGAAACTGCAGACGGATAGACGGCCAACCCTTTTACAAATATGGTGCTGAATTTGATAAGAATTGCTAATCATGTGAGCCAAATTTTATTTAACTAGCTTTTTCTGTTTATCACTCATTTTACATGGACAGAAAAACGGTCAAATTGCCTTCCTCCTATTGGACTTTTTATAAAATTCGATAAAAATCTACATACCTTGTGGCGCCAGATTTCATCAGTCTAACTCAAAGCATTTTCGAGTCATCACTTTCTCAAACAGACGAATATAATTCCAAAAATATGTCTTTCGGAGTTAGGAAACTCTGACAAAATTTGAGGTTCGAATTCTTTGATGATTAGAATATTTTTTCTATGTATACTTCGCATAAGAGAAAGTAAAAACCTTGAGCTATGAAGAGCATTTTTACTTACGTTATGATGCAATTTATTCATTTATTAGCCCATATCCACACCCATACAATATCAGACACTAAAGCAACAAATGGGAAATAGAGTACGAAAACAAACTTGCTAAACTGAAACAAATAAGAAATTACATCAGGACTAAGTCACAAAAAATGTTCAAAAGCAAAAAAAAAAAAAAAAAAAAAAAAAAAAAAACGTACTTAGAAGACAAAGCTTAAGTGAAAGAACTAACCCTAAATTCTTGTAACCTTAATCGGATTAAAATAGACAAATGCCAAAAAACATGCATGTCTTAATCCTTAAATGCATAGTAAAAACATACAGGATGCCTGCATACATTATATTAAAAAACAAGCAATACAGCATGAACATGTATTCTGAGTGTCGAATTTTTATGCCTTGAAAAGAAAGGGAAGTTCTTATAAACGTTAAAAGAAACGAAGCTTAGACAAATTTTCGACAAGCTTTCTTCAATCAGAAAGCTCCTTATAAAGGGTGTCCCAAAATTAACGCAAGATGTGAATTTGCCACCATTTGTGCAGCAAAGTTTGGCAACCCTATTAAAAAAATACATTTGTCAGCTGATAGTTTAGGGATGTAAAAATAGAGCCTTACAAGATGGAACAACGTATTTTCATTGTTGAACAGTATTTCAAAAATAATGAAAGTCTGGCAGCGACAGTTCAAAAAATTGAGAACGAGCCTCCTAGATCGGGGGATTTAATACCATCGTATTTCTTTTTGTAGAGTAATTTGAAATCGAAGATATATATCAACAAGCCCACAAGCACCCGTGCATTGGAGGGGAAAATGGTGAGGTCGCCGGTGACTTTTATCAAATAAATAAATTAAAAAAAAAAAAAAAAAAACCTCATCAAGGGACCACGAGCGAATCCAATAAAGCTCACAGGACATTCAAGTAATATTATTCTTATTCCTAGTGTGCTGCAATTTTTCCACGTGATTAATATAAAAACATTAATTTTTTGATAAAGATATCCTATAACTGAAAATTTACTTCAGAAATTGCAAATTCATGAAGATCCGTTTAACTAATCATTTGGCTTCTTATTAACTGTAATTGAATTAACTTACAATGCTAAATAAACAACACACTTTCTTCTGTGAAACCAGATACACTGAGTGAAAAATTTTCCGCTTTCAACTTTAATTGACTTTTATTTAAAATTTCACAAAAGCCATGTATCAAACTCTTGATATTAGCGAAATCTCAGTATCCGCTTGATAATCAGATTGCAGATGTTTCGTTAAGCTCAGAGACTTTTGGAATTATTCAGTGACACTGCAATTAATGGGAGTCTTATCTTGCGGTGTTAAGGCTGTTAATTAAGGAAAGCAAATTAATGATCCTGGCATGTGTGAACGCAAGACTAACTAGAAAAGGAATGTTTTTTGTTCTTTTTATGAAATAAAAAGATTTTCATACGCGCGATATCTGAAAAATCTTAGCTAAGAGCAATGAGATAAAGGTTGAAAAAAATTAATGAAAGAAAGAAATTTTATGAAGAAGCTGCTAAGAGAAATTGATGGTTCCAAATGTAATAATGCTAATTAGAGATATTCAAATCTTCCTTCTTTTTTTATATCTTAAAGAATTTTGATTCAGTGAATGAAACTAAGATTTTTTTCCCTTTTCCATTCTTTTGTAAGATGCTTTAACTGACAAAGACAAATTAAGCCAATATCTCTTCTTTTTTTAATCTATCTATTTAAAGAAATTCTTTCCCTTTTCATTGATTTCTTACTCTGTAGTTTCTGAAGTGAAATTGACGTTTTTGAAGAAGGAGAAAATTATATTTTTAATTTATTATTCGGATTTGAAATAAAAAGTATTCAAAAGAAATTATTTTCTGAAACTCAAATAAATCAAATTGTTAAATATTTTATTTTAAATTCATGAATACAGAGTTTTTTCGTGAAAAACCAGTTTAAACCGGTTTTAAACAATCACGTGACTATCAGATTACGCATGCGCCGATATTCAGAAAACGATTTTTATTTATCTATTCAATTTTTCATCTTAAATTCGTTCGAACTACAAAACTTTATCTCGAAGCCAGAATTTCTCTCTCTTTTTTTTTGCGAAATTCCTGTTTAATTAGAGTATTTAATTTAGTGCAAAATAAAATGTTTCCAAATTCCTATTTGATTAATAAATTTTAAATTTAAAAATTTAAAAAGTTTCTTGCTGACTCTTATATAAACTATTGGATAATTTATAATTTACTTTTCAAATTAAGATAAAAAGGATTATTTAATTAATGTTTTTTAAGCATTTTTAAGTTATTAAATGTAAATTTTAACATATTGTTTGTCTCTTTTATTTTAATGATTGTAAATGGTTGTTTCAAAAAGATAGTAAAGTTTAGAAATCAGCTAGTGTTTTCTTTTTTTTGAAATACTTTTATTTCATTTTTTTTATAAATGCAAAAAAAAAAAAAAGTAATTTTTTAATTTATTTTTTCTTTTCTTCTCCAAGTATTAGAAAGTAGCTGTAATTTTAGTACTTTGATGACTTTATTAATATATGGGCCAGTTGGGCCATTATCCCAAAGTTTTTGCCATTTCCATAAAAATATTTCCTGCATATACCGTTTAAGATATTACCGTGGCTTCAAAGCTTTGATTTATGCACCTTCAATGATGGCTGCCTTCGCGATGTTGTTAGCTAAACAATGAGAATGAATTTTCAGAAGCAAGAAAGATATAAAATAATAATCTTATGACAAATTTTATGCTTTTGGTGAGCAGCTGGTTTGCCTTCAAAATTGATTGTGTTTACTTTCAATCAAATCGCTTATTATTCGTGATCTCCCCCCCCCCCTTCAAAAATTATTTTTTTATCTTCAGATAGCGACACATATTAGATTCATATTCTTTTAATAATCTCTTGCACCTTCTGTAAATTATGTGTATGAAATATCCCAAAGAGAAAATCTCATGTCACTATAGCTCTTTTAAAAATGTAATTGTCCGATTTTTATATAAACTACGTTGATATAAAATATAATTTTTCCTTCTTTGTTTTCAAGAAGGGGCGAAAATCATGGAATGGAATATTTGAGAAAACAGTGAAAACGAATTGAATTTCAGATCAGAAATGAAATCTATTATTGGAAATTATGCATAAAGATATTTTTTTAAAAATTGTTAAAAATCAGGAAAAAGACAATTAAATTGTCATTATTAATAAGATACATATTTTTTTAAATTTCAGAAAGGTTATCAGTACTACGCTATAATATTTTAGGGAATTATTGTAAAGAAAGAAAAAAATTCAAATAATCTTTAATTACATAAAACTTTCAAAAAATTCATCGAGGTATTCATTTCTACACTTCAAAGTATATAAAGGGTGTTCCAATATTAACGTCAGATTTGACTTTGCCACCATTCATGCAGTAAAATGTTGGCAACCCTATTAAAAAAACCATTTGACAGTTTAGGGGACAGTTAGTAAAAAGGGATTTATCTAGGTGTTTATCATTACAAAATTTAAAAAAAGGTTATCCGTTCGATATTTTATTTCATAATTACCTATCTTTTAAGTTTCTAATTAATTAGTTAATGTCTTTTATATTTTATATCTCATATAAATTTTGAATTTAGTTAAGGTCTAATAAACATTTTAATGTTCCTATTAAATAATTTTCAGCAAGATATTTAAGTGAAAATAATTAATGCTCTAGGCATAATAGTTATCTGAGTAACTTGATTAGTTGCATTATTGATTGATATATTTAATGGTTTAAGGTTTAAAACTCTTAAATTTAATGCATCGATAATAGAATTTGTTGATATGATCTGAGGTAAATTATTCATAGTACATAATGGTATGCCATAGTTCAATTTAATGAAATATTGCTTTAAAGAAACCCAAAATGTAATTAGATTACTGCATTAACCGTTAGAGAGAAGCGAGTAGATGATCAGGACAAAATAAAGAATGACATACTTTTATAATTATATTGCTCACACTCTTGATAAAGGATGTTCCAAAATGAATGTACAAGATTTGAATTTGCCACTATTCGAGCAGTAAAATGTTGGCAACCCTATTTGAAAAACCATTTGACAAATGATAATTTAGGGATAGTAAAAATGGAGCGAGCCGTCGTCAGGGCATAGGGGTAACGCGTCTTCCCCATGATCAGGGCGCCTGGGTTTGAGTCCCGGTTTCGGCATGGTTGTTCCTCCGTTGCTCTATCTGTGAGATGTGTGAATGTGCCCTCCTGTAAAAAGGGGTTGTGCAAGCGAATGAGTGATGCGTGAGTAGCAAAGTCGTACTCTTGGTCCTAGTTGGCGCTGCTTAAAAAACAAGAGACGTTCCGCCACCGACTTAAATCGCTGTCTTCGTAACAGTGAGCTTGTCTATGGCAAGTGACATAAGATAGAACAACAACAACAAAAATGAAGAGTTACACGATAGTACAATGTGTTTTCATCATTGAACAATATTTCAAAAATAAGCAAAGTCTAGCGGCCAAAGTTTAAAAATTTGAGAATTGGCTCCTTAGATCGTGTGATTTAACACCATTGGATTTCTTTATATGGAGTTATTTGAAGTCAGAGGTCTATGCCAACTAGCCTTCAAGCATGCGCTGTCAAATTAATTTTTTTAATAGAATTGCCAATATTTTACTGCACGAATGGTTGCAAATTCAAATCTTGCAATACTTTTGGGTCATCCTTTATTTTCCAAATTTGATAATTCTAAGACAAGCAGACTGTCTTGTAAAGCGCCAATACAAATATATACATAAAAATTTCTTTATTATTAGTACAGAGAAATATCTTACGAAATGAGATTAACGCCTATTTAATGAGATAATAAATTATCGAATGTTTTTAAAGTAATCTTGATGCGCCTACAAATATATATTGCTTTACATTCGAATTGGACTAAAGATTTTCTAACCTATCTGAAAGGATTGCCATGTCTACTGAAGCATATTTGATTTGATAAAAGAAAAATCCGAGTATTATTTACTTTTTTTCTCTGAGAGAATGCAAACAATTCCTTTAGAGATTTACTAGACTTTCTCCCAGGCATTTCAAAAAAATATATATCAGAGGTTTACCACAAATATTTTTGTTTTATGTGATACCGAAGATGAATGAAGTCGCAACTGGGATAAGAAAATAAATTCCTCCTTATTTTCCAGAGATGCACGTTTCCCGGAGATGCGCTGTTTCCTTTTTATTTAGTCACGCATGAGTCCCTTTTTCTGGTAAATTGGGGTAAGTATTTTTATTTAAGGTACGAGAAAAAGAGAGAACAAGTAAAGAAATAACAGAATGGTGGAAAAGCTTCTCTTTCCAAGCAAAAATATTCAGTTTTCTCAAAGAAAGCTATGAATTATTTTGGTTGAAATGTTTATCATTGCTTAGGGATTTGGGAAATATATCGCAGAAACTTTCAGATGAGTTGAAAAAAAATTCTTTTTATGCTTATTGCGAAATCTAATTTGCATTTTGAGCTGTACGAAATATTATATTCGGAAGGAAAAACTTTCTGTTATTTTATAAAAAGTAAAATTCCTTCATGGGAAATAAAATGAAAAAAAAAAAAATGAAATCGCAAATTTCAAGTTATCATGTGAGAATATTATTTTTTTAAAGTCACGTGGTATCAATCCGACAGAAAAACATTATGTTCTCACACGATTCATATTCCGCAATCATCAACATTTAGAAAAGCGATGGATGGTTTTTGACAATCTGAAAATCAATCGAGTTCTAAGATTTTTTTCATGAAAAAATAATTTAAACCATTTTTAAATAATCACGTGATTATCAGATTAAGCATGTGTCAATACTTAGAAAACAGTGCTCTCTTTTTTTTCCATTTTAAAATCGTTTCAGCTTCAAAAGCTCTTCTCGTAGTCAGAATTTTTGTTTTTCGAAAATGTGGTTTACAGTGGTTTGGAATAATTACGTGAGTATTGTATTGCACAAATGTCAACTTTTAGAAAATCGATGGTGTTTATATATATATATATATCGATACCTCCCCTCGCTATTCCGTTTTCTTCTCTGTTCTTCTGTGGCGATAACTTTTTGAGACCCTGCGCTTTGTTATCCAAAACAAAGAATCGGGTGCATGGCAGACATTCAAGCCAAGTTATAAGTTTTTGTTGGTGATAAGTCGCGAAATGTGACAACGTTCTTTAGCCTTTTTTAATAACCCTAAAAGCGAAAAATTGATGCCTCAAATGCGATAAATCGTCCATATTCTGCCTTGCATTTTGAGGCTTCAAAAACGCTAAACTGAAAAAACATCATGTTCTCACATGATAATAATTTTAAGTAGTTCAAGAAATCGTTAAATTAGTAAAAAAATTATTAATTAGTAATCAAATTTCAGTAAGAAATTAATTAAGAAAGTAAGAAATGTCAAACCAGTGGTAATTTTTTCTCCAATACTTCCTCGTACACTCATAAAGAAAAATGTTACCCTCCATAACCATTGTTTATCCTTTTGTTTGTTACAAGTTGAAACATAATAGCAATATTTAAATACATGCTTTTGAATTGAACATAGTGTTCTGACAAATTTTATAAACTTAAAAGGAATAATTAGAGACCAATTATAAAATGATTAATTCAATATTTAGATGTTACAGTGAGTAAACAAACATCAATAATATAGGTTTTTTTTTGACGACATCTTGAAATAAAGAAATAATATCTTTTGTTGGCAGATATTTCGGAGTTAAGTCGTTTCATTTAGGAAAAATTTGCATTCTAACCTAAGTTTTGCTGAATGAAAAGTTGAAAATTTTAGATCCTTTGGACCTCAAAAATTGTTTCGAATACTCAGTTTTAAGTGATTCTACTCTGTTGAAATTTTTTGCTTAAATATGTTTCTAATTCTATGAAAATTTGCCAAGGAACTTTGCAACCTTTTTACCAGATTTGTTCGATTCCTCGAGCAACTGTCTCGTAGCAACAATTAAAGAACATATCTGTGCTAATTCACAGGCTTTGTGTGCAAAAAGATTTCGGAATTCAAACTGTCTCACTTGGGAACAGAGGATATTTTGAAATTAATATATTCAAATTATAACTAATCCAGTTACAAATCCCAATATTTTTAATTACAAAATCAATTAAAAATTATACACAATTAACAACAACAAAAAACACATACTGTTTGTGGAAACAAATAAATAAATCTTCGGGAAATTTGAAAATATTTGAATTGAATAGTATTCTATGAAAACTTCAATAAAAAACTATGGGTTTAATGTAAGCAATAATAATTGTAATTCAAATTTACAAATATTTGAGACAGTAAACATGAAATTGAAGCAACAATTTTTTTAAAACTAAAAATACATAGTTATAATTTTTTTATATGAACGTGAACTGTACTGGAAATAGAGCCATTGCCAGCTAGGAAATAGAAGTTCCTCTTCGTATTATAAGTAAGTTAAATTTAAAGAGTGAGATTAATCATATATGATTAAATTTCTTTCCTACGTCCATCCACATATCTATAGGATAGTATTACTTAAAAATTACATATATTTTGAAAAGAATTAAATTGTTACCAAGCTAATTACCAAATCCCAATTTCACCAATTACCATATCATTGAAAAAGTTATACACGATTACAAAATAAACACATATTTATAGGATGTAAAATAAACTTAGTGAAGATGTTCAAGAAGTGTTATGAAGATATTCAAGAAATGTTTGTATTGAACCAAAAAATTGATATAAGATAAAGGTTTCTGGTAAAATGCTTGTCAGATATCCCCATTTCTTTAAAAACATGATTATTACGAAGATATTTCAAAGTCTGAAAGCTTTAATGCACTTGCCAACGTCAAAACTGCTGCGAAGTTTCGGAAACTGATAAAGAGAATGTAAAGATGCACTCGCTCTTGATGGAAATGGGTATTTCTCGACCATTTGACTTTAATCTGACAGTCTTCCGTAAGAAACGACAACTTCTATTTCTGGAACATCCGCTTTTAGTTTTGAAGAAAGAAAAAAGTGATAGGAGTAAAAAATTTATAAAACCATTTTAGTTTTTATGTTGAATCAATAAAAATTTGACTGCTCAGTATGTAAGGTTATTCAAAACAAATACTTAGATTGCAAATAGCAGTAACTACTTTCTGAACATTTATAGGAAAAAAGATTTGAATATAAAAAAAGTGAAATATTTTGTTTGGGCACAATTAATTGCTGTATCTGACTTCACTTGGTTACAAAGGTAACACCCAATTGATGATTTTGACGTCAGATTGATATTGCGAAATCGTTAGATATCATTTCATGTCAGGTGTTGTATAGCACATTGATGTGCGTTTGATATATAGCATATTTTTGCAAGTGGTAATCTAAATATCCCGAAATTATATTATGTGTTTTCGTATCACTGGGGTATGTCACAAACTCTGTCTTAACGCCTTTTGGGCGTACCACTGTGAATAATTCGAAGATACGAATAAAAAATGCTTTGCATTGTAGAGATATGGAGTAAAGCATCTAAGTTGCTAATGCTAGAAAAATAAATCCTACAGGTTAATTAATTTATACAGAAAAAAAAAGCAATCCTTTTTCTGTGTTTTGTTCACATTTTTTTACTTTTTCATCTATAAAGTAAACAAAGAGAAAGTATCGTAATCCCCAAAGAATTAGACTTTAAAATGTTGATAAATCTCCCAGTTTAAGATCTACTGGTGTCTGAAAAAACACATTTTTGGAATTATGTCTGCTTTTCTATAAGAACGTCAATTTAAGAGTGCTCTGCGTTGGACGAATGAAATATAAGATCTTTACAGCAAATTTGTAAAATTCTATCAAATTTGGTATAAATAATAGAGATGACAATCTGTCTATACTTATATCTGGATAGAACTTAGCGCGAAATACAAAGACAATACATTGGGAGCTAGGTGGATGAAGTTTGGCCCGAAGATTTAATATTTGTAGGCGCATTTTTAAATTGAGAAATAAATTTGACGAAATGATGGCCGTCGCTCATCTGTGCTTTATATGAATGTAAACAAAAAACTCAAAACCGGACTGGTTTAATAAATTTGGTATGTGTTTTTTACGATTACATTTACAATTTGGCCAAATTTTGATTTTAATTGTCAGTCAGAAAAAGGCGGCCAAAATAAGCAGGTCCTAATAGGCTCTTTCGTAGTTATTTTTTTTGCCCATGGTAGGAAGCTAATAGTAAACATTTATTAAAGAATATATTAGAAAGCTTCAGGGGGATCACTCCCACTGACTCGTCTCTGTTATTGTTTGTAATCGGTGCAATTGTTTTGAATAAAATAAGCATTTTACAATGTTAAGAACATATTCCAACACGACGATAGTGGAGACCTAAGAATTTCTAGTATCAACAATCGAACATTTGCACATGAGGATATTTTGATGATGATTATAGATGGTTTATACCCAAATCAGACGAAGACTTGAGTGTTCGTATATTAGTTCGTATTGCTAGTTATTAATTAGTGAGGCCGTATGGCTACTCTGCGAGAGTCAATTTGCCGCCATTAATCGGGAAAATAATACGTCTCATTTTTTCAATAAAATAATTATAAAAATAGAATACCGATATTGCGACAATAACAACTGCAATTTCTCCATCAGCCCTCAATTAGCTTTTTGTTGGCTGTTGTTTTCTAATGCAAAAAATGGACAGATAATGAGCAAAACAGCGTTCGAATAATCCTTGTTTATACGGCTTAGTTCTTTGGTAACGGAGTGACTTGGTTGTAATTAAGAAAAAGTCCTCATTTGAAGCCTATTCAAACTAACAAATATCAGATCAAGTTAAATTAGATCAAGCATTCACCATAATATGTAGCAAAAACACTTGTTTCTGCAACTGACGAATCATTTGACATAATCTTTGGTTCAAACTTTAGAATCAAAGTTCTCTGTATCATCGTCGGCATAACATTATATATTATTAAGAAGTTTTCATTTGCTTGTTTTAATTTTTTTTATCCATTACCAGAAGTTAAATATTTTACATTTTAAAAATGTTAAATTATTAAGATTTAATGCATATTTAAATTAGGCTTCGGCTAACAAAAAATATCTAACTTAAAAATGCCCTTCAGGATATGTTTTTTTGTTCTAAATCAAAAGAATTCTCTTTATCGTTCTAATTGATTTATAAGTAGGCAGATGGTAAAACATTTATAAATAAAATGTTCACAGCGATTATTAAAGCAATTAAGAAATAAAGAACGAAAAAAAAAATAATATCCACGTGGTAACAATTATACATAACAAGAGATCTGAAGATAAATGAAGAATGTTAAAAACGATTACTTCCATTAAGTAAATATGAATCCTTGATGAAGAATGTTAAAAAATGATTACTAGTTTCGGAATATGCTTTTAAAATGAAAATATCTGAAGAATGATTAAAAAAATGATTACTTAATATACTCTGCTAACTTCTGTAGCCCTTTAAGAATAAAAAATACCACTCTTATTTATTTGTCATTTTTATCTACACTCAAAGTTTCAAATGCAATCTTGATTTATTTTGAGATGTAGCTCGAAGGGTTCTCCGAACCTAAGTTAGTATTTATCAGAATGATAATTGGCTCCTTAATTAAAATTTACATTAAGATATCATTTTAATATGATTGTCTTTAATCGTTTCATATCCTGGAAATCTCAGCAAAAAGAAGCATACATTTAGAAAAAAAAAATGGCACATTTTTTTAATAATTGCAAATGCAATTAGCTAAAATATTTATTTGAGATAATTGCCTTACAATTATGCGTTTTTAATGTGCTAGTTGCTATTGCACAAAGTCAAAACAAAAATGGCTTCAGATAGTGCAATTTCGAATTATAACTAAGGGGAATTAAATTCATTTAGTTGGAATAAAATGAATAGATTTTTACTTCAAAAAGCCTTATTTTTATATTAAAAAATTCTCTCCTTTTCTACATTAAAATATTTTGAATACACATTGAAACTTGCTACATGTAGAGAATTTGGTTGATAAGTAAAATTTATACATATTGTTAAATTTTTTTAAATATTAATATCTTTTATTTTTATTATAATCTTAATTTAATTTAGTATTTGTATGAAATCATTAGCCGATAACGTTGTACAATTGCAAAAAATGTAACATACCTTATTGCAAAGTTAAACATTGTAGCAAATGTTCACTTACCTATAAGAAAGAAAAAAATTGATTATTACTTTTTAGCAATAAATAATAAAGCATAATACAAAAAATAACATAAAATTTAACAAACATAACATAAAATTTAACAAATGCAAATACTTTTGCAAATATTTAGGCATGTTCAACTGTACAAAACAGTCATTTTAACCATAAAGTAAGATGGGGGAAATGCAAAGGACAACAATAAACGTTTATTTGTCAATGAATTAAGTCAAAGATAAAAATAAATCAAAATCGATAACAAAAGCTTAGTGAAATACAAATTCTTATCACAGGAGTGGATTTTTATATAGTATTTTTACACATACATACATGCACGTTTTGTTAAGATATTGTTTGAAATTACAATCGTGGTTTTTAATTGTCTTACTTACTCTATGCATTATGGAGGCAGTACCATAAAATCATGGCGTTTTAAAAGTAGAAATATATGATTCATCTTTTCGTGGTATTGTAAACTTACTTTTTTTCATATGTTTCGTAAACTGCACCGATATTAAACAAAATCCTTGTTCTTTAATTTTCAACAATGAAAAAAATTTACGCGGCCTGATAGTTAAAGAAACAATGAAAACGGTTTGAATTTCAAGGAAATTGTGTAATCTATTGTTTGAAATCGGGCAACAAAAATTTAACAAAACTTCGCGAGATTATTAAACTGGTGTTATTAAAGCAACAATTTTTATATTTTTGACATTTTTTATGCGATAATATGTTTGGATATTGTTGCGAAAAAACGACAAATTCAGCTTAATTTTTGTCTTTTTTAAAAATAATCACCGTGAGGTGCACATTTCCGCCCTCCAAGGGATATACGTGTCTTAGGTAGCTATAGGTCAAACGGCCTGGCTGGTAAAGCGCGAAAACACACATACATGCACACTAGCACCCCCTCACGCCCACACTCCTTTACACGCATGCACACACATACAATTTAACGAGTTAAATATTCTTCATTCCCTTAAACCAAGCTGAGCAAAATGTCAAAATTGCAGTAATTAGAGATATATTTAGTCAACTCTATTACATAATTAAACAAATTACAATTTTAATGCATTGATTTTAAATACAACTAGCAAAGAATGGAAGGATACTGTTGGTAATCAGTCGTGGGATCATTATGAAAAGTGCCGTAAGGTATCAGATGAATTCAGATGCCATTGAGCTCACGATATAAGTGTATTTATATAGACGAAAAGACGATGGAAATAGGTAGACGGAGATGGCTATAGATGACATGTACCAAACATTCCCTAATGTTCTACAAAATGTTCATTTTTAAGTTTTCTTTTGAACCTTATTACGTTTTATTCAAGACGAATAAACAAAGTTGTTTCGAAAAAACAGATACAACAATAAATACAAGATGGATCTTTGTTTTGTTTCATAAAATACTACCAGGAGCTATCCAATGGAAATGAGAAGTGAATGGTGGTAGTGAAGTAATTATGGTAGTGTTCGCTACCTCCATATCGATGACGGAACCTACCTTCTACGGCTGGGGATTTTTTTTCCATCATGGCTATTAGGAATTAACCTTAGTTCTTACCAGTGGACTATCTGGATGCTGGGGTTATACAGTTTAGTCCGGACGTTATACCAGAGTAAGGATAGGTCTTCTGAGATCATGCTGAAATGCTTACAAAAGTAACACGGAGCCTAGGATATCAAAATGCTAATTCTATTCTTTTATGTAAATTTTATTTGACTAGCTTTTTGCCCAGTGAAAGTATATTTCTATCACTCGATAAAATACCGAAAATGTTTTCTTCTAATTTCTTCAGAGTTTTTAAGTAAAAGTAATTACGATAAATTATGCGATTCCATAATTACACGATTGAAATAATTTTAGGAGTCTTCAGAAAAATTCTTTTTAACAAGATTTTTTTAATTAAGCCTCTATCATTTCTCTATTTTTCTTGCTCTTCTTTCAACGTTTCTGATTCAAAAACAATTCTCAGATGATTATGGACTCGGCGCATATTACTAAATAAAAATCCTTTTATAATTCTATGCAAACATGATTCAGCAACCCCTATTAAGAAATAGAATATTTTACGAAATAATTCAAAAGTACGACGGAATTAGTAATTTTAATATATACAAAATCTTAATTTGCTTCAGTGGGTCTGTTATTTGCATTCATTAAATCAAACTGAAACTTTACATAAACTTGAATAATTAATATTTAATAGTGACATGCAGAATTTTTCTCCCATCAAAATTCTCGCAATCGGTTTGATCGTATCTCGAAACAGTTCAAAATTTACTATTCCATTTAATTAACCCAATTGTTACGATTGCAATCTAGCCGTTAATTAACTAATGTTCGACTCCTGGCGAAAAATGGGGACTTTACAGATTAAATTCTTTTGTTTGTCTTTCCTTTATAGAAACTGACTCAACTAATTGGCCATTTTGTGTGTCATTTATCAAAAATGCATGAACCTCACGTTTATTAATTATCCTAAATTGACTTAGCATTGTTTATGTGCTACTTGCTAAATTAATATGACTTCCGGTTGTTTCTTCAGTGATATAACTCCCATAATATGTGATATCTGCCTAAGATTCTGCTTGGATGATTCATTCATTTTAAATAATTAGGGAATTCAAGGCAAAATAAGGGAATGATTTATGGGAAAGTAACTCATCTAGTACAAAGTGAAACAAAAGGTTTTTTGAAAAATGGTGAAATTATCTATAAATTCTTTGCTTAAATTTAAGCTGTAAGTTATCTACGTGTAGGTGATATTAATAAATGGGATTCATTTATTTGTTTTGCATTTTATTTTAAAGTATTAATATACTATACAGAATAGGCTATTTAAAGATTTAAGGGCTTTAGGTTTTCGATAGATTACTTACAGGAATGTAACCATAACCATCGTTCTCAATGGGAGATTTTGACAAAATTTCTGTAGATCTTAATCGATGCTGTTTTTAGACATCTAACAATCCCTAGTTCAAATATTTATATGTATTCAAATACATAGGTCATTCAAAAAGTTAGATGTACTCCTTCATAAAAATTTTTGGTTTAAAGCTATTTTGATGAAATTTTGTGCCAACACTTTAGACATTTGTTTATCTCGTGTGACGCAGCAATGACCTTGCGGCAATTTTTGTTCGTCCGATAATCTATATCTATACTTATAATAAAGCTCAATGTGTGTGTGTGTGTTGGCGCTCTACAGGCCAGGTCATTTGACCTACAGCTACCAAATTTGGTACATGTATACCTTAGAGGTCGGGAATGTGCACCTGGGGTCTCTTTTTTTGAAATTTTAATTATTAATTAAAAACTAACTTTTCCGCCAAAAAACTCTTCCATTTTCCCCACCGCCAAATCAGTAAGGCTTCATTTTTTTTTCTCCCAACAGTAATGAGGCTAGGGTTAACATTTTTCGGCGGATTATTTCAAACGATTCTGTTTATTTTCTTAATGTTTTATGTATTTAAAATTAAACATTGTTTATTAATCCATGTTTCAGATTCATTCTGAAGTACTTTTGAATTAAAATAACACAGAATAAAGGAAATTAAAAATGTATAATCTGCATAGCGTTACCCCAACTTGCGTAGAAAAATTCACGCATTTGCGTTACCGTAACCGGCGAAGAAAATTCACACATGCGCATTGTGTTCTGATAGTTGCCATGACAACCATTATCAACGGATGATTTCAATTATTTTTAGGTTAGTTGCATTCTTTTGTAATTAAATTGTATTTATGTTAGTTATGTATATTTTTTGTATATGCTTATAGTTTTAATTACATTGTTTTTGAAGTAGTTTTTTTTAAACCTGTTTTCGACCGATTATTTTAAACGATTCATTTTATTTTCTTAGTGTTTGATGCATTTAAAATGAAACATTGTTAATGAATCGATCTGTTCATGATGAATCTGAGAAAATTTTGTTGACAAATTCTTGAGATATTACATAAATTAAGAAAGATATTCTTTAGTGCCCATAAAGTTTAAACGCTCAGTGACTCTATTATCAGTAATCATATTATTAAAAAAATGCTTTGTTTCAGTAAAAAATATTATTATATTAATTGCAGATTAATCATTGACACTTTAATTTAAAGCATAAATTCTTCGAGGGGTAACAGAAAATTAGAGATATACATATCACGTTATGACTGAAGGCCTTTATAATATTATGAGTAAATTATATGACTATTAAAATTTGAAGTTTTAAAATATTTTGCTGAAGAATCTATTAAAGTTGGAATTGCGTAAAATATTTAATGGTACGACCGGAGTTTAACCCCCTGCTTGGAGCCATTTTTAAAAATTGCCAACAACGGCCTTGCAAATGTTCAAAAGCAAAGGAGCAGATGTTCAATAATAGTGCATAATAAAGATTGCCAGCTTTGGCGCGTTATCGCAACTTGGCGAAGAAGGGGGTTAAACTCCGGTTCAGCCAATTTAATTATTAAAATTTAAACGAACATTAAGATTGGCGAACCGGCTGGTTGCCAAATGCGGCTAGTTAGTTATAAACGAGGTTCTACAACTGCAAGTGACGTACAAATTGCTTGTAACTGCATTGTAATTTTATCAATAGCTGCATGAAGTGCATAGTAAAATTGTACTGTTACTTCAAACTCTCGCGATGTGGTACAGCAGATTTAAGAACAGGCATACAGAATTCGAGAGCGAAGGAAAACGATTAACTGTGACAATTACTAGCTTGAAGGACATCGGACGGGTTTTCTTAAAATAGAGCTCTAAAAACTTATGCCATGCTTCAACAAATGTTTAAATAACGCGGTTGATTAAGCTGAAAAGTAGATTTTGCATTTAACATTAGGATATAAATAAAAGTATTACAAAATTTCGATCCTGTTTCGTTTTTCCAAGCAGTGCAACTAACTTTTTAACTGATCCTTGTAGACAATAATGAAAATACAGGAAAAGAAGAAATTAAAAGAATAACAAGTGAGCAAAAGAATAACAAGTGAATAAAAGAATAAAGAACAAAGAGCAAAAGAATAACAAGCAAAAGTCGTAAAAAGAAAAAGAAAAGGCGAATAGAAAGATCGCTTATGTAATTTTAATTGAATTTGAACCGGTTGGTTCTATGTTGTAGAGGGAATCTCGATCGAATGTATAGATAGGCCATTCAGCTCAAAACATGAATATTTGAGTGAAATATGTGTTAATTATATTGACGTCTCATTATTTAGAATGCTTTTTTCTGTAGGGAAATGTTTTAATGGCTGCAGTTATTTAGAACTAGGGGCTAAAAAGTGAATTTCATCCTTATATCTCCGCACCCGGGGGGTACCTTGAAATGAGGATGAGATGCTTCACGCATGGTGGTTGGATCTCGCCACCCTGGAGGGTATACAAATAGGTGGGGGATTTGATTCCTCCTATCGATGACGGGACGCACTTCCTTCGAGGAGGGTTGTACCAGGGCCGGTGATGGCCCTTAGGACTCAACCACAGTTCCCGCCTGTGTTGCTGTTGCGGCGGTCCGGTCATTCAGTTTTATGGTTTAAATCCGTGTGGCTTCGTGGCGGGTCGGAGATTCAGATGGCTGATTTCACCCATATATCGCTGAAAGCTTTTAAAGCTAAACTTGTAACTACTTTTCGAAAAATTCTCATTACATGCGTTCAACTCCCTACCCTCTTTCATCCCCCCCAAGAAACTCCCTTTTTCTGAAATTACACGACAGAGTTCAGGATTAGGGAATAAGTTATATTTGGAGAAAATTTTATTGTGTAATAGCATTCTATAACCTTGCTATACTATCAGGATTCCGAAATCAGTTTCAGAGAGATTCATTAAAAAAACAAGGTCGAAATTTTTGAGGAAGCAATAATTTGTTTCCCTTAAAATTTTGAGTAAAATTTTTTGTAAAATTTAAGGCATTATTAAAATCATATTTTTTGAAAAAAAAAAAAATTCTATGAATTAATTTTTTATTATTTTTAATTTTTAGACAGGATTATTTTGACTTCACACTATATTTCTAGAAATAAAATTCATTTTTAGTT
This sequence comes from Argiope bruennichi, assembly GCF_947563725.1. Taxonomy (NCBI): domain Eukaryota; kingdom Metazoa; phylum Arthropoda; class Arachnida; order Araneae; family Araneidae; genus Argiope; species Argiope bruennichi. The sequence continues at coordinate 60,943,065 of NC_079156.1, read as the reverse complement.
TTCCATATTATTGTTTTGCTTTGGTGCAAACATAAATAAAGCATACTTTTAATAATACATACATTATTTCTCTTTTATTTAGATAGTATTCTATAATAAGTATACTTTAGAAAGCTAGTTTTATGAATAACTTTAGCTCGATTCTTTCAATTTGATATTTTATAAAAATACTCGACGATTATTTTTCGAAAGGTTTGAAATATAACGCAGATAAGTCATTATAGATAAATTTGAGTAATATTACAATTTTAATTATAGACTATCAGTTTTTCATTTATTACAATACGGAAATGCTACTATAAAAAATTAGCTAAGAAACAAATACATATAAATAACCATCTGATAATTGCATCGTCATTTTCGCAAATTGTTTAAATTCTCCTGAGAGAACCACACGGCTTGGACACCTGCAGCAGTTTCGCTTGAGAAACGTTCAAATTTCGTTTCGCAAAATTTAACAAATCACTTGAAGAAATATTGTACTGTATAATAGGGCGCATCCATTAGAGTTTATAATTAACAAATAGATAAAACAGTTTTTAAAAGGATTCTTTTATTAGTATACTAAAAAGTAGATTCTCTTCTGTCATTTGATCTTCACAGACACAATGAGTCATTGATCGGAAATCCGGCGTCCTTACTAACCAAACTTATTCCTGTTTGATTCTCATTGAATTCACCTTTATAACATTCAAAAGATTTTATTAATTAACAGCAAAAAAAATTTAATAATAATAGTTTTTGAAGTATATTTGTTTTAAAAAGAGTAGAATAATTTTTAAATTTTACTTACTGTCTATTTTTTAGATTCAATTTAAATTTCATAACTTCAGACACCATTATGTTCACGAATTCATGAGCTAACATAATGATTTCATTTATGAAATCAAAAATTAAGTAATTAATTAAAATCTAAATTTAGTTTTGAAAATATTAAAATAGAGTATTTTTATCAGCAACATTCATGTTTAGAAAATGTCAGAATTTAAGTATAAATGCAAGTGAATGAAAAAAGAAAATAAATAAATAAGTTAATTTAAATAAAATAGAGAAAAAAAAACCCTAATAAATGAGTGAATGTTAAGTTAAGATTGCTTTCTTTATGGAATATAATTCAAAGTATAAGATTCATGGAATGCAATTCAAATCATGAATATAATTCAAAGCATTCGTTGCTTTCAGTAATATGATCCTTGAATAACTAAATTGAGTAATGTCAAAATCTGCATACGCCGAATGCAACGGCTGATAGAATCAAGTCAACCGGTGTCAAGACAGGAAAATCAAATCTTTAACATTGCGATGTTATAATATTTCGAATTAAAGGAACGAATTTCTGTTTTCTAATATTTTTGCTTCCTCTCATACGAAGTATACAAAGACGAAAGAGAAAGCATTGTCATAAAAAAATTTGACTTCAATATTTCGATGAATCTCCATATTTTAAACCACTCTGAGACCGAAAAAACACACTGTTGGAAACGTGTTTGTTTATATGAACACAGCAATTTGAAAATATATTGAAATATTAAATATCATGAAGTTTGATATGTAAAATGAAAATTTGTATATTTCTACCACAACCATGACAAAATGGTTAAATGAAAGTCCGTCTGTCTGTCCGTACACATGAGAACAAGATAATTTCAAAACTCAAAGAGATATATCGATGAAATATAATATACAGATCTATCAGCAATATTTTAGACGTATATTAAATTTTGGGAGAAATCACCGAAATGGAAGGAGAGTTATCAATCTATATATATATATATATATATATATATATATATATATAGATATATATATGAGTATGTGAACGCACTAACAACAACAGCAACGAAAAAGGGCGCAACAGCTTAAGTAAAAAGTATTTCGTATGCAATTTCTTTTAACCCAAAATTTCACATCCGTGAATTGAATAAATTTTGGATCTATTCAATAGAAAGAAAGAGATACACAATTCATATTATTTATTTTCAGCGGAGACGTGCAGCATACAACAGTATACACAGCAGCTCTACTCCGTCGCTGCTCCGCTAGTCCCTGGAAGACGAGTTCTTCACCGTCGCTTCCAACTACTCTTCGACTCCATTGGTCCACGACTCAATTCACCATGACGACTCTGGTTCACTCTACTCTGCTCTGTCGCTTCCGACTTCTCCTCAATTCACCCCGGTTCACCACCACTACTCGGCAGCGGCAGGACTGCTTCCTTTGCTCAGGAGGCGGGGCTAGAAACCTCTCAACCAATCAGGAACGTTCGAGGCGTATCTCCGTTCCTACTGGACGGAACGGGAAAATTCTCGATGTTTCGAGTATAATCTATTTTGGCTCCAAAGTCGCCAAATTCGTCACCAAATGGTCGCCAAGCTCTGGGACCTCCTATGGAACCCACTATGCTGGGAAGCCGCATCGCAGATTCGTAACAATATCATTAAGACATTATTTCACGGAGCTCGGGAGAGGAAACACACAGACTTGCGGATTGTTGTAACCTTCGAGGGTTTGTTGCCTTCCTTCCTTTATTACACTATCTTCGTTATACATTCTGCTGATGCAGAGAAGAATAGAAAGAGAGCAGTAAAAAAAGATGATAGATTATATGAGAATGTCGACGGGAAAACATTTATGCTAATTTTGTTTAATCACTTCAAGCATGAAATTTATTTCTCAGAATTTATCACTGCCATTTTACACGTATGCCAATCAATTTTAAAATTTGCATACGATTCAATAAATAGACCGAATTAGCACTCATAAATACTAACATTTGTGATTGTGCTGACGACAGGTATATACATTTAACGGTCTAAATTTACGACGTGGAAAATACTCCACAATTGCCGCCGATTTCAGACGATTGCTGACTCAGGACCCACCTTACACCACGACATCTAAACTCAACCGATCAGTCTTCCAGACGATTAACCCCCTACAGAGATCGCAAAGGCTCGGCGGGTGATCAAATTAATGGGCTGAAATATTCCAGACGCAGAATTTCTAATAAATAGAAACTTTCCATCTTTCCACCGCCTACCTCCTCCCTTCAAGCCCCGTTTCTATCGTTATCTGGGTTAATATTTTCGGAAATTTGCAGGAGGAGAAGGGTGGAGGGTTGCCACAAGATAATTCGCAACAGAAATTAACAATGCAGAGAGAGGGGGTGTCCTGGTTACCGTTTGCACGTTCGAAACTTAATTAAATCATGGAATTAGTGACAAGTTGCGGTATAAGTTTAAAGATTGAAATGGGAAGTTGGAGGAAGGGCTGTATAAGTGGTTAGAGGTTTCTTCATTAAGTAAGAGGAAGTTATCTGTTTTACGATTTGTTTTTCTTCAGAGATAGAAGAGGATCTAATTTGTTAAGAATGTTTGTGCACGTAACTCATCTGTCTTAATTATATATAAAAAAAGGAAACGGAAAACATATATAGGGACTTGCATTGTTTGAAATATAAAAGATATTTCAAGGGATTTCTTACAAACGGAAATAAGAAAGATTTATTTATAACTTTAAACGACCAATTCTTGTATGCATATAAATTTATTTCGTGTATCTTGGAAACAGCTCTGACGATTTTGATCAAATTTTATATTTATATAAGGTTTCGTTTTTTACGTACAGTGGCTCAAAAAATTGAGAGTACACCTTACGTTTACTTGATAAATGCGCCTTTCAATATAAATAACACATTAACGGGAAATGCAAACTTGTTTTTATTTTTACACATAACAAATGGTTTAATTTAGAGTAAAAATAAAGAAAAATCAACGAAAAATTTCTAAATTGAAAATTTTCAGAAGCATTTTAAATAAACATACGCAGAATTTTGCCTCAAAAAATTGAGAATATACCAATGAAATTTTTGCAATATCACGCATAGAAACAAAGTGTCACTATTAAATTGCATGTCTTTTGGCTCTTATAATGGCCTCTAAACGTCATGGTACCGATTCAACCAATTTTTGATGGTATCTGATAATATTTTACCCCATTCTTCTTGCACCACTTGTTTTAAATGGGTTTTGTTTCTAATTTTGTATTTTTGAACCACTTTTTCGAGTATCCTCCACGAATATTCATTGGCATTGATGTCGGAGTACTGTGGTGGTGTGTGTAACTGTTGTTTACAATGAAAAAGACGTCATATTTTGACGTTACGTGCATTCTGTTTAGGGTCGTTGTCCTGCTGGAAAATGGAATTTCCCTCTAAAACCAAATTTTTAACACTTTCCTTTAGATTGCTGCTACCATATGGTTCATCCAACTTGTTGCAGAAACTTTTCAAATCATAGGCAGATGTGTAAGTGCTGAAACTGTGCTAAATGCCATTAAACAAGCTGGATATAAAAGTAGCATTGTTAGAGAGAAACCGTTCACCAGCTTGCAAATTCAGAAAAAGCATTTGAAGTATGCAAAAACTCATTAATTGAAGACCAATAACCTTTGGAAGAAATATATATTTAGTAATGAAAGAAACCTCAACATTTTTGGCAGTGACAACCATTTTACTGTATGGAGAAAGACTTATACTGCTTTGTATCTAAAAAATTTACGTCCTACAGTTAAACATGATGGTGACTCCTTGATGATTTGAGGTTACATGGCTTCATCCGGGGTAGGAAATTTAATTTTTATAGATGGCATTATAAATGATACGGTTTACTTGGATATACTTCGCAGCAATCTAAAGGAAAGTGCTAAAAATTTGGGTTTAGATGGAAATTTCATTTTCCACTAAGATAACGACCCCAAACAGAATACACGTAACGTCAAAATATGGTGTCTTTTTCATTGTAAATAGCAGTTACACACACCACCACAGTACCCCGACATCAATGTCATTGAATATTCGTGGGCCATACCCGAAAAAGGGGTTCAAAAACACAAAATTAGAAACAAAACCCATTTAAAACAAGTGGTGCAAGAAGAATGGGGTAAAATATCTTCAAATACCACCAAAAATGGTTCAAATTGGTACCATGACGTTTAGAGGCCATTATAAGAGCCAAAAGACATGCAATTTAATAGTGACACTTTGTTTCTATGCTTGATAATGCAAAAATTTCATTGGTGTATTCTCAATTTTTTTGAGGCAAAATTCTGCGTATGTTTATTTAAAATACTTCTGAAAATTTTCAATTTAGAAATTTTTCGTTGATTTTTCTTTATTTTTACTCTAAATTAAACCATTTGTTATGTGTAAAAATAAAATCATGTTTGCACTTCCCGGTAATGTGTTTTTTATATTGAAAGTCGGATTTATGAAGTAAAAGTAAGGTGTACTCTCAATTTTTTGAGCCACTGTATATCTATATAGGTGCCTTTCCTAAAAAAACGCGATTACATGCAAAAAAAAAATTATAACTAATTACTGACATGTAGCTATATATGAGGGCGATAAGCGTACCAGAGATGGAGTAGTGCTTAGGGCTTCAAACACCCATGCTTTTTTTTCTCATGTTCGATTCTGCTTTTGCCATTCAATTAGATCTCACAACTAAGCAAGCTATTGATAAGATTGTATTAAAGGCTTTACAAACAAAAAAATGCCGAACGAAACTTGGTTTCCCAAGTACTAAAGTAATAAATGACAATGGATAGATGAAATCTCAAAATAGGATTTAAAATATTTTGCAAAAGAAGTATGATTAAAATTATTAAAAATCTGAGCCCCTCCCAGCTTTAGTAGAGAAGTTTATTGTCGAAGGATTGTTCTTCGAATTTCGATTCCATGATTGATTCTGAATCGTTTGAGGTGGAAGCTATTTTTTATGAAAATTGTACTAGTAATTTTATAAACAGTAAATCCCGCATTTAAACAAGTCTTTACTTTAAACAAATTCAAGAAAATTACAATGAAATTTTTGCTTTTATCAGCATTAACAAAATTACCATTGCATGTTCGCTTTTTGTCAGAATTAATAAAATTGAATAAATAGACCGCCGATTTCCTAAATGACTGAAATGTCTCACGATTAATAATAAAGATAAAATAAAAAATTTTATATTCTAAAAAAAATTTTTTTTTTCGCTCAGTAGAATCCATATTTGCAATCAAGGCCAGAGGTCATTGACCTGGTATCTTCTCAACAATTATGAAAAATATCTGTAAATATTCCGTCCTTATATGAAATTAATTATACAAAGGAAATGGTATGACAAATTCTAATGACTCAAAAAATATTCCGGTCATTCTTTCTTAAATTCCAATGATTAAAAAGTATCCCATTTTTCTTTCTGGAATTCTAATAGCACAAAAAATATTCCCATTATTCCTTCTTGAATTCTAATGATTCAAAATTTAATCCATTACTCCTTCTTGGATTATAATGATTCTAAAAAAATATTCCCACCAAAATATTCCTTCTATTTATTTATGTTCGGAATGCATTTTTAATCATGATTCAACGAACATAATACGAAATTCAAAATGATTCATTCTAAGGTGTTCATTTTGACACTAAGCAATTCATTTGGAGGTAAATCTATCAGCTAGAAACAGTATTATCTTTGACAATTATATTGCTTTATCTTTGAGTGTGGATCACTTTTGGTAAATATTCGTTATAAAATTATTAAAATATTCTTTTCAATGCAAGCAATCTTAAACAAAGATATAAATTAATTAAGTACGATTCTTATCTCCGAATTAATTCTGTGTTCCCAAAGCAAAACGATATTCAGAAGAATAAACATCTTAATGTTTCGGAGCGTTCAAGACATCCATTTCTTGATAAGAGTGAATGCCATTTATATATCAAAACACAGAGAGAATATCTAGCCTTATTCATGGTATTGTTGTATCATACATCATTTTGATGTATTGGGGGTCAGAGATGCTTTTGAACTAAAAGAATGGAATCAATTGATGGCTTTTATGTTTGATGATCAATTTATCTACAACGGACAAACAAAGTGTATCGTCGGTTTATTCGGTAACTCTTGAGTTTCAGAATATTTACATGGTTTAGGAATCCATGTAGAGTTTTGATAAAAAGTAGAACTTAAACGAATAATAGAATTTTATTTCTCTAATTTTCGCTTAAAAAGGAAATCATATTGCACTATGCTTATATAAATACAATATATAATAATATGCTAACGATATATGATATATAATATATAATATGTTCGTGATATATAATATAATAATATGCTAATGATATATAATATATAATAATATTGTTACAAAAATTTTCTCTTCTACAACAAATACCGCTAATCAATTGTAATAGCGCAGCACATTTTATTGCTATAGTTCAGCAGCTTTCTTGCTGTCTCATCCTCTAATTTTTCTTATTTGTCGGCGACTCCGACTCCTCTCACACGCACACAACTTTTGAAGATCCACACAACTTCTTCTCACGATACACACGACTTCCCCCGCAGTTTCAGAGTTCCCGTCTTTTATAGTACCGGGAGGCGGGGCTAGAATCTTCTGACCAATCAGGGCGCCTCTGGATGTATCTCCGTTCCTACTTGATGGATCATGAAACTTCTCGAACTTTCTGGTATTATCCATTTAGTCGCCAAACTCGCCAAATTCAACGCCAAGTCGCCAAATGCTCGCCAAATTTGTCGCCAAGCTCCGAGGTTATTGACGCGGCACCCACTCAACATGCACAGGGCAGATCGTACAATTGTCTTACTTACGATGACACTATTCGGGCCGGGTAGCAAAATTACAGATTTGTAACAATATGTTAATTCTATATAATATATAACATAATAATATGATAATAAATTTCTCATAAATATTAAAATCTTCTTTATAATTCGGATGTCGAAATTTGGATATCTACGTGAAATTCACGGGTTGCTTCATAATATGTTAATCAATAAATAAAAAATTGCAGAATGAATCATTGAAATTTATTTTTAATTCCTGAAAAATATTTATTGTTTCCATCTAGGAAAGAGATTAATCTTTTTCATCTCTTCATTAGTCTAGATTTTTGGAAACTCCACATGATTATATCTCCTGTTGCCATCTCCAACACAAAAGTGTTCTCATTTATATTGGTAACTTAAGTTTTTAATACTGTTGCTTATATGCCAGCTTATGTAAAACTACTCAAATTAATTTAATGGCATTTGATGAATATATTCTGGATTTTATCATTTATTCTATATCTTTAACAGAGTTATAACAATGTCGAAACAAAATGAAAATACCATCGAAACTATCTCGCGTATTTTGCTGATGACAATTATTTATATCCAAATGAAAAACAATCCTTAAGTTTATCATACGGAGGTAATTTTATAGTTTAAATGAAGACGTAAATTATCTACATCATGAATAAACATAGTATACGCATAAAATATATTCTAATATAATGTTCTCCAAATGAAAAAACAATCTTAAAGCTTATCATATAGAGGTAATTTTATTAAATGAAGACGTAGATTATCAACGTCATGAATAAACACAGTATAACACAATGCATATTACTAATTTAAAGTGAAGGATTTCCGGTTAGGCAGACAAGGCAGTTGCCAAGGACTGCTAGACTGAAAGGGGTCCGCAAACAGATCGATTTAAAAAGTTATTTTCCTAGTTACCATATAAATAAATTTAAAAAATATATATAAGTTCTATGTATGATCAAATATTGAAATAATCTTAACGCTTTATCAAACATAGTTGGCCATAGTTCACTTCGATCACACAGTTATTACAATATTTGTAAAGCAGAACATTTATTTTTAGCTATTCCGACAATAACATTGTGTAAAAATAAAGATGTCGGCCAATTTTGAATCATAACTGATAAAAAAAAACTAATTCATTTTTGGAAAGTTAAAAATAAAAAAAAAAAGATTAACTTAAAATAAAACATTAACATATTAAAAAATGTGTTGAAATCTGAAACTAATTCGACCACTTTATTAGGTATAAAAGTACTACTCAGCATAAAAATTCGGCAATGGTAACATACTTATAAAATGACAACGTTCATTTCATAGGTTCTGTATTTGTGAAAGATATTAAATATTTTATTGCATTAACACAGAAAGTGTAAGAAAGTAAAATATTGTACATATTTTAGATTGATATTGTGCATTTTAATCTCTACCTACAATAGCAACATTACTTTATCCACCACATACAAGTATACAGTTATAGCATTGGTTAGAAGACTTTGAATGACAAGCTTGAAGAAATTATTCTTGAACAAGTAAAATTCTTATTGTAATTGAAGCTTGAAAGCCAGATGGTGGACATTTTTTTTTTGGGGGGGGGACATAATTTGGTGATTTCGATTTGGCCATATTGTATGATGACAAATAGTGTTTTAAGCACATTTATTGAATTCATGGAAAGAAAATGCATGTGTGAATGGTGAGGAAAAGACGTAATGATTAAGTTTTGGAGTAGATTGTCTTATGTTTTCGGTTAATACATAAATGGTCCCCCTATTTGAGCCAAAGCTTCAAAGTTAACTCCTAAAGACCGAAAAAAATGAAAATTATACACCACTAAAATAAAAGTAATTTTATCTCCTGTCAACTTGTTATCCCTGTATTAATATCGGACAATTACCAGTAATGCATTGTCCGCAATCTAAAAATATAAATAAATTTGATTTATATTTGAATTCACTATATTTAAAATATTTGATAAAACATGCCATGATTGTTAAAAATGTAATTTAACATATGAAAGCGAAGGAAAGTAAGTCTGCTTAAAACTTAATCTTTGATAAATTCTGAAGCAACTGATGAAAAATGCTATTATTATTTAAAAATAATTATATTTCTTAATATTTTTTTAATAAATAATACGAAAATAAGAGCTTTTTCATGCAAAGAAAATAAAAACATAAACGACTAAATTAATTTCTTTAGAATGATATTTCGATTTAAAATAAGGGTTTTATCTCAAAACAAATTAATGTTAAGCGTACGATCTGTAACTTCCCTATGAAGAACTTGATTTCTATTGTTTGCATAAAGTAACACAGCGATGTTAAATTAAATTGCCATACTGCGTTCATAAAATATATCGTTTTAAATTGAATTAATAAAAATATTCCTAACCATGTTAGAAATGAAATCCAATAAATGAGGAATTAAATCAAACGACCTTTTCGCTACTAAAGACCAAAGGTTGAAAGTGGGTATACTCAAACTATTACTGTAAGGAATTAATGTAACTTTGAATTAAAATATAAAACGTTCTCAACGTAAATGAAATTTAACAATGAATGTTTCAATATGTATTGTAACTTCCATTTTATTTCGCCTCGAAACTAGAAAAGAACATCCTTTGACAATTAAAGATCAAAGAGGGTGAATGGATTATGTTTCTGTTGATGAAAGGTAGCTATTAAATGTAACATTTAAAGATACATTTTTCATCTTGTGTAATTCGTATGATATTAAGAGATAAACTCATTGTTTGTAGATGTGAAATATTTTCATTTTTTAAATGCAGTTAATACTTTTATTTAACCTTTTCTAGGGCCATGGGAAGTATGCTTCTCACCAAATTTATCAATCTTTGTATGAATTTATGTAGGTTGGCATCAGTTCTGACAAATTTTTTTAGAAACACAGAAACTTAGAGGCTTCAGTTCTTTATCTTACATAAAATGATGCGTCTTGATTTGTTACTTAATTATTAATTAACCTAATTAGTTAATTAATCAAATTAAATTTATCTAATAAGCTAAATGAATCCCTTTTCTTATTCTAATTTCAAGCCTAAAAATATTTTAACATAATATGACTAGAAAAAAATGGCCCTTTAAAGGGTTAAAACATGAGAAATAATTTTAATCAAATCTTCAAGAATACAAGGTTTCTGAAAGTACAGAGAGACAGACGGTCAACCCTTAGTTGGATTTCGCTTAAAATTTGGTTGGTATCTATTATGAAGATGTTAAATCCATATACCAAATTTTATCTATCTAGCTTTCTTTGTTTCGTAATTATGTTCGAACAGCAAGACAGAGAGACTTCGTCAGAACAGCTTTTGTTCAAAATTTGACAGAAATCTACAAATTTGATTTTAAACATGTATACCAAATCTCATCCGTCTAGTTCAAAACATTTTTTAGTTATCACTGTCACAGAAACAGACACGGGCATTTTGAAGAATGTGTTTTTCGAACTAGCCTAAGGAAGTCTAAAACGTGAGGATTCGTAAAAATCTCGAGTTCGAATGTTTTGACTGTTACTATTAGGGATTGCAATACCGGTATACCGGGATACCGAATACCGGAATTTTGAGTCATTTGTGCAATTTTGTAATACCGGTATTCACAAGTTTAAATACCGGTTTTTCGGTATTTACTAGCAATTTTTAAAATTGTCTTGTAATTGTTTAAATTGTTCAGGGATCGCCAACATAGCAAAGTAGTATACGTTTTTGTTTTTATGTCTCCCCAACGGGCGAAATTAATTAGCTAATTAATGGCTTAACTAATTGCTTAAATCTAAATTAGCGAAACATGGATTGTCCCTGAAAGAAGATATTGTATCCATAAAGATTAATGGAGCAATAGTTATGAAACAAGTTGGAAAGTTGATTGGTGCAAATCAGCAGTTGTGCTATGCACATAGAATTCAATTAGGAGTAATAGATGTATTATACCAAAAAAATAAAGAACAGAAGAATCCAAATACTTTGGATATAGAAACTTCGGATTCTGACATTGAAGAGAGTAAGAATGAGAGTGATATTGACAATGAAGATAATGACAATGTAATTGTTGAAGAAATTGCTCATGAGGATGAAATATTAACCCATCAAGAATTGCTTCCTATAATTTAGAAAGTTCGAAAAATTGTTAAGATATTCAAACGTTCCCCTATAAAAAGGATATATTACTTAAATATATACTAACCGAAAATAAAACAGAATATATGTTAATATTAGATTCTAAAACACGTTGGAACAGTTTACTCCTAATGATGGACCGATTTTTGAAACTGAGAAATCAAATCTAAAAAGCAATAATCGACTTAAATCTGTAAATTAATTTTTCAGATAGTGAATTCGACTTAATATCCAGAACTATATCACCTCTACTTCCAATAAAACTGACTACAGAGGCATTATGTCGGAGAGATTTTAATTTATTAACAGCTAATGCAACACTAAATTTCATGTTGCAGCACACATTACTATCTGAAGAATTATATATTACATTGAAAAATCGCACAGAAGAAAGGCACACCGAAATAGAAAATGTCTTACGGTATTTACATAATGAAAATGATTTTAAAAATGAAAATGAAAAAGAAGAAAAGAAAATAATCAATTCGAATCTGATTAAGTTTTTAGTCAATTTTCTTAACATTTTTTACCCACAAACCTATCCACATTCAAAAGAATTCTGTTCAGTTATCGAAGATTATGATGACACTAATGCCGATAGTGAAAAGGAATTGTCTCTTGAACAAAAATTAGAATTAGCGATAAATGAAAAAAAAAAAAAAAAAAATCAACGAATCAAAATACAATACAGAAATCAGCTACATCCAAAACCATCCGAAGAGAAATTGATTTATTTGAATATTTAGAGGTAAATACTTGGAAAAAGTGAATCGCGCATTGCTAACAGTATCACCCACTAGCGTAGAGGCCGAAAGTGAGTATTAGACAGCTGGTAATTTTTACACAAAATTACTTTTCAGGCTTAATGACAGTATAATGGATGCATTATGTTTTTTAAGATCACATTTCAAAGCTTTGTAATAGTACCATAGACTCAATAGTGATATTTACACTTTTTTTGTGATTTAAATAAATAAGTTGTTCCTTTACTTTTTTGTGATTCTTTATATACTATTATAATTTATAAGTTACAAATTATTTTTTGTGATATTTAAACTCTCTTATAAAACTGGCAAATAAAACAAAGAAACGCCTGTGTTTTCTTTTTTTTCTAAAATTTCTAATACCGGTATTAAAACCGGTATCCCATTATTAAGATCTAAAAAATACCGAATACCGGTATTGAAATTTTGGTCCGGTATTGCAATCCCTAGTTACTATATATATATATGCTTCTTCGGGAGATAACTTCTTACGGCCTTGCCCTTTAATGGCCAGACAGGAGAATCGGGTACATGGCGAACATTCGCGTCAAGTTGCAACAGTTTGTTGGCGATAAGTCGCCATCAAAATTTTCTTTATTATTTTATAATAACTTTAAAAGCGAAAAACTGATGCTTCAAAATCACCCATTTTCTGCCCGTGCATTTTGTAGCTTCAAAAACCTCAGACCAAAATAACATCATGCTCTCACATGATCATAAATATATAAGTAAACCTTAAAGAATAATTGTCTATGAGCGACTATTATAAAGGTTTTTAACAGTTATTTTTGAAAATATCTGTAGATAGTTTTGGAAGTAAGGAATAAAATTACATGCGTTATGGATTAAATTATATTTGATTTTATCCAATTCGATTATTGTTATCTATCGGTTAATGTTATCAAAATTATTAAATTCCGAAATGATAATATTATGAGGCAACTACTGTATTTCTCAAACGATAATAAACGACAAACGATAACTTGATATTAAATTCTTCATACATATTTTCCACATAAATTTCAACTCATCTTCACAGAAATGATTGTAATAATTTACATTCGAATAGCACAGATTTAGTCCGAATTACTAAATAATAATTTCACAATTAATCGAAGCACTACGCAGTGCACATCATTATTAAAGATATTTCAGATTCTTCCACTTTATTAGCAGAACGCATAAGAACGTCCAAATAGAATAAAATTATTGAACCCTAAAAGCAAGAGGCAATGTTTGAATTCCGCTCTTAATTAATCCAGGAACGGAACAATTTAATCTAATGAAATCCAAATATTGTCCTAACAATTTCCCCAATAAACGAGCGACCTCTTACTCGTTAGAGAGTACAATAATCCCTGGAATGTGGTCCAGATATGAGAGAATCGTAAACAGCAATTTGGGAAGAACTTGATTTTGTTTGTAAAGGAGGTAACATAGGGAAAAGATTTAATCTAAAGAAACATATAAAAACTAGCCGCCTTTCGTGATCAGTTTACTCGCCCAGATAATTGGGTTTTTAGGCTTTTAATTATTTCTATGGGATGGATTTCTTTAAAAAGAATTTAACTTTGTAATTGGATGCGACTAAACACACGACTTTACTGCAAATTACAAAGTGTATATATTACGAAATAAAAAAAAAACGGAAGTGAAAATTCTACTACTATTTTAATAATTAACAAAAGCACGTGCTTGAATGTTTTGTTGGAGAGTTTGAATTCCATCATTGCATTTAAAAATATTGTTTCAGATAGTGTATCAAATTGAATTAAAAATATTATCAAAGTTAAATGAAAATGTTACGTAAATGAAATTAATAAAATTAAAATGGCAATTATTTTTAGTCTTAAGATAAAACTAAAAGCATTTTTATAAGATTGTTATAAAGGATATGAATATCAATTTTCGCAGGCAAGCCATAACTATTACGGCTAGACTAAAGATTAATATACGGGCGCCAAAACTGAAACATTTTGGAACGATTTCTCGCCAAATATAATCGTGACAATCTTTTATTGTAATTTTAAAAGTTGTTTGTTAGCATTTCTAGTATACAAGTCGTATACAATATTTCCGTAGGCAAGTCATAATGATTACGGTTAGACTAAAGATTAATGGTAAAAGTGACTTTTAGTGTGCACCCAGCTGCGCCAACAATGCCAAGTCGCCAATAAAGATGGCGGACAAAATAAACAAATACTTCCACAGAACAGTTACGGTTACCATTTCCCGGCAACTGCGAAGAATTCCATTGCAGCCGTCTTTTAAAGTGAGAATGCAGACGATTTCGTTAATTAAAAATTCAGACGATTTTTTAATGCGTATACTTGTAATTCAAAAATTACATAAGAATAAACATTTTCTGTTCGTATTCACATTTAAAAAAAGAAAGAAGAAAATAACAATTGATTATAAGCTTAAATTTCTTTATTTAGAATGCAGACGATTTTTTAATGCGTATACTTGTAATTCAAAAATTGCATAAGAATAAATATTTTCTGTTCGTATTGCCATTAAAAAAGAGAAGGAAGAAAATAACTAATTATATGCTTAACTTTCTTCATTTAATAAACTTTTAATTATAATAAAAGAACAAAATTAAAATCTTTAATCTATAATTTAATATTTTTAATTTAACATTTCTCATAATGTAATTGTAGTTTATGTACAACTCAACCATTTCAAAAAGTTGTAAACAAAACAGCAGTACGGTTGCTAGAAGAG
Organism: Argiope bruennichi; assembly: GCF_947563725.1. Classification (NCBI taxonomy): domain Eukaryota; kingdom Metazoa; phylum Arthropoda; class Arachnida; order Araneae; family Araneidae; genus Argiope; species Argiope bruennichi. The sequence continues at coordinate 60,927,780 of NC_079156.1, read as the reverse complement.
GGATCCGATGGGTTGTAATATTGGCGACAAACAGCTGGTGCACACTAATCTTCACTCAGGCCAGATTAATATACGGGAGCAAAAACTGAAACATTTTGGAACGATTTCTAGCCAAATATAAGCGATTAAGCCTATATTTGCGCTTGATTGAACTCTTTGTTTGAAGCCTATTTTATATCTTCTTATCTCTGACTGGATAACCTCTTTGGTGACATGGGATCGATCCAAACTATTTCCAGAACACGAGTAATAATATTTTGGAATTCCATTAATTACCTAAACGAAGCGTTTGATTCAGTACAGCTGCAAAAATGTTCAATGAATGAAACAATTTGAAATTCGTACGATGTTTTATTTATATTTGACTGTTGCCATTCGACAATTAGTAATAATCTCGCTTTCTGTGCCACTTACGTTAGCGTTTTATATATATAGATTGTATTTCTATATTTGTTTATTTGTTATATTTCTTAATTTAGTTCCAGATCTTTATTATTCTAATATTATGGTTTGAAAAAGGATAACATATTCAACATAATATTTACGGTGCAGATATAATCTGATTATGATAAATTTTACTCTCCCTATCTTTGTTAAAATAAAATGCCTGTAACGAGACACCTGATTAGTAATTTTCAAAAGCTTTCATAGTTAAGTGGATTTATGTCATTAGTTTATAGTTGAACATTTATAAATTGGTACTGTCTTTATTTAAGCAACTACTGTTTTATTTTAATTATGACATATAAAAAATTAGGTTGTCTTAAGATTAAATTTATTTCGTACACTTTTTTTGTTTATGATACCAACAACTGAGTGAGTATTTGTTTATTTTTAGTTGTTTAAAAATATTTTTAACATACGTATATTCTGAATTATTTTTAATTTGATATAAGATTACTTTTTTGTTATTTTATTATATTTATTTATTTACAATTTCAAACATTTTAGTATATGCCTCTTATTTTTGTAATATTAAGTAATATACTTCATCTGAAATGTTTACAGTTAGTTACCCTTTCTTCATTGTTCAGTTTAATTTTCTGTGCTATTACTATTATTATTACATATTTAAAACAATCAACTATGCTCAAACTAAGGCTAAGTAAAAATTATATAAATTATGTTAAACCTAAAGATCTCCCAAAATGCCTCCCCTAAGCGTTCTTGTATATTTCCTAATGAAAATGTAGTAAGCTTTTATTCTCACATAAAAATGGGCGTTTTGTGCTTTTTAGTACTATGAAGAAAAACAAATTTTTCAATTTAAACAGATTTTTTTTCAGTCGTTTAAAACCAATTTTTTTAATAATTATAATTTTATTAACCAAGATTACGTAGCATAACGTTTGTGTTTTTGAGTTATCACGTTAATATGCATGCGAATATATTGAGCGACAGAAAACTAAATCCTAGTAGGTTTGACTCAAAATTCGATATGGATCTAAATTTATACAACAAAATTGTGCTATCTTTCTTTTATAGATATGGTTTCTTTGCACTTTGTAGACATCCATTATGTTTGCTTTTGCGTATACAGAGAGTGTTGATGATGTCGTCTCTACATTACCACGGAAAGAGGGTGCAGTAGCTTCTGTGGGTAAAGACCCCTGAGCACCCGAGGGCAGAAGTCTGACTTCCAGCACATATGAAAATGAAATTCACACATTCGCTTGCACAACCCCTTGTTACAGGGGGGCACATTCACACACCTCTCAGGTAGAACACTGATAAAGAACAACCATGCCCAAACTGGGATTCGAACCCGACACGCCCACATCACGGGGAAGATGCGCTACCCCTACGCAAGGACGCCGGCTACATATAGTATGACTTTCTAATAATGCGTTTCATTCAAAATTCGATTGAATTCTGACAATTTGCTGTAAAGACAAAATACCAAACTCTATCCACGTAGCTCAAGGCGTTTTCGTGTTAGTAATAGATGGACAGACAGACATTATTTAAAAAAGTGTGTTTTTCGGAATCAAATTCTTCAAAATATCTAGTTCTGTTATTGGATTAATACAATAATTTCTGCTTCAGCGCGTCATATAAACATAAATAAGAAAATTGATGAACAAGTAAGGTCCAAAAGTCTTTAGATGGATGAAAAGAGCTCGATGCCTTTAGGGCTTAGATTGTTCTCTTCAGTTTTGTTTAGTTACATTAACGTCCCGTTGTAAAGCAACACTAGGGCTATTTTGGGATGGACTTCGTAGTTTTGAACCGCGGTTAGATGATGAGCACGACAGCTGAGCTGGTATTCCCCTTCTTCACACCACACCAGAGTGAGGACATTTAGCCTTGGCGGGTTTAACGTGCTACAAGCCCCCTCACACGACGGTTGTTTGGTGGAATCGAGTCTCGAACCTGAAACCCTACGCCTCACGAGCCGAGACCTTACCACCAGGCCACCGCGGTCCCCAATCGTTCTATTAAACAATTGTCCATACAAAAATAATGCTATATTATGCTATGATTTCAGGTGTGTGGTAGCCTGATGGTAAGGGATGCGGATGGTTTCGAAAGCAGATGGTTTCACTTCGATTCTGCCGTTGAACCTTCTGGTGAACGTAAAATCCATCAGGGCCAAATTTTCTGTCTCTGGTCTGATGCGGAAGCCTGACAGGTGGATGTCAGCTCAGGTGCCATCCTCATCAACTGACCACGGCACAAAATTACAAGGACCGTCCCGAAATAGCTTTAGTGTTGCTTTAAAAATGGGGCATTAATATTCTAAACTAATTCAAGTATGAGGATGTGTTGTGATGGCAAAGTGAAAATTGATACAATTTTCTTTTTATAAATTGCCAGCTAATTTTGTCATACTACTAAAACAATGTTTTCCGAATTATTATTACTTTTTTATTTTTCCGTATTAAAGCTATCTGGTAGCTCTTTCCGAATGCACTTCTAAATTGAATACAATTATGTAAAGAAATTCGAATCACAATTTTTCGAGCTCTTGAAAATTTTAAAAAATTCGCTTGATAAATTTTAGAAAATGTTTGTAACTTTCTTAGCAGAATTGAGGCAACTCTTATGAGATTCGCTACAGACGGTCTTCAAGGCAATAATAATTTTTAAGAAAATTCTGTATTCTAGAATTTTTTCACGTTTATAATTGTTTCATGATTGTATAAATAGAATATTATTTTTTCACTCTTATTTTTTCCCTGATGTGATAAAATTCGGAGAATCTTTTTTGTAGTGTGCTACCCGTGATATATAATATTTTAATGTTTGCTTAACTGAAATAGTATGTCGCTTCGTTTTTTATTCTGAAAAAAAAGAAACAAACTATCTGATAGTAAATTTGAGAAACATTTTTTACAAGATTTCTTAATAATTAAAATAGGAAATTCTGAAAAAAAATATTTAAGCATTACAAAGAAAAAAAAACAGTTTTTATTGAAGAACTAAAATATGTATAATAATAATAATATAATATAAAATCCAAAATTGAGGCTCTGGAAATGGTATCATAAGAAAATTTTACTATAACGATTATAAGAAAAAAATTCTTGAGTTTTCATTAAAAATTCAATTGCAATATAGAAGAAATTAAAATTAAAATTTTCTCTCAGTATTTTTATCAATGTATCTGCTGTTATGATATTTTTGACATTATATTTTTAATAAATTTTATATTTAAAATGCTGATAAAATTATGTTTTAAAAAAGAACTGTATATATATATATATATATATATATATATATTTAAATAATTTCACATAACATACTTCAGCAACTGCAATTTGAGCAATAAACATCTATTTTTAATTTTATTTGCTAAATATGGTGCTGCTTTGGTGTAAATTACTTACATGTATAATATGTTTTTTGTAAAAACCACTGTTAAATAAAATATTACATTACACAAAATCCTTTTTCATTAAAATGAGTATAATATTTTAACCAGGCGATTTTTAAATACCACCGTTTACCAGTTTCTCCATAGGTTGTTAATATTTCCTTTAAAAATACTTCCAATTTTCTACGTAAACAATAAAGTAAAAGAAAGAATTTAATAAGCATTTTTGGACGAAAAAATTAAATTATAAATTTTTCATTAATAAAACAAATCTGTAGACGTTTCTGATATAAATTGTTTATCTCCTGCTTTTATACTTTTCATTTAGAATTATTCCAGAATTCTGTTAACGGAATCTGGCACTAATAATTTTTATTATGCATTTTTTTTATCTCAAACCGCAAAATATATTTTGTGTACAAATATATTTTATTTCTGAATACATTTTGAAATATATTTGTGAATATATATTTTGTGTCTTTGGGAAAATGTATGTGTACAAAAATAATTATGGAAAATTTATTATAGTGATAGAAGCAAATTGTATGGAAAAGAAATTTTTGTTGCTGGAAAGCGAATATTTTTACTTAAAATATGATTTAAAAATAATATTGTGAATAATTTATATATATATATATATATTATATATTTATACATATATTATTATATTATATAATTTATATATATTTGTATATATAAAATTAAAATGATAGAAAATTTTAAAGCAACAATACCTTAATCTAATTAAATAATGCCTAGAATTTATTTAAAATAATAAAATTTTTTCAAAAATATTTATAATATAATTGATAAGTGCCGAAAAAATGAAAGTGTAATGACTCAAGGTTGCTTTCGCACAGAATGTCTATTATTTCACCATTTGATGAACAATAAATTAGTTTGGATTTACTTTATACAAATTATGATAAAAATCATTTTTGAAGAGTTTGCTAAAATGAGAGAAAAAAATTGCTTTCCTGTTGCAGTGAATTTACTATAGTTAAATGATCATTTATTGCTTTTTAAAGTAGAGTAAAAGTAATTTCATGTTCTGTATATTTTGAAAATTATTGGTGAAAAACAGGGGAAAATATCTTATTTTTTCTGTTTAATTAAATATCTTAAGAATTAATTAGATTTGAAAATTGAAATTACTGTAATTGACCTAGAAGTATACTACATAACTTCATATGTAAATTGTAGGTCTCTATTTTTCATGTTTAGAGAAGGCTGTCATGACCTGTCAGACAAGAACATACATTCTGCTTTACAAGGGCTGTTCAAATGAAAAGGTACGAAACGACGCTGCGGGTATAAATGAATATTTTATTCAAAGTATACACCATTGGCCTGAGCACAACGATCCATTGATTGACGAGCCGAAGGATTCCTCGTTCCCAGAACTCCTGCGGCCGTGACGAGACCCAGTCCTTCACAGCCAGGGACCAGACACATGAAAATCGCAGAGCGATATGTCCGGGCTATAGGGCTAATAGTCGAGCTGCTTGCACTTCAACTTGCCAGTTCCGCGTGTGTGACCCTGGAGACGTGTGGACGCGCGTTATCATGGAGCAGAGCCATACCCTCCGTGAGTCGACCCGGTCTTCTGTACTTGATGGACCTGCGTAGTCTTCGGAGTATATCACAGTACACATTGGAGTTAGTGGTTTTTCTGTACTCGAGGAATTCAACAGACGCTATTTATAAGAGCCTCTGCTGTCTCCTGCGAATGCGGGTGCCCGCGCATGCTTCGATATACACCGGAGACTCCTATCGCATCCCTAGATGTCTCGCTACGTTCTCCCGAACGGCATAGGCAAATATGTTAACGGTTACGTTGTTACATTTCGTAGCTTTTCATCTGAACACCCCTTGTAGTATTAATTAATACTTATTTAGATTAAATAATAGTATGCAAAGTGCATACTCATTTTCTATGAGAATGCACGCACATTTTCTTCATGTGCGGTGCTCGGAAAATAAAAATCTGAGTATTCATGACATTCACAGCTTTGTATGAGCTCCACAGTTTTATGCAGAGTAGAAGGAATAACACGTTTAATTTCAGTTCATTTTTGTAGAATATGCGAGAATTTTTCGAGAAGACTAGTTTTGTTGGTTGTTCTTGAAAAAAAAAAAAATGGATCAAATAGTTATACTCAGTAGAGTATAGAAATACTTCTCTTCAAATACTTTTTGCACTCAGCTGTAAATTTATGCCAGCATGTAAAACAGTAAACCAGTATTAAAAAGCAGAAATAAAATGTGAAATTTACACAACAATGCATTGATTACTAATTAGGGAATAAAGTGAATGCTGATCGCAAATGGAATTATAACATTTTCTGAAGACAATATTGGACAAATTACGTGCTGCATTCACTCCGAATGCTATTACAAACCAAAGATATAAAGATGGAAAAAATATATAAAACTGGGTTACAAATATGTGATACAAAATAAATAAAGTCAAAAGTAAGTGCAAATTAAAACAAAGTTATAATAAAAGGAAATAAAGATTTTCATTTCTTGCGTTGCAGTATTTTGCGATTCGCCTCGCATGTATTTTTCCTTTTTTCATATGTTCTTTAAGCGTTATTTCTGCTTTACTCCAGTTACATATCGTTTTTCATTTTACTAGTCGTTTTTGTTGTTATGATATATATTTTTTTAACAGTTATCTTTTATTTGTTTATCATTTTAACTTTCTCTCTCTCTCTCTCTTTCTATATATATATATATATATATATATATATATATATATATGTATGTGTGTGTGTGTGTGTGTAAATATATTTGAGCTGTTGCAAAGTCGCATAGAAAAAACTCTTGCAATTTTAAACTCGATTTATTTCATCACGGGAGGCATCTTATACACAAGGAAGAAGCGATGAGATAGTCAGTCTAAATCGCGATACAAGAGCAAAAGAGGCAAACTTTTTTCCCTTCATTGGTTTTACTATGAGATTTCTTTAAATGTAATCTTAGAAAAGGAAATCTTAGGTATATTTAAAAGAACGTTGCAAACATTAAGGCTTTTTACCCCTTCACTTGGAGCATGGGGAAATGTTGAAGTGATCATTTTTATAGAGCGTATGTTTAATTAATTATATAAAAAAGAGGGAATTGGATCCGGAAATAAGATATCATTTTAGAAGGAAGTTAATATGGGAAAATTATGAGAAAATTTGGAAATTAATTAAGATTTAAATTAGATCATTACACATATTAGCCTTCCAACTTATATCAAGCTAATTTTGCAAAGACATTTTAATAATTGATATTTATTGTTATTAAATATTAATAATTGAAATGAATGCTATAAAATATTAATAATTAGCTTGAATGTAATTGGATATCCATTCCTCATAAAATTGCATTACAATATCTTTGACATCGGAACATTATGAAAAAATCCTTCAGATTTCTCCTCTATACTACTATCGATCAAAAAATATCTGTCCAATAGAATAAAATTCGTGATCTTATATAATGGCAATGTTTGAATTCATCTCTTAATTAATCCAAAGGCAGAACAAGTTAATCTGACGAAATCCAAATATTATCCTTGCAGTTCCTTTAATATACGTGATTCCTCTAGCTCGTTAGAAAGCGCAATCATTCGAGGAATGTGGGCCAAATATGAGAGAAATGCTAACAACAGTTTGGAAGCACTTGATTTCGTTTGCAAATGAGGTAGCACGGGAAAGAGAATCAGATTTAAATTATGAGGGGAAACTCAAAGGCCATAAAAATCGTTCCATAGATTCTTTTCCGTTGCCTCCCCTCCACCCGTTCACATTTCCCATTCAAATTCAGGGATGTTAATAATGATTTTTTTGTGAAAAAGATTCTTCCTCATAATTTCTTTTTTGTGTCTATTATTATTCTCAGAGAAGTGCGGGTAGACTTGAATTATTGATTGACCTAGTTTGCTTAGGAAAAGGTTTTTGATCATATCGTGAGTCGTGATTTTAAGCAGGAATTCACTAAAAATATTTTTAGCTCGATTTAATTGAATTTGCTGGGTTTCTACAAAACATGATCATATGTATCAATGTTTTTTTTATTTTGACAGAATTGAAGTATTAAACGAAGAATTACTAAGACTATTGAAAATGTCGATCTCAAAATTTTTCTGAACTTTCACATTTTATATCTCCCTGAACCCTTTTTACTTTATTTTATACGAAGCATACATACAAAGTATTCATGTCTTCCTGAACCGCCTATACTTTCTTTTATACGAATCATACATACAAAGATAAAGTATTTCATATCTCCCTGAACCATCTTTACTTTCTTTTATACGAGGCATACACACGAAGAGAAAGAATTCGTATCTTCCTGAACCATCTTTACTTTCCTTTATACGAAGTATACATACAAAGATAAAGTATTTCGTATCTCCCTGAACCGTGTTTACTTTTTTTAATCCGAAGTATACATACAAAGAGAAACTATTGTAGTCGTCAAAAAATTCCAACTCTTGATTTGACGATTTTTCGCTTTTCAAACCTTTCGATGGATCATATAATAGATTTACAACTATATTCGTAAAGACAACGGAATTAGGTAATCTGGACCTTTGTATAATTTGTATAAAAATGGTTAGGATAAGCATGTATTTGCATGCATGATTAGGTTAGCAATTGCATTTTGTGTTATCATAAAAGATCGTTAAATTTATTTCTAAAATATTAATTTGAATTCTTTTACTTGCGAAAATAATAATAATAAACGCAATTATTTCATTGAGAAGCATAAATAACAAAGATAAATAATTATATTTTTCTTAAGATTCTAAATATACTTCTAATTTTAAACCTTTTAAATTCGAAGTCAGCTCAAATGGCAACCAATTGAATCTTGCTATTCTTACACAGCGATCTATATAAAAAGGAAGTAAAAGGTCCTATCATTGAAGTACAGAAGTTAACTTTTGTTTTATTAAATTACAAAACAAAACTTAATTTAATTGTGTTACGAATCTGTATTATTGTGTTCCTGCAGTGCCAGAATTATCACTAAAAGGATAGATTTGTAAACATTTCTAACAGTTGCTAAATTGATCAGATCAACGACGACCAGGCTTGGCATCCCTTCACCTACTTGGCATTGGGTTTGATGATTTTGGTGGTAAAAATGAAGGTTCTAGAAAGTGTAAGAATTTTTTCTTTATTTCTATCAGTAACCGATATTTGAGATTCTTTTTGAAAATTTGGTAAGCGATTTGAATATTATATAAAAAGAGGCACTCTCATGAATATGAATTCTCTTTTTAAAGAGTTGATCGCAGAGCGAGCTTTGTAGTTGCACTCTGAGCAACAAACTGAACTAATATACAAAATGGCTGTGTTTTTTCTATGTCGATACATGCTTTTTTTGAATAAAATGTCGTTTGTTTTATCAAAAGCGTTTTAGTTTTTTTTTCAATGTACAGCCATTGGCCTAGTTTAGAGTCAAGAGTAGGCACCCAAGGTAGGTGGAAATTGGCCTGACATCCCTTCAATATCCAACAAACCTCTGGATAGAATTACCATAGAATAGCAATAATAAGAAACTAACATGAGAAAGAAATGTTAAATTTTCACAATAATGTATACAAATAGATTTTTAAATCACTAGAGAAATAATAATTTTTGATAAAATTTCAAAGAAAATATTTTGAAATAGCTATTTTAAATCTTGCATTAGATGTTTCAAATAATATTGCGTTTATTTCTACTCTTCATGCCTAGCATATAAATATATTCGAATTTTTTGTATCAAATAAGCTTTTAAATCTGAGAATCACAGGCAGCTAATGAGGCGAAAATCATTTCTGATAGACTAATAAAGGAATAGTTCCTTTGGGAAGATAATTTTTACGAAGAAACTTTGTCTAGACGTTACCATTGAAATAAATGATCCTTGAAGGAAGTAATTTGAAAAATAAATGAGCATGCATAGATTTTGAAATAAATAGTGACATGCTTTTAGAAATAAGTCTTGTTTAATAGAAGAAATATTAACGATAGTCTAAAGACGTCTAGAATGTTTCGCAATGTATATATGTCTGCACAATATTTTCAAAACCCGGTTGCTCAATTGTATGGAATTAAAGAAATGAAACTATCCTGTTGAAGTATAAGTAATAGAAATGAGATTCTTTTTATTATTTATTTTGTATTACTATCTAATATAACACCATTTTAACTTTTATTTATTCAAAAACAGAATTAATTTTATTTCCATGAAAAGAGCATTCGATGCATTTTAGTCTTGTCAGTGATGATACAAGCCATTTCTTAGATGCAATTTCTTAGCATTGATTTTGATTATTTTTATTTTCTCGTGCACAAAGTACACAAATGAAATTATTGCAGTGGTCAAAAAGTTCGCCATCTACATTTCGCGGCTGTATATATTTTAAACCTCTTTGCGACTGAAGACATATAGTTGAAATTTTTTCTGTCTGTCTGTAAGCAAAATAATTCAAAAATGTTTTGAGTTAAACCTATGAAATTTAGTATATTGACTTTATACACCACATTTGTGGACTTCTGTAAAATTTCAAAAGAAATCTATATAAAGGAAGTCTATATGCCCGACTATCCAAATGTAAGGTACAAGATTAGTACAAAACGAAGAGAGCTAGATGGTTAAAATTTGGAAGATTACTAGGTATTGTAATTTTAAATGCCGATTACATGACACGGTCAGCAACTGACTGGCCCCATTTCTCGAAACTTCTACAGTACATCAACAGAATGATGTTTGTCCTGTAACGGTTTATTTTTCTACGTTGAGTAGGTTTCAAAATAAGGCAAGCTTTAACCCTTTCTAGGGCCGTGGGAAGCATGCTTCCCACCAAATTTATCAATATTTGTAAGAAATTATGTAGGTTAGCATTAGTTCTGACAATTTTTTTTAAGAAAGACAGAAACTTAGATGCTTCAGTTCTTTATCTTACACAAAATGATGTGTCTTGATTTGTTACTTAGTTATTAATTAATCAAATTAATTAATGAATCAAATTAAATTTATCTAATAAGTTAAATGAATCCCTTTCCTTATTCTAATTTCAACCCTAAAAATATTTTAACATAATATGACTAGAAAAAAATGACCCTTTAAAGGGTTAAAAGAACTTTTAAAAACTTTTTTTTGTATTAACAATGAAAGTTTAAACACGTAATTAAACAACAGCGAAATTTTTTTTAAATACGTCTATTTCTGAATACCTATTGTTTCTTTCTGCTGTGATAAAATAATTGTATAAAAAGATAAATAAAAAATTCGGGAAATGCATAACAAACGAATAGAATGGCTTACTGTTTTTAAAACATTATTATAATAATAAATTTAGTAATAATATATATTAATAATAATAAACAGCAATATTTTTCTCGAGTTATTTAAAAGTTACACAAAATATTCAAGTAAAATGTATAGCAACCATTAACCCATACCCTAAGGAAGCAACTGGTCGTCAAAGGCGGCTAGTTTAAAATAAACAAACTACCTCGGGAAGAAATTTAGAAGTACATAAAATGTTTAGCATCAAAAGTCGTAACAAGGTATAGACCTCAAAAAAGAAAAGAAAAGAAATAGACACAACCCTTACTTTTTAACTGCTACATCCATTTTAACAGAAATGCCAATACCCATTGTTGAGGTACATTCTTCTAGTATAAAAGACGACCTGATTCTTGAACGACGATACCCATTCACAAATAATTTAAGACTTCAAAGTAAAAAAGAAAGGATACATATTTCGTCTTCTTGTCAAATGAATGTCATAAGACCCCTATTCATACAAGTATGTACTTAAAGCGGAAAGAAATAGCTCAATGCTCTTTCCTTTTCATCTTGTACTTGTGTAGAAGTAATAGATGTGATATAAAAGGAGAAAGTTTTCGTGAGGAAGGAGCCATTTCAGGAGGTATAATCGTCATAAAAGAAGCGATATATTCAATTTTTGCCAAAGCGTTGTAATATCCTTTCCCTAAGAAAGTAATATTTCTATCACAGGAGAATTTTCTGACCGTGATTGTGGAAAAGAAGGATATTGTGATGCAATCGAAGTAAAAGTCTTTTGAAAGATAACTTCGTATATGCACACTTTTATAAATTTAGTTTTGAAAATTTAAGCACTAGTCCAAAATTGTATTAATGTGTATATTCTTTATGAAAATATAACGTTTTGATATTTTCACAATTTACAATATCATTTAAATTAAATTTTGGTACTATAATAGTGGCGACATCTAGTACCGAATTTGAGAAAAATTTATTTCGGGATTTTATAATATCTGTATAATATTGAATTTATCTTTCTAAAATAAAAGTTTTAAAAAGACATCTTCGTATATGGCCACTTTTATAAATTCAAAATTATGTATTTTTTATGAAAAAGTAATATTTTGATACTTTTATAACTTACAATATAATTTAAATTAAATTTTGATACCATAATAGTGGCGACATCTACTGGTACCAAATTTGGGAAAAAGTTGTTTCAGAATTCTATAATATTTGTATAATAAGGAATTTATCTTTCAAAAATATAGGTCTTTGGAAAGACATCATCATATATGCACACGTTTTTAAATTTATTTTTACAAATTTATGTGCGAGTCCGAAATTATTTAGATGCGTACCTTCTTTATGAAAATGTTAATTTTAAAAATAATGTTGAAACGAAACCTAACACAAATTTGCTTCAAAATAAGAATCAGAGGGCTGACATCTATGTCTATACCAGATGTCGTGTGATTGCTAATTAGTTATATACCAAAAAGTAGGCATGTGACACATAAAAGCATATTTAATATTCACAAACACAAAAGTAATATAACATTTCACGATGACATCACAAGCAAGAGAGACATAGGAAAAAAACAATCACTAGTGACGTCAGTTTCTACTGCTCTTTGATTGGAGGAGAAGGAAAGATGCCTTTTGCAACACGTTTTAATATTTTCATAACATGAATATCCCTTAAATTAAATATTGGTACTATAATAGTGGCGACATCCAGTACCGAATTTGAGAAATAGTTATTTCAGGATTTTATAATATCTGTATAATGAGGAATTGAAATAATATTATAGTTCGACTGAAACATGCCGAAGCGCACGGAATTTCTCCGTAAACAAGCAAAGCAAGACTTAAAAGTTACAGTCCCAGAGGCAATCACAGGTTACAATACAATCTTTTTGATTGCAGGTATGTCCGTCATGAAAGTGATGGTAACCTTAACTGACAAGGAATATAGGGGAAGTGAGAAGCTGCTACAATGACCCTCTCACATTTCAGATCGATCTGAGGTGTACCTCATATCGGTATTAAATGGTAAGTGGGACAATATATATAAGTGTATTTCTAAAATTAACTTGTAATAAAGTTAGAATTATTAACTGAGAATTAAATGTAATAAACATTTATCAAATATAAAATTGATTATAAAAGTATTTGATTTTCTTTTTAAAAAGTGTTTAAGCTAAGAATCGAGCCAAAATACTTTACATTTGATTATTGATATTTATTTAACGAGCATCCATTCATGCACATATTTAATTTGATTTGTTTTACATTCCTAACTGAATAAAAGTTGCCACAAAGCTCCCTGAATATCCGCGCTTTAAGTGGATGTTCGTCGTCGAAATAGTTGATTGACCCAAGGACATGACCGGCCATTGTGACAACCCCTTCCACAGAAAATAAGCCACTTCATCGGAATAGAAATAAATAAATTATTCTCTAGGATGGGCCGTTAATGTTCTAAAACTAAAAAGGTGAGTTGGCTGGTTGAGTTTTAATTGAATGACTGTGTTAAGAATTCAGTTAACCACGTGATCTCCCTGGGCGGAGCTAGCTGCTAATCATGTATCACGTGGTTTCCCTGTTGTTGTTTAGTATATTTTTTTCCCCTGTAGAACCGAACTTGATTCCTGTACTAGGGGGAGTGTGATCTCGGCTCTCTCTCTCCTGAGAAATTTTATGTGTAGTTCTCCAGGCTTATTACACTATGGCGTATTCATGTGCCTTTTGTTGTTGATGTTACCAATAAACCACGAAAAAGACAATATGTGTCATCAAGTTATTTCATCCAGGACACAATCTTCACTATCGAATAAATTATTGCATAATCATGAAAAGCAAAGATAATTTATTTTTAGACTGAATTTGATCAGCTCTGTTACTAGGTCTGAAGGGAAAAGCGAAAATCATCAAACTTATCCAATGACCTTTCGTATTTGTGGTATCCATCTTGAGGGACATTTCATGTTCGTAAAGATGGAATTGAATAATTTATTTTTCACACAAATAAATATAAGAGAATCCTAAAATTCTGAACCAGAAGGAACACTAACAAGCACAATGCAGTGTATCAATATTTTCAGAATTTATTTTTCAATTACATGCTTGATTTTATTTAGTTTTCATTGAGAATATATTTTATTGGTTTTATTTGGCACAATTAAATTTCTTTATTTCAAAATTCAATGATGATTATAAAATATATTAAAAACTATCAAGGAAAAAATCGAAAAGTTTTAAAAATGAAAGTCTATTACGGAATGGTGTTGAAATTCAGATGAATCCAGCAATGGTATTAATAGTTTCCTTAACAAAGAACTTTTAAATTTTAAATCCTGATAGATATATTGGAATTGTGTTATTCCAGCATTTTAGAACCTGTTCTTTATATTTTTAATACGCACATGACAAATACAGTCTAACGAAATAACGTAGCAGCACGGATTATCTGGTATCTAATTGTACATCACCATTTCCACTTTTTTTTCATCACATGTGTAGCTTGTACCAACAAAACAAAATGGCGCAATTCATTTTAGGCTCTGTATCTTCAAGGCATTTAATTTTTAATTAATTAAAATTCTTGTTAACCCCCCTCTCTCTATCCCCCCTCTCATCCCTAAAAAAATAATAATATCTCCGAGTTGAAAGTTTTCACTCTCCAAAATATATTCCTGCCAATCTCTGGGTCAAACAGTTGAGGGCTATCAGCTGCACTGACAACTTGTAAAGATCATTGGATACACAGACATTTAAACGGACACGCAATAACATTTATTATTAGATGACTAGCCAAAGATATTGGTTATATTAATTTGAGTTATATAATCGGTTGAATATAACTTTGTGGTGAATAGCATATAAGCCAGTTAACAACTCTTCTACCCGAACTTTCGACTTGGGAAAATGGTTTAGTTACTGGACTGCTAACCACAAGGTCCCAGGTTCTATCCTTAGCGCATCTCATATCGCTTCAACTTCATGTCTATAATTCCGTCAAAATGTTCCGTTTCATTTTAATTCTTTTACATCTCTTCTGTTTATCGAGCACATGAACTTTTCTTAAGGTAATTAATCCCATGACATCATGGTACTTTCTAAACAGTAAATGTCTGGTTCACCTATCAGCGTTTGAGATACTGTATAAAATTTTATTTGTACTGTGAACTACACAGATATTAAACTGAATCCTTCTTCTTTAGCTTTCAACAATGGAAAAAAATTATGCGAATCAAACATTTGATGAAAATATGTAAACAGTTTGAATTTCAGGAAAACGATGCAATCTGTTGTTGGAAATTGGTTAAAAAAATAATATTTAAAAAGTAAGAGAAAGCCATTCGGGAAAAAAAAAAAAACTTAATTATAAAATTCTTTTTATTAGAAAGACAATGTTTTACTTTTTGAAACATTGTAAAATTCAATTTTGTGCCATAATATTTTCGGAATTTGTCACGTACAAATGTCGAAATTCAGCTTAATTTTTAATTAATAAATTTTGTAAAAAATCTATTCGAGGTCCATGTTTCTACTTTTCAAAATATATATGTGCAAAATTTGAAAACTGTAGTGTAAATGGTTTAGTATGCAGAAAAACAACTCCCATACATACATTCATTATCAGAAGGAAAATAATTTTCGTTTTTGTAAACCTACAGTTGTTTAGGTACAAAAAAGTGGGTTTTGGGTGATTAAAAGTTATTTTACTGTGGTGAGTTTTATGGATAAGGTTTAATTGAATTTAATTCTGCTAATGATAAAAATGAATGAGTAATTAACCGAAGATTTAAACAATATCTTCTTCCAAATAACTACATAATTTTTTCTCCGTTTCTGATAGAGCTCGACTTGTCTTAGGGTTGTATTTGTATCACATATAATTGCCGATTGATTTTAATAAATAACAAAAGAAGTAGAAATAATTGTTTTAGAAATTTTAAATTGCAGAATTAAATAACATTTTTTTAAAACTAAAATATTAAATTTGCTCATGTTATGCTTCCATACAATTTGCAGCTTTTTCGGCAATAAAATTGAAGTTAGAATAAACTATATATTCCTTTACAAAAATGGGATTAAAATATATAGCAAAGCATTGCAATTGTTGATATTGATCAATCATTGTTGATATTGATATCATTGTTGATATTGATATCATTGTTGATATTGATATCATTGTTGATATTGATATCATTGTTGAATCATTGTTGATATTGATATCATTGTTGATATTGATATCATTGTTGATATCATTCATTGTTGATATTGATAAACGAATCTATTGATTAAAGAAATAACGTTTGAGGGCATTTTCAGTAGAAAAAATCACAGTCTTATCCTTTTATAAAGACTTTTATCTCTTCAGACCTGACCATCTATAAAATCAAGATTCCCGATATTTTCATAGCTATATGAATCTTAGTATGTACTCTATATTAAAAACAAGCGAGAATGTTTTGATTATTACTTTTTAGCATGCAAACAGAATGTATAATGACCTCATAATAAAGGAACAAAACTTATATGATTTTTCAGTACCTTTCTTTCAGTCGGTAGGATCTAAAATTCGATACAGATATACAATAATGCTACAAAACCATATGTCGGCGTTTTTTTTCATTTTGTTATGTTTTTTAGTTTTTTATCAGATTCTTGAAAAGATACAGCGAGACTGAAAATTTGATAATAATCTAAATTCCAACGCTGCTGCTGCTGCGTTGCATACATCAAAGGTAAAACTGTGTTGCATACAACGTTGCTTTATCTGCTGAAATGCATACATACATCGAAGAATAATGCATACATTTTTGAGTGATTGTATTCATAATTAGCTCACGTCATTTTTTTTTAATTATTGCATTTTCATGGGCATAAATAGATGAAGATACTTCACATTTATGTTTATTTTTCAAAATTAGTGGAATGCATATATCTGTGTGATTGTATTCACATTTAACTCATTGCATTTTTTAATTATTGCATTCACAGGGACATAAATAGACGAAGAAACTTCACATTGATGTTTTTTCCAAAACTAGTGGAATGCATACATTTTTGTGTGATTGTATTCACATTTAACTCATTGCATTTTTTAATTATTGCATTTGCATGGACATAAATAGACGAAGAAACTTCACATTGATGTTTTTTTTCCAAAATTACTGGAATGCATACATTTTTGTGTGATTGTATTCACATATAACTCATTGCATTTTTTAATTATTGCATTTACATGGACATAAATAGATGAAGAAACTTCACATTGATGTTTTTTTTCCAAAATTAATGGAATGCATACATTTTTGCGTGATTGTATTCACATGTAACTCATTGCATTTTTTAATTATTGCATTCACATGGACATAAATAGACGAAGAAACTTCACATTGATGTTTTTTTTTTCCAAAATTACTGGAATGCATACATTTTTGTGTGATTGTATTCACATATAACTCATTGCATTTTTTAATTATTGCATTTACATGGACATAAATAGATGAAGAAACTTCACATTGATGTTATTTTTTTAAAATTAGAGGAATGCCTACATTTTTGAGTGATTTTATTCACAATTAACTCATTGCATTTTTTAATTATTGCATTCACAGGGACATAAATAGACGAATAAACTTCACATTGATGTTTTTTTTTTCCAAAATTAATGGAATGCATACATTTTGAGTGATTATATTCACATTTAACTCATTGCATTTTTTAATTATTGCATTACAAGCCAGCTGACAGGCATCTGTGAGCGATTTAAGCCCAGTGAGCGTCTCTTGTTTTTTCAGTAGCGCCAACTAGGGCCAAGTGTACGACTTAGCTACTTCATGCGTCACATTCGCTTGTACAATCCCTTTTTACAGGAGGATACATTCACACACCTCACAGATAGTACTCGGAAGAAGAATAACCGTGCCCGAACCGGGACTCGAACCCAAGACACCCAGCTTACGGGGAAGACGTGCTATCCCTATGCCAGGACGACGGCTTTTAAAAATTTAAAAGATATATAATTTTTAAAAATTTCAAAATATTCCAGGTGACACAATTTTTTATTTTTTCCTATTATTTTTTTCTTATTACCCAATGTAAAATTTATTTGGAACAAAACTGCGTATGATTTTGTAATTCCAATTAAATGCTAATTTTTAGAAATATTTTTATTTACACTTGCTGAATTTTCATAGAAATTTCATGTTTTTGTCAGAAGAATGTTTTTTATAGGAATTTTATGTTTTTCATAGGATTTTATGCTATAATTTTTAAATCCTTGTTATCAATTTCATTTAATTTCTTCAAAAATTAAGATACCCGGAATACTTTAAAGATATTTAAATCTAATTACAGTATCATTTTGGGAAAAGTCATTGAGATGTACTTTTTTCCTTTTAATCCTTCAAATATTTATTTCATTGTACAATGCATTTTATAACACCATTTTAGCTGAATAGAAACTTGTATTTTGGTGTTGAAACGATGAAAATAAAATTGCAAGTTTTTCATCCATTTTTGTTTGTTTCAAAATCCACTGTCCTCTTAAATAAGAAAGTTATAACTCGAAACAAATTTTACAATGTTTCTAAAACTGACGATGACATGAATCTGCAGACAAAATAAAAGACGAGGGGGGGGAAAAAAAAAGATAAAAAGTAAAACGAAAAATATTTTTTTTTTGAAGGACAATTTTTACTAAATAGATTCTGCTCCATTTCTTAAAATATCCCATTTGCTTCAGGTTTGTTCCTCCACAAAGCATCTTCCAGGATCATTTCCCTCCTATATAAATAAAAAGACTTATCTCTTTTTCACGATCTAACAAGGTCTGAATTCTGATCCTAGGCAAACCCATTTTGGAAGAGTGACGCGTCCAATTGCAACTGCCCTGGAGACAAAGCCTCATTCTTTTTTATTGCCCGAAGTCAACCAGTGCGCAGGTGGGGTAATTCCCCCACCCTTTTTGCTTTGTTCTTTTTTCCCTTCGCGTGTCTCTGTTACCACGAGCCCTGATACATTTAGGTTACTGATGACTTCGATATTCCTTTTACCCGTCAGCCAATGATCAAACGCAAATGAAAAATTGGAAAGAGATGGGACTATTCGACGTTCTTTTTCCCTATTTGGTGGCCGAGTACACGGGGTAGTAATGGGGTTGGCTTCTTGATGTAGGTGGAATTTTAAACGGACAGTGGATCACATGTTGTTAAAAAATTCTTCTTCTTCGATTCTGTCTGTCTGTTTTATCTACTTTTGATGTGAGATCCATTTTGTTCTTAAAATCAATTACCCCTTTTCAGGTACAACTTGCTAAAAAATTTCGAAATTAGCATTATTTTATAAGGTAACTGATTTCAGAATTTTTTTTTTATTTTCAATTTCTTGTAAATATTTTTTGGAAAATGAAGATGGACAAAATATTCTATTAGATTTGGAAAAGTAAATGAAACAATTTAGGGGGGGGGCATATTAAAAATATTGAATAAATTTTATTAATGATAATAATCACTGAGAAATATAAATCAGCTGATAAATGTATATATACACATATCGTAAAAATATACAGGAGCATGTCATTTCGTACAATTATTTTTGAGCGATTCTACGATTTTATAGCAGAAATTGCCGAAAACACAGCTTTTACTTTCTAGTATGCGTAATTTAGGAAAAGTATAATAATTGTCGAAAAATGTTAACTCTAGATTTTGACGAATCTCCAAGTCTTAGATCTCCCTGAGTTCGAGTTCCCTATTTTTTAAAAATGTCTATCCGTCTACCTGTTTAGGACAAAGATAACTCGAAAATGCTTTCAGCTAGACGGATGGAATTTGGTCTACGGTCTTAACACAATTTTGTCGATTTCTATCAAATTTTGAGCAAAGGAAGTCTGTCGGCCCGGCTGTTAGAATATAAGTTAACACGATAATTACAAAACAAAGAGAGTTAGATGGATAGAATTCAGTACACAGATTTCAAATCTATAGTGTACACATCTACCAAATTTTGAGTTAAATCTAAAAATGGGTTCACCGTCTGCTGGTTTGTACTTTCAGAAATCTGTAAGTAAAAATAACACAAAAACGCAGTGACTCAAATATACAAAATTAGCTATGGAATTTTATGACTACAATTGTAGTTCTGTGCCAACTCTTTTTTAATCCTTTTGGGAAAACGGCGTGTAAAATAGGAATTCGATTTTCGGATACTATTAAATGGAAATAAGGGACTAATAAGATTACATGATATATTCAGTAAAAATACCAAGTTCACGCCAAGGGTTAATATTTCGTAATTATTGTACACCTGTATCATGTATAGCATTCTCTGGGATAACAAATTTGAAAGCATGCGAGAAAGTTTCGGAGAGACCCCACCCATTGGTATCAAACAAGAAGTTCATAAAACATAAATATAAATAAAATCTTGAACATTATTTAATACCTCGCATTGCCATTGTAAGAAAGTTGATACTCCGAGGTGCTGTTTGAGAACTGCTGTTTAATGGCATATCTTATAAGATAATGCCGACGACATCACACCTTTATAAAGATTTTTAAGTTTCAGCTATTTAGGGAATGATTTGATGGATGTTTTTTGTACGTATTAAGCCGCGGTCCAACGACCGGATGATCTTCACAGATGTGGTCATAAAACTGTCACCCTTCCTTCGTGGTGCCACCCCCGCCTGTGGCAGCGGACCCACGACCAGAGAAATCTTCAGACGGCACGCGTTCCCCTTTCGACAGCGCAAAACCCTCAGTTTCTTTGACTCTCTTCCCCCCATAGCCCAAACAAATTTTCCGGCTCTTTGATGTTTATCCATCTACCGACATTTTGCGGGAAGCTACAGGCGTACCACGGGCGACGGGGGAGTGTGGTCCCCCAGTGGGTTGGATGTCAGATTTATGACCAAATCCGTGAGGTGGCAGGTCGTTGGACCGCCGCTTTATGCCCTCTGGAATGGCAAGGAACAAAAAAAAAAAAAAAAAAAAAAAAAAAAGTCCTTCTCAAAGTTAGAAACGTTTCTAGAAAGAAGGGGGGGGGGGTGAAGTATCATTAGATGACAAAGCACACTGGTTGGTGCACAATATCTAAACTTCCACAAGATCTAGCAGATTTGACAAACATTGGGCGCACATCTTAATCCATACTCTACTGCTTGATCACGGTGAATATGTGGTAGATATTCATCGTGCTCAAGATACATTCTCTATGATTCAGAAGACTAATACAATAATTGATCTGGTACATTACTATTTCCTAGTTACATGTTAAATATAACAATCAGGCATACGCATAAAATGGATGTATCGGTTCAGCTTCGACAGCTGTGCTACCATGACTGTATGTGTCAAGATACGTTGTATTAGTTGAATTGCATTCAGAAGATAAAGATGACGCTATCATTATCCAAAATTCAACGGAATGCAGTATATTTAATTAGTATCAAGTATGTGCACACAATAAACTCATCAGTACAATTGTAAATATATCATAGGAGTTGATATTGTAGGAGTTGAGATTCCTACATTGAACTCATATTGAGGAGTAGGACTTCAAAAATTCCAGTGATAGCCCATGGGTTGATTTAAAAATGAGAACCCTGCTTAGTATATGATTTATAAATAAATGTATGTTCAGACAGGCTTTAAGAGTTCTCAAAAAACATCTCTTTCCTCCAAGTGAGCGATACTAACAAAAACTGCATAAGCGAAGATAACCGGGTGTCTTTGGCGCTTGCTGTAGTTTTGTTAAAGCATTTGTGGCTCTTCAGTATTGATAGAGTAAAAATGATTTAGGCTTGTAAAATCAAACCATCAAGGCATTAAATATCAAAAATTGTATTCATTTGCAAAAATGATGATATTAAATTGACCATTATCTCTTAAAGTATTTTATTTTTTATATTTCAAATTACAAGGTTAAAATCTATTAATTGATTCTTATATATAAAGAACGTATAAAAAGAGCAGAGATTTAAAAAATCAAACAATTTCAGCAACAGATTTTGTCATTTTAAATATATAGAACATCTAGAATCTAAAATAATAATTTTTTTAAAATTTTTTTTATCAGTATATGAACATAATAACCAAGTAAATGAAAGATCCAGTCAATGCAATCGGTAAGTAATTTAGTTTTAACATAGAAATTATATATATTTGTCAAATATTGGAGAAATTTGCTATTGACAATTTTCTCTCTTCGTTCTTGTTTATTTATATGTAACCATTCACACATTTTGATCTCTCTTCGTTCTTGTTTATTTATATGTAACCATTCACACATTTTGATCTATCTCCATTCTTGTTTATTTATATGTAACCATTCACACATTTTGATCTCTCTTCGTTCTTGTTTATTTATATGTAACCATTCACACATTTTGATCTCTCTTCGTTCTTGTTTATTTATATGTAACCATTCACACATTTTGATCTATCTCCGTTCTTGTTTATTTATATGTAACCATTCACACATTTTGATCTCTCTTCGTTCTTGTTTATTTATATGTAACCATTCACACATTTTGATCTCTCTTCGTTCTTGTTTATTTATATGTAACCATTCACACATTTTGATCTCTCTTCGTTCTTGTTTATTTATATGTAACCATTCACACATTTTGATCTCTCTTCGTTCTTGTTTATTTATATGTAACCATTCACACATTTTGATCTCTCTTCGTTCTTGTTTATTTATATGTAACCATTCACACATTTTGATCTCTCTTCGTTCTTGTTTATTTATATGTAACCATTCACACATTTTGATCTATCTCCGTTCTTGTTTATTTATATGTAACCATTCACACATTTTGATCTATCTCCGTTCTTGTTTATTTATATGTAACCATTCACACATTTTGATCTCTCTTCGTTCTTGTTTATTTATATGTAACCATTCACACATTTTGATCTCTCTTCGTTCTTGTTTATTTATATGTAACCATTCACACATTTTGATCTCTCTTCGTTCTTGTTTATTTATATGTAACCATTCACACATTTTGATCTCTCTTCGTTCTTGTTTATTTATATGTAACCATTCACACATTTTGATCTCTCTTCGTTCTTGTTTATTTATATGTAACCATTCACACATTTTGATCTCTCTTCGTTCTTGTTTATTTATATGTAACCATTCACACATTTTGATCTCTCTTCGTTCTTGTTTATTTATATGTAACCATTCACACATTTTGATCTCTCTTCGTTCTTGTTTATTTATATGTAACCATTCACACATTTTGATCTCTCTTCGTTCTTGTTTATTTATATGTAACCATTCACACATTTTGATCTCTCTTCGTTCTTGTTTATTTATATGTAACCATTCACACATTTTGATCTCTCTTCGTTCTTGTTTATTTATATGTAACCATTCACACATTTTGATCTCTCTTCGTTCTTGTTTATTTATATGTAACCATTCACACATTTTGATCTCTCTTCGTTCTTGTTTAATTATATGTAACCATTCACACATTTTGATCTCTCTTCGTTCTTGTTTATTTATATGTAACCATTCACACATTTTGATCTCTCTTCGTTCTTGTTTATTTATATGTAACCATTCACACATTTTGATCTATCTCCGTTCTTGTTTATTTATATGTAACCATTCACACATTTTGATCTATCTCCGTTCTTGTTTATTTATATGTAACCATTCACACATTTTGATCTCTCTTCGTTCTTGTTTATTTATATGTAACCATTCACACATTTTGATCTATCTCCGTTCTTGTTTATTTATATGTAACCATTCACACATTTTGATCTATCTCCGTTCTTGTTTATTTATATGTAACCATTCACACATTTTTATCTCTCTTCGTTCTTGTTTATTTATATGTAACCATTCACACATTTTGATCTATCTCCGTTCTTGTTTATTTATATGTAACCATTCACACATTTTGATCTATCTCCGTTCTTGTTTATTTATATGTAACCATTCACACATTTTGATCTATCTCCGTTCTTGTTTATTTATATGTAACCATTCACACATTTTGATCTATCTCCGTTCTTGTTTATTTATATGTAACCATTCACACATTTTGATCTATCTCCGTTCTTGTTTATTTATATGTAACCATTCACACATTTTGATCTATCTCCGTTCTTGTTTATTTATATGTAACCATTCACACATTTTGATCTATCTCCGTTCTTGTTTATTTATATGTAACCATTCACACATTTTGATCTCTCTTCGTTCTTGTTTATTTATATGTAACCATTCACACATTTTGATCTCTCTTCGTTCTTGTTTATTTATATGTAACCATTCACACATTTTGATCTCTCTTCGTTCTTGTTTATTTATATGTAACCATTCACACATTTTGATCTATCTCCGTTCTTGTTTATTTATATGTAACCATTCACACATTTTGATCTCTCTTCGTTCTTGTTTATTTATATGTAACCATTCACACATTTTGATCTATCTCCGTTCTTGTTTATTTATATGTAACCATTCACACATTTTGATCTATCTCCGTTCTTGTTTATTTATATGTAACCATTCACACATTTTGATCTATCTCCGTTCTTGTTTATTTATATGTAACCATTCACACATTTTGATCTATCTCCGTTCTTGTTTATTTATATGTAACCATTCACACATTTTGATCTATCTCCTTTCTTGTTTATTTATATGTAACCATTCACACATTTTGATCTATCTCCGTTCTTGTTTATTTATATGTAACCATTCACACATTTTGATCTCTCTTCGTTCTTGTTTATTTATATGTAACCATTCACACATTTTTATCTATCTCCGTTCTTGTTTATTTATATGTAACCATTCACACATTTTGATCTATCTCCGTTCTTGTTTATTTATATGTAACCATTCACACATTTTGATCTATCTCCGTTCTTGTTTATTTATATGTAACCATTCATACATTTTGATCTATCTCCGTTCTTGTTTATTTATATGTAACCATTCACACATTTTGATCTATCTCCGTTCTTGTTTATTTATATGTAACCATTCACACATTTTGATCTATCTCCGTTCTTGTTTATTTATATGTAACCATTCACACATTTTGATCTCTCTTCGTTCTTGTTTATTTATATGTAACCATTCACACATTTTGATCTATCTCCGTTCTTGTTTATTTATATGTAACCATTCACACATTTTGATCTCTCTTCGTTCTTGTTTATTTATATGTAACCATTCACACATTTTGATCTATCTCCGTTCTTGTTTATTTATATGTAACCATTCACACATTTTGATCTCTCTTCGTTCTTGTTTATTTATATGTAACCATTCACACATTTTGATCTATCTCCGTTCTTGTTTATTTATATGTAACCATTCACACATTTTGATCTATCTCCGTTCTTGTTTATTTATATGTAACCATTCACACATTTTGATCTATCTCCGTTCTTGTTTATTTATATGTAACCATTCACACATTTTGATCTCTCTTCGTTCTTGTTTATTTTTATGTTACCATTCACACATTTTGATCTATCTCCGTTCTTGTTTATTTATATGTAACCATTCACACATTTTGATCTCTCTTCGTTCTTGTTTATTTATATGTAACCATTCACACATTTTGATCTCTCTTCGTTCTTGTTTATTTATATGTAACCATTCACACATTTTGATCTCTCTTCGTTCTTGTTTATTTATATGTAACCATTCACACATTTTGATCTCTCTTCGTTCTTGTTTATTTATATGTAACCATTCACACATTTTGATCTCTCTTCGTTCTTGTTTATTTATATGTAACCATTCACACATTTTGATCTCTCTTCGTTCTTGTTTATTTATATGTAACCATTCACACATTTTGATCTCTCTTCGTTCTTGTTTATTTATATGTAACCATTCACACATTTTGATCTCTCTTCGTTCTTGTTTATTTATATGTAACCATTCACACATTTTGATCTCTCTTCGTTCTTGTTTATTTATATGTAACCATTCACACATTTTGATCTCTCTTCGTTCTTGTTTATTTATATGTAACCATTCACACATTTTGATCTATCTCCGTTCTTGTTTATTTATATGTAACCATTCACACATTTTGATCTATCTCCGTTCTTGTTTATTTATATGTAACCATTCACACATTTTTATCTCTCTTCGTTCTTGTTTATTTATATGTAACCATTCACACATTTTGATCTCTCTTCGTTCTTGTTTATTTATATGTAACCATTCACACATTTTGATCTATCTCCGTTCTTGTTTATTTATATGTAACCATTCACACATTTTGATCTCTCTTCGTTCTTGTTTATTTATATGTAACCATTCACACATTTTGATCTCTCTTCGTTCTTGTTTATTTATATGTAACCATTCACACATTTTGATCTCTCTTCGTTCTTGTTTATTTATATGTAACCATTCACACATTTTGATCTCTCTTCGTTCTTGTTTATTTATATGTAACCATTCACACATTTTGATCTCTCTTCGTTCTTGTTTATTTATATGTAACCATTCACACATTTTGATCTCTCTTCGTTCTTGTTTATTTATATGTAACCATTCACACATTTTGATCTCTCTTCGTTCTTGTTTATTTATATGTAACCATTCACACATTTTGATCTCTCTTCGTTCTTGTTTATTTATATGTAACCATTCACACATTTTGATCTCTCTTCGTTCTTGTTTATTTATATGTAACCATTCACACATTTTGATCTCTCTTCGTTCTTGTTTATTTATATGTAACCATTCACACATTTTGATCTCTCTTCGTTCTTGTTTATTTATATGTAACCATTCACACATTTTGATCTCTCTTCGTTCTTGTTTATTTATATGTAACCATTCACACATTTTGATCTCTCTTCGTTCTTGTTTATTTATATGTAACCATTCACACATTTTGATCTCTCTTCGTTCTTGTTTATTTATATGTAACCATTCACACATTTTGATCTCTCTTCGTTCTTGTTTATTTATATGTAACCATTCACACATTTTGATCTCTCTTCGTTCTTGTTTATTTATATGTAACCATTCACACATTTTGATCTCTCTTCGTTCTTGTTTATTTATATGTAACCATTCACACATTTTGATCTATCTCCGTTCTTGTTTATTTATATGTAACCATTCACACATTTTGATCTCTCTTCGTTCTTGTTTATTTATATGTAACCATTCACACATTTTGATCTCTCTTCGTTCTTGTTTATTTATATGTAACCATTCACACATTTTGATCTATCTCCGTTCTTGTTTATTTATATGTAACCATTCACACATTTTGATCTCTCTTCGTTCTTGTTTATTTATATGTAACCATTCACACATTTTGATCTCTCTTCGTTCTTGTTTATTTATATGTAACCATTCACACATTTTGATCTCTCTTCGTTCTTGTTTATTTATATGTAACCATTCACACATTTTGATCTATCTCCGTTCTTGTTTATTTATATGTAACCATTCACACATTTTGATCTCTCTTCGTTCTTGTTTATTTATATGTAACCATTCACACATTTTGATCTATCTCCGTTCTTGTTTATTTATATGTAACCATTCACACATTTTGATCTCTCTTCGTTCTTGTTTATTTATATGTAACCATTCACACATTTTGATCTATCTCCGTTCTTGTTTATTTATATGTAACCATTCACACATTTTGATCTCTCTTCGTTCTTGTTTATTTATATGTAACCATTCACACATTTTGATCTCTCTTCGTTCTTGTTTATTTATATGTAACCATTCACACATTTTGATCTATCTCAGTTCTTGTTTATTTATATGTAACCATTCACACATTTTGATCTCTCTTCGTTCTTGTTTATTTATATGTAACCATTCACACATTTTGATCTCTCTTCGTTCTTGTTTATTTATATGTAACCATTCACACATTTTGATCTCTCTTCGTTCTTGTTTATTTATATGTAACCATTCACACATTTTGATCTATCTCCGTTCTTGTTTATTTATATGTAACCATTCACACATTTTGATCTCTCTCCGTTCTTGTTTATTTATATGTAACCATTCACACATTTTGATCTCTCTCCGTTCTTGTTTATTTATATGTAACCATTCACACATTTTGATCTCTCTCCTTTCTTGTTTATTTATATGTAACCATTCACACATTTTGATCTCTCTCCGTTCTTGTTTATTTATATGTAACCATTCACACATTTTGATCTCTCTCCGTTCTTGTTTATTTATATGTAACCATTCACACATTTTGATCTCTCTTCGTTCTTGTTTATTTATATGTAACCATTCACACATTTTGATCTCTCTCCGTTCTTGTTTATTTATATGTAACCATTCACACATTTTGATCAAAATAGACCAAAATTAATAGGCAGCTTCATTTTCGGAATTGTTTGCCTGAATCAAAATGGGATCATCTCTTACAAATCGTTGGCAGTTCATAGATATGTCTTTTCGGATATTTGAATGAACTTGGTAAACCAAAAATACAAAAGATATTGATAAAATAGATATTTAAGTGTGATATTAAATATACAGATTAGGTTCACATTTTTAATCCATTCATTTAAAAGAATTAAAAAATGTGTGTGTATTCACTTCTCTTCATAATATAAAGAAGCTAAACATAGAATTTTCATTAAAATAGAAGCATATGAAAATAGGAAAGATCGAACACTCTCGCTGGCTTATCATGGGTATATATATATAATTGCACATTTATTTTTAAAAAGACTCTAAGGCAAACAAAAGTATATTTATTATTT
Source organism: Argiope bruennichi (assembly GCF_947563725.1). NCBI lineage: Eukaryota > Metazoa > Arthropoda > Arachnida > Araneae > Araneidae > Argiope > Argiope bruennichi. The sequence goes on along the minus strand of NC_079156.1, from coordinate 60,898,899 downwards.
TAGTTTTCGATCAAAAATATTTTTAATAAAACAAAATAAATAAACATTAAATGCTTATCAAATAATATTATGAATAAAAAATATAATAAAACAGATTTTGAAAATATTTCTATAAATATTTTATTATAGAGTAAAAGTATAACTTTTATATTAATTATTGCCTATTATTTAGAATTTAATTTATTATTTCTAATTACCAATACTGTAAAATCTAGAAATAAAATTTTCTTAAATTCCATACTAGATGATGTCACGCTTATCATTATTGAAAATTTAAGTAAATGAATCGATAAATTGTTAGTTAAGTTCTCAAAACAATAAAAAGGAAAACTGATACTAAGAACATGCAATTGTACAAAATTTGAAATGGATACAGAAGTGGTAACATTGATTGCAATGGTTCATGTTTAGAGATATGAAACAACTCAAATTTAATAAAGTGTTAAAAATAAATGTCATAAGTTTATTTCTAAAAAAATTAAAATTAATTTAAAAAAAAAAGAATTATTTTATACTGAAAATTTATTTAGACATTTTAGTAAAAGCATTTTTTCTTCTTCTTAATGGTTGCTATATCTGAATGAGCCATGCACATAATAAATTCCTATCCATTTAAAATTATTTAATCAGTAATTAAATATGAAATATTTGACTTTTACTTCGTAAAATTTAAAGGTAGATGAACTTTCAAAGGCTGTTGTCAAACATAAATTTTCCAAATGTTAGCAAAAGAATATGCTCATTTTATTGAAATTAAAAAAAAAAAATCTACTTAAATTGAAAGGAGTTAATTTTTAAGCAAATCCTTGAATTAATTATTTCAGACAAATTACAATGTTTGACATTCATAGAAATCAAATATTTGAAGTAGAGGATTCGTATGAGAGAATTTGAAAGAAAGATTTCTAGAAAGTGCGGGGTCCTTAGAAAATGACATAAATTTATTCTGGCACTGAATGTTAATGTGTTTTTAATGATCAAACACGTTCCGATATTCGAAACTTTGGAAGCTACTTTATTCTTAGTTACTATAACGACTATGAAAGATGTAAATTTCATTATAAAATTCAAAAATTTTCTGTAATTTAGATGGAAATACTTTGAATAAAAAATAACTTGGGTTTAATGTTATTAAAGTTTCATAAGAATGAAATTTTGCGATTTACTTTAATAAAAATTTATTCAATTAATGCAAAAGATTTTATTTTGTGGATAACGAGTTTAAACATGCAACATATAAAAATTCATATTAAATATTTCAAGTTAAATTATATTAAATCACAGCATTTTACAGGTACAGTTAAAAGATTCTATTTCTCTAATATAGACTTTAGATGTAATATTCTAGTTGAACTAGATTTTTTCTACTTTTTTATATATGAAATATATAAAGAGAATTTATCTATTCAAATTCGAGATATTGGCAAATCTTCAAGTTACAAATTTCCTTGAAATTGAAGAACTCATTTATGCTTAATTATTTATAAGAATTTTGGCTTAAAAATCAGATTAATAATGTATTTACGAAATTTAGTACATTACACTCCTAAGTATCCGGCCTAATGTGGCGGAAGGATAAGCCGGATAACAAGAAACGCGGATAGGCCGAAGTTCTATGAATTTATTTCTTAGCCTACCAATACCAGAAGACAAAGATTTTACTCAATGTTATTGTACGTATTTTCTCATTTCTTATTGAGTACTAAGCCCTCTGTTTACCTCAAGCCAAATAAAACATGAACCCAGCCAGGTGAATCATAGATATAGTTTCTGGTTTTTGCTAACACACCAGAATCTAATCACTGTATAGCGCGCAATTTCTCCTTCATAGTAAATACAACTTATCACCCATTCTGAAATTTTCACTGCGGTACACATAAAAAATATTAAGTGTACCCCTAGAATCGTTAACAAATCCTGTGCATACTGTGCAGTTATTGAACGTATTTTCTCATTTCTTATTGAGTACTAAGCCCTCTTTTTATCTCAAGCCAAATAAAACATGAACCCAGCCAGGTGAATCATAGAAATAGTTTCTGGTTTTTGCTAACACACCAGAATCTAATCACTGTATAGCGCGCAATTTCTCCTTCATAGTAAATACAACTTATCACCCATTCTGAAATTTTCACTGCGGTACACATAAAAAATATTAAGTGTACCCCTAGAACCGTTAACAAATCCTGTGCCTACTGTGCAGTTATTGAACGTATTTTCTCATTTCTTATTGAGTACTAAGCCCTCTTTTTATCTCAAGCCAAATAAAACATGAACCCAGCCAGGTGAATCATAGAAATAGTTTCTGGTTTTTGCTAACACACCAGAATCTAATCACTGTATAGCGCGTAATTTCTCCTTCATAGTAAATACAACTTTTCACCCATTCTGAAATTTTCGCTGTGGTACACATAAAAACATTAAGTATACCCCTAGAACAATTAACAAATCCTGTACATACTGTGCAGTTATAATCAGGAGCAATTGAGGTCCGTTATACTAACGAAACAATGAACAAGGGGCAGAACTCTGCTTTTTCCTGTCACAACTTGTATTTTGCCCAAGACAAGTAGGGGGGGGGGAAGAATCGTAGCAGACGCCTGCTTCCAATGCCTTGACAATGTTGCCAAAGCAAGTCTTGCCTTCCTCATTTAATTACGATAAAAGGAAACTAGGCCGGATAATACGGAAGCCGGATAATCACGAACCGGATACTCAGGAGTGTACTGCATGTCTTAACCCTTTATTTACCAACGGTACTTAAAAGTACTGTTTAAATCCGGCTGATATCTTCACAATATCACTATTTTTTCTAAAAGTATTTGAAAGAACACGAAGTTTTTCCAATACAAAGTAGTAGATATCATTAAAAAAATAACATTAAAAATCTTTTATTATTAATTTAATCAATTAAATTATTTTAATTAATTAAAGCGGATTTTTAAAATTCTTCCTGGGTTTATTCTATACCAAAACTTAACTAATGGTTCAAAAATAAATGTGAAAAATTGAGGGTAAAATAATTCGGTAAATAAAGGGTTAAAATCAAATCTGTCGATGTTAATTAAAGTTTGAATGAAATCTGTTTAGAGGAATCCTCTATCTATCCTCCTCACTGAGTAGTACATGTGATATTATCCAGATATATAGAGCTAGATGGATAAATTCTGGTACTCAGATTGAGATCTAAAATGTAAGCATAATTTTTATTTACCCAAATCAATAAAGAGGTTGCTCGTCTATCGATAGTTCCTTCACATGCATATAAACTGAAATAAACGAAATTTGGTACACAATTTTAACATGTAAAGTGTAGATATTTATTACTTTAGTTTATTACTTTATTACTTTCATTTATCTATTTGTACTTTGGCATCTATGTAACCAAGGTAACTCAAAAACAAAACAAACAAATAAATGAAATTCGGTATGTGATATTTTTAAAAAATTGTAATCCGTATACAAATAAATAAAAATCCGTATTCAAATAAATAAAATACTTGATGATAATAAAAATCCGTATCCACTTTTTATAGGTCTAAAATAAAGAATACATCTAAAATGCTTAATCAGTTTTCTTTATTACCTACCCTACGAAGCAACAAACGCTTTTTAAAAAAAATTATTTTAATTTTCTTGAAAATGTATTTTACATTTTTTTTTTGAAAAAAAAATATTTATTTGACAAATAGGCTAGTACAATTTTGATCTTCTTTCTTGCTCAACCCTCAAGTCAACGGCCCTAGATAAACACCAAGGGAAAAATCTACCATCGCCTGATGGCAATGATTATATCACGCAGACAGATAAAAGAAGATAAATGTCACTGTGCAGATAAAAACCTACTGACTGATTTTGTACCGGACGTAGTGAATAACTGCAAGCACACTACGGCAGTTTTTTTTTTTTTTTTAGTTGATGCTAAATTTCTGAAATAAATCTCAAAAATTGTGCGTCTTTAAGCAATTGGCACTTCATACAACGTCTAATTCTACATTGGATCTTCGAATTCAAAACCTGAGCAAAGCTTCCTATTTCAGTTTGTAACTGCCAGTTTTGAACTTGTCAAGTAACACGAAAATATAAAATTATTGTTCTCAAATATTTATAAGAATGGGATTGAAATGTCGATTAGATAATTTTATTCATTCAGTTATAAAAGAAATTAAGTGAAGTGAATGTAATTTTTTTTTTCTTAAAGCACACTTTTTGTTTGCTAAATAGTAAAATATTTTGTTTTTTTGTGAAAAAAATCAATGCATCAAAATAAAAAATTAAATACTTAAAGCGTTGATAAAAATACTTTATATTGATTGAAATTTTAATGAAATTCTTAAAATATTTTAATTTTAAATGAATATTTATGAAATTTCTCCCTTACGGCTTAATTTTCTTATTTTGTTGATTTTAGTTCGTCGCACTTTCACGCTTTTATCTTCCTATAAGGCTTTAAAAGAAAAATAAAAACATTATCTTTTTTTAGACACTCATAAAAGTAATTAATTAATTAAAAGTTTTAAATTCTTAAATTTTTAATAATTTCTTTAATTTAGCATTTAATTTATTATTTTTATTTCTCAGATTTATTACCAGATGGCGCCACTTGCACTATAGCAAAACTTAACTAAAATGTACCAACTTGCTCATAATTTATATCTGAAAATATTAAAACTTTCTTTTAATTGTAATTTTTTCCTAAATTCTCAACCAGGTGGCGCCACTTATCTAGAAAGAATATTTATTTAAAATCAATAAATTAACTTATAATTTAGATCTGGAAATATTAAAGACTGTATTCTTCATTAAGAAAATACAATACCAGAAAATTTATAAACTCTAACACATTAAGAATTAAGCGGAATATCAGATACTAAGTTTTCTGTTCTTACAAACATGAAATAATTTAAAGTAAATAAAAGTGACGAAAAATAGAATTGTAGCACAATTTCCTAGAAATATTCATAGTGAATATATAAAATATTTCGCAGCAATGTATTCATGAAACATTAGACCACTTTTCCACGAACACAGAGCGACCATTGCAGACATGCCCGAAATGCAAGACCAGTTCAGATATGTTCGTGTTTCACCATTCAAGACAGAAACGGAAATCCATTTATTGGATCTTTCCCATGCCCGAGTGCCTCGCATTTCTTTTTCCATCGAAAAGGAACACGAGTGTGTGGCTACCGTGAAAAGAAATCGAATTTCGAGACGGAGATATAACAATAGTTTATGTTCCGCCGAGTCTCTTAATATCCCATTTCTCAATTCGAGACCTCCGTGACTAAGTGGTTAGAAAGGTGCCTTATTACGGAGCGCTGCTGAATTGTATTGAATTTTGTATTCAGTGCATAAAGAGAGAGATAAGTATGCTAAAATAGGAATAAATTAATTCCATTTCGAGATTTATTTTAAAAATTTAGGAGTGGAGTTTGAAATTGTTTGAATTGAAATTAGGTTTGGGATATAAATTTCGTAAATAATTAGAGAGCAATTTTCAGTTTTGTAGGACATTCGCAATTTCGAGTGAATTCCATTTGCCGCGTTGTTATTAGATCAGCTTCGAGTAATAATTTATTATTTATATACATTACGAATAGAGTGTTATATTAAAGTACCATAAAAATCAGAGGGTTGTTACTAGACATAAAAAGGATTAAAAAAAAAATGTAAAGGAACGTAATGTTGTAAAGCACACTGAGAAGGCGAAATTCAGGAAAAATGCTTTTATATTTCTATAGCATCCTGGAAAGACAAAAAACATTAAAATATTTATTTGATTGATTATTGCAACAGATGTTGTTCCAAGGGGGATACCTCGTGATTGAGGATGAGAAGTCTCCGGAATGGTGGTGGACGAAAAAGTGACTTCTCCCACAGATGAATCCCTTAGGGAAGGGTTGTACCGTGGCTAGTGATGGCTATTAGGACTCAACCACAGTTCCCGCCAGTATTGCTCTTGCGGCTGTCCGGTCATTCAAATTTTTCCGTGTGCCTTCCGACGGGTCTGAGTAGTTTTGCAACGATATAAAAGAAAGGTTAATAGAAGACACCAACAATGCTTTTGATTCTGATATAGCGTCGATAATCAGCGCTTTGACATCTTCCTTTGTGTACATAGGCGTAGCATAGACGAGTGATATAAGATGTAACCACAGGAAGAAAAGTAATGTGGATTGAGATCCTGTAAACGCAGAAGTTAAACAATGGGTTCCGCTATGGAAATCCACCTCCATATATGAATATCTATGCTGACCCGATCCACCTACATTTGGGTTTAGGGTACAAGATTGGTCAGTAGGGAAAATGAAATCCAATAAGCACTCCAAAGCCTCGCTGGACCTATTCCATTGGGAAAAGGGAACATATACTTTCCAAAGCGCACGATAGTTTTTTTTTTTATTTAATGTAGTTAGGATTCAAATATAACAATTGAAATGAAGCAATAACGAAATTTTAATCATTGTTAAGAAAAAAATAAGTAATTCAGAAATAAGTTTTTTTTAATTAATTTTTCTGCTGTCCTCTCATCATACCCGAGAAATCTTTGCGAACTTTTCCTCCTACAAAACGCCAAATCTTTTTATATCTCGAATGAAAAAAAAGTCGCTTAAAAATGTCAGATTCGTGATTTTCCTGTTACCTATTTTCTCCCTCCCCCCAGATGTCCAGCTGAGAGTACGATGAACCTGGAGTGTGTATTATCTGTTGAAGGTCAGTGATTGATTGACCGTTAGTGGGACCTATCTTTCAACTCATGAAGCACTAATATCGTTAAAAGGTTTTCGGAAACTCTTTTGAAAAATGAAAAAAAAAACATGGAAAAAGTTGCATCAATAAAATAGATGCATTTGTGGAGAAATTGTTTTCAGGAATACTTTAAATTAAAATTTTATGATATAATGCCTTTGATTAAATTTCATTATTCTTTAATTATCTTTCATTTTCTTAAATAATTTTAATTTTTAATCCGACAAAAAATTTTCTGCAGCAACGAAATGTTTAAAACCTTGTATTTCACTTTTCTAGGAGTGTACTTTCCTTGTAGTAAGCACTTCTCTTCAAATATAAAAATAAAAAATAAAATAAAAAAAGAGTTCCCTATGTTACTGCCTCAGATGGTTCAGTAACAAGGGATTGAAACACAATCTTTCAAAAAGTTTTTTTTTTCGCAGAAAGATAAAGCCAATATTTTTTATCCGCATATTTTATAGAACTTCATTGAATGTTCAACAAATTGTTTGATCTCCCATTTCCCTGGACTTTATTTCAAATGCTATAAGAATAAATCCTTCGAATATATGAAACAGTCATATGATGAACATGTCAAAAATTAACCATGAACTCTCAGATATATGCTAGGGCCGTGGTGGCCTGGTGGTAAGGTCTCGGCTCCTGAGTCGTAGGGTTTCAGGTTCGAGACCCGGTTCCAAGGAAAAACCGTTGTGTAAGGGGGTCTGTTGCCCGTCAAATCCGTCAGGGCCGAACGTCCTCCTGCTGGTGTGACGTGGTGTGGAGAGGGGGTTGCCAGCTCAGGTGTCGTCCTCGTCATCTGACCGTGGTTCAAATTTACGAGGTACGTCCCAAAATAGCCCTAATATTGCTTTAAACCGGAACATTAATATAACTAAACTAAACTCAGATATATGCTAAGACATTTGATGGCCTTACCAACATACCAATAGTTAACACAGTTCATGCACATGCTTTCTGACGCTACTGTGCGAAAAAAAGGAGAGTGGGGTAGCAAAAATTTAGGGTGGTAATAATGATTTGGTATTGTAGCCCACGCACGCACGTATTAAATTCTCGTGTCAGCTGCAGATGGGCCGATAAGATTTTGAATGGCAGACATAATAATTTGTTGCAACAGATCCTGCTAGCGTATATGGCAGGTTTTGCGTGAGCTGAAGGTGGAATAACAAGTACTTAGGTTAATGATCATAAAATTTTGATGCAGTAATTCAGGCATATATCTACTGAAGTGCTTTTGCAATTTGAAAATAGGGACAACAAGATTTAAGTTCTAGAGAATAACAATTGGGCTCAACAATTCATGCATTCATTCATTTTTCATATTTGAAAATAGAACAAAGAGCGTTTAAATTGGTGGTCAAAGACGTTTAGTGCTATAGTTTAGTCTATATATGTATTGTTCCGAAATTTCCGGGGGTTCGTGTGGATAGTGGGAGTTATATGGTGTGGAGAACACTCAATCAGCAGTAGAAAATGAAACAACGACATTTATTTACACGAAAACACACAGGACAGCACAAAGACGACAACTATACACAGCACAGAAGACGGTTATCTTCAGCCGAGACGTGCAGCATACAACAATATACACAACAGCTCTACTCCGTCGCTGCTCCGCTAGTCCCTGGAAAACGAGTTCTTCACCGTCGCTTCCGACTACTCTTCGACTCCACTGGTCCACGACTCAATTCACCGTCCGGTTCACGACTCCGACGACTCCACTGATCCACGACCACTCTTCTCTGTCGCTTCCGACTACTCAATTCATCACTCGACTCACCACTGCCCGGCAGCTGCGGGTGCTTCCTTTTATAGGTCTCAGGAGGCGGGGCTAGAAGCCTCTCGACCAATTAGGAGCGTTCGAGGCGTATCTCCGGACGGATTGTAAAAATTCTCGATGTTTCGGGTATAATCTATTTTGGCGCTAAAGTCGCCAAATTCGTCGCCAAGTCGTCAAATGGGCGCCAAGCTCTGAGACCTCCTATGGAACCACTATGCTGGGAAGCCGCATCACAGGTTCGTAACAGTATTGAAGCTTCTGTGCGAGCTGAAGTTGGATCAACAAAAATTAAGATTGATGATCGTAATGATTTGGTACAATAGTTCAGGCAAGCATGTTTTGAAGTGTTTGGCCAAATTGAAGGTAGTTAAAAGAGAATTAAAAATTTCATCATTGTGTTTTAATTATTTATCAAGCTACAAATAAGGAAAAAAAGCAGGGGACATCTCAACGCTCAGTCGATAGAAACCACATATCATCCAATTACTAGAAATGGTGGGAATGCATTCCTCTGCTAATTACCAGAACATCCGTTTTGAAAGAATATTTTTAGATTTTTTTCTGTTATAATATAAAGTGGAAACGCAAAAGACACAAACTGTTGTATGGAAACTATAATTAAATTAAATTAAGAAGCAATTAAGATTCAGTTTGAATAAATTCTTTCCACATTGATTTAAGTATCCTTTATAAACGACGGTTTCAAATAATATTTCAGAAAAATTATTTACGAGATTTCTGAAATTATTTTTTTTACTATTTATATAATTTAATACTAAATACTTTATTACTTTACTTGTATAGCAAGTTTTAATGAGCATTTTAAAGAATGTGTGCTATCTTGGTTAAAGAAACTTGAAAAGAACAATTCATTAAATACTTCGTTAAAAATTGTATAACAGATACATTAATATTTTCCAAAATTTAATCAATTATTATAACAAAAAACTATACTTGAGACCCTCCATTGCGTTTAATCATTCATTTATTAAATTATTTTGTAAATAATTATGCAGAAGCTTTGACTAAATTATCTAAACTTTACATAATATTTATTTTTAAGTTTTAATCAAAACCATTGAATGAAAATGAAAAAAAAATCAATAAAAGATATATTTTTTAAAGAAACATTTTATTCAAAGAATTTTAATAAAATGTTTAAAAAATTTCCTTTACATATTATTTTAATAAAATATTTTAAATAAAATTATAATGTGTAAAGGAATTTTCCACAGACTACAATAAAATGATGCACATATTGGACAAAATCTGTTCAAAAACTATTACCAAACTAATTTATAATATTTTTTTTCTAAAAGAATTATATAAAATCTTTTATACTTTTTAAAAATATTATTTAATCATCGAACAAAAAGAATCTTTTTATTTTAAGGAAATGAAAATGTATTAAGTAAAAATAAAGAATTTCTCAATGCGGTATTGCACAACTGCATAGAATATCCGAGTTTTCCATTACATGCGGTATGAATGTGGACTAATAGAAACGGCAGAGAAATATTATCTTACATAAGATCAAAACTAAAACTGTCTAGACATCCGAATCAAAGCATTACAGCTTTTCGATATTTTGAATAGAATGTCGAAAACAAATCCGACGGCGGAAGGTTCTGTACTGATAATCCTCTTCGTATGAATTCTGATATTTTTAATTGGAATGAGTTTTAATTTTTTATGTTTATTGCATTTTTGCATAAACATAAATTTAGAAACATAGTTTGTATTCTGTCATAAAAAATACAAATTTAGAGATATGAATTCAGATTTACAAATATATTTCCAGATTTACCATGTAAACTAAAATAAATGCAGACGATTTTAATCGAAATCTATAAAGAATTCTGATTTTGACCTGCTTTTTTGTTTTGCTTTTCATTACTTCATGACGACTTTCGTTTTGGATTACAAATAATAAACATTTTTGTTGAATAAAATCTTTTGATTCAAACTTCCCTATTTTAATTAGACCTTTAATTCCCTATTTCAGTTAAACTCTATATTTGATAGAAACCCTTTTTAGCATTTTAAATGCTTCATAAGAATCATATAAATATTTCTCTAGCATAAAATATTCATCTCATGTGTGAGAAATGTTCATAAGCTTTTTAAGTATAGGAGTTTTGATTACTTGTGACGTAACACAGGGATACAGGTGAACTTCTCTTTCTTTTTTGCTGACCCACACTCCTCTCGCACAATAAGTTCCATAAATGGAACTGTTCTGTCAAGATACTATGACTACTTACCCAAAATCTTGTTGACAAATCTTTATTTAACAAAATAGTCTTAATAACCGGGGCTATTACGTTAAGATATTATGATCAGCTTTCTAAAATCCTGTTAGTCCACCGTTATCTCGCACATTAACTTCAAGAAATGGAATTCTCCGTCAAGATATTATCTACCTAACCTGAACCTAAACCGACCGACTGTCTACGTAAAATCTTGTTGGTCCAGCTTTATTTAACAAATTAGTCTTAATAAAAGGAACTACTGCTTTAAGATATTAGACCAGCTTTCTAAAATCCTGTTAGTCCACCATTATCTCGCACAATAACTTCAATAAATGGAACTTCTTCGTCAAGATATTATCTACCTAGGTATTACTACCTTTATTATCTACCTAACCTAAACCTAAACCGACCGACTGTCTATCTAAAATCTTGTTGGTCCATCTTTATTTAACAAAATAGTCTTATTAAGCGGGCTATTGCGTTAAGATATTATGATCAGCTTTCTAAAATCCTGTTAGTCCACAGTTATCTCGCACATTAACTTCAAGATATGGAACTTCTCCGTCAAGATATTATCTACCTAACTGTCTACCTAACCTAAACCTAAACCGACCGACTGTCTACCTAAAATCTTGTTGTCCAGCTTTATTTAGCAAATTAGTCTTAATAAAAGGAACTATTGCTTTAAGATATTATGACCAGCTTTCTAAAATCTTGTTAGTCCACCATTATCTCGCACACTAACTTCAATAAATGGAACTGTTTCGTCAAGAAATCAAACATTGATTGTTTATCACCGCTTATCTCGATGTTTTTCAAAAAATGCTGGAAAAGTCACAAGATTGAAAGGAAAAATGAGAAGGGGCAGTAGAAGGGATTCAGTTGACAGTCACCGTTTTGGAATTGAGTGGTCATTTCCGTAAACGAATTTGAGATCTCATTTATTCCTGGGAATATTTTTCAAGGTCAAACGTTCTTCTATTGGTGTGCTGGCGAAGTTTCAAAAAGAAGACACCACTTAACCCAAGGCATTTGGTCATTTTATCATTCAGAATTGTGAGAGAGTATTTTTTATTTTTCATATAATATCATAACACTGAAATAATAGTTAAATGAAAGAAATATTGAATATGTAAGTTAATAAAGATTGTAAACAATAAAAATTTATGGAGTAATAACTGTCATAACTGCAAAATCGAATGAAAACCAGAGAGCACGTTTTTAAAAATTGCCAAACTGAACTTTGGCGTGTGGTTGAAAACCGCAGGCCAAATTGTTCATCCAAGGTTCACAGAAACCTTATTCCAATTCATTTATTCAGGAGGTAAAAACAAAAATAATAAAAGCATTGGGTATTGTAAATTGTGTTATAATTACACTAAACTATAATGGATATTAAAAGAAAATAATGTCTGTTGAAAATAATGTTTTCATTTGAAAATAAAAATTTAACAAAAATGTGATGACATCTTTTTAAAAAAAAATCTGAATGGAGTATTTACGTTAGCGCCTAATATTAGCATTCATTGATCATCAATTTCTAAATAAAAATAATTTCTATATTTTAAAATATTAATAAAAGAAAGCAGTTTTAAAAAATTTCATTATTTTGCATAACAGTTTTCACTTAAGGAAAACATCATAGATCTCAATAGCGGCTTATTGAGATTTAACGCTTTCAATGAAATAAGTTATTTAATAAATTTAATAAAATCACAGTTACAACCATCAATTTAACTTAAATAGTTAATTAAGACATGAAAAAAAATCTTGTAATAATTAAATAAAATAAAAAAGGCTATTTTATTCGAAGTATCTTCAAACAACCTCCAGTTTAATTGTATCATGAGTCTGATAGCTAATTTAAAAATATATTAGATACATTACGCTTCAACATTTTTATTTTTGGAGTTCACCAAGAACCTTAAAGCACACTTTTGGGGACTGAAAGAAGGTTTTTGTACTTATTCCTTCTTTTAAGGTGTGTTTTCCTTGTTCAGAAAATGTCTATACAAGATAAGTCTTGTCTTATTGTGTCGATAACAATTAAATAATCCTTTATGTGTTGACAAACAATTAAGATATTAACTTTTATTTTTGGGATAAAATCATGTTAAACAAGAGAAGAAAGTAGACATTGAATGTAATTTTTTTATCATTCATTGAATAAATGGCATATTGCATTCTGAAATATTTTGTAGCTGATAGTCTAGAAATACTCTTGAACAATGGAGGAAATACAGAAGCGCTAAGAAAAATTTTACTTTACTTTTAAATGCAATCTATAGTTAAATAAATGCTCTTCAAATAATAAATAATAAGAATTAAATATCTTGGAATTGTCCTTGATAGTAAATTCTCCTGGAAACATCGTATTTTATACCTTTCAAAGAAATGTGAAAAAATTCTACTTCTTCTTAATAGAGTTGCCAGAAATAGTTTGGGACTCAAATCTAATATGTCATCCCTCATCTACAAACAAGGTATTGTACCATTTATTTTCTACGATTCTCGAGTCTAGGGCCTTGATCTGAAGAAGAAAATAAATTGTCGGTTCTTGAGAAAAATTCAAAGGAGAATACTCCTACGAGTTGTTTCTGGGTATCGAACGATATCCTACGAAGCTGTGTTTTCTATTTCCGGCTTTCCACCTATTGATATCTTTATAATCCATGGTAATAAAGTCAAGAACGCAGCGAAGAACTTGGCCCATACGATTCTAGATGATTCCCTTCAAATTTCTGAACTTCTTCACCCATCTGAAAGATTTTCTCTTAGTTTAATTAGTTATCATGATAATATTTAAGACCACTTTCCTGCTGTCTGTTTTACAGATGGTAGTAAAATTAACTATAAGGTTGGGCATGCATTCGTTGATTTCCCCCAAGATTATATTGATACTGAAACTCGTCAATTCAGAATAAGAGACGAATGCAGTGTTTTTCAGGCTGAATTGCTTTGCATAGCCCAAGCAGTTTCTTGTGTTAGTCATAATGAAAACCTTTCACCAAAGTTCTTAATTTGCAGCGACCCCCTTTCATCTTTGCATGCCTTAAATAACGTCGGTTACCTAAACAAATAATTGTTAAAACACAATCCAATCTGAGTCTTCATCGAGATAGAGGTATGCCAGTTTCCTGTTCTTTTGTTAGAGGCCATACGGGAAACCATGGGAATGAACGCGCCGACTGGCTTGCAAAAGAAGCGACAAAGCTAGTTAATTTCATTCCTATGAGCATTTCGAAATCTTATTTAAAGAATGTCTTTAAAGATAGGTTGTATCTGAATGGAATACCTTATATCAAGCATTGACGAAAGTACATCACACTAAGGAATTTATTTCATCCTATACAGGGACGCTAAGAGGCTAACTATTTTGAGTCAAATTTTAAGTTTATCCAGTTTCTGACTGGGCATGGAAACTTTAAAGCATATTTAAAACGCTTCAATTTGTCGCTTCAATATAATATTCAGACTATGATAGACATTAAATGTACTCTATTTTAATAGCTTCACACCTATTCTATTTATTGTGTTCGATTGGGTTAAATTTCGTGCTATCATACTTCTTTTAAAAATGTAAAGTGATTGGTCTACTTTGAAATCTCACATCTTACGTGGTAACTTAATGTTAATTTTTATTTCTAAAGCAACTTGCACAGAAGAAACGCAGAATCCTTTTTTTTCTTTCTTTTAATAAAGGAAGACTTGTGTGATTAAATATCTAATGAAAAAACTAAAACGGTTTTTAATGCATTTGTATAAAGAAAACTTGTTGAACAGTATAACAATATTTTTAAAAAAAATTCCAAACCTAAGGAAAAAACTTGCATGGCAGTTAAATTAGTATAATCATATATATATAATTAATTAAATTTTAAAAGTATGTGAAATATTTTTTTGTAATAATACTTTTAGAATTTAGTGCCAAAATCCCCTTTAGTATTTAATTAAATAATATTACAATTAAAACTACAAAGAAATTAATTCAAAATTCAATTCACATTCGTACCTTCAAAAGTATATATATGCCAAATTTTGTAGTTTTTTGGCAATCTACACAACCAATCGTTTGGCAATCTACACAACCAATTGTGTAGATTGCCAAACGATTTGTGGCGTAGACTGGGAACCAACATATATTCATTTTATATACATACTTGTAGAGAAGAAAAATGAAAAAATAGGTGAAAATAAATTCTGAATCCATACGATTTATTGATGAAAGACACGGTACAAATTTACCCTGAAAAATATTTCTTATTTTGTAGAAAAAGATAAATTGTCTTTGCCTCCAATCCTGAAGATACTGACTGCTGTTTGTTTAAAAAAAAAAATATTTTCTTTCAGATGTAGTTGCAAACAAAGATGTTGCAGCAATCATTTCTTTTAGATGCTGTAACACTACGAAGGCCAAAAAAATATGTGTGAAAAGCAGAAAAAAACTTTTCCCCATAATCTTAGATCTAGGATATATTTATTCTAAGGATGGGATTTAAGTGTTGACTTTTGTTAAAGAAGTGTTCAAAAAGAAGATTTCCGAGTTTTCCTAGGATTATATTCCGATTTTTTTTTATAAGACAGCCAGATAAGTAAACATCAAAATTAAACTTTTCATGATTTTGATTTTTTTTCTTTCATTAGATGACATGATAGCAGTATTTTGATCGATATATCTCAGAAGTTTTTTTGAAATCTTCAACGTTGGTTTGATTTATCGTAATATCATTTTAAACATTAAGGAGTCTTTTTTGTTTAATATGCAAACATTTTTAATAATGTTTTTTTTAAATTCCTGTTATTCAAAATTATTCGTGAATAGGATTTCTTTATTTTTTGAATAAATTTTTTCCTTTGAATTTTATTTTAAATAAGCGCATACAAGATTAAAAGATTTGACTTTAATTATATATAAATAATTACCTCTTAGGGTAAATATCGAATTTAATTAAAATAATGCGATGAGAAAATAGGTTGAAAAACGAAAAAAATCCCATCTGTAATCTGCAAGGTAAAGGTAGATTCCTTTACATTTGAGTTACTCTCTGGCAACATAAATGGTTGATGATAGAAACAGCCAAGATTAGGATTTAAAAATTACTTTTCAGTCTCTAACTTCTAAGATATTACAGTTATCGAAAAATTTAAGGTGTTACAAACTTGAAACTTCGAAAATCTTTCAAAATATCGAGCATTTTTTTATTGCTTGAAAATGTTCTCTGATATTTTAGCTTTCAAACAATACCAAGATGTTGCCAATATTCGAATATTTCTCGAGTTATAATTATTTTTAATGAGGTATTTTCACTAAAAACTCTAGCTTCGTTTTTTTAAAAACTTATTTTATGAAGAATGATATTTTCCCACTATGTTGCTTCATTCAAACAATCATAACTCAACAAGAAATGAACCAAACACAATTATTTATATAGTAAAATAATCTGGATGAAAAAGTGGATGTTTTGTGCTTTAAACAAAGTTATATTTATAGAAATAAATTTTTAATAGTTATTTAAAAGTTAAAGTTACAGAAAAAATCTCGCTTTTTCTATTCTTCGTTCATGAAAAAAGGGTTAAAAAAATATATTTTTATAACTTGATTGAGGCAGACAATATGAAGAGTGATATTAGGCATCATTTCCAACTAGAATTGTGTGTCTGTACAAATTAGAATTTAAGATATCATGTTTCAAAAAATACGCTAATTAGCTCATTAAATATTATTTAATTAATTAATAATGAGTGTAATATAGTTTTTTCTCACTGAAATGAGTTTAAACATATATTAATGAGCTACTGAGAAAAAATTGGATTTTTAAAGTTAAAATTAAAAAAAAAATCTTCTAGTATGTACGTACACCTTGAATACAAAACTTTTCGTCTTAATGAGACGCTAATGTGGCCAATGGATTTATTTTCTATCTCCAATTTCAAGGAATTATAGTGAAATGAAAATTGCAACCCTCCACCATTTCCACCTCCTTTGAGCTAGATGGGCCACTTATGAATTCGTCAGAGATTTTCACATTTCTATCAACATATTCCAAGCCAGTTAAAATTCAAACAAAATTACTCTTGTTATCCTGTTAACAGTGGCAAAGCGTTACTGAAGAAATTTTTCCGAAGTCTTGTCATAAAAACCATTGCAATAGGTAGTGTTCCTATAGGAATTTACATAAAATATTCGAATCAATTAAAAAAAAAAGAAGTATTAATTTACATAAGAACAATGTTCCAAAGTCTTGCCATAAAAACCATTGCAATAAGTAGTGTTCCTATAGGAATCTATATAAAATATTCGAATCAATTGAAAAAAAAGAAGTATTAATTTACATAAGAACAATGTCCCAAAGTCTTGCCATAAAAACCATTGCAATAAGTAGTGTTCCTATAGGAATGTATATAAAATATTCGAATCAATTGAAAAAAAAGAAGTATTAATTTACATAAGAATAATGTCCCAAAGTCTTGCCATAAAAACCATTGCAATAAGTAGTGTTCCTATAGGAATCTATATAAAATATTCGAATCAATTGAAAAAAAAGAAGTATTAATTTACATAAGAACAATGTCCCAAAGTCTTGCCATAAAAACCATTGCAATAAGTAGTGTTCCTATAGGAATGTATATAAAATATTCGAATCAATTGAAAAAAAAAGAAGTATTAATTTACATAAGAATAATGTCCCAAAGTCTTGCCATAAAAACCATTGCAATAAGTAGTGTTCCTATAGGAATCTATATAAAATATTCGAATCAATTTAAAAAAAGAAGTATTAATTTACATAAGAACAATGTCCCAAAGTCTTGCAATAAAAACCATTGCAATAAGTAGTGTTCCTATAGGAATCTATATAAAATATTCGAATCAATTGAAAAAAAAGAAGTATTAATTTACATAAGAACAATGTCCAAAAGTCTTGCCATAAAAACCATTGCAATAAGTAGTGTTCCTATAGGAATCTAAATAAAATATTCGAATCAATTAAAAAAAAGAAATATTAATCTACATAAGAACAATGTCCCGAAGTCTTGCCATAAAAACCATTGCAATAAGTAGTGTTCCTATAGGAATCTACATAAAATATTCGAATCAATTAAAAAAAAGAAATATTAATCTACATAAGAACAATGTCCCGAAGTCTTGCCATAAAAACCATTGCAATAAGTAGTGTTCCTATAGGAATCTACATAAAATATTCGAATCAATTAAAAAAACAAGTATTAATATACATAAAAAGACTCTTTAATAATAATGAGTTGTCACTAAATAAATATAATTTTGATATACATTGAAACCATTACAATTGCTTGACAAGCATTGATTGTATGATTTTTGTGAGTTATATCTGAATGATTTTATAGTTGCTTTGTTTTATACACACTAAAGTGTCTATAAATTTTAAGCTTAAAAATTATGTCTAAGAATTTTGCCTCAGATCTCATATCTAACTTCTAAAATTATTTGTTATTAAATTACAGCAGTTTTATATGTGTTTTTAAATGCCCAGGAACTTAAATAGTTTCTTCTGTTTAATTGTTTGAGAAGAGAAATGTCTCATTTTACAAAAAGTCAAATAATATCAGCAGTATAATCGCCAAAATAAATCTATTATTTTGCTGTAATCTGATAATCGCCAAATAAAACTCATTATCTTAGCATAATCTGATATTCGCCAAGTAAGTCCAAAAGACATAGAAATAAACAAGTACCCGATATACTTCTAAAACCTTATCATATCGTAACGTTTAGAATCGGAGGTTTCTAATCATTTTGATTTTTTTTTATATCTCAACTGTTTACCATCTTGAAGTATCATAATTATATATTCAGTTACGATGAATATACGTATTTAACGATCGATGCTTTTGAAATAAAAAAATGATGTAGTTATTGACCAGTATACTTCCAAAAAATTTTCTAAGAATTTAGCTAAATTTTTAAATGAATTTTAATGAATGTTTGTATTTTCCCTCAGAAGCTACAAAACATATTATTATACAAAAAACATACTTATAATATCTTGAAATTTTTAAAAAAAAATCAGAGGTATCAGTCTGAATTCCGTATAAGTTTTCTTAATTCTTATTAAATTCTAAAAATATATTTTAATATATTGTTCAATAAAATGTTAACTGTTTTAGTAATTGAGTTTATACATGCTACGGTTGCAAAGATATTAAATGCATTTTTACTTTCTCGTTTACGTAGTACAGAGAAAGTATAGTAATTGTCAAAAAATTCGAACGCGAGATTTTGACCAATTTCCACGTTTTAGATCTTCCTGAGTTCGAAATATACATTTATGGAAAATGTCCGTCAGTCTGTCTGTGACAAAGATTAGCTAAAAATACTTTGATCTAGACGGATGTAATTTTGTATGCAATCGTTACACCAAATTTGTGACTTACTATAAAATTTTGTGCAAATTCCGCTCAGGGAAAGTCTGTCTGTCCGGTTGTTCAAATATAATTTAACACGATAATTACAAAGTGAAGAGAGCTAAGTAGATAAAACTCGATACACAGAATTCACATCTATAGTCTAGACATGTTTCAAATTTTGAGCCGAATTCAATAAGGGATTGACCGTCTGTCGGTCGGTACTTTTAGAAATATGTAAAAGCAAAAGCGCAAAGTCACAATGACTTAAATATATCGCATTTCGTATATGATTTTGTGACTAAATGTGTAATTTTATGTCAAATTTTTATTTCAATTGGTTTGGAGAAATGCGTCTAATGCACAAATTCGATTTTCGGGTACTTTTACCTGAATGACAGGGATTTATCGCCAAGGATAATCAGTAAAAATCCTAAATTTACGCCAAAGCTTAATATTATTGTACAGCAATACCATGTTAGGAGATCTCTGGGATAACATCTTTATTAGAAAGTATGTGAGAATATTTTTATGAAACCAACCCCTCAGTTTTTATATGCGTGTTATTATTGTTTTATTCTTAAGAGCAAATTTTAAAAATAAAATAGAATAAATCAAATTAAAAAGATTACAATGCTTCGAAGCTCTGAACTAGGGTTTGAAATTCATAAAATTATTCTCTCATTTTCTTAATGTTGTTGTGTTGTGACTTATGGCACATGGCAAGCCTACAGATCTGTCAGTGATTTAAGCCGAGTGAGCGTCTCTTGTTTTTTCAGTAGGGCCAACTAGGGACTTAATGCGTTAGGGACTACTTAATGCGTTACATTAATTTGCACAACCCCTTTTTACAGGGGGGGGGACATTCACACACCTCACAGATAGAACACAGAAGAAGAACAACCATGCCCTAACCGGGACTCGAACACGGTACACCCAAGGAAGATGCGCTACCCCTGTGCCAGGACGTACAATACATTAATATTGTTATGAAATTTCCGGGGTTCGTTTGGATAGTGGGAGTTATATGGTGTGGAGAACACTCAATCAGCAAGCGGCAGTAGAAAATGAAACAACGACGTTTATTTACACGAACACACACAGGACAACACAAAGACGGCAACTATATACAGTACACAATTATCTTCAGCCGAGACGTGCAGACAACAGCGCACAACAGACTCTAATGCAGACCGTAGCGCACAACTTAATTCAGCACTCACTTGACTCCGTCGCTGCTCCGCTAATCTCTGGAAGGCCAGTTCTTGCTGTCGATTCCGACTACTCTGCCCTAGCAGCTGCGGCCTCCTCCTTTTATAGGTCCCAGGAGGTGGGGCTTAGAAGCCTCTCAACCGATCAGGAACGTTCGAGGCGTAACTCGGTTCCTACTGGACGGTTCGGGAAAATTCTCGATGTTTCGGGTATAATCTATTTTGGCACCAAAGTCGCCAAGTTCGTCGCCAAGTCGCCAAATGGTCGCTAAGCTCTGGAAACCTCCGATGCGACACCGGGCTCCGTCCAGTACGGTTGCCTGTAAAGCATTCTTTCCGATGGTGGAACCAACTATGCTGGGAAGCAGCATTACAGATTCGTAACAATATATTATTATATGTAGTACAGGGGAATACGGCCTTTGTACATTAAATTTTATATTTCAATGCATTCCAAACAAATTTAAGCCGAATGATCCCGTACTTATTTTCTGAGAGTTCGAATTTTCTATCTCTTATTTGCAAATACAGGAGATAAACAGCCACATTTCGTAGAAGAAAAACCAACAGAAACATCTAAAAAGCTTTTAGAGAGGATCTAAGAGAAGGGGACTCCAACAATGCTTTTTACTCTTTTCTTGTTCCAGAAGCCAGATTCAGAAGAAAGAAATTCGCGATGAAATATAATCCGCAACCCTTCTGACATCTGACTATTCTTTATTCTGAATGTAGAAAGAAGCGATAGGAGGAAAGATTTTATCTTGCTAAAGAATCCATGCATTTCATCGGAGGAAGACATGACCACATTTTTACACTCTAAAATATTTTTTTGCTACTCAGACAAAGATGGATTAAGTCTTCTTTACCGATGGGCATGGCTTGGATGATTAATTTTTCCACATGCTAGATTTTTAAAGCAAATGAGTATGGCAAGATTATAAATGGCTTGAATATATTAAAGAAAATTCTAGAAAAGCAAGAAAAGAAAACAGATTTCGGATTCTTATAATTACTAAAGAAAATTTTCTCAAGAAAGATTAAATTTAAAACATGAAATACAAGAAAAAAATATTGTTATGATTATGTTACGTTAATGTACAGTAGATTTTAAAATACCTGGGACCTGAAAACCAAGCTTTAGCAATTTTTTCCTTTTCTTTTGTAAAATTGTAAATAAAATCTCACCCTACGGCTCATTTAAAATTACAAGCTAAATCTAATTCAATTTCAAACGCGGGACCGAACATCAGAAAACGAATGAGAGTTCGAAGCCTTAACCACTATTCCATAAGTACAATACTTAGTTACAAATTTTTTTTGTGTGTGTAAAATCGCGTTATTTTAGGAATGACACCCATATACATAAACTTAAAAAGCAAAACCTTATCTAAATATAAAATTTGGTACAAATCGTTAGAGCCATTTCCGAAATAAATTTTTATATAAACTAGAATTGTTCGTTTAAAGCTATAAGATATAAGATCCAAAACAATAAAATAATTAGAATCGAAGTTTATAATTTAATGAATCCGCATGAAAATTTGTTTTTTAATTACGAATTTTAATAAAACAATGACTAAAATTTCGAGTTGTTTAGATATGATATTATTCTTAAGCCGATTCGGAGTTACTCATATTCAGTTTTGTAAAAAAATAAAAATATAAACACCTAAATCCTTCGTTATTTATCAATAAATCGAAACTTGTATTCATGACAATAATTTAATGACCATTTAGAAGTGCGTGTAAATTATTTTTTTTAAATAATTTTTATTTATAATTCTTGCAATATCTAAAAAATAATGAGCAGAATGCTTGAGGATTTTATCTAAGCACTCAATTTTGCAAAGCCAATTCAAGCACTTCTAAAACAATAGATTAATTTAATTATTTATAGGTTCTTATAAATAAAAATATAAAGACCTAAATCCTTCGTTATTTATCAATAAATCGAAACTTGTATTTATGACAATAATTTGATGACCATTTAGAAGTACGTGTAAATTATTTTTTTAAAATAATTTTTATTTATAATTCTTGCAATATCTAAAAAATAATGAGCAGAATGCTTGAGGATTTTATCTAAGCACTCAATTTTGCAAAGCCAGTTCAAGCACTTCTAAAACAATAGATTAATTTAATTATTTATAGGTTCTTATAAATAAAAATATAAACACCTAAATCCTTCGTTATTTATCAATAAATCGAAACTTGTATTTATGACAATAATTTGATGACCATTTAGAAGTACGTGTAAATTATTTTTTTAAAATAATTTTTATTTATAATTCTTGCAATATCTAAAAAATAATGAGCAGAATGCTTGAGGATTTTATCTAAGCACTCAATTTTGCAAAGCCAGTTCAAGCACTTCTAAAACAATAGATTAATTTAATTATTTATAGGTTCTTATAAATAAAAATATAAACACCTAAATCCTTCGTTATTTATCAATAAATCGAAACTTGTATTCATGACAATAATTTAATGACCATTTAGAAGTGCGTGTAAATTATTTTTTTTAAATAATTTTTATTTATAATTCTTGCAATATCTAAAAAATAATGAGCAGAATGCTTGAGGATTTTATCTAAGCACTCAATTTTGCAAAGCCAATTCAAGCACTTCTAAAACAATAGATTAATTTAATTATTTATAGGTTCTTATAAATAAAAATATAAAGACCTAAATCCTTCGTTATTTATCAATAAATCGAAACTTGTATTTATGACAATAATTTGATGACCATTTAGAAGTACGTGTAAATTATTTTTTTAAAATAATTTTTATTTATAATTTTTGCAATATCTAAAAAATAATGAGCAGAATGCTTGAGGATTTTATCTAAGCACTCAATTTTGCAAAGCCAGTTCAAGCACTTCTAAAGCAATAGATTAATTTAATTATTTATAGGTTCTTATAAATAAAAATATAAACACCTAAATCCTTCGTTATTTATCAATAAATCGAAACTTGTATTTATGACAATAATTTGATGACCATTAAGAAGTACGTGTAAATTATTTTTTTAAAAATATAATTATAATTTTAAAAAATAAATAAATTATATTTTTTTAAAAATAAAATTTATATATAATTCTTGCAATACTTATCTAAAAAATAATGAGCAGAATGTCTGAGGATTTTATCTAAGCACTCAATTTTGCAAAGCCAGTTCAAGCACTTCTAAAACAATAGATTAATTTAATTATTTATAGGTTCTTATAAATAAAAATATAAACACCTAAATCCTTCGTTATTTATCAATAAATCGAAACTTGTATTTATGACAATAATTTAATGACCATTTAGAAGTACGTGTAAATTATTTTTTTTAAATAATTTTTATTTATAATTCTTGCAATACTTATCTAAAAAATAATGAGTAGAATGCTTGAGGATTTTATCTAAGCACTCCATTTTGCAAAGCCAGTTCAAGCACTTCTAAAACAATAGATTAATTGAATTATTTATAGGTTCTTATAAACTTCATAATTTAAAAATTTTCTTATATAAAAAAGTAATACATTTTTATAAATACTGATGCAACATTAAACATTAACATTAAATAAAACAATTTTAATCATTTATTTTAATTCGTCTATATTTTAGTTCTGTTTTCAAACTTCACAAGACTCAAATAAGAATAAGCCTCGTAACTCTGAATACTGTTGTCAAGGCTATGACGACATCTGAGCCATCCCATCTCTTTCCTAACTTCCTTACCACAGCAACATCTCGGTTAGACGTATTAGGCCCACATACGCAGTTGTTCATCGATAGGCTAGAATTTCGAATAAAAGATTGACAGTGTAGTGATCGTAGCGCCATCTTTTATTCATGTCATTCTAAAGCGCTACCTATCTACTTTCCCTAATACAATCTATGTTAATACTTCTCCTGGGGAATCCCCGTTCTGTGTATACGTGCGCTAAGCAGCGATGTTCCGATAGTTGTTAGTGAAATAAAGAGTTTATTTTTCTAATGGCGATGAAATACTTTATACAACACTTTACATGAACATCACCACAAATGGTGACCCGGATAAGAAATCTCGCATCTCTTTTGATTTAATTTGATTAATATTATCTTACTAACTTTCGTTTTGAAACGAAAGCGCACTTCATGATGGAGGAAATCTCAGCGGTGAAGATGCCTAACTTCATTCCGTCCGACCCTTCCCTCTGGTTTACGATGGTGGAGTCAACATTTGAATTGGCTATTCCAAAGCCAATTACAGCTTCTCGCACTAAATTCAACTACTGTGTGAGCACTTTGCCTCCTGAAATCGCGATAACTGTGCGCGATATCATTCTTTCGCCAGATGCAACTGACCCTTACAGCCAACTTAAATCTCAGATCATTTCCCGATGCGGAGAATCAAAAATTGTAATAAAGAGTTTATTTTTCTAATGGCGATGAAATACTTTATACAACAATCTACATGAACATCACCACAACAGAAGCCACAACGCTCAAGAAATCTCCAATGAAACTTCTAAGAAAAGAAGTATCTAATTGACGCCAATTAATTCCATTTCATTTTATACATTTGCTCTATAAGTCACTTTTTTGTTTTTTCTTTATAAATATGGGCAATAAACAATGCTATTTCGTATAAAAACAACACTAGAAACATTTTAAAAGCTTTTAGACAAATATAAGATTCATCAATGCATTCTACTCTTTTTCCTGTTCGACAACAACAACAAAAAAGAAGAAGAAAGGGGGTGGGGGAGAACTCGTGATGAAATATAATCTGCAACCCATCTGATGTATGACCATTCCTTATTCCGAATTTAGGAAAAAATGAGGGTTAAAAAAGATTTTTTCACCTTACTACAAAGAAAGAATCCATGCATTTGTTCGAAATAAGAACATGATCACATTTTTACATTCCACAATATTTATTATTTCGAAGAAAAAAAAATGGATTAAGTCTTCTATGTTGGCATTCATTGATCGCGGTATTATGTTTGTGACATGTTTGCGTTTAAAACTAGATTAAACTGGTTTAGAATTTAGAAAGAAAATGGAATTTTCTTAAAAATGATTGAGAATTTCAAGGACATAAATGTTATTTTAGGAAAATACGAAGAAATTAGGCAAAAAAAGAAAATCATAGAAATGAAAAAAAAAATTGAATTATATATAAAAAAAATATTTAAAAAACACTATTTTAATAATGCTGTAAGGGGTAAAAAATCTTTTTAATTAAAAATCTGAAACTGAAAGTTAAAAAACCTGTAAGCATATGGTGTTGATATTGTAATGATTCAGCTTCTTCCTGGGTGACCACTGTGACATTCCTTTTTCCCACACTCGATGATTTACATTCCGGGCCATTCTTCATCAACGAAACTCCCACAGTGTTAAGTGCCTCCAGATTGCCAAATGGAAGACCCTCCTTTTAAGTACGGTCGTCTGGCCAATTAGTGCTAATCCAGATAAGGAACCACACGTGCGTTTCCCAGGGAAATAAATCGTGTCTTCGAAAGGCGAGAGTGTCAAACACTCCAGATGTCCTTCATTTTCCCATTGTGGAGGGTGGATCATCAATGGACATTTCCCACGGGCGACCAGAGACGAGTCAGGTTATTCTGAATGGTGATTGGGTAACAGGGAGTGGACAGGAAAGGTGGAGTCTGAGAGAAAAATAAAAGGTGAGATTTTTTGGAAGAAGAAGGGGAGAGGAGCTTGGTATGAAGTGGACTTCTGAGAAAAATTCACCCGAAGGAAATTCGGTGGATTCCTAGAGCTAACCCTGCAGTAGCCTGAGACGCCAACCGCCTGTTAGCTGTTCTTGTGAAGGCGTTTTCACCAAATTTGTTCGAGGAACTATTCTTGTTTAAATTTCGTGCTATAAATAGCATCATTCATTTAACCTAGATGAGAAAGAGTTGTTTTTATGTAATAAAGCTGTAAATAAAGAATTTGATCATAATGCTACCTGTTATTGGATCGAGACTTTACAATATAAATATTTCCAATAAACAGAAATTCTACTTTTATTTAGTAGACAACATTTATATGCCATTCAAGGAAATGACGTAAACGAAAATGAATGGGAAAAAAAAAAACAGAAAATAGGAATTTTAATAAATCATTTTAAATATCTCTGATTGAATGCACTAATGTGAATTCATTTCAAAGTTGCAATTTTAAAATATTCAAATTAATGTTTACTAGGTGTTATTTAAAGAAATAATAAAATTTTAATATTAAACATAACTATTAATAATAAAGATGAATATGTGTGTGTCTGCAAGACGGATTGCTGGATACAGAATAACCAAATTTGCAAAAACATACTTAGGTAAAGGTAAATGTGACTAGTTAACATTTAATTAGAATTTTAATTAATTAAAATTAAATTCCTTTTTTTGCTTTTTATGCGGTAATCCCCGAAAACAATACAGTACAAAAAAGGATTTTTATACTATGTTAACAGTCAAAAATGTAATGTTACTATTTAATATTCATGCAAAGTTTTCTTGAATTTTAGCAATTTTTTAACATTATTTTCTTGTTTAATTTTCAACCATAGTTTACTCTGTTTCACTGAAATTTAATCTACTTTTATTGTTTCCTCAAATATTTAATCGTGAGATTTTGTTCCATTGATGAAAACTTCGGAAGCAATTTCCTATTCAGTATTTTAATAGTTTACTTGAGCATTCAGTTACCGAAGTTATGATTCCGAAAAAGTTAAATGAGCGGGATGGGACTATGGGACTTGGTTCCATGTTATGACGGTTCATGAGTACAATGAATAGAACAGGTGTAAGTCTATTAAAACAACACAGTTTTAATGTCTGTCCCAATTTGGTGCTTAAATTTTTTTTTTCCATGAGACTATTTCAAATGAAATTGTGTTTACTTTCAATTGAAAGTAAACACAATAAGTTTTTCCGCCTAACCAACTGGTCAGCAAAAGTGGATAAATTTGCATAAAAGTGAGTATAATAGCTCCTTATTGACAGGCTCCTTACAAAGTTTTACCTATTTTATCTCTAACTATACAATTTTTTTTTTTTTTATGTTTGATTGATATACATGAAAGTGGGAGTTTAATTAAAAAAAAGTTTTTAACTGTTGTATGGTATTTTGATTGCCCATGATAATTATTAAGTAGAACAATAAGAACTAATCGAATTTTCCTTGAAAAAATTTACATAAATGTTTCGATAAACATCATAAACTCGAAGTTTTTCAAAGGACCCTGTTGCATCTTTAAATGAAAGTAGAAAAACTTCTTCACGTTTTTATTGTTTAAACTGTGCCAGTTAATATATCTTCTATTATTTCATCAACTGTAAATAATTTTAAAATAAAGACTTTGGTATAACAGTTTGTGGGGCTAACATCATAAGCCAGATAACAACCGGAAGACAGGAGTGATCAATTTTGTCTAGTGGTTATGTTACTCGGCTATGCACCTTAACATTGCAAGTTCGAACCTCAAAACAAGCACAAGTTCAACCTCAATAAATGGAAAACCGACTGAGGCAGAATATTTACGGTTTTTATAAAGGAAGAAGTGATTTATATGCAAAGCCTTGTATCATATAAAATAAGTAGTTGATCATTAAGTTTATAATGGTTATGGATAAATTGAATTATGATTTAATTGAACCATGATGAAATGATGCATAAAATATAAATATATACTACTTAATCACTACATTTTATTTTGTGATTAAGATTTTTCCCCCCCACTTTAAGACATTGATATTTATAATTTCATTATATATAAGGTGTATCAGCACCAGGATTTCAAATTTCTAGCGAATTGGATCTACTTAGACGACTTAGAATCACACAACAATACAATCGGAAATAACATATACATTCGGGTATCGTGCGCAAAAAAATGAAGAAAGGAAAGAACATATTGTTCCGAAATTTCCGGGGTTCGCTTGGATAGTGGATGTTATATGGTGTGAAGAACGCTCAATCACCAGGCGGCAGTAGAAAATAAAACAACGACGTTAATTTACACGAAGACATACAGGACAGCACAAAGACGACAACTATATACAGCACAGAATACGATTATCTTCAACCGAGACGTGCAGCAACAAGATCATACACAGCAGCATATAACAAGACAGACAGACAGTAGCGCACAGCTTAGTTCAGCACTAGCTTCACTCCGTCGCTGCTCCGCTTATCTCTGGAAGGCCAGTTCTTTATCGTCGATTCCGACTACTCTTCGACTCCACTGGTCCACGAATCCAATTCACAACTAGTGGGCAGCGGCAGGACTGCTTCCTTTTATAGGTCTCAGGGGGAGGGGCTAGAAGCCTCTCAACCAATCAGGAACGTTTGAGGCGTAACTCGGTTCCTACTGGACGGGTCGGGAAAATTTTCGATGTTTCGGGTATAATCTATTTTGGCGCCATATTCGTCGCGAAGCTCTGGGACCTCCTATGGTACCAACTATGCTGGGAAGCAGCATCTCAGGTTCGTAACAATATCTTAAATGAATATACGGTTTATTATTAAATATACATGAACAAAAGTAACGCAGTAATGCGAAAAAAGTAGCATTGACAACGACGCAAGATCAAAGAAGGTTTTCAAATTGCCGTCAAGTAGTGATGCAAATGTTGACCTCTCAGATCTCCTCAACAGCTTTTTCATCTGCAAGCTACTCTACTTTAATTTGATATTCCTCCAAGAGAAGTAGTCAGGAGCGAGACTTTGACCATTACACCCAATCCACTTTTGGCCAAATATGACATCTAAGTGGCTACGAACATTATGACACTAATCGCATTCAATTCCTCATTGAATTTCGTATCAAAGCAGAAATATGCTTGTTGCACAAAAGTTATGGTAACACTTGTTCCAGAAAGAACAAGTAGTTAGCGTTTCTCATGAAATCGGATAGCAGGTGTAGTTCAATGAAGTGATCTGCTACAATGTCATTTACCAAATAACGTTTGATCTGCTACAATGTCATTTACCAAGGAACGTTTGATCTGCTACAATGTCATTTACCAAAGAACGTTTGATCTGCTACAATGTCATTTACCAAAGAACGTTTGATCTGCTACACTGTCATTTACCAAAGAACGTTCGATCTGCTACAATGTCATTTACCAAAGAACGTTCGATCTGCTACAATGTCATTTACCAAAGAACGTTCGATCTGCTACAATGTCATTTACCAAAGAACGTTTGATCTGCTAAAATGTCATTTACAAAAGAACGTTTGATCTGCTACAATGTCATTTACCAAAGAACGTTTGATCTGCTACACTGTCATTTACCAAAGAACGTTGGATCTGCTACAATGTCATTTACCAAAGAACGTTCGATCTGCTACAATGTCATTTACCAAAGAACGTTCGATCTGCTACAATGTCATTTACCAAAGAACGTTCGATCTGCTACAATGTCATTTACCAAAGAACGTTCGATCTGCTACAATGTCATTTACCAAAGAACGTTCGATCTGCTACAATGTCATTTACCAAAGAACGTTTGATCTGCTAAAATGTCATTTACAAAAGAACGTTTGATCTGCTACAATGTCATTTACCAAAGAACGTTTGATCTGCTAAAATGTCATTTACCAAAGAACGTTTGATCTGCTACAATGTCATATTCTAGTTCAACTATTTACAAAAGAACGTTTTTGTTCTTTTGTGTTTTATTAGGGTTCACCATCAACCACACATATAAGTTATAACGATTGAAAATTCCATCCCTTGTGAATGAATGCTTCATCTGTGAATAACGCAAAGGGTAGAAGCCGAATTTCGGTTAGTCGCTTTTGTAAATTCCAATGAGCAAAAGCTATCCTAGGAGTATAATTATTTTATTTAAGTACCTGAAAGCGCTGTAATTAACATTACATACAATGATTCCTTCAGATTCTGCTGCGGAAAATCACTACAAGTTTCCCTATAGACCAGTTATTCGAACTTGGAACTGTTCTGATTTATCAGTCCTCTAAATGTCCGGAAGTATATTGTTCTTTCAAGACGTATTAAAGTTTTTGGGTGGAAAAAATCCTGTCAGATGATCATTGATACAGATGTCCAAAGATCTCATATCTAGGAGCATACTAATTGGGATATCGGTGGAATGCTGAGATGCTGAGCAGCTTTCCCATTATATTTTGGAATCTCTTAGTTCAGATGCTTATTTGCTGACTCCGCATTAATACAAATATCCATTCTACTAAAGCTACGAGAAAACTACTGTGTGAAATGAAGATTCTTCTGAAAGAGCGTTTGAGAATACTATATACGTATAAGGCCATTTGCCGAGTTTGGCAAGCATCTCCATCCAGCTATGCTATATGATTTCGAATCATCTAAATATAATTCAGCCGTTTCAGAAGTTTTTTATCCTGGTATTGAGATGTCAAGTATTTTCAATACTGTCGCTATGATAATTTTTATTTTCATCTCAGGAGTTTTAATACAAAATATTTTTGTAATTTAATATATTAATAAAAATTCTTTCAATTTTATTTTGAAATTAATTTTTGACTACAAATAAATAAAGCAGAAAAAAAAAAATGCTCAGCCACCCCGACTTTTGCAGGAAGTTTAACAGGATTATATTTTAACTAAACTTTCTTCCCTTTCTCTGTATGAAACGCAAAATACAGAAGAAACAATGTGACAGAAACTTGCAATGAAATATAATCTCCAGCAGAGCTGACATCTCTCAATTCTTTATTCCAAATGTAGGAAGAAAGAACGGGCGAAAAAGATACTTCCTCACAAAGAAAGGATCCATATATTTCAAAGAATGAAAACATGGTCGTTTTACACTTGAAAATATTTATTACTTCTTTGACAAAGATGGATTAAATCGTCGATGATGGCTGTCACCGGTTGTGATTTGTTTTTCCTGACATGTTTAGTTTTAAAAGTAGATGCGAAAAGTAAACACCCCGTGTGGGTAAGTACGTCGATGGCACCGAAAAAAGATATTAAAAAGGCGGTAAAAAGTTTCGTATAAACTTAGTGTTGGAGAGAAAATTTATTTGTAGGAGAAGTTTTAGTGTTTCATTCGTTAAATATGTGTTTAAGAAAACAGTTGTTGAGATTACATCTAAAGTAGATTCATTTTAGCTTCTCAAGAAAGTGACGAAAGTAAATATTTTAATTAATTAAATATTTTATAATATTCCTTTTTTTTCAAATTGTTATTCATTGTTTTATCTTTATACCGATATTTAATTCTTTATTAAATTTTGTAATAAAGATACTTACTTATATCTTAATTTTATATAATGAAACTACAGAAATTACTGTTATGAAAATGATTTTATAGTTTTCTTCGGTTATTTAAATATTTCTCCAGAATTAGCCCTTTTCTCACATTCATTTCTGAAATTTACATTATTAAAATTTGGGAGAAAGAAGAAAATTCCTAAAATAAAAAATAATATTAGCCATGTATAATAAATTTATGCTCTATATGAATCAGTTTAAAGTATCAAAATTAAATTAAAAGTTTAAAAACTTAAATTAATGTATTCTGAATGTTTTACAATTGCAGTCTCTTTTTGTTAATTTTTATAAGTGCTTCAATTTACTTAATCGTTCTTAAAATTAGAGATATTTTTTTTATTTATAATTTATTATCAGTTTATTAAATTATTTGTATACAATATTTCCAAATTCGATTAAGGAATTCAACGACGGATTTTAGAACATTTCACAAATTTATTCTACGACACATTTGATTTATCTTTAAGAAATGCGTATAAAAGCATCGAAGTGGAATAGGTTTTCAAAGGGGAAATCTATCTTCCCATGATAGGACTCTTTAAAATGGCAATTCAAATAAGTATTAATATTTGAGATCATTACTCGCATGTTACGGTTCCGCAATATTGTTCTCTTGCAATGTTTTTACCTTCTTTCCCACTGTGCACTCACTAGATCATTTCGTTAATATTACAGAGTTTTAAAACATTTCTGTATTACAAAAATATTTTTATTCTGTTAAATATTCATAAAACCGCAAGTATTTCTAAAAAAAAAAAAAAAATCCGTAGAAACACATTACATTTTGTCACATATTTTATAAATTTTATTCAAAACTCAGCGAAACAGTATTTTTCATATTTTATGAAGTATTTTACAGGACAAAATACCTAACTTTTATATTAAGAATACGAAATAAAAATAACGTTGCAAAAACTGGGAAAAAATTAATTAGTTCTTCAAAAGCTCAGGAGTTAGACATATGAAAAAAAATTAAGAGAACTCTTTCCTACATTTATTTAAAAATTTTTATAACATGGAAAACTTTGTATCAACATGCTAATGTAATATATATTGTGTTTTGGGTTCTTTTATTTAATAGGATTTTATTCAAAATTTTATATTTAAGTATCTTGGTTACTATATCATGTGCAAAATTTATCAAATTGGCCAATTAAATTTTTGAATTATTGAAATACCATACACCAAATTTAGATGCTATATTAAATCTCATATACTAAAATTCATCAAAGTAACTCATTGCATGTTTCACCCGTACAAACAAATAGACTTCTTTTTGGCAGATTTTGTTCAAGATTTGATACAAATCTATAAATTTAAGGCAAAACTACAAATGAAATGGCTTTTGTGAAGCCTAAGAACACATGAATTAACTTGCTCTCAAGTTGTCAAGAATAAATCAGATAAATGCTACATTCGAATGGCTAAAAAAATTGGGGATTTAAAACATAATTTCACCAAAACGACAAATCGTTAGATGATGGTTTATATGAGAAAAAATAAGATTTTTACAAATCATCCTGCTTTTTCAAAATAAATAAAGCAAAGAAGAAATATATAATAAGAAATTCGGGCTAAATGTTATTAAATTTCAGACATATTCAATTCGTCATATTAAATGTATATAGAAAGAACGGGCGAGAAGATATTCTGAAACCTTGCATTCCATTGAAAGAATGCATTTGGCCAGAATTTTTCTTTGATAAAACATCGATATATTATTTATTAATATAGCTTTTACTTTCTACAAATTTGCTTTTTTGAAAATATATTTGTTTATTCGCTAGGCTCTAACATTTTGCATTTAGAATATACGAATACCATAGAGCATATGACATTTGGTAGAAATTTGAAATACTGCCAAATGTCACAGCCTAAATTTACTAAAACCAGATTTTGTGTTGTAGTAATAAACATTGGCGACAGAAAATTGGACAGATTACGATCAATGCTACTGTTGTTAGACCACGTGCATTATATATTCATTTTCCGATTGTAATTTGAATTTAAAACTTCTGAAACACTTCTAAAAATTTTTCAAAACCCTCAACATTTATAAAAAGTACTTTTTAGTTACCCATGGACAAGTCGCCAAATACCTTAGTCTGGCGCCAAGGAAAATAAATTGTAAGGTTTAGTTTGTAAGCAAGTTGGTAAAAGTCTTGGCGACATTTCTTTTGACACATTTTAAAATTATTTGGCGACTTTTAGTTTGTGCCCGGCTAACCGAAAAGAACCTTATTCAATAAGTTCAAGTCGAATAATTATTTGGAAAGAAAAGAAACAATACTCTATTTTTGAGATATTGCACAATTATTACTTATAAGATTTGGAAACTTAGTACTGGAAAAACTGTCATGTAATTCCATACAACACAAGTATTAACTTATGATCTATTGAAGTTTCAAATGGAACAATCTATTGATATAAGAATTTCCCGCACAATTTGGTTGCGAATGACATTAAGTGATTTTATCTTCTCTGAATTAATTCATAGTCAATGGGTTCAAGTCTAAGTAAAATAGGCTCCAATCCTAGCAAGCAAAAAATGTTGACTTGATAAGTACCGAATTGCAGCAGAGTTTATTAAATCAAATGATTTTTCTTCATTCGAAGCATCGGCAAAACTAATACGGATTTAAGTATTCCATCCATGAATTTAATGTTGCTAGAAAATATATAGAGCTTGTGGTGACGCTTTATAAGCCAGATAACAGCTACGGGGCATGAGTAATTTCTTTTGTCTTGTGGTCATGTTACTCGGCTACGAACCCAAAGATTGCGAGTTATCCAATGTTGTTATTGGCGATCCTCGCCAATAGCAACATTGGTGACCCGGACGTGATAATACGCAACCTTCATACAACTGTTGTGGCTCCCTCTACCAGAAATAAATAAAATCAAAAAGTTGATTAAAAAATCAGCCAATTAAAGAAATAAAGCTGATAAATAATCAGCCAATAAAAAGAAATGGATAAGGCGCAACAGCCAATATCACCACTAATAACAGCAAAAAAATGAATAAATAAATAAATAAAAACAGGACAAAATATCGTTCGACTCACTGGAGGGGGAGTAATGTGGAGACGCTTTATAAGCCAGATAACAGCTACGGGGCATGAGTAATTTCTTTTGTCTTGTGGTCATGTTACTCGGCTACGAACCCAAAGATTGCGAGTTCGATCCTCGCCAATAGCAACATTGGTGACCCGGACGTGATAATACGCAACCTTCATACAACTGTTGTGGCTCCCTCTACCAGAAATAAATAAAATCAAAAAGTTGATTAAAAAATCAGCCAATTAAAGAAATAAAGCTGATAAATAATCAGCCAATAAAAAGAAATGGATAAGGCGCAACAGCCAATATCACCACTAATAACAGCAAAAAAATGAATAAATAAATAAATAAAAACAGGACAAAATATCGTTCGACTCACTGGAGGGGGAGTAATGTGGAGACGCTTTATAAGCCAGATAACAGCTACGGGGCATCAGTAATTACTTTTGTCTTGTGGTCATGTTACTCGGCTACGAACCCAAAGATTGCGAGTTCGATCCTCGCCAATAGCAACAAGCTAAGATGATTATATCGAAGATAGTATAATGTTGAAGATATTAACTGTCAAAAACTGAAAATATAACTATTGTATATTAAGGAAAAATCAAATATCAGAGCCAGCCTATTTTTATATTGATTTCAAGGAAATACATCCTAGATCTCGAAAGAAAATGAATCCATGTAACCACGCTTACGGTACCTGTGTTATATCAAATGTAGTCAGTTGATTAAATTTTCATTCCTTGTACATCAAGCGAAAAACACTGAATTACATTAAAATTCCATTCAAATATAGCATATGCTTTAAGTAGTGTTTTTCGTATATAAGTAAATTAAAGGAATGGGGACATTTCGTAAGAGAGGAAACAATATGCATCATGAAAGAGTTTAAAGAAAATGCGAGAAAGAGATCAAAAATATTTTCAATTCCAATGAAAAAGCTAAAAATAAAAGAAATATAACTAGGAAATATAGTCTATAAATCACCAGATTCAATTCTTTATTGCAGATACAGAAATAAGAGATGCGAGAAGATATATATTGGATTTCATTGATCACAAATTACATTTTTAGATCCAAAAATGTGTTTCATTTCGCAGACTAAAATAAGTTCAATAGTACATGAAATGAAGTATGTTATTGTCTCGACTGCTTTCTCAGACAAGTTTAATGTAAAACAGCAAGCGTCTAAGTACATCACCTGTACAAGTAGAAAAAACTCCCTGTTGAGCTGAGAAACATAAAAAAAAAAAACTCTTTTTTAAAAGATGAGTATTAAATGTTAAATATATGTTCTAGAAAAACGTTGCTAAATTTTCATCAAGGTTCAGATTAAATTCTTTTCTGTTCCGACCCCTGAGACAAGAATAATCATTTTAATCTAACTTTTGATGCTATAAGATTCTTTTTTTTCTTTATAGACGGATACAATTCTGTTTGTGATTAATCTTTTGAGCTACAATAAACTTCAGACTTCTAAGTTACTTTTGCAATGGAATAGATTTTTTTTGTAACTTTATTTCTACTATTATGGCTATTTTTATTTTGTTTTGTTAAAAGATGTTTTCAACTCCTGATCATTTTGATGCATATATGTTATTCATTTTACCTCATAATCTCTAATGAAATTTAAAATTGTTAATTGTTAAAAAAAGATATTTTGTATAAATATTCTATCCACTGCTTAATTTTTACTTTTAAAAAAAGACACTGCGAATGCTGAAAACTTGTTTTAATTTATTTTGAACTCTTATTTCACACGCACACATATACAAACTCGCATCTAAAGCAGAATATACAGTGACATAGAAATGTTTTGGATTTCCTTCGAAACTGGGGACTTCGGAGGATAGATGAAAATATCTAAATGTCGTTAACGTTAAGACGAAATGGAAAATGGCGATATCGGACCATCTATTAAAACTGGGGGATTGACTCTGTAAATTTGATAATTATTTTGAATACATATATACAACTTTTTGAAAATGTGTTTTTGTTTGTCGGTAAATTTTTACTTTTTCATGTAATAAGTATACAAAGAAAAAATATTGTAACTTTGTAAAAGATAATACATGAAAAAGATTAATTCGTGATTCTGATGAATTTCTACTTTTCAGACTTCCCTGATATCGAAAAATACATTTTCGGAATTATGCTTTTCTATCTGTTAACTCAAGAAATCGAAAACGTCTTCAGCTAGACGGATGGAATTTGGTTTATGGATTTAACATCAGATTTGCAGATTTCTAACAAACGAATTAGTAAACTGCCAGGTATAAGTGAATAAGATAACTGCAGAACGTAGAACTCTAGATAGATGAAATTCTGTACATTGATAAAGCAACAGAGCTAAATCTGTATATCGAAATTCGTATTAAATCTGTGCATCTAAATCATAAATTCATATCAAATTTCGAGCCAAATCTGATCGCCAAATCCGATTGATCGTTTGTCGGTGATTGTATTTTCGAATGTATGTCAATGGAGTAACTTAAATATGCCGTGATTTAAACAGATAAAAATTGATATGTGATCTTGTGATTACAATCATAGTTTTATATCAAATTTTAGCATTAAATCGAAAAAAAGCCGCCAAAAAAATATTTTATTAGTATATATTCAATTTATATTGATAATTATATATTAAGCAGTACGCAATTAATAAACAAATACACAACTCTCGGCCGGCGTCCTGGCTTAGTGGTAGCGCATCTTCCCCGTGATCTGGGAGTCCCGGTTTCGAATCCCGGTTCGGGCATGGTTGTTCTTCATCTGTGTTCTATATGTAAGGTGTGTGAATGTGCCACCGTGTAAAGAAGGGTTGTTGCAAGCTAATGCGTGAATTTCATCTTCATATGAGCTAGAAGTCAGACTTCTGCCCTCGGGTTCAGGGGTGTTTACCCTAAGAAGCTACTGAACCCCCTTTCCTTGGTAACGCGGACAACTCTCATTTACCGAACTCTGAAAATAAAAATTTGAGCAATTGTAGCTTTGTCCAGGGTATATGAGAGGGGGGATAACACTTTTATTAGAGAAAATGCAAGAAAGCTTCGGGTTGAACATTACTATTGGTTAACCCTTTAAAGGGCCATTTTTTCTAGCCATATTATGTTAAAATATTTTTAGGCTTGAAATTAGAATAATGAAAGGAATTCATTTAATTTATTAGATAAATTTAATTTGATTAATTAATTAATTTGGTTAATTAATAATTAAGTAACAAATCAAGACTCATCATTTTGTCTGAGATAAAGAACTGAAGCATCTAAGTTTCTGACTAACTAAAAAAATTGTCAGAACTTATGCCAACCTACATAATTTCATACAAAGGTTGATAAATTTGGTGGGAAGCATACTTCCCACGGCCCTAGAAAGGGTTAAATTTAGAAAATATCTGCACATTAAGGTAGCAGACTACGTTCGAAGCAATATTTTTTTAAAATTGGATTTTTTAAAAACTATTTATGGTATTTAGATGTATTGTCAATTATAAATACTATATATACAAAAAAATTATTTGGAAATATAATATTTTTTGAGAAATAGGAAAATTTGTAGTAAATTTTAATGAAATTTAACCTAAACGGCTAACACTCTACACAAAATTGTAATGCAACTATCCTATTTTTCTTTGCAAACAAGTTATAGAATATAATGATGAATGAAATAAACCAAAATCTAAGAAACATTTTGAGATTCTAAGAAATTATGGATAAAAATGTACGTATATATACATTTTTTCCATAAATTTACTACTTAATTTTTCTAAAAACACCTATAAATAAAAAAGTATTTCACCAACAATAAAACTTTTGGTTCATTTCATTGCCCACAGTATTTAAAATACACGCTGAAATTTTTATGTAAATACCTCTATTAGTTTTTGAGATATCATGTTAACGGAGGAAAATTTTTATAAAAATTAAAGTTTAAGAAAATTGAAGTTAAAGAAATATTTTAGCTAAAAAATTGTTTAAAATTATCCTGGATGATAGATCAGGCCTTCCTTTTCCTAGAAAATACTATTTTGGAAAGAGCAAAGCCTGAACTACAAGAAATAATAATAAAAGAAAAATTCGCCAATGTGGTCGAAAACCAGTGTTTTTAACGTAGTCGGACCCCTTAATTATTTTTCCGTTCAATATATGAAAAAATCGAAGAAAGAATATTTCAACTATTTATACGCAGAAATTGTGCATGTTTATTCATCGAAATACTATTAGTAGAACATCCCACATTCCAAAAATTCACTACCATGAAGAAATATTCATTACTTTTCAGACAAAGATGAATTAAACCATCTTTGACGACAATCGCCTTTCGCGTTTTACTTTTCTCAAATGTTTGCTCTGAAAAGCGAATGCGAAAGGCTAAGAACATCGATTTCGTGAAAGGAAAATGTTAGGAGAAAAAAAAGAAAGGATAAGCTGCAAACTAGGAAGGAAGGAAAATTTGTCTTAAAGATGAACTTTAATGTTTGCATTTGTTAAATATGTCTCCAAGAGCAGCACTGCTTGAGTTTTCCTTAAAGTGCTGATTAG
This sequence comes from Argiope bruennichi, assembly GCF_947563725.1. NCBI lineage: Eukaryota > Metazoa > Arthropoda > Arachnida > Araneae > Araneidae > Argiope > Argiope bruennichi. The sequence continues at coordinate 60,859,656 of NC_079156.1, read as the reverse complement.
ATTCTTTTTTCGAATCTTGGAAAGCTAGGAAGGTCAATATTTTAATCAAGCTTTTGATGTTTCTCATTTTTTAATTTAGTGAAATATTTGTAGTAATTAATCTTTTTACTAATATTAAAAATGAAGCTTTTGTTAGTTACTTGTGAATTCAAATAATTTATCGTTATATCTTTTTGTAGATTTTTCGAATACTTTTATTACTTTCTTTTTTTACTAATTAGTAATGTATTTTAAATTATTATTAAAGTGGGGTATTCTTATTTCAGCTTATTATTACTAAATATTACGCTTATTTAATTTAGGGAAAATAATTAACGTTAATAATAGCTTTTTGTTTCTTTTCGAGTAATTTAATGCTTCTATAATGTTACTTTTTAGTATCTAGCATTACAGAGCATCACGTGAATTTACTCGAATAAGTTTGTAGAAAGGTTTAAAAACGTATAAGTTACAATGAATAAAAATGGTTCATAGGAAATGAATTAAATAGCGTACTTATGTTTTTGTTTGTTTGTTTCTTACGGCACTTGCCACTGACAAGCCCACTGTTACGAAGACAGCGATTTAAGCCTGAGGGGGACGTCTCTTATTTTTTACAGCAGCGCCAACTAGGGCCAAGAGTACGACTTCGCCACTCACGCATCACTCATTCGCTTGCACAACCCCTTTTTACAGGAGGGCACATTCACACATCTCACAGATAGAACAACAGAAGAACAACCATGCCCAAACCGGGACTCGAACCCGGGATGCCCAGATCACGGGGAAGACGCGCTACCCCTATGCCAGGACGCCGGCTCTTATATTTTTATTATTACTAATCGCTTATGGGGACCAGCTCAAAACCGATACAGAATTTTAGATGCGTTTTTCCCAATCGATTGAATCCCGCTGGTGTGGTGTGGTGTGGAGAGGGGGGTGCCAGCTCAGGTTTCGTCCTCGTCATCTGACCGCGGTTCAAAATGACGAGGTCCGTCCCAAAATAGCCCTAGTGTTGCTTCAAACGGGACGTTAATATAACCAAACCAAACCGAATCGATTGAAAGAAAAATGTATTAAAAAACTGCACTTGTAATCTCAAAATTCCATACCAAATTTAATATATTTAACTCATTGAGTCTCTTCGAACCATCACATTTACGTAGTTCTAATACAAATAATTACATACCTACAAATGGTCGATCCCACATTGGATTTAGCTCAAAATCTGATAATTGTCTAAACTATAGATGTTAAATCTGTGAATCGAATTTTACTTATCTAGCTGTTTTTGGTTTGGCATATATCGTATTATCTTATATTCAAATAGCTAGATAGACCTGTTTCCTATGAGCGGATTTTGCTCAAAATTTGATAGAAATTTACAAATTTAATGTAAAGACCGGATACCGAATTTGGTCTCTCTAGCTCAAAGCGTTTTTGAGTTGTTTTGGCCACAGAGAGATAGACAGACGGACATTTTCCAAAAAGGTGTTTTTTGAAGTGGGTGGGATATAAAATGTGGAGATTCGTCAAAATCTCGTGTTCTAATTTTTTTGAAAATTAATATACTTTCTCTGTATCACGTAAACGATAAACTAAAAACAAAAAATGAATTGGATATATTTAATAACCATATATATCCTTTCTGCAACAAAACTGAAGCAAATGACAATAAACATCCAAAATAAAATGCGCCATTTCATCAGCAACTTAAATAAATTCTCAATTTAAGAGGATAATAAATATGTATATAACTAGATTGTTTGTATCAGCGCAAAAAAAAAAAAAAAACTGCACTTCTTACATAAAACTCACTTCAAATAGAAGAAAAAAGAAATAGAAGAAAAAATCAATGAAATAAACCTTACAACAACTTTTAATAATGCTTGGTGTGGATCATTTTTGGAAAGTTACGATCAAATCATCTTCTCAAGCTACCAAAAGAAACCTTTCCGATACTATGTTTTTCTAGATAAAGCTTAAAAATCGATGCTAAGGTAGAACGTGTTTTTCTTTTTCACATTTTATCATTATTTGTGTATTCCAATAAATGGCAGAGCCGGAACGTGTAATGGATGGAATCAATTGATGAAAAAACAAGTTCTGCACATTTTTCACGGTAATGCTTCTTTTGCAGTTGGAAGACAATCGGGAAAACATAAATACAGGAAATACATCAGAGAGTGAATGTGTTTTTAAATTATTATTTCTTTTTTGTGGGCCATGTAATTCTTGTTTTCCTTTTGTAGATATCAGAATACGGTTTTCTTTCCAATTTAAGAGAATTAATAGATTTATTTTGTACTTTTTTTACTTTTTCGCATACGTAGTGCAGAGAGAGTATTATAATCGTCAAAAAATTCGAACACAAGATTTTGATGAACGTCCTTGAGTTCAGAAAGCACACTTTTCGAAAATTTCCATCCATCTGTCTATCTGTCTCAAACAGAGATCACTAAAAAAGGCTTTGAGCTAGACAGATGAAATGTAGCGCACGGATTTTACACCAAATTCGTAGACTTCTATCAAATTTCTGAAAAAAAAAGGGGAAGTCTGTCTGTACGGCTATTCGAATAGAAGTTAACACGATCGAATTGGATCATCCGGCTATTCGAATATTAGTTAACAAAAAGAAGAGATCTAGATGGGTAAAATTTGGTACACAGAATTAAAATCTACAAAGTAGACATTTATAAATTTTCAAGTCAAAACCAACATAGGGTTGACCGTCCGTCGGTCTGTGCTTTCAGAAACATATAAACTCGATAGCTGAAAAACGCAATGAGTAAAATATATTTAATTTGGTAAGGGATTTTGTGATTACAAGTGAAGCTTTTTTAAGAAATTTTTGTTTCAATAGATTGGAAAAAACATATCTAAAATACAGATTCAATTTTCGGATGTTACGAACCGCTTACCAGGGCTTATCTGCCAAATAACTCTCTAAGTACGGCACGATGGATTCAGTAAAAATGCTAAATGCTAGCCAAAAGTTAATATTTTGTAACTAGTGTACTCCAATGCAATGTAAGGCGTCCTCAGGTAAAATTAGAGAATATGCGAGAAAAATTTGGGGACGGGGGGGAGGAACATTCTTGCTGGTCTGAATTATATCATTCTGGCTGTCTGTCTCTTTGTGACAAAGGTAAATCAAAAGTGCTTTGAGCTAAATGGATGAAATTTGGTATACGATCGTTACACCATATTTGTATGTTTCTACCCAATTTTGAGTAAACTCCGTTAAGGAGAAGTCTGTCTGATTGGCTGTTGAATAGTATGCATTAACATAATAACTACAAAATGGAGAAATCTAGATAGATAAAATTCGGTATACAGATTTAATATCTGTAGTGTAGGCACCTTACAAATATTGAGCCGAAACCAATTAAGGGGTGAGCGTCTATCGGTCTGTACTTTCGGAAGCCTATTGTAACGAAACTTGTTCTAATTTGGAACGGACTGTATGGCTCAGTGGTAGAATGCTATGAACTGTAAACGATAGTGCGAAGGTTCGTATCTGACTGTAGGAAAGTTGCCTAAGAATTGTTTTGTTGTTGCCTTACTTTCTGGTTTTTCTCGTTTGTTGTAGAACGTTTTTATAATGTCTGTACATTTCTAAATCAGCAAGATTCGAGTCATTTCGTCTTGTGGATAAAAACAGATGTAAGTTTTAGTTCCTCGAATAAAGTCCCGAGTTGAGTTTATGGAGTGATTATAGTTAAAATGCGGTTTATGAAGGCGATATCACAAAAATGCGATGACATAAGTTTATCTAATTTCGTGTGGTATTTTGTGACTGAAAGTGTAGTTCTGTGCCGAATTTTTGTTTCAATCGGTAGGGAGAAACGCATCACAAATAGAAATTTGATTTTCGGAAACTATTAACATCATGCCAGGGATTAATCGCCAGAAAACTCGCCAAGGATCACACGAAAGCATTATATTCACGCCAACGATTAATATTTCGTAAATATTGTACGCCAATACCATACAAGGCGTTCTCTGGGATAACACCTTTATTATAGAGTATGTGAAAAAGTTTAGGGGAGATGACTTCAACTGGCTTCGTCTGCAACTAACACAAAAGTCGTATTTAGTTTTAAATTATGTGTTGCCCAATGCGTAGTGTGCTGATATTTGTATTGAACTAGCTGAGGTGTCTGTCTAGACGACCTGTTAAAACTGTCTTAACCTCTGATTGTCGGAAATTAACTAACGGAAGTTGTAATTTTCAAAAGTAAAATTTCATGTGCGTCGTCAGAGTACTTAAAAAATAAAAATATAATTTCTAATGCTCTTTAGATGGAAATGTATAATAACATTAAGAATAAACAATAGAAGCCCGGAATTCTATTAATTAAAATAATCGCGAACACTCATTGATCTTCGAACAGAAAAAAAAATTGCTCTGCCAAATACAAAATAAAAATGTTAAAAGAAAATAATAGAAATAACTCCCAAATATTCCGTGAAGGAATCTTATATCAATGACGATATTTATGAAACATAAATATAAATTGCAGACCTCAGCTCATTTATCTTTACTACGGTCCACCATAAAAATGTAAATAAAGCATGAAGTTTGCGATTCCGCAATCAATTTTAATTCATGCTTAGCTTTATTGGCGCAGATAAGAAAACCTAACTAATTGACACCAAAGCAGAAGTTAGATCTGAGCATCTGAGAGGAATTTTTCAGCTCTGCCCAGGTTAAAATGATGCTGGACAGTCATATCTATTCATTCTGTGTAATATGTTCACTGCCATGGTAAAGGCCTGATATTTGATCTGGTATCTAATCAAATAACTATTTTTTTGCTGTCTGTATTGGAGAAAGAGTTCTCTAACTTTTTAGTCGGTATAAACTAAATAAATGGTACGAACTACACGCGAATGATGCAATAACAGCAGTTAAATGCGGAAGTCTAAAAAAAATTTAGATTAGAAGAAACATGAATAGATTTTTCTGATGATAACTAAGTAAAAAAATTGTTTTAAATATGCATTTTGCTATATTGTAATTTTTTATCTCTGGTGAAAAATGAGCTATGGATTATGCTGTTAATTTGCGCAGGTGTCTCAAAAGATCGTTTACAAGCTTTAAAAGATGATCAGACTTATAAAAGTAATTTGTTTTTACAACAGAGTGCGGGGTATTAAGAATGTGCAACATATTAGGTATAAAATAATATTTACAAAAAATAGGTTTTAAATTATAAAAATTAAGATCAAAACATATAAATAAATGAGATGTAGCGTCTAATATGGTTTGTATAAAAAAATCAGAATTAACTGAGCGTTAAAACTGTAGGATATTTAAATTAGAATTTCAGCACAATTAACTATTTTTGCTACATTACTACACTCGAAAGTTTATTTTTATCCAAAATTTCTTACATAAGTATTTCATATTATAGTGATTCTTTAAAAAAAAAAAAAAAACGCCACTTTTAATATACAAATATTGTTTCTGGCTTAAAGTCGTTATTTATACAATTAGTATTTCAGATGTAAACTAATATTTAATATTTATATTTTTTTATAAATACATTTAATTTAAATCCTTTTTATTTGTTTATTTTTGCATTTGTTCCTTTTTTACCCTTTGCATTCAATAACATTGTTTTGCATACAAATTAAATCACATTAAAATATTTTGAATTATTTTTATAATTCAAAATATTTTAATTATAAAAATATGTGTAGAATTCATATATTTTATCATAGATACAACTTAAAATCAACTCGAAACCATAACATGCATAATGGATAAATTTAACCCCAATTTTCCATTAAACAACTAAGCTCTTGTTTTTTTTCTTCTTAATACGCTGTTCTTATTTCCTTCTTCTAAATCAACCAGGAAGATACCAGCAAAAAAGAAATACAGGTTAGTTACCAGAGAAACTTTTGATGCTTCAAGGACCTCATTTTTTATAATTGCCGATTCAAAGGTGCACAAAATAATCAAAATTTATTGCAAGCTAAAGTCAGAGGAAACTTCCGTATAAAGCTTAATCCGAAGTACTGAAAAAACTAAGAACAACTGCTATATTGTTGTAAGAAGCAGAAATTCATTAAACGTTTGCCAAAATCCTCCTTCATAAATTCTACATCCACCTTCTCTGTATCAGCATCAAACCAGAACTTCAGTCAAAGTCCAGATCAAATCCTTCTCTTTATGGAAACCTATTATTTCTGAGCAAAGGAATGACAGAAGATAACTGACCAGCACCCGGTGGAAAAAGAAAGGAAAGATCAACCCCCATCCAAACTGATGAGTTACTGCCACACTCACGGGTGGATTCCTGGAGGAGGTCTAGCATGTATGATATCCGGCAAACTTATCCGGGCCTTCGAGCAGTTCAGCATAAGTGGGGGGTAGAGGAAATGGGAAAATCCCTTTGGGATTTCAGGTCGTAATGGAGACATCAATACATAGATGCGGAGGAGTGAGCTTGGAAAGAATGTAGATGTCGCTGCCGCCGAGGATTAAGCGTTTCCTCTTATCAATAAAAACTTATTTGTTTAGCTTTTGTTATCATGGCAGGCTCATTAATTGAAAGCGAGTGGGTAAAATTCTATATGTTCTTTGTTCTATGGTCGGATCGAATAAATTCTGAAATAGTTTAATATTCCCAATTCTATTGATCAACTCCTCTATCAAGTGGTTTTTATCAACTCAGTACGTTAAAAAGACAAGTCATAATTTGTTGTCTGCATATGAGCTATTTTTAATATATCAGAATTTTCTTAATATCGATTCGTATTTGTTTGAATTAAATGTTTTTAAAATTTATCTGATTGAAATACATGTTTGTGAACTTGAAAAGTTTCATTATAATTATTAACAGAAATTTTCAATGTCATCCATAAATGGCAGCAGGATCTGGCCATGGATACCAATACGAATATTATCGAAGTATTGTACTAATCTCATTTCCTTCTTTTTAATACAATTTCTTCTTTCTTCGTCCAGATTAGAAACTTGGGTATGAATTAAAAATCGTGAAATGGAAATAACATCCAAGATTTGTACAATTGTAGATGAACAATAATTTCGTTTTGCAAATATGATAAATTTTAGACGATTCATTTTCGACGATCAATAAAGCAATCCAAAATGATGAAGTTAGCTGTAAGTTTAATAGATGGATGATAAAGATGAACTTTCTACTGTTTTTTCCACATTATATGGATTCTTCTTTACTTCAAAGGACTTTTTGCATTTAAAAATGTAAATCATAATGTCTTGATTAATAAAATGTTAAGTGACGATTACGTAATCCAGTCAACATCCTGATTTATATTGTCGCGTAGGTACTTTAGTATGGAACTCAATGACACACACAAGAAGCAGAGCTAAACTAATTCATCAACTCAACTCTGACTGACAGATCGTCTGCTTTTATACTTGCAGGGAAAGTTCCAGAATACTTTTCTGGAGACAGTAAGAAAAGTTCAGAACACTTATCTGGTAAATTAAAGAAAGGTCCAGAATCTGCTGCAACATGAAATAAAGGGAAACAGAAAATCAAGGAATTAAATATTTACACAAACTGTACATCGCATTGTCTCTAACGGGATTCGAACTTACTACCTCTTGATTATGAGATCAGTGTTATGACCATTCGGCCATGGAGAGGCGGCTGCCTCCTTACAATGCGGCATTATATGCTATACATTATTATATTTTGCATATTTATATTAATATTAGAATGATAAACTACAAGACCAAATTAATTTTTTACAGGAAAATAAAATTTAATAAAACTTGAAAGTGATATTTTCTCAAACAAGAATTTTATTAAGGTGTACGTACACACTTGAAGATTTTTTTTAAAAATTTTAACTTTAAGAATCCAGTTTTTTCACAGTATGTTACTAATATATGTTTAAACTCATTTCAGTGAGAAAAAGCCATATTACATTAATTATTAATTAATTAAATAATATTTAATGAGCTAATTAGCCTATTTTTTGAAACATGATATCATAAATTCTAATTTGTACAGACACACAATTCTAGTTGGAAATGATGCCTAATATTAGTCTTCATGTTGTCTGCCTCAATCAAGTTATAAAAATATAAAGTTTTTTTTTACTATTTTTTCATCAACGATGAATAGAAAAAACGAGATTTTTTCTGTAATTTTAACTTTTAAACAGCTATTAAAAATTTATTTCTATAAATATAAATTTGATTGAGGCACAAAACATCCTCTATTTCATACAGATTATTTTGATATATAAATAACTGTATTTGGTTCATTTCTTGTTGAGGTATGATTGTTTGAATGAAGCAACATAGTTGGAAAACATCATTCTTCATAAAATGAGTTTTAAAAACAGAATAACTAAAGGTTTCAAGGAAAGTACCTCAAGAAAAATAATTATAACTCGAGAAATATTTGGAATATTCGCAACATCTCGGTATCGTTTGAAAACTAAAGAATCAGAGAACATTATTAAGCAATAAAAAAATATTCGATATTTTGAACGATTTTCGAAGTTTCAAGTGTGTACATACAACTTAATTTGATTGAACAGAAACAGAAGTACCGGCTTAAGCATTTTTTATGATTTTAAGATTAGTTGATGTAGCAAATTAATTTTCATTTACTCTTCTTGAACGATAAATAATTTTTTAAGTTGCATACAACTGAAATTTCCAAAATTAAAATTTATTACACATGAAAATATTTTTCAGCTCCTGTATTTATTTAAGGCAGGGTAATTTTTAATCATAGAAGAAATATTATTTATATTTGTTGAGATTATACTAGTGAAAAATACTTTGTAATATTTGAAATGCATTCTTGTGTGAAAAATTCATCACTTCTTCGATTTACTGTGAATGAGATGAACATTTTAACAAATATTTTAAATTGGTTGATATTTAAGTAACTTAAAATATCATTACATATTTGCTATAATAAAATAATATAAAACTGGTTTGATGAGAAATTGGAATTTTAATTGCATTTATAAAATATTTAAATTTGAAAAATGATTTGTTTTAATTATATCAATTATTTTAGCTTAACTTTTTATTAAAATTATTTTTAGCACCTCATGAGTGTTTGAGGTTTATAATTTTTTGGATGTTTGTAATTTTTGTTGGAGGTTTATAATTTTGAATAAAAATTACTTACTATTTTTAGGGCATAAATAAAGGCATGTTGCTAAATTTTTTTTTATTTTTATTATTTTTTAGTTTTTAGTATTAGTAGTAAAATGTTTCAAAATAATTAATAAAAATTTTAGGTAATCCAGTAATTAGTTTTTTTTTCTCAAATTTCCTACCAGATGATGATCATTTAATTCATTTGAATAAATAATCTATTAATTGCTAACTAAGTACAGAATATATTAAAACAGTATTTTGTTATAGAAAATATAGAATTGTATAAAATTTCAGAACTCGAGTATAGCAGGAAATAAGAGAAAATTTGATTTAAAAAAATTCATTTCTACTTCAGTGAGAAAAAAAAAAGTGGAAAAAGAAAATGATAAGAAAAAGAGGTTGAAATAAAAAAAATAATTAAAGATATTTATTAAATGCACGCATTTTTATCTATATATTATTTTTAAGATTTTCATCATTTTAATTCTGGGATCTTTTAATTTTGAAACTCACTAATAGTTAATGCCACAAATATAAAATACAAAAATTTAATTTAATCTATAATTGGCTAATAATTAAGTTCTGAAAATGTTGAAATAATATATTCTCATCGAGAATACACAAATATATAAAGTTTCAAATATAAATCGAAATTTAGTTTGATTAAATATTAATATGAAAGAAGCAAATGCAGTTGTATAATTCTATTAAAGATTTAAGAATAAACATAATGCAAGAAAAAAAAATATTTTTTTGTTCTAAAGAACATCGTAACATTCAATGCTTTCCAAGAATATTTCTGCCAAACTATGTAATATACGAACTATATAAACTTTCTTACTGTATAAGAACTAAGAATATTATTCTAGAATATCGATATCATCATGGAACAGGAAATCTATAAAACACCTACGAATTCCATCTGAGCTTTACAATCTTAGATATCAGAAACTACACTCATAAATGACACCAAATACAGAAAGAAGCACACTCCACCATCTAAGATAGAATACTGTTTACTTTCACAATGTGGAAAGGTCCGAGCCATCAAGATATCTGGCGAATTTACCCGGACTCCGTAAGTGCCGGACGACACATGAAAATGCTGGACCAAAGAAAGAGTCCAGGAGCCTTTCTGGAGCGTAATTTAGTGGGACTTTTATAGCACCCGTTTATGTTTTGCTTTTATTGTGATATCTTTCTCTCCCTGTTTTTCCGGGAACACGGATCGATAAGTTGAGAAGGTAGGGCTCTTAAAGTGCCTTAAGTTTCCTTAAGATGATCAGCTAGTTTGTTTATGTTTGCTTTTTGTGAAGTGCATGCATAAACATCCTCTGGAAAGTGACGTCTTTTTCAGAATTTCTACTATTAGAAATAAACTTCAAAAACTTAATTTCAACTCAATTAGATTTTCTTCAGCGTGTAAAAGATTATAAAATTTTTAATTACAGATATTTTCTGATGATATGATATACAATCAAACCTACTAAGCCAAACTTGCTTAAGACAAATTCGTACAAATTAAATTCATAATTCCCAATCAAATAGATTGAAAATTAATATTAAACAATTATTTCTGACGAATTCGGTTAAGACAAACGAAATGCAGGATAAATGAATTGCAGGATTCTAGCCAGACGGCAAATAGGTATGATAGAGTACTTATCTTTTTTTCATTGTAAAGCAAATATTTGGTTTAATTTCATGTAGTTATATTAACGTCCTGTTTTAAAACATCACTAGGATATTTTGGAACGGACATCGTAATTTTGAACAGTGCTCAGATAACGAGGACGACATCTGAGTTGGCACCTCCCACTCCAAACTTCCGCCTGCGGGGATGTAGATAGTTTTAATGATTTATCTTCTTCGCAAAAACAATCTTTTTATTTGGATAATATTTTATCACTTCTATTAACCACAGTTCTGCAAGAGGAAGTAAGATGAAATTTGTTTTTAAAGCACAGTTGGTATCACACATTTAGTGAAAGAAAAAAGAAAATGATGCAAAGACTTTAAAATATTTAAGCTTAGAATAAACAGTTCATTTCAAATGCTGCTGCTGATGGAATTAAGAAAAATCCGAAATCATTGCGAAATATGGAAAGAAGCCTATTCAAACATTAAGAATATTAAAAATGAAAAAAGGTTTATAATTCCACAAAAACCGACTTTTTAACGTAATCGCATACCTTATCGATTTAAAGCATTGTTTCAAATGGAATTATATGCCTATTGTAAAAGATTTCGAAAAGATGGGACATTATTAGAGTGCATATTGTAATTGTATTAAGGAGCAGTTAATATAAGGCCTGGAAGGTATAGTGAAAAGTATTTTTCACCTGATAAATAACATTATATATACATATTTTGCTAATTTTTCTCGAATGAATGATTATAATGATACAAATCTTCTAAGAAACGAAAATATTTTCTAAACTCAAACCTAATCCTATATTCAAACAGCTTAGCAGACAAATTTCTCCGAATATATTTCGTTCAAAATCTACAAATTTGGTGTAAAAATGATATGCCAAATTTCATCCTTCTAGTTCTCAAAGCGAGTTTGAGTTATCGTGTTAAGAGATGGATTGACATAATTCTAAAAATGAATGCGAAAGAGACATACAATTAATAATTTTCGTTCCTCAGTATTCAAAATGAATGATTATAACGATATGATTCTTCTAACAAATGAAAACGTTTTTTAGACTCAAACTTAATCCAAACAGCTTAGCAGGCAAATTTCTCCGAATATATTTCGTTCAAAATCTACAAATTTGGTGTAAAAATGATATGCCAAATTTCATCCTTCTAGTTCTCAAAGCGAGTTTGAGTTATCGTGTTAAGAGATGGATTGACATAATTCTAAAAATGAATGCGAAAGAGACATACAATTAATAATTTTCGTTCCTCAGTATTCAAAATGAATGATTATAACGATATGATTCTTCTAACAAATGAAAACGTTTTTTAGACTCAAACTTAATCCAAACAGCTTAGCAGGCAAATTTCTCCGAATATATTTCGTTCAAAATCTACAAATTTGGTGTAAAAATGATATGCCAAATTTCATCCTTCTAGTTCTCAAAGCGAGTTTGAGTTATCGTGTTAAGAGATGGATTGACATAATTCTAAAAATGAATGCGAAAGAGACATACAATTAATAATTTTCGTTCCTCAGTATTCAAAATGAATGATTATAACGATATGATTCTTCTAACAAATGAAAACGTTTTTTAGACTCAAACTTAATCCAAACAGCTTAGCAGACAAATTTCTCCGAATATATTTCGTTCAAAATCTACAAATTTGGTGTAAAAATGATATGCCAAATTTCATCCTTCTAGTTCTCAAAGCGAGTTTGAGTTATCGTGTTAAGAGATGGATTGACATAATTCTAAAAATGAATGCGAAAGAGACATACAATTAATAATTTTCGTTCCTCAGTATTCAAAATGAATGATTATAACGATATGATTCTTCTAACAAATGAAAACGTTTTTTAGACTCAAACTTAATCCAAACAGCTTAGCAGGCAAATTTCTCCGAATATATTTCGTTCAAAATCTACAAATTTGGTGTAAAAATGATATGCCAAATTTCATCCTTCTAGTTCTCAAAGCGAGTTTGAGTTATCGTGTTAAGAGATGGATTGACATAATTCTAAAAATGAATGCGAAAGAGACATACAATTAATAATTTTCGTTCCTCAGTATTCAAAATGAATGATTATAACGATATGATTCTTCTAACAAATGAAAACGTTTTTTAGACTCAAACTTAATCCAAACAGCTTAGCAGACAAATTTCTCCGAATATATTTCGTTCAAAATCTACAAATTTGGTGTAAAAATGATATGCCAAATTTCATCCTTCTAGTTCTCAAAGCGAGTTTGAGTTATCGTGTTAAGAGATGGATTGACATAATTCTAAAAATGAATGCGAAAGAGACATACAATTAATAATTTTCGTTCCTCAGTATTCAAAATGAATGATTATAACGATATGATTCTTCTAACAAATGAAAACGTTTTTTAGACTCAAACTTAATCCAAACAGCTTAGCAGGCAAATTTCTCCGAATATATTTCGTTCAAAATCTACAAATTTGGTGTAAAAATGATATGCCAAATTTCATCCTTCTAGTTCTCAAAGCGAGTTTGAGTTATCGTGTTAAGAGATGGATTGACATAATTCTAAAAATGAATGCGAAAGAGACATACAATTAATAATTTTCGTTCCTCAGTATTCAAAATGAATGATTATAACGATATGATTCTTCTAACAAATGAAAACGTTTTTTAGACTCAAACTTAATCCAAACAGCTTAGCAGGCAAATTTCTCCGAATATATTTCGTTCAAAATCTACAAATTTGGTGTAAAAATGATATGCCAAATTTCATCCTTCTAGTTCTCAAAGCGAGTTTGAGTTATCGTGTTAAGAGATGGATTGACATAATTCTAAAAATGAATGCGAAAGAGACATACAATTAATAATTTTCGTTCCTCAGTATTCAAAATGAATGATTATAACGATATGATTCTTCTAACAAATGAAAACGTTTTTTAGACTCAAACTTAATCCAAACAGCTTAGCAGGCAAATTTCTCCGAATATATTTCGTTCAAAATCTACAAATTTGGTGTAAAAATGATATGCCAAATTTCATCCTTCTAGTTCTCAAAGCGAGTTTGAGTTATCGTGTTAAGAGATGGATTGACATAATTCTAAAAATGAATGCGAAAGAGACATACAATTAATAATTTTCGTTCCTCAGTATTCAAAATGAATGATTATAACGATATGATTCTTCTAACAAATGAAAACGTTTTTTAGACTCAAACTTAATCCAAACAGCTTAGCAGGCAAATTTCTCCGAATATATTTCGTTCAAAATCTACAAATTTGGTGTAAAAATGATATGCCAAATTTCATCCTTCTAGTTCTCAAAGCGAGTTTGAGTTATCGTGTTAAGAGATGGATTGACATAATTCTAAAAATGAATGCGAAAGAGACATACAATTAATAATTTTCGTTCCTCAGTATTCAAAATGAATGATTATAACGATATGATTCTTCTAACAAATGAAAACGTTTTTTAGACTCAAACTTAATCCAAACAGCTTAGCAGGCAAATTTCTCCGAATATATTTCGTTCAAAATCTACAAATTTGGTGTAAAAATGATATGCCAAATTTCATCCTTCTAGTTCTCAAAGCGAGTTTGAGTTATCGTGTTAAGAGATGGATTGACATAATTCTAAAAATGAATGCGAAAGAGACATACAATTAATAATTTTCGTTCCTCAGTATTCAAAATGAATGATTATAACGATATGATTCTTCTAACAAATGAAAACGTTTTTTAGACTCAAACTTAATCCAAACAGCTTAGCAGGCAAATTTCTCCGAATATATTTCGTTCAAAATCTACAAATTTGGTGTAAAAATGATATGCCAAATTTCATCCTTCTAGTTCTCAAAGCGAGTTTGAGTTATCGTGTTAAGAGATGGATTGACATAATTCTAAAAATGAATGCGAAAGAGACATACAATTAATAATTTTCGTTCCTCAGTATTCAAAATGAATGATTATAACGATATGATTCTTCTAACAAATGAAAACGTTTTTTAGACTCAAACTTAATCCAAACAGCTTAGCAGGCAAATTTCTCCGAATATATTTCGTTCAAAATCTACAAATTTGGTGTAAAAATGATATGCCAAATTTCATCCTTCTAGTTCTCAAAGCGAGTTTGAGTTATCGTGTTAAGAGATGGATTGACATAATTCTAAAAATGAATGCGAAAGAGACATACAATTAATAATTTTCGTTCCTCAGTATTCAAAATGAATGATTATAACGATATGATTCTTCTAACAAATGAAAACGTTTTTTAGACTCAAACTTAATCCAAACAGCTTAGCAGGCAAATTTCTCCGAATATATTTCGTTCAAAATCTACAAATTTGGTGTAAAAATGATATGCCAAATTTCATCCTTCTAGTTCTCAAAGCGAGTTTGAGTTATCGTGTTAAGAGATGGATTGACATAATTCTAAAAATGAATGCGAAAGAGACATACAATTAATAATTTTCGTTCCTCAGTATTCAAAATGAATGATTATAACGATATGATTCTTCTAACAAATGAAAACGTTTTTTAGACTCAAACTTAATCCAAACAGCTTAGCAGGCAAATTTCTCCGAATATATTTCGTTCAAAATCTACAAATTTGGTGTAAAAATGATATGCCAAATTTCATCCTTCTAGTTCTCAAAGCGAGTTTGAGTTATCGTGTTAAGAGATGGATTGACATAATTCTAAAAATGAATGCGAAAGAGACATACAATTAATAATTTTCGTTCCTCAGTATTCAAAATGAATGATTATAACGATATGATTCTTCTAACAAATGAAAACGTTTTTTAGACTCAAACTTAATCCAAACAGCTTAGCAGGCAAATTTCTCCGAATATATTTCGTTCAAAATCTACAAATTTGGTGTAAAAATGATATGCCAAATTTCATCCTTCTAGTTCTCAAAGCGAGTTTGAGTTATCGTGTTAAGAGATGGATTGACATAATTCTAAAAATGAATGCGAAAGAGACATACAATTAATAATTTTCGTTCCTCAGTATTCAAAATGAATGATTATAACGATATGATTCTTCTAACAAATGAAAACGTTTTTTAGACTCAAACTTAATCCAAACAGCTTAGCAGGCAAATTTCTCCGAATATATTTCGTTCAAAATCTACAAATTTGGTGTAAAAATGATATGCCAAATTTCATCCTTCTAGTTCTCAAAGCGAGTTTGAGTTATCGTGTTAAGAGATGGATTGACATAATTCTAAAAATGAATGCGAAAGAGACATACAATTAATAATTTTCGTTCCTCAGTATTCAAAATGAATGATTATAACGATATGATTCTTCTAACAAATGAAAACGTTTTTTAGACTCAAACTTAATCCAAACAGCTTAGCAGGCAAATTTCTCCGAATATATTTCGTTCAAAATCTACAAATTTGGTGTAAAAATGATATGCCAAATTTCATCCTTCTAGTTCTCAAAGCGAGTTTGAGTTATCGTGTTAAGAGATGGATTGACATAATTCTAAAAATGAATGCGAAAGAGACATACAATTAATAATTTTCGTTCCTCAGTATTCAAAATGAATGATTATAACGATATGATTCTTCTAACAAATGAAAACGTTTTTTAGACTCAAACTTAATCCAAACAGCTTAGCAGGCAAATTTCTCCGAATATATTTCGTTCAAAATCTACAAATTTGGTGTAAAAATGATATGCCAAATTTCATCCTTCTAGTTCTCAAAGCGAGTTTGAGTTATCGTGTTAAGAGATGGATTGACATAATTCTAAAAATGAATGCGAAAGAGACATACAATTAATAATTTTCGTTCCTCAGTATTCAAAATGAATGATTATAACGATATGATTCTTCTAACAAATGAAAACGTTTTTTAGACTCAAACTTAATCCAAACAGCTTAGCAGGCAAATTTCTCCGAATATATTTCGTTCAAAATCTACAAATTTGGTGTAAAAATGATATGCCAAATTTCATCCTTCTAGTTCTCAAAGCGAGTTTGAGTTATCGTGTTAAGAGATGGATTGACATAATTCTAAAAATGAATGCGAAAGAGACATACAATTAATAATTTTCGTTCCTCAGTATTCAAAATGAATGATTATAACGATATGATTCTTCTAACAAATGAAAACGTTTTTTAGACTCAAACTTAATCCAAACAGCTTAGCAGGCAAATTTCTCCGAATATATTTCGTTCAAAATCTACAAATTTGGTGTAAAAATGATATGCCAAATTTCATCCTTCTAGTTCTCAAAGCGAGTTTGAGTTATCGTGTTAAGAGATGGATTGACATAATTCTAAAAATGAATGCGAAAGAGACATACAATTAATAATTTTCGTTCCTCAGTATTCAAAATGAATGATTATAACGATATGATTCTTCTAACAAATGAAAACGTTTTTTAGACTCAAACTTAATCCAAACAGCTTAGCAGGCAAATTTCTCCGAATATATTTCGTTCAAAATCTACAAATTTGGTGTAAAAATGATATGCCAAATTTCATCCTTCTAGTTCTCAAAGCGAGTTTGAGTTATCGTGTTAAGAGATGGATTGACATAATTCTAAAAATGAATGCGAAAGAGACATACAATTAATAATTTTCGTTCCTCAGTATTCAAAATGAATGATTATAACGATATGATTCTTCTAACAAATGAAAACGTTTTTTAGACTCAAACTTAATCCAAACAGCTTAGCAGACAAATTTCTCCGAATATATTTCGTTCAAAATCTACAAATTTGGTGTAAAAATGATATGCCAAATTTCATCCTTCTAGTTCTCAAAGCGAGTTTGAGTTATCGTGTTAAGAGATGGATTGACATAATTCTAAAAATGAATGCGAAAGAGACATACAATTAATAATTTTCGTTCCTCAGTATTCAAAATGAATGATTATAACGATATGATTCTTCTAACAAATGAAAACGTTTTTTAGACTCAAACTTAATCCAAACAGCTTAGCAGACAAATTTCTCCGAATATATTTCGTTCAAAATCTACAAATTTGGTGTAAAAATGATATGCCAAATTTCATCCTTCTAGTTCTCAAAGCGAGTTTGAGTTATCGTGTTAAGAGATGGATTGACATAATTCTAAAAATGAATGCGAAAGAGACATACAATTAATAATTTTCGTTCCTCAGTATTCAAAATGAATGATTATAACGATATGATTCTTCTAACAAATGAAAACGTTTTTTAGACTCAAACTTAATCCAAACAGCTTAGCAGACAAATTTCTCCGAATATATTTCGTTCAAAATCTACAAATTTGGTGTAAAAATGATATGCCAAATTTCATCCTTCTAGTTCTCAAAGCGAGTTTGAGTTATCGTGTTAAGAGATGGATTGACATAATTCTAAAAATGAATGCGAAAGAGACATACAATTAATAATTTTCGTTCCTCAGTATTCAAAATGAATGATTATAACGATATGATTCTTCTAACAAATGAAAACGTTTTTTAGACTCAAACTTAATCCAAACAGCTTAGCAGGCAAATTTCTCCGAATATATTTCGTTCAAAATCTACAAATTTGGTGTAAAAATGATATGCCAAATTTCATCCTTCTAGTTCTCAAAGCGAGTTTGAGTTATCGTGTTAAGAGATGGATTGACATAATTCTAAAAATGAATGCGAAAGAGACATACAATTAATAATTTTCGTTCCTCAGTATTCAAAATGAATGATTATAACGATATGATTCTTCTAACAAATGAAAACGTTTTTTAGACTCAAACTTAATCCAAACAGCTTAGCAGACAAATTTCTCCGAATATATTTCGTTCAAAATCTACAAATTTGGTGTAAAAATGATATGCCAAATTTCATCCTTCTAGTTCTCAAAGCGAGTTTGAGTTATCGTGTTAAGAGATGGATTGACATAATTCTAAAAATGAATGCGAAAGAGACATACAATTAATAATTTTCGTTCCTCAGTATTCAAAATGAATGATTATAACGATATGATTCTTCTAACAAATGAAAACGTTTTTTAGACTCAAACTTAATCCAAACAGCTTAGCAGGCAAATTTCTCCGAATATATTTCGTTCAAAATTCGATAGAAATCTACAAATTTGGTGTAGAGATCCTATACCAAATTTCATCCGTCTAGCTCTCAAAGGGAATTTGAGTTATCGTGTACAAAGACACAGTTCCAAAAATGTATTTTTCGGATTCAGAGAAATCTGAAACATGAAGGTTCCTTAAAATCCAGTTCGAAAGTTTTGATAGTTATAAAACATTTTTTTTTTTTTTTTGCATTTGCTTTATGAGAAAATTTTAAAAAAAGAGACTGTTACAAGCGATAAAAATAATAACTTTCATTCCCCATTATTCAGAATTCCCAAACAAGATGAAAAGATATGAGAAACAGAGAGTGGAATTTCCTCCAGAGATTTCGCGATGTTGTCGAGACAAACAGACATTGCAAACAAGCTTTCTCCGATCGCATATCAGCTCCACCCAATAGATTTGAGCACATGAACTAGTAGTGATTGCTGTCACCACATATGATGTATCTTCCACGCAGAGCGATTGTCCTTAGCTAGAAACTCGGACAAGGACAACCCTCGTAAACACTCCTCAAAAGAAATGTCCTCTTCACCTACTTGATCAGGGAATACAGTGACGATGTTGTCATCACCACGATCTAATGTTGTATTAATAATAAATCAACGAATAGATACGCTGTAGTGAAATTATTTGCAGTATTCTGATAAAGCATTTCACTTGAATGCCAGTTACTGCAGGGATATCATTATGAAATTTGTTAATTTATATTTAAAATTGATATTTTGTTTCAAAAATTTGAGTGTTAGCTATTTCGTTCATTTGCAATTAATTGTATTAATATGATAAAGATATCAAATTTAATTTATTTTTTTAAATTTTGACAGAAAATTTCAAGTTGAAGTTAAGAATAAAATTGATTCTTTAATTTTAGTTAAAAAAAATTTCAGTTAATAAAAGGATTTTATTATACAAATACTACAAATATACAGATGTAGTACAGCAAAAAGATAGGACTGCTGTCGATAAAAGAATTATAATATTTTATAGAAAAATAGTTTTTACGTTAAAAACATTACACATGAAAGAGCTTTCATCGCCGGAAGCGCAGGTAGAGATGATTATCATAATAATAGAAACACTTTAGATTTATAAAGAATCCTTTATTAGTAAAGTATAGGACAACCTTTGGCATGTAAATACAGCTTGGATTCGCCTAGAGATCGATTCATACAAGTGTTGAATAGTGTTTAGAGGAATACTGTACCATTTTTTCCTGGAGATATTGTGAAAGTTCTGGGAGAGATGCCGGTGGAGGATATCGATTTCGTATTGAACGCTCTAAAATAGACCAAAACGGTTCAATGATATTGAGGTCGGGTAACCATGCAGGCCAAAGCAGATATTTAATTTCATCCTCGTGTTCATCAAACTAAGATTGTTCAAGTGTCGCTGCATGGATAGGTGCATTATCATCCGGGAAAATCTCCTGCAGGAAACAAAGTTTGCATCATAGGATGGACCTGGACAGCTAACATTTCTCTATACTTCTCCTCAGTGATCCTTTCTTTCAGGGTTAAGACTGGACCAGCAGAAAACCACAACATAGCTGCCCATATCATGACAGATCCACCTCCATGCTTGACAGTTGGAAGGAGACAATCACGATCATACGCTTCTGCAGGTATCTCCCAAACGTGCACCCGTCCTGTTGTTGGGAAAAGTGTGAAACCATATTATTTTCTTCTACATATCAATCGACCAGGTTTTGTGAGTGTGAAACCACTGTAGAAGACGTTTACCATTAACATCTGTGACAAGTGGTTTGGGAATTGCTGTTTTGCCATAAATGTTCTGTTCATGAAGGTGCCCTCTAACTGTAATCACTGACAGTGGAGAATCCAGAGGGGTATTGAGCTCTGCGGTCACTTTTGCTGCAGCTGTTCGCTTTTTAGGCATTACAATCCGCTTCAATACCCGTCGGCCTGTTTCACTGAGCTTCTCTTTCCTGCCACTATTTTGCTTTTCCGAGTTTGTCTTGTCGCGCTGTGTGTATGCAGTTATGACTTTAGACACCGTACCTCCAGAAACGCGTAAAAGTTGATATGTTCCGGTAACACTTGCTCCAACTAGACGGGCTCATACAATTTGGCCTCTTTGAAAATCTGAAAGGTCCGATATTTTACACTTTTGAAAAAAAAAATCCAAAAATTACAGAACTTTAATAAAGCTAACACATACCACTAGAATATATACATTGCTATTTATAAAAGAACTGTTGGCTATTATTATATTTTAATGCTTACGAAGCGCATTCAAAAATGTCACTTTTATTCACAGGTATTTCCATTATTTTGATAACCACCTGCATATCATCTAGTAATATAATAAATTGATAACTGAAAAAATTACGAAGTCTAAGCTTGTATTTGTAAACACCGTTTTAAGCTGCAAAAGTATAATATTTCTGGGAACTAAAACTGGATTTCATAGAAAACTTGATGAAGAGCCTTTCTCAAGGTATTCATTAATTGTCCGAAATACATAAATTTATTACTCGACGAAATTTAATTGTAGAAAAATAATTGTATTTTTTATTTAAAATGATAATGTGCCAAAAATATTGTATATAACTAAACTCTACAACCGGATTGTGAGTGGCCGTACAACTCTCTGTTACATTTGAACAGTTCAATTATTGACCTTAAACAACATAAAATATAATTTTTTTAGATTATTTAGAGCGTTTTTTCCCATTAGAAGTATATGTCTATCTCTGCAAATTAGGAATGAAATGACTGAACCACGATCAAAATGGGCAATTTGAATATTACCATTTTCGAACAAGAAAGCGTATTATTAATTTTAAAGCATTAATGCGATTTATATAAAATAGAAACTACGCAAAATGATTAATAGCAAGCACACAAGTTGCAAACAAAAACAAATTCCCTTCGAAAAGAAAAAATTATGATATGCTAATTAGGTAGTAAAACCCAGTTCCAGGGTATGTGACGCCATTTATTTGCCACTAAAGTATTTTTTTCACCTCACAAGCAGGGAAAGTACATTAAACGCTTTGGGCAAAGAGGTATTTATTGCTATTTCTTGAATAGGATTTTCGGAAAATTGTATGTAAAATGTCTTTGAAATATCTGCTTATAATGTATTAAATTTTTCAATTTGATAAAGGAAATATTAAGTGCGAGAAACATACAAAAGAAATAAAGGAATTCTTACTAAAGATAGTTGTTTATAGAAACTAGTTTACAATTTTTATTTTTTTTCCGTAAGAAATATATTAATAAAAAACTTAATTAATTTTTTATGACATAGTATCTATTAAAATGCTAAAAATAAAGGAAGCAATTTTAATGTAATTAATTTTTTACGTTTCATTTTTGCACTTAATTTTGAATTAATTTTTAGATATTCTAGTCGTCTTTATCGATTATTTATTCTATAAGAAATATTATCTTTTAATATTGCTGTATGATCCGACTGAAAACAGGAATTCTACTGCAAATATGTGAGTGTGCAAATTATACTAATGCGAAAGTGAATATCCAATTTTAGAGTCAATTTAAAAAAAAATATTTTCTTTTGATTTTGACATTGATAAAAGCACTCAATTAAATTATTAGATAGAACATTTAAATTCGTTTGAATTTTATCATAACAGTAAAAACATTTATAAAGTATTTTAATCGAAAGAGTGTTAAAAAGATACTAAAAATTAGAGAAAACGATATATTAAAATGAAATTGTTTTCATTAAAAAAAAAGGTTGTACATTCAGTTTTAATGAGAGTATAAAAATCCCCCCAGTGATTAAGGGAGTTAAATAGGCAAAACTGAATATTAGACAAAAGAAAATTAAAAGAGAATTTTCAAAATATGAAGTTAAATTTAAGTTCATACCATTATGTATATTCCTTTCTATTATTGTGCTTTTTTGTTTGACTTCATTAGTTCAAAGTATTGCTGTTCCAAGAATCCTAGGCTAAATGCATCCGATTCAAGAAGCTGTTTAGTTGGATTAATGCCCATGAGGAAATGTTGCTTACTTGAGAGCTCTTTATGATCAGACCCTTAATTTTGAGCTGTAATTAGATGGCCAATATTTCATCCATTATTCGGCTCTGAAAATTTTCTTGTCATAATGACACGAGAATACTGGGCGCTTTAAATTAAACTGGCAAGTGTTTTTGTAATTGAATCGAGCCATGTTATTCTCTTTCTTCTTACCCAAGGTGAAAACTTTACTAGTAAGCCAAGGAAAATAAGCAATAACACTTAAAAAATAAAAATAAAAAGCTTCAAGATGTAATTAAAAGATCATATTATTTTATTGTATTTACTGAATAGATGTAGTTATTGTAATGAAATTTTATTTTCATTCAGTAAATGTGCGTAAAAGATTATGTACAAATATGTTGTTGTTGTTTCTTATGGCACTTGTCACGGACAAGCCCGCTGTTCGAAGACAGCCAATTTAAGCCTAACGGGGGGGGGGGCTCTTGTTTTTATCGTAGAGCCATTTTGGGCCAAGAGTACGACTTGACTACTCACGCATCACTCATTCGCTAGCGCAACCCCTTTTTACAGGAGGGCCCATTCACATATCTCACAGATAGAACTGGAAGAACAACCATGCCCAAACCGGGACTCGAACCCGGGACGCCCAGATCACGGGGAAGACACGCTACCCCTACGCCAGGGCGCCGGCATGTACAATTATAAATCCTTTAAACAGTTTTATCTGCAGAGGTTTCCAAACAAGAAAAGTATTTGATTTCCTGTTTTATACAGATAAGCCAATTTTTTATATTTATTTAAATAAGAAGTGTGCAAAGAGAATATATTGAGATCGTTGGAAATTCGACTGGAGATTTCGAGAAATCTCCTAGCTTTAAATCTTTCTGAGTCCGAAATAATATTTTTTATAACGATGTTTCTCTGCTCGTGAACATGATAATTGAGAAACTCTTAAAGCTAGAAAGATAACGACCTTATGTAAAATCTGTAGATTTCTTTAAATTTTGAACTAAATTCAGTCCCAAGAATGTTATTTGTTTGCCAAAGAATGAGAGAGTGAATATGATGATACAAAATGTAAAGATTTTGTTCAGTTATTTAACACTAAGTTTTAAAGCTGGATCGCTATTGGAATAGATTTCAAAATTCTAAACCTAGGTCAAATGACGTGATTGGCGACTGAGCAGATACTACTCTGCAAGCTTCGGCAGATTTAACAGGATCAATAACACGGAGCTTATTCAGTGGAACTAAGATCTGAGCTTCGAACGCTCCAGTTTGGGAGGCCGAGACCTTACCACTAGACTAGAGCAAATTTACAAAATACGGAGAGCTAGATAGATAAAATATGGTACACGATTTTATAATCTAAATAATAATTCTCACTCAATTTTTGAATAAAATCTCTACTGAGATTGAAAACTCTTCGATCTGTACAATAGCATGGAAGAAAACGCGATGACTAAAAAATTTAATGATTTAAGGTGTACGTACACACCAGAAGATTTTTTTTAAATTTTAACTTTAAAAATACAGTTTCGTCACAGTAGGTCATTAATATATGTTTTAACTCATTTCAGTGAAAAAAAACCATATTACACTAATTATTAATTAATTAAATAATATTTAATGAACTAATTAGCATATTTTTAAAACATTATATCTTAAATTCTAATTTGTACAGATACAAAATTCTAGTTGTAAATGATGCCTAATTAGTCTGCCTCAATCAAGTTATAAAAATATATAGTTTTTTTTAACAATTTTCTCATCAATGATGAATAGGAAAACCGAGATTTTTTCTGTAATTTTAACTATTAAATAGCTATTAAAAATTTATTTCCATAAATAAAACTTTGATTGAGGCAAAAAATATCCACCATTTCATACAGATTATTTTGATATATAAATAATTGTATTTGGTAAATTTCTTGTTGAGTTATGATTGTTTGAATGAAGCAACATAGTGGGAAAATATCATTCTTCATAAAATGAGTTTTAAAAAAACCGTAACTAGAGTTTTAAATGAAAGCACCTCAAGAAAAACTATTATAACTTGCGAAATATTTCGAATATTGACAACATCTTGGTATCGTTTGAAAGCTAAAGGACCCGAAAACATTATTAAGCAATAAAAAAAATATTCAATATTTTGAACGATTTTCAAAATCTCAAGTGTGTACATACACCTTAATAAATGAGATTTTGTTAGTAACCTTGTCTCAAAAATTACAGTTCCATATCAATATTGGATTTTAATCGAATAAAAAAAAAGGCTGCCAAAATGTATACTGGAAAAGAAGCAAAAAGCGTTCATATGCATGATTCTGAAAATAAAAATTGTAGCGTAGACAGCTTTGCCTAAGATACTTTAGGACAAGAGAAAATATACGAGAAAATTTTGGAGAGACCAATCTCATTGGTTTCCAAAAATGAAACGAAAGACAAGTATTTAAGTAAGTTTGGAATATATAAATGCTCTATAGACTTCATATCCTCAGAAAGAAATGAAAATAAATTTTTAAAAAAACTGCTCATATACGTATAATCTTGAAACACTTTCTGCAATTATCCAATAAGGGCAATTACTGGGTTATTGATAGACTTAAAAGAAAGAAACACTTAAAAGCGCTACTTAAGTTGGTTTGATATACCAGAGAATAATTTCCGTTGTTAAAGATAATTGAAAATACTCTCCAAATTTTTTTTATGAATCTCTCGTTAAATTAATTAACGAACCTAAACGCAGCGAAGTGTCTTACAAAAGAAAGAAACAAGAAAATTTTTCACTTCAGCTCATCTTGACACAACTGACATAGCTAAATCTTTAATTACAGCATTTTTTTCAAAGTGAAATATGCTCATAGTTCTTAAACATCCATTAAACTTAAAATATTTCCATTCATCAAAAAATATTTAACAAGACTTAAAAGACTAACCGATTAACGGTCAAATGACCTAAAAATAATTAGCCTAATTTCTTGAAATAATTATCGTATATAACTGATGACTACTAATTGCCAACGGTTAAAAGAGCCAAGTACGTACTTTTAAGTTTAAAAGAGCTATGACAAATTAAAATATCCGTTGTCACTCTCCATCTGAAGCATCGATTATCCGTTCCTTTTCCCAAGCCTTCACTAATTACTTCAGAGCATTATTTTCTTAATCTTCCTCCTGTTAAACGGTTAATTGAATCGAGGGGAAACTTTAATTGTGTCGCTAAGTGCTGTTGAGTCAACCGTGGTTGAAGTATTTTCAGTCATAAAAATGGCAACATGCCGTGTGGTTTAATTGAGGCAAGGGAAAAAAAATGTAAATTTAAATTCACGCTAAAATAAAGATAAACAAACATAAGTTTACTTTGGTTTTTGGAGCATTTTAAAAAAGGAAAAATCATTAACTTCTGTCGATTTTTTTAGGTACGAGATAGAAAAAAAAATCACCACAGATAATTCTTGAAATAATTGCTTAGTGGCCATTTGGGATTTTTTTCTTCTAATGTTATAAATTCTCTGTTTATTTTTTGTTGTTGTTAATTGGATTCCTCGGAGCAGTATTTTTCATTCAGTGTTCTTAGTTAAATAATTAGAAATCACTGTTAAGTCCCCCAAACTTTGTTTGAGGTCTTTCTGGCTTTTGGATTTTCGAATACATTTGTTTATTTTTTGTGGTTTGTGCTACAATTTTATGTTTTAATTCGTTTTTATATTACAATTAATTTTCATTTACTTACACTATCATTATTTGTACCATTTACTTGTAAGCAAACGAACATTTGAAGAATGTATATATAGTAAACTTGCATTTGAGTTGTGATTTAATTGTTTAAAATTAATTAGGAATTATAAATACAAGTTCCAAATTTTTCTTGTACTTCATTTATAAAATAATAAAACTGCGTTACTCACATAAAATATACAAACAAATTACAACAAAAACACATTCCAGTAATTTTGTTTACAACAGAAGTAGTGAGCAAAAGTAAATCAATTCCCAAGAAGTTCATGGCTAACAACCGAAATAATATTAATACACTGGTCTGGATTCTTAAACTATTTTTACTTGTCATCTACTGATATACACTGAACCCTCCTCAACTGCATATTCAGAATCACCAATAGCCGTTTCTTTAACACATTAAAACAACTCGTTTTATATTATAAAGAAAATTTTATAATGGATGAATGTTAAATGATGATCGACATGCTATAAAACAGAAAAGCGAATTCATTTATTCCCTTAGAAAAACGAATCATAGGCAAAAAACGTTCAGCCATATGTGTTCAAAGAATAGTACTTGTGTAAATTAAAAACACAAGCAAACGGCATATCATAAAATAGAAAATAATAACAACACATGACGCAAATAAGATTTCGCAATATCAGCAATATTCCAAAGAAAGAATCAACTCCTCATGTGAATGCTTTATCCTTTATAGCCTTCCAAAAGAGTAGGAAATTTTCTAGAAGAATCTTCGGATCTCGGCTATTAATAGATAAATCTCCATATTTTTCAGAACTTTAATTCTTGCCACCAAAGTAGCCAAATGGTTGCCAAGATTTCAAATGAAGCTGGAAATGGAGTAAAAATAATTTGGCATTTCCAATCGAGAGTTGAATTTTGAAATCATTGTTAAACCATCGGTTGCAAGAAAGAAAATCTATTTGGCGTTACTTAACTGACTTTTTTTATTTTTACCCATTTGGATGTGGAATTGTGGCGAACTGCTTCTTTTTGGAGTTATGTCCCAACATTTGTTTGGACACTAGAGGTAGATTTCAGACAGTCAAAGGAAGCAAATAATTTACTTTTTATTTCATACACCAATGTTTCTAATCTCGGCTCGGCATATCTTTATAAATGCCAAGGCTTGATAGATGAGAAATGTGGCATCTTCTGTTGGTGAAACGGACTCTAGAACACCTATGTAACATCTGAGGAAGATTCTCATCACCACCTGATGTCAGGTAATCTTGCCTTCAATATGTGGTGGTCTATTGTCTTTCTGGTGGACTTTTAGATAGGTTCAGTAGCGCTTTCATATGAGATTTTTAGGTTTGTCCAGATACCGTTTTCATCTAGGACTTTCATGTTTGTTTATGTAGCGATTTCAGATAGGAATTTGAGGTCTATCTATGTAGCATCCTATGTTTGACAATCTATCATGTGGTTGGTCGATTGTCTTCTTAGAGGTTTTTAAGGTAAGTGATTGTAGAGCTTTCAGTTAGGACTTTTAGGTTTGTCTATGTAGCGTCCGATGTTTGACAATCTATCCTTCAATATCTTTGAGGTCGATTGTCTTCCTGAAAGAATTTAAGGCGGGTACTATAGTCTTTTCAAGTTTGTCTAGGAAGCGCCTGATGTTTGGCAATTAATCCTTTAATAAATGGTTATTAAATGGTCATCCAAAAGGAGTTTCATGTAAATCAGATAGAGCTTTCAGATAGCATAGGTAGAACTTTCGGGTGCATCGAGACAGCGCTTGCAATCTTTACCTTATCCTCCCGGGAGGGGGAGGGCACCTCGAAGTGAGGATTAGATGCTTCCGGCATGGTGGTTGGATTTCGCCACTCCGGAGGTACACGAAAGGGTGGAGGTTTGACTTCTCCCATCGATGATGGGATGTACTTCCTGAGGGAAGGGTTGTACTGTGGCCGGTGATGGCTCTTAAGACTCAACCACAGTTCCTGCCAGTGTTGCTCTCGCGTGGGTCCGGTGACTCAGTTTTATTTATTCGTGTGCCATCGGGCGGGTCGGAGAATCAGTGATACGACTAATCTTTCCTTCAGTACGTAGTGTTTGAATATCTTCCGGTGAACTTTCAAAGAAAACTAGCCATAATTTTTTTCTATTGCATGGAATACTAGGTTTAGTATTTTTTGGTTATAGTATCCCATTTGGAGATAATAATTGTTACTTGAGCCGCAATCAGATGAATAGAATGCTACCTGTTTTCACTGCCTTCCTTAAAAATTCCTTTTCAAATCAACAGGAGGAAATGACGCCACTTATGAAGCTAGATTTAGCCTTTATCAGTCTTGCGTACATGACGAAATTTCAGTGTAAAAACGGTTGCCAATATGAAGCCATTTGGCCCTGAAATTAAGACCTTGAAATTCGACCACCACAATATCAGGAGAAATCAGAAAAACATTTAGCAATCAGTATGACGATACTAAAATTACTTGCTTATCAGATTTTAACAATGTTGTTTGTGACCTAAGCCAGATGATGGGACTAATAATCTTCTTTTTACTTTTCATGTTCTTCTGCCATTAAATATTATTCACAAGCTCAATAAGAAGCAGATTCATAATATTGTTACAAATCTGTAATGTTGCTTCCCAGCACGGTTAGTTCAATGACTAGAAAGACTGTTTTAAGATCACTCTGTCAGATGCTGATCGGTTGCCGAATCAGTAATCCCATAGCTTGGCGACAAAGTTGGCAACATTTGCGACAAAATAGATAATACTGGAATCTTCGAAAAGCCGTAGGAGCCGAGATAAGTCTGATTGTTCTAGAACCTTCTCTGCCCGGCTCCGGGAACTATAAAAGGCCGGCAGTCTAAGCAGAAGGCAATCGAGGAAGGAGCCGCCGGAAGGTTTTGAGTCGCATAGCGATTCAACGGCGAATAGTTGCATCAGTATAACGAAGAGCAAGCGTTGTGTGGAGCTTAAGCGTTTGCTGAATTGAGCTGTGTATAGAAGCCGAATCGAGTCCTATGTGGAGGATCCAGTCGCGTAGTAGTGAGTCGGCAGTTGGATACAGCTAAAGCGAGGAGATTGTGGAGAATTGCAGGCGTTTGGAAAGACCGTAGAGTATAGTCACATAGAATCCCTCCAACTGCTGAACTTTATCTGGTCGCTTTGTGTGCTGTGATTGTTATTACTACTGATTAAACTTGTGGGCTACTGTTTGTTGCAATGTGCTGCTGAGTATTGCTTGTGTCCTTCTGTGTATTTGTTTCTTATTTACTTTATGCAAAGTATTTACTCTAAGACAATTTATTCATTAAACGATATAAATGTAAAAAATAATGATTACACAATTACTAAATATTTGCAAATGTATTTTAAGATGATACACAGAAAAACTTACAAATCCCCCAAAAATCTATTCTATATATATTTCACTTTATATATAGCATTATTAATATTTGAGAGCCAGCTGTCCAAAGAGTTTTAACAACAACATCACGTGTCAACACGATTTTTTCGATTTTACTCACAAAACATCTGAAGAAAAAGTGGTTTTGGTATTCACAACTGAGCTTTTGCAGAACATATTCAGAAAAACCAAATCCTCTCTGTAAGCTTTGAAAGATCTGTCTTTCAACTTCTTGGAATCCTGCAGCTTTTGCGTTTCAAAGGAAAGGAAAAAATGCATTACTTTTTTCAAATCGATTCAGTTATTCAGGTACATTCGACAGAGGCGCTTCAGTGAAGATAGATAAACATTGTTTGTGAAAGGTAGTTTGAAGCTGGAATATGGATGCTGCATATGGACTCTGTTTTGAATTGATTTTAGAAGTCAGTGCATCATATACTAAAATGTGAAACGATCAGTGTTTTTATATTTGCTTAAGTTTTTTTTTTTTTTTTGCTATGGTAGGAATCTTTGCCTTTGTCTGCTCATCTCACCAGGTGATTTTGAGTTTGTCATTTTTAAACGGATTGTGACGGTTCAAAGTTAAGAATTCGATAAATATGTATGGAAATATTTTGTTCGAGTTGAATATTTACTTCTGTACTTAGGTCAATGGCCTATTACTTAATTTGTATAAAAAGCAAAAATTTGTGAAAAAATCAGAAATTTAGCTAAAGATAAAGCTAACCCAAGAATGCATGACTATATTTTTTAACAAAATAATAATAATAATAATAATACATGTTTTTTGAATAGCTGCATAAAATTTAGGAAAAGTATTTAAAAAGTTTTTAGTTTATGTTTTTTGTGGAAATTTAAACAAAGTATTTAAAATGTGGCAATATCACAGTGATACTAATTTCATTATAACAATTCTGCAATGATAGTAAAAGCCCCTTCTTACTAATATATGTTTTACAATGGAAATAAAATATTTTGATAGTATTTTTAATGGAAGAACTATTCATACGACAGCCATCTTGGTATTTTCCCAAGTTTCCAGTTTAAATCTAATTCTAGCTTCGCTATTGCCATATATCAGTCTTTTCTACAGATGTTTATCAAAAGGCATTTAAAAAAGGCTTTCAAAGCACTCATTGTTTGCCCTTTGAAAAGTTACATGAAACTTATAAATGGAAATAAAAACGCGTATTCAAATGACTACACGAAGTATTGTAAGGTTAAGACTGGCTACCGAAACCGCTTAGAATATAGAAAAGAAACCGAGTTGAAAATATTCACTAATTTTGAGAATACGGTAAAAAATTTCTCTCAGACTTTTTCAATCGAACTTTCTCAAATTAACATGATTTGAGAAAAAGAAGTCGTTTGACAGTCGCATACAGGTGTGTAAGGTTTGGTATTTTTTGAAATGAGACGGCAGTAGTTTCTCAGACTTGATGACTTGTTGCATCGTTATGGAAGCCAGCTTTGTTGTCCCCACTATAGCGCATTATGTATTTCTACATTTCTAATTCTACATTATCTGTCAGTCTAGGAAAAAAAGTTATATTTTTTTGAAGGAAGTCATTTTAGCATTCTTTACTCGTATTGCTATAAACATCTCACCATTATTACTCGTCCGTTATCAAGGCTTCAGTTAAGTGTGTTGTAACAATTAAACTTTCTTAGAAGTCTGATATCTTAAAAATCTTAGAAGTTATGGTATTGTAACATCTATCGCACCTGTTGAGACATTAATATCTTCCATTGAAGGACAACAAATTTGTGCTCCTGTACTGTAATCTAGATGTGAAATATTTAATTGTCCTCATATGTTCGGATTATTTTGTATTTTCTTGTTGATATTTGGAAACATTCGCAAATTTCTCAAAAATAACCCACAAATAACTTTAGATTGTTAGATGGCCTGATGATAAGGTCTCGTTCTCGACATTGGAGAATTCCAGGCTCGGAACCTAATTTCTTCCAGGCACACCATGTAACTGAGACTGATGAATTAGTCGGAGCGAATTATTTTTTCGTTGATGTGGCATGGGAACTTGCAGAGAGGAATACCAGCTGAAGTGCCAATATTTCATTTCATTATAGTTCAAGACAATGAGGTCTATCTGAAAATAGATCTTAGATGGCTTCGTAACGGGACTTAAATATAAATGAAAGGAGCTTTAAAAATCTGTATGGCATTGATGTTCCTTTATGGGGTAGATAGACCATCAGACAGTTAACGTTTTGCTAAATATTCGGCAATTATTTGAAATTCTGATGATAAAAAGTCATACTGAATTTTATTCAAATAACGAATTCTATTTTAAAATTATTAGGCACACATAGAGCCTATCTATGATATGTATATTCTATTTCTATATTTCTATTGCAATAGATAGACTGTTTTCTTTTGTCGGATTCACTCCAATATTTTATGCGCAACTAGAATTATTGTGAAGAGTTCACGTATAGAGTTTCAATATTCGTCTAAAGTGTTCTTTTTTTTTTATCAAGTTCGCAGTCAAACATGCATAATTACAAAATTCCTGTTTCTGAATTCGGATAGATCTAAAACTTACAAATTATCTGAAACGTCTGAAACAATGTTTTTTTGGTGTAAACATACTTTCTGTTTGTTTACTTCTTATACGATAAATTATAAATAAGGAAAAAAGTTCGAATAAATAATTTTATTCTCTATAAAATCTTTACAAAATATTCTTGGTTCACTTTTCAACATTATTGAAAGTCAAATAAAATCATTATTAAATTGTTTTTCCGGGCGAATAAATTTGTAATTTATTCACAAAAGTTAGTTCGGGAGCATTTTTTTTTTGTTGAAATTTTAGCTCTGTAAAAATTGCAATAGAAAATTTCGTAACGTGAAAGTATTATTTTTTATTTGATTACACGCGCCCTTAATTGTTATAACATTCTGAAATTTCTGAATTTGTTATATTTTAAGAGAGCAGAAAAATAAAAACAAATCAAACGCAAGATTATTTTCACTTCTTAAATATTCCATAAAATTCAGAAAAATTTGTTTAGGTAGAAAGTTTTAAATATTTGTAGTTTCTTTAGTTACAAATATATAACTAATTAGTATTTCATATTAGTAATAACCATAATATTATATTCAATAGTAGTAATCATATTAGACCTTTGAATTAAATTAGCATTTATAGTAATGGATATTATCGTAGGATTTAGAGATATTTTTCGTCTCCGATAAATTGTTGTCAATAAATGTTTTTAGAAGAAATTCAAAAAAAAAATTGAAAATCAATATATATTTACCATCTGCATAGTTAAGGAATACATTAGTGTTAATAATGGAAAGGAAGGTATTCCACTTACCTAGAAAAACAAAAATACAACGAATTAGTATTAATTTTATTTGTATAATACCACTTCTTAAATCTAAATTAAAGATTTTATATAATACAGTGATTATTTAAAATTATAAAAACACTTTTTTATAGTATCTTTGATAATATGGCAATAGAAATAATGAATTAAAAATATATCTCAAGATTTTATTGGTTATCATGTTCCATATCTCGAGAACTTTCCTGGTTATGGCGTTCCAAAATGAAAATTAATATATAAAAAAGAAATAAGACATTAAAATATATCTTGAGAATTTTCCAGTTATCACGTTCCATATCAAAAGAATATTTTTTCTGATTTTCATGCTCCATGTCATGAGAATTTTCCTAGTTATCACATTCCAAAATGAAAATTAAAAAAAAAATAATTCAAAATGAAATAAGAAATTAAAAATATATCTTTTCCAGTTATCAAGTCACATATCACGAGAAGGTTTTCTAATTTTCATGTTCCATATCATGAGAATTTTCCTGGTTATCACATTCCAAATTGAAAATAAAAAATAATTCAAAAGGAAATAGTTAAATATTTCCAAATGAATAGATATTAAAAAATATATCTTGAGAATTTTCCAGTTATCATGTTCCATATCAGAAAAATCTTTTTTTTTCTGATTTCCATGCTCCATGTCATGAGATTTTTCCGGGTTATCACTCTTTAAAATGAAAATAAAAAAATAATTGAAAATGAAATAAGAAATTAAAAATATATCTTGAGAATTTTCCAGTTATCAAGTTCCATATCACGAGAATGTTTTCTAATTTTCATGTTCCATATCATGAGAATTTTCCTGGTTATCACATTCCAAATTGAAAATAAAAAATAATTCAAAATGAAATAGTTAAATATTTCCAAATGAATAGATATTAAAAAATATATCTTGAGAATTTTCCAGTTATCATGTTCCATATCAGAAAAATCTTTTTTTTTTCTGATTTCCATGCTCTATGTCATGAGATTTTTCCGGGTTATCACTCTTCAAAATGAAAATAAAAAAATAATTGAAAATGAAATAAGAAATTAAAAATATATCTTGAGAATTTTCCAGTTATCAAGTTCCATATCACAAGAATGTTTTCTAATTTTCATGTTTCATATCATGAGAATTTACCTGGTTATCACATTCCAAAATGAAAATAAAAAATAATTCAAAATGAAATAGTTAAATAATTCAAAATGAAATAGTTAAATAATTCAAAATAAATAGATATTAAAAATATATCTTGAGAATTTTCCAGTTACCACGTTCCATATCACAATAAATTTTTTTTTGATTTTCATGATCCATGTCATGAGAATTTTCCTGGTTATCGCATCCCAAAATGAAAATAAAAAATAATTCAAAATGAAATAATTAAAAATTAATTAGAAATTAAAAATATATCTTAAGAATTTTCCAGTTATCACGTTCCATATCACAAGATTTTTTTTTATGATTTTCATGTTCCATATCATGAGAATTTTCCTGGTTATCACTCTCCAAAATGAAAATAAAAAATAATTCAAAATGAAATAAGATATTAAAAATATATCTTGAGAATTTTCCAGTTATCACGTTCCATATCAGAAAAATCTTTTTTTTATTTCTGATTTCCATGTTCCATATCATGAGAATTTTCCTGGTTATCACTCTCCAAAATGAAAATAAAAAATAATTCAAAATGAAATAAGATATTAAAAATATATCTTGAGAATTTTCCAGTTATCACGTTCCATATCAGAAAAATCTTTTTTTTATTTCTGATTTCCATGTTCCATGTCATGAGAATTTTCCTAGTTATCACATTCCAAAATGAAAATTAAAAAAAATAATTCAAAATGAAATAAGAAATTAAAAATATATCTTTTCCAGTTATCACGTTCCATATCACGAGAATTTAATCTAATTTTCATGTTCCATATCATGAGAATTTTCATGGTTATCATACTCCAGAATGAAAATATAGTATTGTTAGTGAATTTGAATTAAAGGAAGCGATCTTCACCAAACTGTCTAGCATTCTCTATTATAAAGATATCTTCCACTTCCTCGCTCATGCATAAAAATGTGGACTTAAGAATAGATCGTGAAAGTTATGAGTTCTTAAATATTTACTGCGCATGAAAGTTGTGTTCTTCGTGTATAATAAAGAAAATTGACATTTGTGTGTTACTAACCAAATGGTGAACCATAGTAATAAGGAAGCCTAGTGGGAGATTAATCAATAAAATGCGGTTAATACACAAATCCATAAAATCAAAAATCAAAATTTTGAGATACAGATGGGGGAAAAATGAACACTAAAAAATTTTAGAATATGTATATATATTTTTTTTAAAAATGTGTTCGATTAACTGTTTCCATCTATATAAAATATATTTGCTGAGTTGTTCTTTCAAATATTATAATAAATAAAATTGATTGGAATTAAAGAAATTTCTTCTAGAAAATATTCATTTTACATTTTCTTTCTAAATTCAAGAAAGTAAATTTTGCCTAATATGATATCGGCTAAATGAAGAAAACCATTTAAAATGTCTTTAGACAATTAAGTAACTTATATCAACCTACATGCTTCTGAGAGCTGCTGAATTAAGCACGAAATGAAGTCTAAATTTAAATTAAAGCTTAAGGAAAACCAACATGTCAATACAATATATCTATTCTTACTCTTTATCGATTGTTTGTCAGTAGCATTTAAATATTCAAACGGAAATTCTAAGCTACATGGAGAACATCAACTATGGAATCCCTGGCACAATTCGCACCTGATGAATTGTAGGAAATCATTTACTCTTAGCGCCACTGTTCGAAAATAGCTTCTCTCGGAAATCATTTACTTCTAGTGCCACTCTAAATGCTAATTGTAAAATTTCTCTTCGCTTTTGCAGAATTAATTTATTTGCGTACACAATATATCGCAATCCTACACAAAAATCCTAATCATGTATATGTTGAAATTAAAGATTTCAGGCTTTTTTATTTCCTTAAGAAATTTAATCTGTCAATTCATATGTGTGTTATTACAATATCTAAAAACAGCAAAAGATAAATGGATGAATTTAATCTTGTGCTGGTTGTAATAAATAAAGATTGTTGTCAAATGCCTAATCAAAATTAGTCCCTATTAATAATCCTTCGCCAAAAAATTTATATATATATATATAATTTAAAACTCAATAAATTTCCTAATTTTTATCTTTATTTTATCCATATTAATTTCATTTTAAAATGTTTCTTAATCTAATTCCCATTTTTTATTTGAATATTTTTAACACGAGATCTAGAAGACGTAACTTTTGCAAATTCCCGCGCTCCGAGAGAAGAGATAAAAATCGTTCTCTATCCTAAGTCGACATGTGTAAAAGAAATTTCTATCAAAATCTCATAGTAAAATCACTGAAGGAAAAAAATTATGCCTTTGTTTTGCTCTTGTGTCACGATGTAGATAGACGCATCTTTTAACATCGTTTGTTTCTTGTACAAATTATGTCTCCCGGGATGAAATAAATCGGAGTTAAATTTCAAAAGTTTTTTCTAATCGGCTAAACAACTATTAATATATGTTTACAAACACACACACACACACACGCATATATATATATATATATATATATATATATATATATATATATATATATATATATATATATATATATATATATATATATATATATATATATATATGTATATATATATATATATATATATATATATCATATAATATCATAATTATATATATATATAATTATGATATTTTTAATCATTTGCAGATGATAATACTTCAACATAGCAATTATATTTTAATTTTCATCAATAGAAATTATTCTTGTTGTACGCCAGATTAAACGACGTCTAAAAATAATATAATATACATTTTGTCCTTTCAATATTTTATAAGAATTTTATTCAGTCTCTAAATTAAAATAGGACTTTTTTCAAGAGGAAAATTTAGCCCTTTTACTATTAATGCTGCCCAATTCGGCCGCCCAAGTCTTATATGTCAGGCTATTTCGGGCCCGGTTTCTTTTTCAATTGAGGAATTCAGAATGTAAGGCGAGGGCATCCTTAATAATAAGTTGCTTTACATCCTGCATCCTTCTTTGAAACTGTAATCAGCTCCAAGATGATCCACTAGTATAGAACATTCAAAGCCAGGTAGGGTTAATAATTCAAAGGGTTCAAATTCATAATTGGATATCTGAATTTTGATATTTCCTCGTCTAAATTCTGAAAACTTTTAATTTATGTAAAATGTTCATTTTGTTATAGAATTAATTCGGTTGTTTTGTTAATCAGATTAATTCCTTATC
The DNA here is from genome assembly GCF_947563725.1 of Argiope bruennichi. NCBI lineage: Eukaryota > Metazoa > Arthropoda > Arachnida > Araneae > Araneidae > Argiope > Argiope bruennichi. The sequence goes on along the minus strand of NC_079156.1, from coordinate 60,822,083 downwards.
CGCAGTTTCAATCATAATACGCTATTACTCATTGATATTTTTATTGAATCGAATTGTATACCGCCTGCGTAAATGATTAAATTTTCAAGAATATTTAATGTAGATAATTTTTTTTATTAGATATTCTAGAAAATTTAATGGACATAATTTTTAGTAGATTTTTCAGAAAATTTGATGTAGATAATTTTTCAGTAGATTTTTGGGAAAATTACAAATAATTTTAGTAGATTTTCTAGAATGTACATAAATTTTCTTTAATCTACATAATTTTTCAGTAAATTTTCTAGAAAATTTAATGTAAATAATTTTTTTGTAAATATTCTGAAAAATTTAGTGCGCATAATTTTTAATAGATATTCTAGAAAATTTAATGTAGATAATTTTTAGTAGATATTTTAAAAAATTTAATATACATAATTTTTCAGTAAATTTTCTAGAAAATTTAATGTACATAATTTTTCAGTAGATATTCTAGAAATTTTAATTTGGATAATTTTTTGGTAGATAATCTAGAAATTTTAATGCAGTTTCTGCATTGTTACGGAAATGCAAAATCTTAAAAAAAAAAAAAAAAAAAATGATAATCTTTTTGTGTTCCGATGAATTCATCCAGACAGAATCATAATCAAATAAACTTATTATTTTATTTGAAGCTATATTTGAGCAAACAAATTATTCTACTGCTAATTGGGCAAACAAGTTATTTAGTCGAAAACTTAAACAATCGTTCCAATAGATTATACACAACACTAGTAGGCTATCACAACAAACCCATTCCTTCTCTGTATCGATTCGCTGTCAGTAGCAACTGAATATTCAAGTGGAAATTCTAAAGCTACTACGGGGGCGAACATCTATCGCAACTCACGATCATTCCGCCTTTCATGAGTTGCAGAAATCATTTGATTCTAGTGCTTCTCGAAATAGCTTTTCTGGAAATTATTTCCGTAGAGTGAGGCCATGATTTCTAATTGGCTCATTAGAATTCGCTGGACATTTGGACCTTGAAAAACCAAATGTTGCTAGTAAAACTGCTGGGTGTTATTTTAAATATGTTTTTATCACGTAGCTTCAAAATTTTGTGTATTATTTGCGAGCTTCTAGAATGAAAAATAGGCGATAATAATAATGGCATCATTTCATCTTTCTTTAATTTCGGGTGCATGACGTGTACAGATGCAGGTCATGGTAGTCATCAAAAATTCGCATCTGAATATTTTTTTTTTAATTTCCTCTTATTAGATCTTTCTGAAACATTTCAAGAAATACATATTAATCATGAAAACTATTTCTAGAAGTTTGGTAGCTCAGAAACGGAAATGACTGAATTAAACTTCGTTTATTGTGTATTTCAGGACTTTTGTCGAATTTTGGATGAAATTTTCTTAAGGCACGTATAACTAATTGCCTGTATACCTGTGTGTAAATGAACAGAATGGCTTGATGCCTGAAATGTGTCAGTTGTTTTTTATCTATAAAATTGTAAATTTTTATCAAAAGGTGAAAATATCTTCAATTAATAAATGGGCAAAGGCAATAAATTTGTAAATGGGTAAATGGAATAAATGCTATCTCTATTTTCTAACTCCCATCTCTATTTTCTAATGAGGATGATATGGTGGTGGTATGGTGGTTGGATCTCGCCACCCTGGTGGGTACATAAATAAGTGAGAGATCTGGCTCCTCCCATCGATGATGGGACGTATTTCCTTCGGGAATGGTTTTACTGTGGCCGGTGATGGCCTTTAGGATTCAACCACAGTTCCCGACAATGTTGCTGTTGCGGCGGTCCGGTCATTCAGTATTATTTATTCGTGTGCCTTCGGGTGGGTCGGAGAGTCAGTGATATGACTTACCTCTATTTTCTTCACTATACAGCGAAGGTAATAAAGTAATTTTTAAAGTAATCAGTATAAAATTCTGAGAAGAAGAAGAGTTATTATTAATTATGAATTTGATACTAATTTTCAAACTGAGTTTTAGGATCTATGCTAAATTTCGTGAGTCATTGTCGTTTTTAATAATCTTTTACTCATGACATACGTAGTGGCAAATATAAATCAAACTCATAAAATTGTACATCTTGAATATTGTTTTAAAAGGTGAAATTAATCTGAATAATTCATATTTTGTAACCGTAAAAAATCAATCGAAGGATAGGTTATAAATGGGGTTAATTATATTGAATCAATATTTTTTTATATTAAAGTGAAAAGAATATAATGTATATTCAATTAAATTAAAATTTTGAAAACTATTTTAGTAGTATATATTTTATTATATTTAATACATATTTACAACATGTGTTTACCGATCACTTGCCAAATATCACATCTAGGCCTTATTAGTTTTTGAAGCACTATCAATGTAAAAATATAAATAAAATGAATATAAAATTTATATATAATCAGAGGGAGTGACTTTCCGAAATTTTCTCGTGTACTTCCCTATAAAACTTTTACTATTTCTTCCCTTTCTCCACTTAAAATTGTGAAATTGGGTAAGGCAGAGAATTCCTTGCATAGCATTGGTGAATGATAGTTACAAATGTTGTTCCATGGCATGAACTTAGCATTTTTATTGAATCGAATTTGAGGTCTGGTTTGGTTTGGTTATATTAACGTCCCGTTGTAAAGCAACACTAGGGCTATTTTGGGACGGACCTCGTCATTTTGAACCGCGGTCAGATGACGAGGACGACACCTGAGTTGGCACTCCCCTCTCCACACCACATCTGCGAGAAGAACTCTGGCATGACGGTTTTAAAGTGCAACAGAGCCTCTTACACGACGGTTCTTCGGTGGAATCGGGTCTCGAACCTGAAACCCTGCGACTTACAAGCCGAGACCTTACCACCAGGCCACCGCGGCCTTATCGAATTCGAGGATATATATTTGAACACTTTTTTGACAACATATTGACCGTTTTCCGGTTACATGCATGAGAAAGTACAGACCGGCAGATGGTCAACCATCTGACGAATTCGATGAGTATTTTCATTTTAAGTTTGTGCATAATTTTTTTATCTACTTAACTTGTTGTATATTGTAATTGTCCAGTTCACTTATATCCAAACAGACCGACTTCCAATGAATGGATTTCATTCCAAATTTATACAAATTTATAAATTTAGCCTTAATTCCATATACCAAATTTCAATCTTCTAGTTCAAAGTGTTATCGAGTTCATAGACAGAATCATTATTTCAGAAATGTGTTTTTTGGACTCACGGAAGTCTAAAGGAGCGAAATTCGTCAAAATTTCGAGTTCGATTACAATATTTCCTCTATACTTCGTATCCGATAACGTAAAAATTAAAAATAACATGTACGAATAAAAGTTTTAATAAATTATTCATTTAAATTACTGGTGTAAAACTTCATATTCATAAAAAAATCCCTCCACCCATCTTAATTATTTTTTACTATTAATATAAAACACTCACATTTCGGAAAATAGATCGTTTGAATCATTAAAAATTCTTGGTTAAAAGTCATTGGATTCGTGAAAGTACTTAAGCATATTACGAATTTCAATCAGTCAGTTGCAAAGCAATTCAATAATGAATGCAATCGATTTCAAGAGAAATTAATTGGAGCTTGAAGTAAATATTTCACATTTCCAATATTACTTCTCACCAATAAAGCTTTTGAAATTTCGTCTGAATAAACTTTTATAATTGTCAAAGAAATTTACAAATAAAAGAAATGTATTAAAATGAACGTGTTGACTCGATTGCTGAATCTTCGGTTGTCATTCAAGTTATTTTCTAGCCAAATTAAACAGAAATTTAATTAAATATGAAATGAAGTAAATACGAAAGAGAAATTAAACAACTTTTGAGCAAATAAAGAAAAATAAATGTTTTAGAACATTTTTTATCATAATAATTTTGTTAAAGTACAAAGACTTTCCTAAAATAATAATTAAAAAAAATGCTGAAGAGACCTTTTAATTTTGGTGTCAGAATAAACAAATTGATAAAAAATTTGTTTACTGATGATTAATACAACAAATATTATTTTTAAAAATTTGATTGCCATATTTTTTTTATTTCCTACATATCTTTCAGAACTTCTGAAATTCCAATTTGATTCTATTATTTCTATTCTACGATAGGAAATCAAAAGCTTATACTTTTTAGAAATATTGTAAAGAAACTTGATAGCTTAATTTCTATATCATCAGTATTATTTCTTATTCATTTAAATTTAAAACTTTTTTTCGCATCGTAAAAATTTAATATTTTGTTAATTAATTTATTCTTGCCATCAATTACATGCTACCTGAATAAATAAATAAATAAATAACTTCGAAACCAATTCTCTAAAGAGGTTTTAAAATAAAAAATTGCGAACATTATTCTCTTTAAAATGAGTTTTGATCACTAATTATTTATTTTATGAAATCTTTTATATTTATTCTTTTCATTCCTAAATACCATTTTAAGTATTTGTATTGGTGAAATAACATAAAACGTTAATCGTTTTATTTAAAAAGAAATTACACCATATTTCCATGTTTAAAAAGTTCTGGAACCTTAAATATTTTCATTTTTTAAAGGATTATATCACTTCTTTTAGCAATAATAAAGAGTGCCATGTAACTGATTAAACAAAACAGATATAATATATTTGAGATACAGGTAAAATAGTAACATAGCTTATTATTCCAGGTATTCAAAGCCGTGGGTGTACGAATACAATAAGAGACCTGTCAAGTAAATTTACCTGCCAAAACATAACATTTTGATACTTCTATAACAGGTTGAGCTCTGATTTCTTCTTATACTCACCTGATTATGTGATTATATGAAGAGTTTGTTTATTTTGCAACAATTCTCAAGTTCCGAAGAAGTGCAGCGGCGGAAATTACTAGCAGATCTGGCAATAAGAGGCTTGCACCGCATTTCCATCATATGAACGATGTAAAATATGCATAACAAATTGTTAGAGGTTTCAAAAGAAACATCAATCAAACTTCTTCCATATATATTCTTTCTTTTTTTTAGAAATAAAATTAATTCCAAACATACTTGAACATCATAATTTAATATTGCTCTTAAATTTGGCCAAATAATATTCTTAATTTAGAAGAAAGTCAGCAAGTTTATTGCAATAAATCTTTCCTTTCTCTTTATCGAATTCCCTGTCAGTAGTAAATAAATATTTAAAGGAAATAGTAAAGTCACACCGGGAACAAACAGATATTGAAACTTCCGAACAATCCACACCTTATGAGTTGCAGGAAATCATTTGTTTCTGCCGCTCCTGGAAATAGTTTCTCTCGAAGTCATTTCCCTCCGCGGCAGTTTCTAACTGACTGATTAACCTTCGTCAGATATTAGTTCCATTCGTCCCCAGTGATACGAATGCAAGCAGAGTGCGTTTATAGCAAGTCATTTTTTCTTTCTGCTATACAAAATATTTATAAAAAAAGTGTAGTTTCAAAAAAGTTTCGACTTCGTACTTTTAATGAAATTCGATGATTTTAGACTCGCAACTTATTCACAGAACTATAATATAACTAATATATATTTAACTCATTACTTAAAAGTGAGAAATCTGTCAATAAATTATTTTTTTTAATTTATAGCAGATAGTTTTTAATATTTTGGATTAAGAAAAGTTTGCTTTCAAGCTATGAATTTAATAAGATTGACTTCTCTGGTTGATAAAATCCTTTTTTGATAGGTCATATAAACAAAATTATATCGAATATTATTCTTCCTAGATACTTTTATTTAACTTGGCATGTTTAATGATAATTTTGATGGAATGTTTACTCACTTCTTGATATGCAAGTCTTCTGAAATTTACATAATTAAATGTACACAAAAATAGTATACACAATAACATTACTCTTTTTTTGTAGCTTCAAAATTCAATTAACAGTAAAACGACTAATTTAATTGAATTTTCATTCAATGTAAATAACGCCAGGTAATTTTTAAGCGATTTTTTTTCTACGATTCAATAATATTTATAATCAATATCAAGATTGGCCTAGGGGTACACTGCGTAAAAAAAGTAGAAGGACAGTGTCTTTTTGCCAATTAATATCTCTTATTTTCTCCTAACTACCAGATATTTATGCAGATTTAGTTTAATGACCCTTGTTTTCATTTTAAGCAAAAATTAAACATCTACCACTAATATTATTAAGAAAATTAGTATACATAATTTCCGATGCGTAAAAAAAAAGTAGAAGGACACTTGCTAATATATTTAATTTAGTGAATTGATCTTTATTTAAATAGTGATTTTGTACTTTGTTTATCCTTTTCTGTCAAAAAAATCTAATTTGTTTAAAAGTTGCGTTGTTTCTCCGTTCTCAGAAATGCCTAAAGGAATACCTTTGAACGATTTGCAAAAAGGGGAAATTTCCGCATATCAAAATGATGGTAAAGGTGTCGGAGAGATTGCTCTATTTTTGCAGGTGAGCCCCAATACAGTTTCAAACTTTATCAGAAATCCTTATAAAAATGGAAATAAAAAGAAGACTGGTAGACCGAAGAAGTTAACACCACGTGATGAAAGAAAACTTGCTCGTGTGCTTAAGAAGAACAAAGGAAGTGTTTCAAAGGCAAGAAATCAACCAGGACTTAATCATGTGACGTAACAAACAGTTTACAACTATATTAAAAGATCTAAAATAATTCATTTTCAAAAAACGGAAACATCATCCTAAGTGGAAACAAGCTCACATTATAACCGTTTAGCGTGGGTTAAGGAGCACATGTCCTGGACTACAGAATGGACTTCTGTGATATTTTCCGATGAAAAGAAATTTAACTTAGACGGTCCAGACGGATATCAGCACTACTGGCATTGTCTGGGGACTGAAGGCGAATACTATTCAACACGACAAATGGGAGGAGGGAGTTTAATGGTTTGGTTGGCTGTTGGATACGGAGGAAGGACAAGTCTGGTTTTCTTAAATGGTAGGCAAAAACATACAGACTACATTCAAGTGCTGAATTCCGAGCTTCTTCCTTATGCCTCTGACATGGGGGGTGAAGAGTGGAAGTTTCAGCAAGACGGAGCTTCCATTCACACCGCGACTGGAGTCAAAAATTGGTTCCTAACAAATAATGTGGATGTTTTACCAACCCAGCCAAAAGTCCTGACCTTAATATAGTGAAAAACATCTAGGCAATGCTAGTTCATCGAGTTTATGCCGATGGAATTCGCAAACTCAGCTTCGAGAAGCATTGAATGACTCATGGGACAATTTTTGTCAAACTGAAATTCAAACTCTATACAATTCACTTCCAAACAGAATATTTGAAGTTTATAAAGACCAATGGGAAGACCATTCCTTATTAAAGTCACTACTTTTTCATTCATTATAATGCTGTCCTTCCACTTTTTTTTACAAAGTTTCAAAAAAGAGAAACTATTTTTGTTGCCATTAATATTTTATGTTTGAACATCATTAATATCAAGATTCAAAATCTAAATAAATTACGATGAAAGACTGCGATCATGTATGAAATATGAAAATTAAATTCAAATCAAATGTCTCATGTAATTACAGAGTCAGAGAAATTATCAAAATATAAAATATCAATATAAGAAATTTTCGTGATGATTCAAGTTTCTTTTCTTGATGAAACACAGAAACGATTTATACGCAGTTTCTGTTTATTTAAAATTATAAAATTACAAACGATTGGATTAAAATACATTACACGCAAGTAATTAAGAGATAAATATTCAAACAAAATATATGAGATGGCCAAATTATATTGAGAGCGGTTGTAAACCAATAATGTCTGTTTAAAAAAGAATTTATTTATGAGTTACTTGAGACTGAAATTCTAAGAATACAGAAAAACCAAATAACTATTATAACTTTTGTTCCATGTCATGATTCCTGTAATGCATTGTCTCCGAGAAATATTACAAATAGTTTCTCTCGAAATAACTTCCATCTTAACGAAGTGATGCCTCGTTAATTAATTGATTTATTAATCCTAGAAGAGTATTCGCACCCAAAAGAAATGAAATATTCGAGGAAAAATTCAGAATATCTCCATCGATTATGCCTTCATTATTCGAAACAATTATATGCATAGTATTTGGAAATATTGCAGATACCGTGTCCTTTTTTTATTTGCAACGACTTAATTTTTAATTTTTATTAATAGATACCTAAAATATACTTATTTTTGCTAACATTATTTTAATTCTTTTATGTTTTAAAGGCGCCAGTCAGATTTCCTGAGAATTTTTAAGAATGTATGACAGCAAAAAAAATGACGCGAAGAAAATTTTCAGCTTTGTTTCTGAACTTTAAGCTGAATGAAAATCATATAGCCATTTTTACCGTCGTATTTATCTAGATGCAGTCCCTTAAAAACATGTAATGCAATTATTTTTCTAAATCATACAAGGCCATGATTAGAAAAATAAAAACTTAATGTAACACAAATAATGACAGGCTCCTATATTTATTCTTTCTTTCAGCCTTAAAAATATTTTTTTCTTTTTATGATTGATCATTTTTTTAATAACTAAAGAAATTTCTTGCAGTTTAATTGAATGAATGCTTTTGATAAATGTCTCATTGTTATGTTTTAACGTAATTAGTTTTAGTTCTTGTTTATTCAATATATATATATATATATATATATATATATATATATATATATATATATATATATATATATATATATGATATGCAAAACTGTTTGAGTTTTTTTAATTTGTTTAATCATTGATGCCATAGCATGCATATTTTTTAAGTTAATCAAATATAAATTTTAATATAGAATTAAAATATAAAAATTGACAATTTTTCTCTTCCTTCAGAGTCTCTGAACACTCTAGTACTACACCTGACTTCCCGAAGGTAAATATAACGCTCTGTAATATGTTTGATGATTATTGCAAGTTACTTATTTTAACCCTTTCTAGGGCCGTGGGAAGTATGCTTCCCACCAAATTTATCAATATTTGTATGAATTTATGTAGGGTGGCATAAGTTCTGACAAATTTTTTTAGAAAGACAGAAACTTAGATGCTTTAGTTCTTTATCTCACACAAAATGACGTGTCTTGATTTGTTACTTAATTATTAATTAATCAAATTAAATTTATCTAATAAGCTAAATGAATCTCTTTTCTTATTCTAATTTCAAGCCTAAAATATTTTAACATAATATGACTAGAAAAAAATGGTCCTTTAAAGGGTTAAAAAGTAATAGTGTATTCTAAAAATCTTGTTAAGAAAAAGATAATTTAATCGTAATTATTATTACCTTTTTCGGTTAGTTTTCCTAGCCAAAGTTCGAAATGTACGCGAAAATGCCTACATAAACAAAAGCATAGTTTGCTTCTGTTCTTTCTTGAGAAATTGTTTCTTTTAATCTTTAAACATATTCATCTCGTAAATAATAAATTATCATAATCTCGTGCTAATTTAATATTGTCTAAGATTAAACTATTTAGATGCAATCATCTGACTAATTAGCATAAGATTTCGGTATTTCTGATTCGAGTCGTAACTACTGTGCAATATGCAAATGTAAATCTGTATGTACATGTAAATCAATCACGTGATCGCAATGAGATCATATAAAAGCGGATGCCAGCTTTTTGTAAGGAGATATCCGAATCCATTCTCCCGCTGTCTGGCTTGCTTTTCGCTCTAGCAAAGTTTGTTTGCTATGAGTTTCTGAAATGTCTAAGAATAGACAATATAATACTTTCTGTGCTTTTAAAATTTTGTAAAGTAACTTCTTGATTTTATATTTTCTGTTGAACCTTAATGAATAAATCCCGTTGATGTTTTTAAAAGGATGTTGATCTCCAATCAATGAACTTTTGAATCCTTTGCATCGTAAGTAGTATTAGTATGCGATTAGATGAACTTTTAGACCACTGCGTGATATTAGAGTTTCTTCATAATTAGATGCAGCCAATGCTACTCGTCATTTCATAAGAAGAAATTTTAACAAATCTTAATAAATTATGCTGTGCCTTGTTAAACATTTGAGCGTTTGTTGAACCTTCATACATTGTCGAATCAAGCTAACTCTTAATTAATCAATAAATATTATCATATAAAAAATTGAAGCATTCTTTGCATATTAACAGTATTTGTATGTTGTCATTCTATCTGAAAATTGTAACATGTATGATGAAAATACTTTTCTAAACTTACTACAAGACAGAAGTATGGGCCCATACCAATCTAGCTTAGAAGGAAGTAAATACTATTTCGATTGTAATTGCTTTCAAAATGATTAATTTTCATAATTTTCTTTCAAAGTAAATTAATTTTCTAACAATTCCCCTCATAAATTTCGCACATAAAGTTACTGAGAAGTCTTTTTAAATCACTTTAAAGTACTGAAAATTTGTTTTCAATGGTACCAATTTATTTCTGAATACGTTCCTCTAATTTTAATTAAGTTGAGCAAATATATTTTTTTATTTAATATTTCTGCAACATTTTTCATTGTTTCACCCTCTGGGTGTATCCTGAAATGGGTTCTGACGATATTAAATACAAGTTTTATATGCACGTATTATAGATATATAATGAAACGCTAATTTTTAAAATAAAATATATGTTAACGAATAACGCTTAAAATTTTATTGTGCAATGTTGTTTAGGAAATGGACTTCAAATCTCATTTAATTCTTTTTGGGATTTCATTATTAACTCTCCGTCATTTACTTAGTTACAACAAGAAAAGTAAAAGCAGCATATTCATTTGATGCTTTTATGAAAACTGATTAGAATATTTTTTAATTACAATTTTCTTTCAAAAGAACATTTACTTAAAAATTTATTCGAATGTATGATATTTTATGCATCAGAAATTTGATGCATCTTCTGCCTACACAAAAAATTTCAAACAGTTTTATATAAAAGGAAAAAAAAGGATAAACATTGAATAATAAATAATGAAAAAAAAATAGTTTGAAGGATCTAAACTCAAAGAAAAATAAAATAGATTTAACCATCAATTTTTTTTATTAATCTGAAAATAAAATCCCTTTCCTTAGCTTCCAACAAAAGATTCACCCATAATCCATTCTGCAATAGAAAGAAAGAGGAGAAAAAACGATCCTCAACAAGAAGCTACAACCTGAAATCCAATGTAATACAAACAATGAATATTAAAAAAAAAATGATTTAAAAAACGTCTACTGTTCAGTCCATTTAATTGAATTGTATTTTTATAAGTAAAATATCTACCTTTGCTGAATTCACTTTTTTATATATTAAAAAGTCAAAAGAATTTTCTTGCTTTTTTTGTTCCAAAAAAATTTTGCAGCTGCGTTCGATAGATGCATGGGGCATGCGCGTCCTAAAGAGGTCGAAAGAACAAAAAAAAAAACGGTATTCCTAAAGTTACAGTGCCAGAATAAATTTTCACTCTGTCTTCTAAGATCGTTTTTGGAATATAAAAAACAGACCGCTTTTTCCTTATAACCGTATAAAATGGAATATATTTTGAAATCGCCTGGGGTAAATGCTATAAAACACTATAATTTATTTTGAAGGCAAGTAGTCTATGAATAAAATAGAAGGAGGCTTACGTTTAACGAAAAGTAAGCGTATTTGAACTTTGTAAGCATACTTTTAGGATTAAAATTGAGAGTAAAGTCAATATTTCTTCTATAATCCTATATATTCTAAATATATGTAGATGTTGCAATAACATATTTTCCTTTTTATTCGCGAAAGTCAAATTTTTGTGGAAATCTGAATTTCAATTTATTCGTTTTGATTTCTTGAGTTTTGGTTGCTATGATTAAATAACTGCTTGCTGAATTTTGTATTTACAGTGCACTTGATTTTTTTTTCTCACTTCAAAACTTCCGTTGCGTATATGCCTAAATAAATTTATCATGACATGAAATGAAATTGACAAATTTGTATTTTAAATGATATAAACTAAAATTTAACATCGATACTGTTCTATAAATAACGTTTTAATAAGAATTATCAAATTAAATATCTTTCGGCATCAGAAATAAAAATAATTTAAAATTTACTTCCTGGAAAGTTAAATTTATGACATTTGTTTTGTTGAGGTGTTAGATCAAAGTCTCAGATTATTTTATGAAAATAAATTATACTACATCAAACCTTTAAAAGAAAACATATACTTTAAGTATGGTTGATATATTGCTAAAAACTCGATTAATATAATCTGATAGTTTAATCTGATAGTTAACACAAATTTACAAATATTGTAAATTTTTATCAAACATTATTTTTTTTTTAATCTTTCAGCAAGAAGTTTTGTTTCACCGCTTAAGTCTTACGAAAGTGGTAACTAAGAAATGCAAACTAAAGACATGAAATCGGACATGCAGTACTTTTAATTAATCTGTGTCAAATTTTAGAATTAAATTCCCGAATTGGTCGAAATGTTTATCTTGTTTATGTGAGTATGACAGATGAAAAGAGAACAAAAATGAATTTTAATTAATGAATATTAAACCCAAATTGCAAATCTGTAAATTGTTCGACCCATTTCTTTGAAGAAAAAGTTATCTGTAAGTGGGATAGGCAACTAGAAAAATATATTTGATTTTCTTCTTAATATAATGAAGTTAAACAAAAAACGTTTTATAATATGGAAGTACATAAGACAAATCGAAAAGACAATAATCTGGTTCACATTTTACTTAAAATTCGGCCTTTATGATATTTTTAAAAATCAAAGCTCTAATGACAGAGATTTATCAAATATTTAAACACTTAAGGTGTATGTACACACTTGAAACTTAGAACATCGTTCAAAATATCGAATATTTTTTAATTGCTTAATAATGTTCTCTGATCCTTTAGCTTTCAAACGATATCAAGATGTTGTCAATATTCGAAATATTTCTCGAATTGTAATTCTTTTTCTTGAGGTGCTTTCATTAAAAACTCTAGCTGCGGTTTTTTTAAAACTCTTTTTTATGAAGAAAGATATTTTTCCACTATGTTGCTTCATTCAAACAATCATAACTCAACTAGAAATTTACCAAATACAGTTATTTATATATCAAAGTAATCTGTATGAAATAGTGGATGTTGTGTGCTTCAATCAAAATTATATTTATAGAAATAAATTTTTAATAGCTATTTAAATTTTAAAATTACAGAAAAAATCTCGCTTTTTCTATTTATCGTTGATGAAAAAATTGTTAAAAAAAAACTATGTATTTTTATAACTTGACTGAGGCAGAAAACATGAAGACTAATATTAGGCGTCATTTCCAACTAGAATTGTGTTTCTGTACAAATTAGAATTTAAGATATCCTGTTTCAAAAAATAGGCTAATTAGCTCATTAAATATTAATTAATTAATTAATAATGAGTGTAATATGGTTTTCTTTCTCACTGAAATGAGTTTAAACATATATTAATGACCTTCTGTAAAAATACTGGATTTTTAAAGTAGAAATTTTAAAAAAATCTAGTGTGTACGTACACCTTAAATTTGCTGACATTAACGACTATTCGATGTTTCATTATAGATTCTTTATTCTTTAATGTCATTCTTACACTATACCTGAAAAATCAAAAGATTCTGTAGTTTAAACGGAAGTTTCTAAGAAATCTTTGAACAATCTTCAACCATCCATCATCGGAAAAGTTTGAAGTCTTCATCACTTTAATCTCTTTCCAGTTCACTTACTCCACCGACACTTATGTGTAGAAAGTATCTACACTACCAGATAAACAAGTTTTGCTGAAAACTTGGTAGAAACTTTTGGAATCTTCAGGTGAGTGCACGCTGTCGGTTAGAAGCAGATGAAATATTTTGTTGCGGATAAATTTATACCCGAAATTCTAAAATTCTATATTCACAACTGCTTTAAAATATGAACACAATAAAATATGGAAAAAGTTTATGATAAGAAAAAATATTAACGTTTAGAATGCACAAAATAAACAATGCTATTTCAATGAAAGGCTTAGTTTAAATAAATTTCATTTAGTATTTTAAATTGAATTTAAAAAAAATTAAAATTGCTATCGCAAATTTCAAGTTATCATGTGAGAACATTATTTTCTTTAAGTCAGGTGATATCAACATCATGTTCCGACATGACTTATATTTTGCAATCGAGAACATTTAGAATAGCGATAGCTTTTGACCACTTCATAATAAATCGCGTTATAATTTTTTTTCTCGAGGCCAGAATTCATTTTCTTGAAAAATCAGTTTAATCCGGTTTTAAATACTCACGCGACACTCAGTTTACGCATGCGTCGATATTTAGAAAGTGATCTGAAAATCATTCGATGTCCAAAAGTTTATATCTAGGACGGAATGGTTTTTTGGCCGAAATCCGGTTTAAACTGGTTTGGAATGTTCACCTGTCTAATGTATTGCGCAATTGTCAACTTTTAAAAAAATCAAAAGATTTTATATATATGTTACCGTTAAAGTATATAACGCAGTTATTTCATAGAATACCTAGTTATTCCATGAAATAACTGATCGTGTCCGTTAAAGTCTGTAATATGTTATTCATTTGACACTTTAACTAGTTATTCTATGAAATAACTAGGTATTCTATAAATTAACTAATGAAAGACAGTTAAAGTGTAAAATAAACAATTTATCTAAAATGAAATTAAACTAATGATAGACAATTAAAATGAAAAAGAAGCAATTTATCTAATTGATGCCGCGTATAAATGGTATTTATGGAAACATACCATAAAATCATTTGTTACAACAAGGATTACTAAAAGGACACTTGGAATTACAAAGAACATTATTTCTAAAACAAAAACATTTTTTATTTCTAAAACAAACAAACAAAAACATAAATGCAGTAGGGGTGGAAGGTAAATGTATTTGTCGTGCGAGATATATGATATAAATTATTTTACACTTTAAAGGGCTGCAGATCGTTATTCTATGAAATAACTAGTTAAACCATGAAATACAAGAGAGTTTTACACTTTAACGGACACGATCAGTTATTTCATGGAATAATTAGGTATTCTATAAAATAACGGATTTCATACTTTAACGGTAACACACACACACACACACACACACACACACACACACACACACACACACACACACACACACACACACACACACACACACACACATATATATATTGGGTACATGCCGGACATTTGCGCCAACTTGTAACATATGGTTGGCGATAAGTCGCTAATTGTGGTAACCTTCTTTATCATTTTATAATAACCCTAAAAGTGAAAAATTGATGCCTCAAAAGCAATAAATTGCCAGTTTTCTGCTTTTGCATTTTGAGGCTTCAAAACCCCCAAACTAAAACAACATCATGTCTCAGATGATAACAAAAAGTGAAAAAAATGTAGTGTATTTTAATATAATTTTTTGAAATTGGAAAATAAGAAGAAATGTTGTGTATTTTAATTATTCCAATCCTTATTAAAAATATAATAATATAATATTTTTTAAAAACTCCTCCCCCCCCCCAAGTATGGAATTAAAATTCCTAAAATCATGTTCACATTAAAATGGAATTTGTGACTACCACATTTGAAACCAATCTGCCTCGACGCAAATTCATTCTTCTTTAATGAAGAGAACTCAAAATAAAGAAAATCGAAATAAGGAAACTTAAAAATATCCTTTTTTGAAAATTTAATGAGTTTTGGAATGAAATTGTTGATTAAATTACCTGCATAAAAATAATGAAATTCCTTTTTACGTAGTCAAAATGAATTTTTGGAATGAAAAAAGTTATAAATTCCCAGCAAAAATGCAAATTATTTCCAGAATATGCTCTGATAAATTCATAAGAGAAAAGAAAATTAATTTGCGTAGAGTAGTCGGTTTTTTAATTCTTTATCGTTTCATATTTGAATGGAAAACTCATTTAAAATATTTTCTGAGCAAAAAATTATTTGTACAAGCTCATTGACGTGAGATTATGGATTTTTATTATAATCGTCTGCGTAAACTTGAAAAGGTGATTCAGCAAAATATATGAAGTGAAGTTTTTTAACGACATTTTTCGTCGTTCAGAATTTTTGACAATGTAGGATGAAATAACGTTTTTAAACTCACCAATTCTGTTTATTTATTTTAATGGCCAAAACAGAAAATTTTAACTTCCTCTTGAAGCAACTGCGATACCAACTAGATGCGAACGCATTTTTTAAATCTAAAGCATAATATCAATAAAAAGTTAATTACTTGTTCGTTTAAAGCATTGACTTACGATACAAATATAATTTTTTTTTAAACTCTGTTTAGAAATCGTACTTCCAGAATATTTATATTTATAGTTTCTATTTTTTTTTCTTATTTAAAGGGAGATTTTATTCATTTATTTAAATTAACTGGGATGTTCTTTTAAACGAAAACCCCTGGAATCTCATTACTAACTAAAGCGTATTTTTATCTAAGTTAATACTATACCTTTTGTAGAAGTTTAGTATATATGTTTTCGATAAAGTATAAGATCTGTTATTTCATTGAATGTGATAAGTTATTTCATAAAATAATTAAATATTCTTTTAAATAATTGATAAATTATAATACATTATTTCATGGAATAACTAACTAAATAAAACAATCGATAAACAAGAAATAACAAGCAATTCTAAGAAATAATTGATGAATCTTGATCAATTATTTCATAAAATAACTAGCTATTCAATGAAATAATTGATAAATCATGATAAGTTATCGCAAGAAATAACTCGAAATTCTATGAATTAATTGAATTATACATTTAAACTGTAACATATAACAAATAATGAGTGGTTTTTATTATAAAACAACAGAAACATATTTCGTAAAATGTCAGTTTTTAATATCAAATTAAAAATGTTCAGTATTGCGATATTCTTTAACCTCCTATATCAAAATCGTACAATTAGAGAGTATCTGAGCAAAAGAAACATCATATATCAGCCAAAGTTCAATAATTATATTATTTCCAATTCCGCTTACTTAAAATAAAAAAAGATCTAAAAATATGTGGAATGACATAACTAGAAGATCTGAACGATACATGATGTTTATAAAAACATCATCTTCAAAACATATTGCCCAAATATGAACATCGACTTCTTTGCAAGTTGAAAGACGAAGGTAGATTCCGCTTGGGCAGAAATGTAAGGAAATCTGCTCCTCCTTCATTTACTCCTTTAATTTCATAAGGATTTAAGTTACGAGAATGAAAGTGGTTAGGAAAGAATGCACGTGAGAAGAACTTCCCAACAAATCGTCACATTTTTGGGTTAAAAAGCACTCCAAGCTCTGTGGGGAAGATTTAGGAAAATTGGAGGGAGTGTCTCTTTTCGGGCCCTAATTTTTAAGTTATTGTAAGCACCTTCTTTCAAAAGTTGTTCAGAAAAACGAAGCAATATAATGAATGTTACTTCAATATGATGAAAGAGACAATATGATGAATGAAGCAATATGATGAATATTGTTTCAATATGATGAAAGAGACAATATGATGAATGAAGCAATATGATGAATGAAGCAAAATGATGAATATTGTTTCAATATGATGAAAGAGACAATATGATGAATGAAGCAATATGATGAAAGAGACAATATGATGAATGAAGCAATATGAGGAATATTGTTTCAATATGATGAATGAAGCAAAATGATGAATATTGTTTCAATATGATGAAAGAGACAATATGATGAATGAAGCAATATGATGAATATTGTTTCAATATGATGAATGAAGCAAAATGATGAATATTGTTTCAATATGATGAAAGAGACAATATGATGAATGAAGCAATATGATGAATATTGTTTCAATATGAGGAAAGAGACAATATGATGAATGAAGCAATATGATGAATATTGTTTCAATATGATGAATGAAGCAAAATGATGAATATTGTTTCAATATGATGAATGAAGCAATATGATGAATATTGTTTCAATATGATGAAAGAGACAATATGATGAATATTGTTTCAATATGATGAAAGAGACAATATGATGAAAGAGACAATATGATGAAAGAGACAATATGATGAAAGAGACAATATGATGAATGAAGCAAAATGATAAATATTGTTTCAATATGATGAATATTGTTTCAGTATGATGAAAGAGACAATACGATGGATGAAGCAAAATGATGAATATTGTTTCAATATGATGAAAGAGACAATATGATGAATGAGGTAATATGATGAATATTGCTATGAAGTAATAGACTGCTTTCAAAACATAATGTTTAATCTGATAAAAAATTTTTTTCGATATTCTGCTCTTTAGCAGTTCTCCATAATATATTGGACAGCGGCCTTGCAGTGAAAATCTTAAATAAATTAGAATGAAATAATTAGAGCGATATGTCAGAACCCTTTTTATATTTCAGCTAATAAGAATTATTGTTCAGTAGAAGCTAAATGTGCAAAATGATGAATGTAAAATAATAAGCGTTGTTGTTATTACTTATGGCACTTGTCATAGACAAGCCCGCTGACGAAGTCAGCTATTTTAAGCCGAATTTGTGCCGTGGCTTCTGAGGGTTAGGTCCACAGGAGCACCCGAAGGCAGAAATCTGACTTCTAGCTCATATGAAAATGACATTCCCTTCCACACCCACCTTTTACATGGTGGGTTTTTCATACACCTCACATATAGAACACAGGGCAAAGAAGAACCACTCCCGAATCAGAACTCGACCATGGGACGGCCAGATCACGGGGAATACGCGCTACATCTAGACCAGGACGCCGGCATAATACAATAAGTACAACGCCCATAGATGATATATTTCAAACTTAATATGAAGAAGTCTAGATTTGTTACAATGTAAATACTTAATTGTCTCTTTGCTAAAAAATATTGTTTTGCTAGAATATATAAAAAATAAAATTGTATCTTTATGGTTAAAATGACTTATTATTTAAAACTTTATTTTATAATTACATAAAGGAAATTCCAGACTTGGAGCAAAACAATTTTTAACGGGTATCAAATAAATTAGTAGATGGTAAATTAATCAAAAAAACGTCTTCAGAATAATGACGTGGAATAATTTTATGAAAAAAACAACAACAAAGAAATTAAAGTAAGGTGAAAAAAATAAGAATTAGATAAAGAATAAATAACAACAGAGACAAATAAAAAAAAATAGAAAATATGCTTCACGTTGAACAAATAATTTTAAACTTGATATTATAATTTTTCTATGTAGAAGTACTCCAAAATATCCATTCAAATAAAATGCAATCAAATCATGCATATCACAGCGGAATTTTAGCAGATACAATAATTGGGGGAGTTTATTGGTTAGAATGATTTATCAAGATGGACGGAAGATAGAAACTTATTTCCTTACTCAAATTCCCTTAATAGCCATTGGCTAAGCGAAATCCCAATTTGTATGTTATTTTTTTTTTTAAGAATAAGAACCACCATTGCAGTTTTTATGAGGAAAGGAGAGAAAGAGAATTTCTCTTATTTTTGAAAGATAATTCCAGTGATTTAATACAAGAATATTACTTTGATATCTTCAAGATATTTCCGATATTCTATATATCTCACAACATCGGAAAATATCAGAACAATAATGCAGAAAATTTTATGCTAATAAAGAGATTATATTTTTCCTAGGATAGTAGAAATCGGGCAATTAAAAATACTTTAAGCACTATTAAAAAATAAAGCACCAAAATAGTATTATACAAGGGAAAGTCAAAAAGTAAAGGGACTTTTGAAATTTATCTTTTTTGGGTTTGGTAACATTCTTGTTCCCGCCGTGTCACTCTTATTTCTGCGTTAGACGCTAGAGTGTAGCAGACAGTTAAATACGGCAATTTCATTGTTTATCTACACGAACCAGGAAATGACGGCAGTGATTTGCTTTTTGTTTGCGGAGGGTGTTAAACCTGTGGAAATTATTCGTCGAATGCAAGTGCAGTAGGGTGATAGAAGTTTATCGCGAATCAAGACCTACGAATGGATAGAACGCTTCAAACAGGGAAGAACTTCATTAAGTGACGATGACAGTCAAAGAGTAAGGGGATGAGGACAATTTGAAAGTCGTTGAGGGTATGGTGACAGAAAACAGACTAAACTAGACTAAACTGGTGGTGGGTGTTAAACCTGTGGAAATTATTCGTCGAATGCAAGTGCAGTAGGGTGATAGAAGTTTATCGCGAATCAAGACCTACGAATGGATAGAACGCTTCAAACAGGAAAGAACTTCATTAAGTGACGATGACAGTCAAAGAGTAAAGGGATGAGGACAATTTGAAAGTCGTTGAGGGTATGGTGACAGAAAACAGACTAAACTAGACTAAACTGGTGGTGGGTGTTAAACCTGTGGAAATTATTCGTCGAATGCAAGTGCAGTAGGGTGATAGAAGTTTATCGCGAATCAAGACCTACGAATGGATAGAACGCTTCAAACAGGAAAGAACTTCATTAAGTGACGATGACAGTCAAAGAGTAAAGGGATGAGGACAATTTGAAAGTCGTTGAGGGTATGGTGACAGAAAACAGACTAAACTAGACTAAACTGGTGGTGGGTGTTAAACCTGTGGAAATTATTCGTCGAATGCAAGTGCAGTAGGGTGATAGAAGTTTATCGCGAATCAAGACCTACGAATGGATAGAACGCTTCAAACAGGGAAGAACTTCATTAAGTGACGATGACAGTCAAAGAGTAAAGGGATGAGGACAATTTGAAAGTCGTTGAGGGTATGGTGACAGAAAACAGAATAAACTAGACTAAACTGAAATCTGCAATCAGATCCAAATGTAGTTTAGAACTGCGAAAAGGTGTCATCCTGAAGCAAGATAACGCTCGGCCACATTCTGCCTAATGAACGGTCGAAGCAATAAAGGAGGGATTCGAAGTGCTGGAACACCCACTATACGGTCCAGACCTGGCTCCAATTGATTGTCATATGTTTAGACCATTGAAGAAAGCGCTAAATGGAAAAAGATTTGCAATCGATGAAGAAGTCACTTATACGGAGCAAAATAGATTACGGTTTTTCCCCCCCCTCAACAGAATCAAAAAATTTGTGAAAAGTTGGGGAAAGTGCATTGAAGCCTAAGATGGTTATGTAGATAACTAACGTATGTCTCAGTTTTGTATCATTAGAATAAATGCATCTTTTTTTTAATGTCCTTTTAACTTTTCACGTTCTTTCGTAAATTCTGAAAATTTTATAATTATCATTAACATTTTCTAATCTCAAAGTAAATAATAAAAATCACATACAATTTCTAACCTTAAATAAACGTTCAACACTGATTATTATCTAAGCCTTAATAATTACAATCCTAGTAATAATTCAACAATTGATACGTGAAAACGGAAAATAAGCAAATTTGCTTATTCAAAAATTTTAACAAATAAACTTATAACCCGACTCCTTGTTCTTAATATCTGTGTAAGCACACAAACACTCCAACACGATCGAAATCTGTTCATTAACTTCTGTTTTCCGTTTATTGCTTTCATATTGCATTCTGGGCACCGAGGAAATAATCTTTTGGAGAGACCGGAGAGGAAATGTTTATTTAAGGCTTGTATCACTGCAATCATTAATTCTGTGCTGTAAACAGAAGATCCGGAATTATTGAGAGTTGATTATTACTCTATTTGAATAACTACGACTTTCATCAGTATGAATGGCTTCAATTATTAACTTATAATCAGAATCATTATCTCTTTGGGCTGCAGGTATGTTGTTGAGAAGGGTTGTCCTGGTACACTAAAAATTGGAAGTCAACTGGGAAGTTATCGACTGAATTGTAAAATTGCCAGGTTAATTATTGTCAATAAGGAAATCTGAAGTACAATGTTTAATTTCGACTTGATTCGCTTACCTTCGTTTTACCTTAAAAACTTATTCTCTTTAATATATGACCTATAAGTTGTATAAAAATAAACTTATCCTCTTAATTTTTATTCTTTTTTGCGTGTTTTAACCCTTTCTAGGGCCGTGAGAAGTATGCTTCCCACCAAATTTATCACTCTTTGTATGAAATTATGTAGGTTGGTATAAGTTCTGACAAATTTTTTTAGAAAGACAGAAACTTAGATGCTTCAGTTCTTTATCTCACACAATATGATGTGTCTTGAATTGTTACTTAATTATTAATTAACCAAATTAATTAATGAATCAAATTAAATTTATCTAACAAGCTAAATGAATCCCTTTTCTTATTCTAATTTCAAGCCTAAAAATATTTTAACATAATATGACTAGAAAAAAATGGCCCTTTAAAGGGTTAATTAAATGTTGCTTTCCCTTTCAGGAACGTGCTGTCTTATTTAAATTAAGAATTCATGAAATATTTGCGTCTTTTATGATTTACGTGTAATTTCCTTTATCGATTGTATAGTGTTTTCGATTTTACCTGTCAGCACTCGCATTGGGTCTTTTAACATTTGAAAAAAAACCGTGACTGAATGATTCGACAGATGAATTTTATTTTTATCATTAAAATCTTTTTATTATTATTACTCAAAACTTTCAAAGTTGTTGACTTATCATATATTACATAAAATAAATGAGTTAGAACAATTATTTTGCTCCATACAATTCTTATATATTACACTTAAGTCTCACTCTAAAGGTTTAAAAGCGACGAATTCTTATATACTACAGAATCGGACACATTTTGATCTTGGTTCCTGGTAAAGGTTACGAAATCGAAGGTTTCCAGGTCCGATACTACAGGAAGTTATTTCGGATTATTTCTCGTTAGTGGGTCTGAAGTAGCTAAATCCTTCTTAACTAAATTTCCCCTCTTTGGCGTATCGCAGAAATATGGGAAGGAAAGCAGGTTCAGGTGTTTCCCTTGTCTCTGACTACGGTTTAAAATTGTAATGTCTCTACCCCTCTCAAGTATTCTTAATTTTACTTCAAAATGGGACGTAAATATAATTAATCTGTCCGCAGTAAATGAAGTAATTACATCATTAAGGAATAATCAAGGATATTTGGGAGGAAAATCACCAAATAACTATTCTTAGGGTATTGACTTTATAGCAAATTGTTTTTTGCTTTTCAGTCGTGCAAAATAATTTTAAAATATTTTTTTGATAGCTGACCTTTTAACGATCTTGCCATTCTTTATCTGAATACTCGAAGTATTTTCTGTATTAGACTGGTGAAATGAGAAGTTTAATGAGATTTGTTTGATGATTGGTTGGTACACTCAATTAATATTGAAAATGATGTCGAAATGTAATAAAATGTTTGGAATTCATAAAAAAAAAAAATATATTTTTTGATTCATTGAATTTTCTTTTGTGGTGCAGTTTGGCTCAAATGAAAAGATGTCCGGTACATAAGATTAGAAAATTAACAGCTGAACTGAAGATGTCAAATTTGTTGGAAATATGGGTGGTTCTCAATAGAATATAGATAAATGTCTTAAAGAAAAGAGTTTCAATCTTTCTCCAATTGTTCTCTAAGTTGGAAGGTAAAGGGTGGGGGGGGTCTATCATTAGCTCACGCTTCCATTCTGTAGTTAAGCAATATAATTATATGAATTCATTGTATTATTGAAATGTTTAATATAACTTCCCAGGTAACACAGCATATACAATATTGTGGTACTATATTATATTATTCAATATTAAAAATTATACACAATATTGCGGAAATTTTTAATATATAAGTCTATACAATACATGAAATACGAGGTTTAAATGATAGTCTAATTATATATTAATGAAACAAACATGTAAAATATTGTGATACTCTGTTATATTATTCAGTATGCAACATTATTAAACAATATAGTGATGTTTTAATCATACAATATTTTACAATATATGTATGCTACTGCGGTTTAAATGAAAGTATGATTTATAAATTAGTTATACAGACATAGCCTTGAAATAAAAATGGTAATTTTGCTTCTGTTCAAATAACGAGTAATAAAAGGGGGGAGGAGGAATAAAGCTTGGTTTAAATAAAAAACATCACTATATCTACTAATGAATAGATATCCTTATTCAAATTTATTGATTTATTTTCAAACAATATATGGAATTTTATTTTATTCTATCCATTGACTTTAGCTACAGATAAACCAGGAAAGTTATTCTATAACCAGCCTGTCCACAAAATACATTTTATTAATATTATATAAAGAAAAATTTAGTTTTCCTGCTATATAAAATATAAAAAGATTATAAATAAAACAAAATCTAAATTCTATAAAGCATTTTTTAAATAAATACTCTTTCTGTTAATAAATAGGACATAGATTGTTATTGACAGTAAACGTTTAATAAAAATATAGAAGAAAATATAAACAAGTTTTTAAAATAAGTTCTAGACATAGTTAAAATTCCAATCATGAGTTTTGAGATACATGTTTTAAAACTCCAACTGTATTTCTTTTTACAATAAACTGTCTTTTTATCTTACATAAAATGTAAAAGCTCCTGAAAAATGGAAATATGTTTCATTTACATTCTCAATGTATGCCCTGGACATATACAAAAACCTGATTCAAAATTTTCGGGAAATGCGAGGATGCACACAGGCTTCTACGTTCTCCTGCTCTAACTCTTTTTTCTTTATAAATCGGATGCATAAAAATGGAAGAAAAATTGTAAACTCGTTCCCCCTCGCTATAAACGCGTCCCATGCATAAACAAAGTTTTCGAAAGGTTTTGCAATTCGTTTACGAAAGAACATAAACACTGCGAGTGAACTGGAAAATTGCTCTGCTAACCTCTTAAAGCTCAGTCTTTTAACTCAAACATTTCGAGGAAAAATATGCTTCAGGTATACGATAGGACAATTTTTTATGCTTTTCTTTGATTCGCTTCGCTACAAACTTATTTGTTTCAACGATGCAGAAAAATAAGGAAGATTTAAGTGCATATTGTTTGTCCTGATTTTGTCAACAATTTTATACATCGGTTGCTTTTATTAAGATATGCTTGGCTTTCATATAGCATTCAAAATTGTGAATGGTATGTAGTTAAAAAACAAACAAAATACTTTGAGGTAAATCAGTATCAAAAGCGAAGTTTTTGTTTATTTAACGTGTTGCACGTATATACAAAATTTATCGATCGTTTGCAAAAATTACATCACTTTCTGAGGTAATAATTAATGTTCCTGCAATCTATTATTTGTTAAAATATGACAATAAAGAATTCAAGCTGTTAACAAAAGTATTCAATGAATTCTCAAGAATTAAACCAAATTAAGAGTTTGATTGAATCTGTTGACCATAATTTGATGATTACTCGCAAACATACTATATATTTCATAATTATTATAATATATATTTCATAATTGTTATCATTATTATTTCCTTTTATACTATATATTTCATAATTATTATAATATATATTTCATAATTGTTATCATTATTTCCTTTCATACTATATATTTCATAATTATTATATATATTTCATAATTGTTATCATTATTATTTCCTTTCATACTATATATTTCATAATTATTATAATATATATTTTATAATTGTTATCATTATTATTTCCTTTCATACTATATATTTCATAGTTGTTATCATTATTATTTCCTTTCATACTATATATTTCATAATTATTATCATTATTATTTCATTTCATATTATATATTTCATAATATTTATAATATATATTTCATAATTATTATCATTATTATTTCATTTTATACTATATATTTCATAATTGTTATCATTATTATTTCCTTTCATACTATATATTTCATAATTATTATAATATATATTTCATAATTGTTATCATTATTATTTCCTTTCATACTATATATTTCATAATTGTTATCATTATTATTTCCTTTCATACTATATATTTCATAATTATTATCATTATTATTTCATTTCATATTATATATTTCATAATTTTTATAATATATATTTCATAATTATTATCATTATTATTTCATTTTATACTATATATTTCATAATTATTATCATTATTATTTCATTTCATACTATATATTTCATAATTATCATTATTATATCATTTCATGCTATATATTTCATAATTATTATCATATTTCATACTATATATTTCATAATTCCTTGCTTTATTTGTTTCGCATTTACATCATTTCAAATTAGCTCGTACAAGAAATTCTGCATACGATTTCATGAAGTGATATAGATCACTACATTTTTATCTATATTTATATTTTCAAAAAAACATTTAAATTAAACTAATTCTGAACTACAGACTGAAACAAAGCCAAAAGGTTTAAAATTTTAGTCAATAATATAGTAAGTCATATGATGAGACAGAAAGAAAATAGTAGAATTTCCAACTTCAACAGTATGAAGCTCTCTGAAAGATGAAGGCTTGTTGAAAAAATTATAGCTTTAATTCCTTAGATGTTTATGAAAATTTTAAAATTGTCTTTTCTAAATAATCATGTAAGCTGTAATGGGCTTTATTTTTTAATTAACTGCTGGTATTTCTGCGTTTTGATAATTTGTACTTTAGCACAAACTTTGTGGTCTAAGTTTATATTTTGGGGGTGTGTTTTTTTTCTATAATTCAGAACAGATGCAATATTTTGTTTGTTTTTGCCTTTTGTTTTTGTATTCCTGTTGCGTGTGTGTTGTGATTTGTGGCATTTTACATGCCCGCTGTCAGTTATCTATCAGCGTTTTAATCCGATTGAGTGTCTCTTGTTTTTACAGTAGCGCCAACAAGGGCCAAGAATACGACTTAACTATTCACACATCACAACCCTTTTTTGCGAGGCAAACTTCATTCATGCATTCCATTCACTCATCCACAGATCGTATTTTAGACCTGAATCAGAGAACGATCCCTTCTGAACCATTACCCTCAGTGGTATTACTTTCTACATGAGGGAATTTGTGACCACGACAGATTTATATGTGCTCCAGCCACCACATGCACGCAGAGACTTCGGCCAGCGTGGGTTCGAACTCGCAACCCGTGGGTTCGAACTCCAACCCGGCCATCCTGGCCCTACTTTTGTACTCCTTTCACCATAGTCATTTAGATAGACTTACATCATAAGGATAGGCTGTATTGGTGTGGCAAATCAATATATAAAAATCATTTGGATATAAATTACGGTCTTAGTTACAGAAAACGAAATTTTTAATAATTTTTAATTGGAATCTATTCAAATATTCACTTTCATTTTTTATTGTAATTGAATTTTTACCCATTTCTTTGCAAATGAAGCACAGAGTTCCCATATACTTAAAAGAAGTTGATTTAAAACAGATACAAAATAATGTTTTTAAAAGGTGTTCAGTTAAAGTTTTGGAATTGGCAAAATGTGAGTCTTATGAACTAACAATTGACTCACTTGAAAATGATACTGAATATGTAGGGGATTCGGAAAAAGATTTTTTGACTGTATCTGGGATAAGTAAATAAATGAAAAAGGTAAATTGATGAAGGAAGACAATCTTTTATCACCCGATTTATAAACGTTTCAAATTCTGGACCAAAAATGTATTGTCTTTTTACGACTTTTGCGTATCAGAATATGATAATTTAAATCTGCATTAGATGTGGCTACATCATGCCCTCACACTAGACGTAATATTCTTTCAGATCACAGGCTCACTTTGTTACATAGAAATCTTATACTTTTAATTTATGGTCAATTGCCTAAAATATATTTATGTTCGCACATATTAATTATATTATATTCATCTCGCAAGTGAATTGATTGATAAATAAGTTATATTTAAAATTAAATAAAGGAAATTTAATTTTATATTTTTACAATTGTAGATTCATAGCAGATTGTTATATTACATCACATTACTAACGATTGGTTACGATATTCATAAAATAATCATTATATAAACAATGAAAATTAAAACAATTTAGGAATATCAATAAGATCTGGAATTATGCATAAAAATTCTTTCTCGTATCTATTTCTTTTTACAAATGATCGCATTCCAGCCATTCGTTTTTGTTTTATGTCGTACATCCAAATATAAACATCAATGGCATTATCTATAAAAACAGAAAGTCTTCTATTCTCGGTACTTTGATATGTTCAGAATATATTTTTTTCCAGGATGTTCTGATGCGAGCGAAGACCTTTGTTGACGATAAGACCTTTTCAAGCTTGAAATAATGACGCAGTAAATGAGTTGGTGTTGGTTTTTGTCGATATTCCATTAGCAAGAAATCAGATAACTCATAAAAAAGCTCCATGCGATTTTATTGAATTTTTATTACAAATATAATATTTTAAATTCATTCGGACAGTGTTTATTCCACTTTATTTGGGCAGTGTTGAGTATTAAACCTTGTTTTTATAATTCATGGAACATTATGTATACACAAATGTTTGAATACAATTGACCCCTCTTTTGTTATAAAGTGAAATGACATTATTTCCTCTTCCTTTTTATCGTACACATGTATAAAGAAAAAGTATTGCAATCAACAAAATATTCGAATTCCAGATTTATGACGTATCACCACATTTCAGATCTCTCTGAGATAGAAATATACATTTTTGAAATTATGTCTGTCTATTTGTAAACATGATAACATAAAACGCTTTGTATGACAAAATATTCGAATTCCAGATTTATGACGTATCTCCATATTTCAGATCTCTCTGAGATAGAAATATACATTTTTGAAATTATGTCTGTCTATTTGTAAACATGATAACATAAAACGCTTGGGATGACAAAATATTCGAATTCCAGATTTATGACGTATCTCCATATTTCAGATCTCTCTGAGATAGAAATATACATTTTTGAAATTATGTCTGTCTATTTGTAAACATGATAACATAAAACGCTTGGGATGACAAAATATTCGAATTCCAGATTTATGACGTATCTCCATATTTCAGATCTCTCTGAGATAGAAATATACATTTTTGAAATTATGTCTGTCTATTTGTAAACATGATAACATAAAACGCTTGGGATGACAAAATATTCGAATTCCAGATTTATGACGTATCTCCATATTTCAGATCTCTCTGAGATAGAAATATACGTTTTTGAAATTATGTCTGTCTATTTGTAAACATGATAACATAAAACGCTTGGGATGACAAAATATTCGAATTCCAGATTTATGACGTATCTCCATATTTCAGATCTCTCTGAGATAGAAATGTACATTTTTGAAATTATGTCTGTCTATTTGTAAACATGATAACATAAAACGCTTTGGATGACAAAATATTCGAATCAACAAAATATTCGAATTCTAGATTTATGACGTATCTCCACATTTCAGATTTCTCTGAGATAGAAATATACATTTTTGAAATTATGTCTGTCTGTTTGTAAACATGATATTGAAACTTTGGATGAAATTTGATTATAGAGTCTATTACAAACAATTTTTAGATTTCCATTAAAATTTTGAACAAAGCGAAATTTGTCAAAGGGTTAATCCTTTGTCGATCCAAATTTTGTATGCGTATAAAGGTGATAATTTCAAAAAGGCAACATTTTAGGTAAATGAAATTTAGTTCACAATTTTAGCCTCTAACACATAGGATTTTAACAAATTTTGAGCACATCTGCAAAAATGTTGACCCTTCCTAAATCTGTTCTTTGGCACGCAATTAAACTCGATAATATAAAAACGCAATGATATGAATGTATGTAATTTGATATGTGATATTGTGGCTTTAAATATAATTTTGTTACAAATTTTGGTTCCAATCGGTCAGAAAAAAGCGTGCATAATACATATTTGGCATCTGGATGCGGTTAATATACAAGCATAATATACAAGATTAAATGTCCAAAAGAGTCGCTGAACTCTTTCCAATGTCCAACTAAGACATTCGGTTATACCCAAGTACATTTATTAAAAAATGCGTGCAAAAGTTTTGGGATCACATTCCTTCTACTGTACTATGGTATACTAGTATACACTGCTGCTTTTGCTTATATTAATCGCATTTATTTTATATACATATATATTCTTCATTTCTAGAAAAAGTTCAATAAAAAATTACGTCATATTAAATTTGTTAATTAATTACGGCATTGTATATTTCTTTATATTATTAAACTTGTTAAAAAATCTGAAACGATCTGAAATACAAAGAAAACTCAGCACTAACAATACACACACACACAAATTACAAATATGGCAGTATCAGTTCCGTATTAACTTGTTGACCTTTTTCTTATTTTCTCTTTTTAATCTGTTTCTTTGGGGTCACCGCTTTGAATTTGCTGATGCAAATAAAAAAATTCGTTACAGTTCCTGAAGAGAGTTCCCCGAAAACGATTTTAAACTTGTTTCGAGGTTCAATAAACTGTTGAAGTAGGCTTAATTTGTAGATGTAAGAAGGTTTGTAGAAGTAAAGTAGAGGTTAATTTGTAAAAGAGGTAGTAAATAAAGGCAAATAAGCTAATATTATTAATTTTATCCCTGATATGATGAATTTTATCCCTGTAACATCCTTGATACATTTTGGTTAGCCAGATCGGAAAAAAATCAATAAATCAAATTATAATTAAATGTCATCCCCCGGGGGGACACCTCGAAATGAGGACGAGGAACTTCCGGAATAGTGGTTGGTTCTCGCCACCCTGGTGGGTTCTCGAAAAGGTGGGGGCCTGGCTCCTCCCATCTATGACGGGATGTACTTCTTTAAGGAGGGGTTATACCGTGGCCGGTGATGGCCCTTAGGATTCAACAACAATTCCAGCCAATGTTGCTGTAGCGGCAGTCTAGTCATTCCATAATTTTTATTCGTGTGCCTTCTGGCGGGTCGGAGAGTCAGTGATATGATTATACTTAAATGTCAATACATAATTTGATTAATATAACGAAATTTAACTGTTGCGGATTTATGGTTGCTGTTTCATTAGGGAAAATGGATTTACGAAGCTTCATTAATATTTTCATCTATTTTTTTAAACTTTCTTACAAAAATTAATTTTTTCCTCTATTAGAGTTATTCTGTTTTTGTCGACAGGAACTATACATTTGTCAATATTTATTTATAAAATTTGTTAATATTTATTATTTAAATTTGACAATATTATAATAATATTCTATAAACATTCTAAAATTAATATTCTATAAAGTATTAAAGTTAAATCCGAGATTTTTTTTTCTCTGGTAAATTCTCTTTTATCACACACAAAATGCGAAATCCTGTAGAAATGGAAATTTCTCTCATTTATATTCTAAAACCGTAATGTGGACGTAAAAAATATATAACGCACAAATTTTGGAAGACCTTCCTGCTTTCCTTGTCAAACCCCTTTCGTTCATAAACCCAATGCATGGAGATGGAAAGGAAATTGTAAACTGGCTTTTACTCGCCATAAACGCATTTCATACGAGGACAAATTTTTTGAGTTTTTCAAAGAATGTATGAAAGAACGTTTTCAAAGAATATCTATGCTTACAAGCAAACTAGGAAAATCACACTTTTGACTCCAAAAAGCTCAATTTCTTTTTAAAATATTTGGAAGAGAATATGCTTTGATTAAACAGAAGTAAGCACTTTTATGTGTTTTTATCCTATTTATAAATATTTTTTGTATTTGTTTCTGGGTTTGGAAAAAGGAATATTCTTTTTGAAAAAAATAAGATATATTTTATCACCGTTTCATCACATAATTTTTTTTTCCAGTAAAATATGTTTTATCTTCATGTAGATTATTTATTGGTTTGTAGTAAAAATAAAATACTCTCAAGTAAATCGATGTTTAAAAGAAATATTAAGATTTATAAAATTCAAATCTTAAAAATTTAATACATAGACCATATGTTTGGAATTTTATGGATATTGGTTTGGATTCTATTCTATATGTTTGGAATGTTCTATTCCCAATGGGACTGTTTACAATATGCAACTCCTGGTACTGCGATGCTTACAAACACTAAGCAAGATATAACCTGTTCAAATATATTTTGAATTGAAATTTCGAGCCCTTTCAATATGGTATTCTTTATGGTACGTAACTATTATATAACGAGATGATAACAAATGCCAGAATATAGACAGCATGTTCTGAATTGAAATTTCAGTGCGTTAGATAATATTTCGCTATTCATGAAAGGGAACTAGCAGGTATCGGCATGCTTACAAATGCAGTAGACGCCTCTTAATATGATCCTATATTCGCTTTGCTATATCGAAATTCTCTGGTTCTGAATTGATGTATTCAAATATATATACACCTGTTTAGCGTGATCATTATATAGTTTAATGTTTTTAGATTGGAAATAGAGAACTGACTGAGCATTTATTTTTAGTCAGTGTTAGTGATTGAAGTTCATGGAATTTCTTGCGCCACTTATAAGGATACATCAGAGAGTCGTTTACCTCATGTGATAGGGCTCATATTATTTTGTCTAGATTAAAACTGTCTGTATTTGTTTAAGGTATCCGACTACGTTAAAAACACTGGTTGTCGACCACATTGCTGAATTCTTCTTTTATTATTATTTCTTGTAGTTCAGGCTTTCCTCTTTCCAAAATAGCATTTTCTAGGAAAAGGAAGGTCTGATCTATGATCCAGGATAATTTTAAATAATTTTTTAGCTAAAATTTTTCTTTAACTTCAATTTTCTCAAACTTTAATTTTTATAAAAATTATCCACAGTTAACATGATATCTCAAAAACTAATAGAGGTATTTGTATAAAAATTTCAGCGTGTGTTTTAAATACTGTGGGCAATGAAATGAACCAAAAGTTTTATTGTTGGTGAAATACTTTTTCATTTATAGGTGTTTTTAGAAAAATTAAGTTGTAAATTTATGAAAAAAATGTATATATTCGTATATTTTTACCCATAACTTCTTTGAATCTCAAAATATTTCTTAGATTTTGGTTCATTTTATTCATCATTATATTCTATAACTTATGTGCAAAGAAAAATAGGAATGCTGAATTACAATTTTGTGTGGAGTGTTAACCGTTTAGGTTAAATTTCATTAAAATTTACTACAAATTTTCCTATTTCTCAAAATATATTATATTTTCAAATAATTTTTTTGTATATATAGTGTTTATAATTGACAATACATATAAAAACCATAAATAGTTTTTAAAAAATCCAATTTTTCAAAAATATTGCCTCGAACGTAGTCGGCTACCTTAAATGGAAAATTATGCTGAAATCTATCGAACATTTGGAAATCAATGCTACTAGTGATTGGGTTATGAAAGAAAAATGAATAAAGAAATAATTGATTTAAGTGTGAAAGACAAAATTAAAATTCTAAAAAATTGAATTCAAAATTGAAAGTTCACTTTAAAGGAGTAAACGCAATGCCTTGGAGCAATTATAAAATTTGCATTGCATTCTTTGTCAAATTTTGCAGTGAATATGTCCAAGCAATAAACGTTGATGATTCCAATAAGATCAAATATGTGGTAGAAAACCCTCTAAAAAGGACAAAATAAGGCATGCAGGTGATATTTTTGACATGCAACCTGCGGCGTTGTTCATTCAATTTTAAGAAACATTGCGAGTAGGAACATTGCATAAATGAACCGTTAAAGACTAATTGTCGACACGAAACAATTTAAGAATTTGTAATTGCTGTTTTTGAAATAAATTATAAATAGTTTTTTATTAAATAATTTTGTTCACTTTCCTTCATGTGATAAAAAAAATAGCTAATTTGATCTAATTTGGATATTGTTATCAATTGATTAAACTTATAAAAATTCTTAAGTCCCCATTTATAACACCAAGCTTCAACTACATATATGAATAAAACCTTTACATTTCAAACTGAATTTTTAGTTACTAACCTAAATAAAAGAAATAAAAATAATTAATAGTATTGTATTTTTTCAAATTATGCAGAAAAACATCTTAAAATTTTTTTAATTGATGTGCCAAAAAGATGAACCAACAGAAATAAAATATTAAAATCGCTACACTTTTTTGGAGAATAATTATAACTGTGAGGTTCCCATACTATTTTCAATACTAAATCTTGGAAGAATGAAATAGAATTCGACTTAAATATTCTATAAAAGTTAGCTATCTGACTCTGATAAGAGTGGATATCCTATATATATATATATATATATATGTTAGTCTATGTTTGCCTTAAATAAAACCTTAAATAAAACTGATTTATTGAATTAATAATATAGTTATTTTATAACGTCATAGGAAACTTTTCCACGGATTCTTTTATTAGGAAATATCATTTCATATCATATACCCACGTGTTGGAAATTTCAATTTTCGAGGTTTTATTTGTAGTAATAGTTAACTAATTTTTTTTTAATTCGAGCTTTTGTCAACCTGATGGTAACACGTTGATAAAGGCAAATTTTTTTTCATGCATGCGTAACAAGCTCGTAGAAGTTATTTTTTTTATTTTTATTTTGTGCGAAATAAATTGTTGAAAAATGTGTTTAAAATATTTTTTTAAAAAAATTCAGTGAAAATGGAAAATTAATTTATAGGTCTAAACACTAGTGTCATTAAAAAGATAATATTTTGATCTTTAATTTGTAAAATTATTTTTGGAAGTTATCGTGAAAATTTGCTTACTTTTTAATTAATTAAAAAAAAAAAATTGCTCCGAGGCGCACATTCCCCCCCCCCAAGGTTATACATACGCCAAATTTGATATATGTAGGTCAGACAGTCTAGATTGTAGAATGGCAACACATGCTCAAGCATACACATTCATTTTTATTATAAATATAGATTAATATATTCAAAATCATTCATTACGCGTCTACCATTTCTTTATTAAAAGCAAAATTACTATTTTCATCTCTCTCTCCTCAAAAAGTAGACGATAAAGTAAAGCTATTTGTGTAATTTTAACATTATATAAAAACTCCTGCAATTAAAAATCCAACTTCAAGCTGACATGTTTGCAATGCACCCATCCACCTCCTACAAACCAATCGATGTCATTCAAGTTGTCCTCCCATTTTCCGCATGCAGTTGCCACACTGTTCAGCATAATACCTGCAGCCCAAAGAGAGATAATGAGTTCTGATGATAAGTTAATAATTGGAGCCATCCATACTGATGAAAGCCGTAGTTATTCAAATTGAGTAATAACCAACTCTCAGTTATTTCGAACCTTCTGTTTACAGCGCAGAATTAATGACTGTAATAATACAAGTCTTGAATAAACAGCTGCCTCGAGTTCCAAATCCAGAAGGACCGTCGTCCGAAGTACGGATTGGACAGAAATAATAAACACGGAAAGAGAATTTAGTGAATAGATTTGTATCGCAGTGATTGTTTGTATGCTTGCATATATTTATTAGAGTTGCACGTTTTAATAACTTTTTTATTTAAGAGTTTGAATATTCAAATATGTAAATAATTCATTTTGATGGTATGGAGCAGATGCGATGTTTTTTTCTGAAACATTATATGGATGGATAATCTTGTTTGAAAGATAACTGATTAAAAATAAGTGCTAGAGTTTTTTTCTTTTTATTTTCTATTTAAATAACCATTTTCCTGATTTTTATTAAGTAAAGGGATTCATTTTCTGAATATAAATCCGTGACAGTAGATTTCATGGCAAGGAAATGATGGTGGGGGGTGGTTTCAAATATGAGTTGAAGAAAATCAAAATTAATTAAATAAAAATAAATTACAGGACGAAATAATTATACAAAGCAATCGAACTGATTTTACTTTTTTTTAACTATTTAATTGATTTACAAAGAAAACTGAAAAATTTCAGATAAATTATTTAAATGTACTGTCTCTAGCTTATTATGATTTAGTCATTTTCATCTTAATTAGTTCATTCCAGTTTTAAATTAATTTAAAATATCTCCCTCACATTGTAATGGATACTTTTACCAATACTAAAAATTATAACTGCTAATCGTTTAGTATAAATTTTATAATGAAGCGCATTTTTCACGTCCTATTTAATTCAATAAGTTGTTACAACATAAAAGGTAACATGCCAATGAGTATATAGACTTGAAATAAAATGCATATTAACCTAAAGACGAGCACTTCTTTTCTCTTATCACAGAAACCGCTGTTGTTTCTTATGGCACTTGTCATAGACAAGCCACTGGCACAGTCAACGACACAACAACTGTCTCTTCTTTTCAGTAGCACCATCTAGGGCGAAGAGTAGGTCTTAGTTACTGAAGCGTCACAAACCTTTTTATGGGGTGGACTTCATACGTTTCATTCACTCCCCCACAGATCAGAAAACACACATTCGCACACCTCACAGATAGAACACCGGACAGAGAACAACCACGCCCGAACCAGGACTCGAACTCGTAACGCCCAAATCAAGGGAAAGACGCGCAACTCCTAGGCCAGACAGCCGGCTCGCAGAGGTTATTAATATGATTATTCTATGATATCTTCTATAGCATTTTTCATAGAACTATGGCGTCACTTGTATTGAACCATCTGTATCGTAGCAAAATGGAAAATTTTGCAATCAATGAAAAAGTGACAATGATTTCGAGGGCAGTTTTTTTCAAAAAGACAAAACAAAGTTATGAGTTTTATCGCCATTAAGTTTGAACAATTTAAAATTTATGAAGAATCCAAATACATACTCTAGTACTATCCGACAAGTACTAAATTAATATTATAGAGAATTAACCGTTATTGTATATAAAAGAGAGCTGGATCTCAAGGTATTTGTCTAAAATAAGCCCAAAAATGATTAAACAATTACAGCATCCATAAAGTAAACATTTTTGCTCGCTTGTTACGATATTTTAAATATGGACAAGACAACTACAAGGGGTGTTCAAATGAAAAGGTGCGAAACGTTAGTAACACCGTAACCGTTAACATGTTTGCCTATGCTGCAATGGGAGAACGCAGCGAGACATCTAAGGATGCGATTAGAGTCTCCGGGGTAGATCAGAACATGTGCGGAAGATCGCATGCGCAGGAGAGTGCAGAGGCTCTTATAAAGAGAGCCATCCAAGAGTAGTCCAGCTGTTGAATTCCTCGAGCACAGAAGAACCATTAACTCCGATGTGTACTGTGAGACACTTCGAAGACCACGCAGGTCTATCAAGAACAAAAGACCGGGACTACTCACTGTGGATGTAGTTCTGCTCCATGGTAATGCGCGTCCACACGTCTTTAGGCTCACATAGACGGAATTGGCCAAGTTCACGTGGGAGCAGTTAGACCATCCTCCCTACAGCCCGGATATGTCGCCCTGCGATTTCCATTTGTTTTGTAGCCTGAAAAGGAAGCGATTCAACTTGGACGGTGAAATAAAGGACGCTGTGAAGGACTGGGTCTCGTCAGAGCCACAGGAATTATGGCAACAAGGAATCCCTTGGTTCGTTAATCAATGGGATCGCTGTGCTCAGGGCTATGGTGTATACTTTGAATAAAGTCTTCGTTTATACCCTCACCGTCGTTTCGCACCTTTTTATTTGAACACTACTTGTAGATTTCAAAAGGATTTATTACAAAAATCTTTTATACCATATCCTTAAGAGTAGGATTGCTATGCTGACTCATTACCACCTTACATAGGTCTCCTAAGGTCAAATACGAGCCTCTTCAAAATGTAAAACTAGCGATTCCTTATTTAAAGCATTTGGAATGAAAATAAATATTTTATAAAGTTCAAAAGTAAATATTTTATAAGTAATTTGAAGAGTCCTTTCAAGCGTTTGGTAAATACTAGTAATGCATATGATTCTATCCAAAATCCCAAAATAATCAAGATTTGAATTTTTGTATTTATACTTCAAAATAGTTTTAAATCTTTATTTAGGAAGTTATATCCGTAATTCTTTTTGATTTTTAAAAGTCATAAGAAGATATTTAACTTGGAAAAGGAATTACCACGCTTTTGTAAAAATCGAAAGAACAAATTACTTTTCATATTCACCAAAAGGCTATAAACCACACACTGAGTAAAAGATACGCTATGCTAAGTGGTAAATTATCATAGGAACAACACTCAATCAAACTTCAACTTGCCCGTGTAGCAAATGCACTTATATACTATACTGGATTCATTGCTCGGAAGTTTCCTTTTCAAAAATGTCAACAAATGTTTTAATTCGCTTGTTCATGAGGGAAATAGTGCTTTTAAATAACGCGGCATGATTGTGGCTGTCAAAATAGCCGATTCTAGCTACCTCTGAAACTGTTAACCGTTCTGTGTTTTTTTTCTATACAACAATTATTTGCCTCAAAGCAAAACAGATATTCCCCCCCCCACCCCCACCCCCAAAACAAGTAACAAAATAGCAGAATGTAATTGTTTCTTGAAAACGAAACAAAATACAATTAACTGATAAGCATTATAAACAGTATACAGAAAATACAGAATATACAGAAAAGCTAACACTGTTACGGTAGCTTGATAAAATTAAAGATAATCGCAAAGCACATATGCTCTCAACAAGACTGATCATACCATATACAGATTTGAATGGCTTATAATTAATAAGAGTTCCGTTGATTCTGCTGCAAAACCGAACAAACTTGCTTTTTTGGGGGGAGCGTTAAAAAACTGGTATTGAAGATTTGATGAGGGAAATGGTCTGATAATCTAGATTTCTTTCCCTCCTTTAGTGCCATGATTGAGTAATGGTTTGGGAGACTTTAGAATCTCAGGGAATCATAGAGAGTTCATTCCTCCACAAAAGTTACAGAAACCTGTAGAGCCTTAATCTAGAAGAATATACGCTAACATCAAAATGTTCCAGAGAATGCACGATAGAATTATTGCATAGGAGAGTGTTATAATATTGTGGACACTCAGGACACTATAATATTGGACAGACTCTCCTTTTGTAGATCATCAAGTTATGTAGAACACCCTATGGCCGTATTTGTTGTTATATATATTGAGTTTTAATTATATGCCCCGTTTGTTCAATATATATATATATATATATATATATATATATATATATATATATATATATATATATATATATATATATATATATATATATATATATATATATATATATACATATATATATATTAAGCATTAATTTTATATTTATTTCATGTAGATAAAAATATTTTGATATATTTTGTGAATTGTGATGGTTTTAGCAAGACAAATATGTAGATATGCTTTAATGTATGTTTTTTGGTTGGAGCTTAAAAATATTTCTTCCTTTCATAATATAAGTCAAAGTAAACTTAAATAAATTATCATTTTTTGAAGTAAAAGAAAATAATCATTTTTGGAATGTACAAATAATTTCTTTGCTGACATTTAAAAATATTTTAAAAAGAATATAGCTGCTGGTTAACATTTTAACTTTACAACAAAAATATATGCAAAAGCATGCTGAATTAATCACTGCATTAAATAGAAAGGAAAAATCAATTAAAAAAACATTTCATTTTTTTAAACACATAATTTGATCTCCGTAGAAAGGACATAATAAAATTTCATTTACTCTGAAATTTTATTGAAACCTTACGCAGGCGATTTCCATAAAAATCTATAATCCTTAGTCAGTGAGTTCGACAAACAGTGTTTTTCACCAGAAATTTTTAAAATCTGTTTTCAATTTCAATATGTAAAGAAAAGGAATAAAAAAAAGTTTCAAGCGTAACGATAATTAATTCTCTTTTTCTTATGAATTTGTCGATGCATATTTTGGAAATAATTTGTAATTTTAATCTGCATTTTCACTGGAAATCTAAAGCTTATTCTATCTAAAAAAACAATTTTCAACGATGCCGAAAAGATTTTTATTATTTATGCAGTAATTTAATCAGCATTTTCATTCAGATTCTTACTAAGCATGGACAAAAGAATATTTTAAAGTTATGTTATTTTTTTATTTTATTTCATTTTATTTTACCTTCAATGAAGAGGAATTATTTTACATTTATGGAAATTGGGTTGAAAGACGGTTTCCAACAATTCATTTCAAAGTGAAATGCATGCATGAATTTTAATTAGATGTAAATTGGTGGAATTATTTATTTATCTTTCGAACCATGTCTTGCAATATTAACGTAATAATGGTTAGAATAATTTAAGTGCAATCTTTAAATTACGTACAGCAACGAAATGTTTGTTTAAAATGTCTTATGTGCTCAAGTTTATTATTGCGTCCACCTTATCAATATTTTCTATTTGATTAGCTTTTGTTCTGTAGTCTGCATAAGTTTTAAAATTATTAGTGGCAACAAGAAAGAACTTCAGACGATTTTTTAAAGATGCTTGTACCAATAAAAATTAATTTTAAATTCATTTGTTCAACACTAATTATTTTATTATTTATAATTTTTGGTTATTTAACATACTTCAGATATGATTCATTTTTAATTCTAGAATTGAAATGCACACATGATAATTCTTTTAAAAATTACCCTCGTTACTGCAGCGTTGTATTTTTATATATCCTTAAATATTTTATAATATTGTATTTATTATACTTTGCTCAGGAATTTAATTTGAAGATTAGTAATGGTAGCATGAAAATCGTTGAATGATTGTTTTACGATTTTTATTTTGAAGTGCATAAACTTTAGGTTAAATTCTGCAAAATTGTTATTATTATTTTTAAATTTTTGCTTGTATAATATAAAACAAGTTTTACTGATATTATAAATATTCTGTATTGAACTACTGAACTGCAAACCTGTTTATACTTTAAAAATTGCTTTTCTTGCTGTACGAATAAATTGTATTTTTATTATATAAATTATTTTTTAAATATTTTTATTATATAAATAATTTTGTGATTGTGATAATCACAACCACGAACTGGCTGGTTGGCTCCGGAACAGCAATACTGGCAGAAAATGTGGTCGAGTCCAAAGGGCCATCACTGGCCACAGTACAACCCTTAGCTTGGGAATCACAACTGACTACTTCGACCCATCGGAAGGCACACGGAAAAACTTGAGTGACCGCAATACTGGCAGGATCAGTGGTTTGAGTCCTAAGGGCCATTACCGACCATGATACCATCCTTCCCTAAGGAAGTAAGTTCCGTCATTGATGGTAGAAGCCACACCTCCATCATTTTGCGTACCCACCAAGGTGGCGAGAATCAACCCCCATATCGGAAGCTTCTCATCCTCAATTACGGGGTACCCCCTCGTGGGATTGAAGGTTGTGATAAATGATAATTTTTCGTTTCTTTGTAAAATATTTAGAATTTAAGATACATAATTAAAACTTTTTTTAAAAAAACATAGAATTTCAAAACGCACCCTATGTGAAATATAAAAAATGGATAAAAATTAATTGAAAATTCCTGAATTTTTCCCGTTTTGAAACAAATCTATTCAAAGGAATATAAATCAAATTTAACACGTAAAAATGATTACAAATGTTTCTTTATGAGAGTGTAAAGATTAAAAATATAATAGAGAAATTTTATAGTTCTGTTTAATTTTCTATATAAGCTTAAACCATTTATGTTCACAGGTGAACGAACTTGAACCAATTTCAGAAACTACGTCTATACTTCTTTTTGTTTATAGATTGATTTCTAAACATCATTTACAGATAAAAAGATATATATTATTTATTTTTTCAGTTTGTTTTTACTTAATTTAATTTCTTTCAATCTATTATGCTTTTGATGAATTTCTGATTTGCTGGAGTTCGAAACACTTGTGTATTCATAATGATACATTGCATTATTTTATGAATAATACAGTCTATGGTGATCCAGTACACTAAATTATTATTTTCAAACTTTAAATATCAAATGATTAATTAATTTA
Organism: Argiope bruennichi; assembly: GCF_947563725.1. Classification (NCBI taxonomy): domain Eukaryota; kingdom Metazoa; phylum Arthropoda; class Arachnida; order Araneae; family Araneidae; genus Argiope; species Argiope bruennichi. The sequence continues at coordinate 60,780,474 of NC_079156.1, read as the reverse complement.
ATTAAATCTTGATAATATATTTAGGCGTCAGAGGTGCTAAATTTAAGAGGAAAAATGGTTTCAATTAATTAAATATGGAGTATAATTTCATTATATTTATATTAATAAATTTTTAATTAAACGGGAACAATGACACGCTTTATTAAATTTATTCTATAATTACAGGTTCAAATATTATATGTGAACTTAATATAACTTTATAAAAATCTTAATTCACACTACATCTAAACCCTCTTCAAAAGTACCAAATTTTAATTATAAATTCTCTAATTTGATAAACATTTTATAAAATATTCCTCGAAACATTTTAGATAAATTTTAATTCAACCTCTATTAAGTATATTTTCACTTAATATATATTTATTTGTATATGAAATAATGTTATTTACTTATATAGATAATATATCTTTAGTCTTAAAATTACTAAAAAATAAAAATATTATATATTTTTCAATTTTTTTTTATTTATTTACCTCTGAGCTGCCACTCGCAGTGTTTCGTTAATTTATGTAGCATTCATTAACTTTTTGTGAATGCTACATAATATTATGAAGTGAATATTCAAATTATGAAAAAATTGGTTTTAGATAGTTTTAAAAATTAGTTTGATATGGTCTGTATTTATTCGAGACGCTCATAGATTTAAATTTTCTTGATAAATTTAATATTCTGCCTTTAATTTGTAAAACAAAGATGAAGATGATTTAAAGACGATAGTTTACTTGTATTAACATCTCATTTGAAAGCAACATTAACGCCATTTGGGGATGGACCTCATAATTTTAAACCCCGGTCAGTAAATGAGAACGGCGCTTGAGCTGGCAAACCGCCTCCCCAGAGAAAACCATACTTAGCGTCCCGTACCATTTCCGCCTATTTAACGCACACCAGGCACACCGGATTTTTTATTGAATCATGTTTTGAACCTGACGCCATCCAGCTCTGAGAACTAGACTAGTAAGTCATCGCAGCATGTTAAGAATAATTAAGGTGATCTAAAGATATTCTAAATTATTCTTTTTTATTGATTTTTTGCATAATAAAGAACTGAAGCTATCTTTTAATTAGTAAATACAAATGTAATTCTTTTAAAGCTAGTATATTGTCAAGTGAAAGTTATTAAGGAGTCAAATTCACCCTTGAGAAATTTTATTATTAGTTAGTAATAATAAGGACACGAGGTACTGAAATGAATTATGAAAAATTGCTTTACTATTAACATAACAGCTGTAAAAACTATTAGCATGGGAATTAGAAAAACTCTCAAAGTTTTTATGTATGGTTTTTGTGTTAGTTTATTTGTAAGAATTACAATAGTTCATAATACATATCCTTCTGCAAATCATTTCAAATCGAAATCTTCCGATTTTTCATTTAAACTATTAAAAACGAACTGTTCGTAAAAGTTGGACCGATGTGGGAAATTGCCGACAACGTTATTATTGAAATGAAACAGAAAGCCCTTAAATCCGCCTCTATTTTGCAAAATCTGTAAAAGAATCTTATATCTACACAAATCAAAAGACGTGGGTAAAAATATCGAATCGTAAGCGTGAACACGATTTTATTCCTTCAAAATGATTGGAAAAGTTATTGCGTTATAAGGCGCATACTAGAACAATTTCCCAGTTCAGAGATTATATTCTGCATGAACAACTGTTAAACTTTTCGAAAATTCTGCTTATTTATTGGACGAGTTTATGATGAGAAAAACGAGTCTGTAATTTCACTTTCATTTTTATTTATAAATTTATAAAGAAAAGGAGTTCGAAAATTAAAACACGGAGAGCTTTGTGCATTGCGATATATATACAGTATTTGTGTTTTTTTTTCACCCTAAGTATAGCCTTGGAATAGGAATGAAAGGGATGAATTTCGAATTTTATAATTCTAATTTATCTTTTATATATTATTAAAATAGTTTCTTTAACACAAAATAGGTTTTTAACGCATTTGTTTAAAATTCTTGTACAAAATTTGAAATTGCATCTGGGATATATTTCTGAACACTTTATAACGCGATGCACAACACTCATTGAAGCATTTTTGTAAGTTGAGCACTCTTTTTGCCATTCTGTTTTTCCAATACTACGCTTATTTAACTATATTTTTGTGATATAATAAGATTAGAAGTTAAATTATATGAAGCTAATTTTACTGATTTCTATTCTTAAAATTGCATTAACCATTAATTGAGGATGTGCGGTCTCTGAGACCGCTAGCGATGGCTTTTTTTGTCACCCCTATTCTATTTTTAGCTCAATTGAATGGATTGACCCTGTAGCTTCTTGTTTTGTGACCTTCAATACACATTCACTTTTTCAACCGATTTCAGTACATGCTTTTTAAAATAATCCAGTTATATCTTTTAGCGCAGTCTCTAAGACTGCACCTCCCTGTTAGTGTCCCAGTGATAAACAAGGCTTAGCAGATGACGATAAAACTTGGGCCCCAAAATATCATCCAATTTAATGATCCTATTATGAAGCAGTGTTCCAGACACTTTTAAATGAAGATAAAAGTGATTTTAGTGATAAGGATAATTGTACAGAAGAGTTTTGCGATGAAAGCTCGCATTCAACTGATTCTGATATGTATGTTCAAACGCAATTAATTTTTCTAGTGATAATGTATTTTGAAAAATTTATAAAATATATTAATATACTAAGAGATATATATACAGAATTTATAGGTTAATTTTTATACTAGTTCTTAACCTGTATGTTTAAAATGCCCTAGAAAACCGTGCTATGACAGTCACACAAGCCGATAAAAAAAGAGCCAATTTTACCCATGGTCAGTTTTTTTTATTTTTCATATAATTGTTGAATTTTACATTATATTATCTTCTATGTACCTTCATATACTGTAAAAATAAATATGATTTAAAAAGTAAAAAGTAATATATTTTTTCAAGAATATTTTTTATTGAAACATGTCATTTGAGAAGAAAATGTATGTTCCAACGCATTTATTTTTTTCAATGATAATATATTTCGAAAAATTTCTAAAACATATCTAAATATCAAGAAAAATATCTTGGGATAGATATATATAGATAGAAAAATATAGATTGGGAGTTTTTCATACTAATGCATTCATTAGAGAATTTAATTTGAGTGTAAATGAAATGCGATCTCCTAGACTGTACCTCCCTAGTTAAGTCCTAAAATTTCACCTCCCGAATTAAGGGTTAAACACTTAAAAAGAAAATAATACGTAATTTAAAATAAATTTTTTTCTTTGTGAAAATTTGCATAATTTTAATCATCCAAATAAAAATATTGTGAAATATATATTCTCTGAATTTTTGTTCGAAAATTTAATGGGTCCTTAAAAGTACAAGAGCTTACATAGCTTTCAAATTAATCTTGCATAAATCTTACAAAAATAGAAATCAAGTAAGTAAATACTCGACATCAATTAGCTTCTTAAAAATTCACAATATAAATTAAACGAACTGAACTATTAAAATATGTACGAATCATTCATTTCTTATTTTTTGAAAATACATATATTCTAGTTTTAATCTTCATTGCTTCTCGTTTGCGTTTCACTGCATATTTTTCACACATGTTTCACTATTGCCAATAAGTGTTTTATATGCAAATTATTATCATTTCAAACAAATGATAATGATGTTATTATTTTTTCTATCACAAAAAGCACGTCTTCCACATTTTTATTTTTTAAGTTCCTGCTTTTTTTTGCATGGTTTCATATAAAGACAACAATTTTCATAGGCACGTGTTTTTGTTGGGATAAATATTTTAAGTATGCATTCGTTTAACTTATGCAGACTTGTTGGAAGTTCACTCTTTGAATGCAATAGACATATCATTAAAAATAATCGTCGATTGTCTATAAAGAAATTAGTTTCCTTCAATTGTAGTAGATCTTACAAATTTATGGCTCCAATATTCATAGAGTATTCATGAAATCTACATGAATTGGCCGACTAAATTAATGTCTACTTTAATTCTGTTTTAATGCATATTAATATCAAGTATTACAATATGTGCATCGATTTTGCTATTTAATTCACACGGACTTAAGAGCATCAATGTTTTGTTGAATTATTTAGGAAGCTTTTAATAGATTACATTTCTGATATTAATATCTATCCCAAGAATATTTTAATATACTTTTCAATAAAATTAGTCCTTTAGAAGATTAATTCTTCCATGGCATATTATTCGGGTAGGATAATTTTCTGATAACTCATGATAGTCAGATTTATGCACTGAATGCGCCATCTAGCGTTTTATTCAGTTGTTTATTCTGTTGTATGTTAGATCAAATAGATCCAACTGTTTCAAGGTCAATGCGAATTAATTGTTAAAACAAGTAGGCGGACGGTAATTAGAGGTTAGAGGGTTGGTGGATTTTTCCCTTTTCCCCGTTATTTATTCAATTTAATCCTGCATAGTAACAGGTGCGAATGTACGCCAGCCTGTTCAGAAAGGGTTAAGCGAAAACTTCATTGGCAACTTATTAACGGATTTCGTTCAAAATTTGCTACAAAACTAAATTTTTGGCGCTAAAACTTTGTGCCAAATTTCATTTGTCTAAAATATTAAGTTTTTGACTACTCTCATAAAGTTTTGACTGGTAGGTTTTGACTAGTCGTGAAATTGTAGATCAACGAATGGTGAATGCCTAAACGAATTTAGTTCAAATTTACTTCAAAACTAAATTTTTGATGCCAGTGCAAATTTTGGACAAATCATTTATCCAAAATGTTAAGTTTTTTACTGGTCGCATAAAGTTTTGACTCGTCGTGAAACTATAGATCAACGGATGGCGAATCTTTAGATGGAGTTAATTTAAATTTTGATAAGGATCTACATTTTAAGTATTAAATTTTTGTACCAAATTTTATTTATCTATCTCTTAAAGTTTTATACTTATCATGTTCGCATATATTCAGAAAATTAGATTTTTTGTGAATGTATCACACTAAAAATAATTCCAAAAATGTATTTTTCGAAATGAAGAAGGATACAATTGTAGAGATTCTTCAAAAGCTGTAGTTCATTTTGACGATTACAATAGTTTTTCTTTCCATATTCATATACGAGAAATGAAAAAAGAATGAATGCAAAATTGCCTATAGAAAAACAATGATAAATTTATTCTCTTTAAAAACTGCAGTTATACCTGAAATATAATAAAATTTAAATATTTACTGTGATATTTTTTGTGATATAGTGATAAAATAAGGATAGCCCAAGTTAATTAAAAGTTTGAAATCAAAATAATCTCGTATGTGCTGAAGGGATTTAGTCACTATATTATAAACAAAGACAAATCAGTTTAATAAGATTAAAAAATATAGTTTTGCCACACTGTGTACTAATTATGATCTCAAATATATAAAATAAGTGCCTTAATACGCAAACAATAATTTTATATAGTTAAACACTTCTCTTAAAATGTGCTAACGTTTTTCTAATTTACTCTTAACAAAATCTCTAATTCTAATGCGAAAAATATTTCTAATGTATTTAGTCTTAAATAGAAAGATTTTTCTGATTGTCAATTTCGAGATGCATATTTGAAAACTTATTTCCGTTGTTTTGACGGCATATAATAAAATAAAATATATACTAAATCAGGTAGACTTATAAATTTTAACATAATTTTCTAGAAGATATTGTCAAAATGTGCATTCCATTCTAAAATATGGAAAAAGAAACTACATTTTTATAAGCATTCAACTGCAAGGATATTCCCATGATAATAGCTGTTTTGTTTTCCTCAGCTATATTTATGTCACCCATTACAGCGAAGAATTATTCACAGAATATTAAATTAAACTTGTGTTTTCTCTATTAAAAAACATCTATATCTCAGAAATCGTTTATTATCTTCCGTGAGCAAAGCCTCTAACAAATAATCATTGTACGTAAATTATGACACAACGTATGCTTTTTAATGGGAAAAAAAGGGAAAAAAGGAAAATTTATAGTTCGTTTTTTAAAAAAAAAAAAATGTTGTCAAAACGCGACACGCAACTTCAAAATAAAAATGTTGAACAGAAAAGCGCTTGAGAAATAAATAATTCAAAGTTTTGGCACTTAAAGCATATTTCATATATAGTTTTCTAGCATTTTTTTAAAAAGAAATTTATTTGAGTGTTCACAGGTTTTTTATCTTATTTGGCTACAAGAAATTTTACATACAAAATTTCTTCTAAATATATATAGTTAAATTATAAGCCAGTCACGTATTAAACATTCCATGGAGCATCTTTATAACTAAAAATACCAAGTCATAAAAAGGTATAATAATGCAAGGCCATAAAAAGTTAATTAGGTATTAAAACAACGGGTAGAAATCTATATTTCATATATTCTGAGACACTTATTACCCACCATGAAGCATATATGGGGCTGTTGAAATTAAATTTCCTAAATTCAGAAGGCTGTACAAGTTGTTGGATGGTTCATAATGGCATAAAATTTGGACGACAGGATCTCCAGATCATTATTTAAAATTCATGGAAAAATTATGGAAATACATATTTTTTACAAAATACTTTAAAAATTCCTCAATAGATGGAGCTGTAACATGAATGAAATGCGATTTGCATAAATTTATAGATTCTGGTTAGCCGTACAAATTATAAATCCAATAAATTTGGAAGACAGGCAGCAATTCAGTGACACAAATATGTACAATGCCATTCTTAATCGATTCGATCAGTGAAGTTCTTTTTACTAAAATGAACTCCGTTTCTGGGATAAGAAAATTCTGCTAGCAGAAAAATGTCAGCCAAGGATGCTTGGTACCCCGCGCTTGATGCGATATAATAATAATAATAATGAAAACTTGTAAAAATAGGATAGCTAAGAGTTTTACCTAGTATAGGACCACAAGTTATGGACACTGCTACAGCGGTTGTTCAAGCAATCATCCGATCATTACATGATGTTATTAAAGTGCTAATAGTTTCTCGTATCACTGATATATGTTTTATCTTTTAACAAGTAATGCAATGATACTGAATAATTTTTTTTATATAAAATCCACAGTGGTCACCAATTATCCGATGGGTGACTGAAATTCGGGAAATATTTACGATGTAGTTCCGGCACGAGTGATAGTCAATGATATTTGATTGTGGAACGTCTTGTCGTAAAATAAATCCAATTTCCACTTGACTGGTTAAGTGAATACAAATAACTACAGCATTTGGGAAACAAAAACTTGTATTTAATTCATCATATATCCTTTCACTTAACGATAACAGTTGTCTTTCTAATTGATTGCAGTGTTATTTTTTTCCTTTTGTTTTTTAACCTCTTCGTCGTCCATAACGCGTCTAGCGCATTCAAGTCTTAACTTCTGCAGGCGTCAAGCGGTTTTCTACATTTTAAACGTTTATAACGCTTTGTAATGTTTATTTATTTTCTTTTTTTAAATTTTTGCATGTTCTAATGCGGAGAAAAATAAGAAAAAAAAGAAATTTTCGTGTACAGGAGAGGACGGTGAAAGGATTAATAAAGTACACCTACATCTATACCAAATCAGAAAGGGACCACATGCGCTCTAGAAACAGAGGTGTAGTACGGAGCTATAATGAACGAAAGTATAATGTGAATGGTGGTTTAACTAGAGCGGAGGTATAATGTGAATTTTCTGCTGCGTTTTTTTTTTTCTTCTTCTTTTACTACGGCATTTTTTACACCGCAAACATAGTCATATTTGTCATTGTCAAACGATTCTAGATCACTAGATTCTAGATGAAAACATTTGTGATCTCAGAACAATGGCAGGGTAGCCTCATTTAGAATAGAATTTTTATGCAGGATCGTACCCTACCCCATATTTATCGCAGCATTAACTCTCTGGTGATCAGTCGCAGTTTTTCAACAGTTTGTTGTTGTCGCTAGTCTGAATTAACCCCATGCGACTTTTGGTTATGAGAATTCATAAAGCATCGTCTATAGAAAACAACTCGAAACATTGTAATACCTGAAAAGACAGCATTATACGGTAAGATTCATGGAAACAATGGGTATTTATTGCGTTTTGTTGAGGAATACATAACTTGCGTGTGGCAAAGGTTCTAGAAAACCATGGAATTCATACAGAAATTATATAGATTTTTTTTTTTTTGCTATGCACCTATGCGTACTTTTTTGTACTAACTATTTTTCAATAAATAAAGTATTTTCGATATTTTCCTTTTTGAATGTGTTACATGGTTTATGATTGTCGTTTTTTGAGCAATATGGATTCCTTATGGAAAATACTCTTTCATTATGTGGTGTATAATTTCACGGTAGCTATAAAAATTTTAAAATAGCCATTAGGTAAGTCATATCACTGACTCTTCGGCCCTCCCAAAGGCACACGGATAAAGAATACTGAATGACCGGACCACCGCAACAGTAACATTGGCGGGAACTGTGGTTGAGTCCTAAGGGCCATCACCGGCCACGGTACAATCCTTCCCGAAGGAAGTACGTCCCATCATAGATGGGAGGTGTCTGATCCTCCATCTTTTTGTGTACCTCCCCCCAGGGTGGCGAGATCCAACCACCATACTGGAAGCATCTCATCTTCTTTTCGGGGTGCCCCCCCCCCCCTTGGGTTATATCCATTAGGTAAAGCATTTTTGTACGGAATAATACTGATTACTACACAGCATGAAATCACATTACTCAGAATATATTCATTCACTAGGTTTCAACTCGGTTAAGAAGCAATAAAGTGACACAAAAAATAGTATATTCTAATGCAAAAAGGCACGATTTAACAATATTTGCAAACACAAGTCGCTTTCATTACTTTGAAAAAAAGAGTGAAATCAAACTAGATGCCCTAAATTATAAGACAAATTTCTAATTCTTTCAATATCCGATAAAACTTTAATCAAAATGAGAAATTAGTAGACTATGAGGCTTATTATATTCTATATCCCCTAAATCCTGTAAAAAATCATTTCTCACGCTTTTCACTACCATAAACAGTTGTGAGGGGAATTATCCACTACTCAGAATTACAATCTCTTTCCTAAGTGCTAAATCCAAGTTAACAGAATTATTAAGTTCAGAAAATTAAATTTAGTAGTACTAAATACTTAAACCATACAAAATAAAAACACTCAAGTTGCGTTAGCAAATTAACATAATTGTTTATTATTTAGTCTAACTGAAACACTCAAAATATACTAAATGACTGGACTTCAGTCCTTGCTCCTCTTAATTTGCCAAGGAACACTGGGCAGGCTGAAGTTTCGAGGACGCCAAGGTTTTTTTTTTTTCTGCATGCAAGATAAGGCGCAATCAAGCCAAATGTTGTGTCATTGAATGTTTATTAAAAAAATTATGTATTAGTTCTACTAACATTTTTATATAAAATATTGATAATTCTATAAAATATTTCCATATAATATAAGAAGATTTTCACAAAAGGAAAAAAATGTAAACGCAAAAGTAGATTGGCGCGTTTGCTGCTCGAGGAAGCTGTGCAATATATTTGCTCATGCGCAGTGTTGCCGTTGGTAAATTGTGACGGGCGCGGGTTAAAGTCTAGTTACAAAATGTAATCAACGAAAAAGAAGTCAGATATTCTCCCGAGTTTGACGAGAACAAGCTCTCGTGCATGAAGTAAAATTCTGCTTTATTATTATACTGCTAACCTTTATGGTTATGTGTAATTTCAGTTTATTCGTTTAGGTATAATTTCATGTCCACAATTCAGCCAAATTGTCTGACATTTATGTCTATATTATTTTAATTGCCGTACATATGTTGTGTCCATTGTACATGTGGATATTTTTAATAGAGATAATTTGTATGACATTATAGAGCTATTTATACCATAAATGTGCTGTTCCTCTATTATCTAAATTTCATGGTATTTTAATCTAACATTATTTCATCTACATAAATATTAAGCAGGGTCATTTTTCTTAAATTGTCAACAATGGACGAAAGTCAAGCGATTAAATTAAGCGATATTTGATGAAACAATGAAAACTAGTCGAATTTCATGGTTACAATATAATATCTTGTTAGAAATTAGACAAAAAAAATTGTTTTAAAAACTTCCAAAATTGAGAAAAAATTTGCCCGCTTGAAAATTGATATTGTTAAAAAGAATTTAAAAAAAAATTGAAACTATGTAAAATTTAACTTTGTGAAACATTATTTTCGGAAGTTATATCGGAAAAATGCTACAATTCAGCGTAATATTTAAATAATTAAATTAATAACAGTAATTTAAAAGAAAAGAAAAAAGTAATCACACATTTCCACTCTTTAAGATATATATGATAAAATTTTGGTAGCATTAAGTTAAATGGCATGACCTGCTGAAATCCAACACACTAAAATACAAACATTCGTCATTATTATTAGTAGAGATTTAAATTTTACACGAAAGAAATATAAGTAAAAGTGAAAATAGAATGAATAATTATTGAAGTAAATAATGATGACGTTGATTTGTAAAATGGTTTAAGTACATTTATAAATGGTTTATATACATTTATAAATGTATATAAATATTAAAGATATTCTTTAAGTAAACAATTATAAAGTTAAAATTTTTATAATCTTATAACATGGTGGATCTATTTTCCAAACAAGCAAAATGATTAATTTATATTACAGAAAAAAAAAACAAAATGGTGGCCAATCGATATATTATTAAATTGCGAATTTCGAAAAAAGTTCATTATGAAATTTTGCAAATATTCACTTCTTTTGCAAAATAAGTTCCAAGAAACGTCACTAGTGAATGCTTAAGAGAGGAATTTGGAATACATCTTCAGAATCTTGAAATTGAAATAGCGATTTAGAACCGAAAGTTGGAAAAGCCTCATCTACGCGAATATCTCTTCTCTCGATTCGTCGATTCCCCAATAGCTGAATTTCCAAACTTGCCCCATTTTTGAAAATCATTCCCATTTATCATCCAATAAGTAATCTATGGCAAACACATCCGTGGGATCTTTTTGCTTCACCTTTCCATGTTTCTAAAAAAAATTCTAGAGTCTTCTTAAAAATTGCATTTGTTCTTTCATACACCTTCGTCTGTGGTTTAGGAAGAAGGGATTAGAGTGGTAGATGCTTTAAAAGCGCGATATTTGCGTTTTTCATTCATTTAACGTTATTTGTAAAGCCGAAAATGTTAACATTTTAGTGATAGTTATTTGTGATTTGCCAAATAGTGATTTGCTTAGTATGTTAAATATCTTTATGTTGCAAATAATGTTCATACTAAACCTGGCCAAATAGCTATTTTTAAACAATATATATATATATATATATATATATATATATATATATATATATATATATATATATATATATATATATATATATATATATATATATGTATATATATATATATATATATATATATATATATATATATATATATATATATATATATAATGATATTTTAAACACTTAATTTAACCCAAATTCATTTCCGAAACTTTATCTTGATTTAGCCCATCGTAATTTCATTCTAAAATATTCTCTTATTTCTTGATCCAATTCCACTTTCGGCTTAATTAATTCCTTTGTAAAAATAATGCGCCATCAGTATTACGTACGAAAGTGATATCTTCGGTTGCCCTTGAAAAGGTGTCAAAGGTCACTACGTGTATTGAATTGGCTCCTGGCCAGAAATCCTATGTTATATAAGACTAGTGATCATTTGTTCGTCCCTTTTTTGCCTTCTTTCTTACTTCTGCTTTTGTGCCGGGCAGTGTCTTCTTTTTAATAATTATGCTTTCCTGGATGGATACTAAAGAGAGAATAAAACGAAATTAAAAATACAATTTCTCGTCTATGTCTTCAAACCTGCACTCTGCTTCGACCATAAAAATGTTACACACACACACACACACACACACACACACACACACACACACACACACACACACACACACACACACACACATATATATATATATATATATATATATATATATATATAGCTGGGAAAATACTCCAAATGACACATAAATTATGAATTTATATTATTTTTGTTATTAAAGGTATCTAAAAAATTACTGAGTCTAAATTTTCATGCAGTTTCCAATTTTTGTTAGTCTTATTTTGGAAATCGCCTTAAAATTAAAATGTTGGACCCTTTAAAATTGAAAGTGAAAAAAAAATTTACAATGTAAACAGCAAAGTTTTAAATCATTGCAATGGCCACCTGAGGTAGAATCGTAAATCAACTCATGATATTTACTCATTTCAGTTGCTAAAAATAGCTTTCTTACATAGTCATTTTCAGTCACAAAAATATCGAACATTTGTCATTAAAGCACAATAGCGTATTTAAATAAAAATTAAATTAAATTTAAATTTAAATTATAATAGCATTTGTTATTAAGCATATCAAGAATACATTACGAAACATGACAATTAAAGCCTTAAGAAATAAGCCATGTTCAAATATTTAGGCTTCGTAATTTTTACATTAATAAAAGAAAATATTTTTTAAAAATCATTTAAAATATTCTTTCCAGCTGTAACTGTATGTTTATCTATAAGGGGTTAACAATTAGTTATTGCAAAAAGATTAGAGTGGATAGCATTTGCAGTATAATAGCTAAAACATTAATAAAGCCTTTAATTTATTTTAATTGATATTTTATCAATGTTTTTCACGAGAGAAAATTTTACTCTTAATAAACACAGTCCAGTGCTTAAAGGTTTATTTATTCAATGACTTTTTTATACTACTGATAAATGTAAACATTTTTTTTCTAATAAACAAAAGAGTATTTGAAAAAGAGATAAATCAAGCAAACGATTTAGGAAACATTTTCATAGAAAAAATTAAATTATATCTTGCCATCATATTCTAGATACATTTTAAACTGAGGTAGATTGCCTCCATTTTATTTCAAAAACTTATTTTTTTTAAATATAACTCAATTTAAATAAAGTTTAATGCATTAAATTTTATTTATTCAAATATTTGCTTTCACTGGAATTCTTTGTAAACAAGCGTTTCTAGTAAATAATGTTGCATTCAAAACAGTAATAAATCCAAAAGGAAAGGAAAAGTTCAAAGAGAAAGGTCAAAAGAAAAAAGATTTAGATCTTTTCAAGGAAAAAAGAATTCAAATCATGATTCATACTTTGTCTCGTCATCAAAGTTCATCTGGCCTTCCATTTTGTGCCAGATTCTGCTTTTTTGAAAAAATAACTCATATTGAAAGAAGATCATCGAATAAAATTATTTGATGGTTAATTTTAATGCTACGTTTTGTAAACAACTGTTGTTAATAATCAAAGGCAAATTCAAATGAAGAATAATTCAACTGAATGGTTTACCTGAGTTTATTACGGAAAAATCAAAATCTTGTTCCATATTTTGTCTTGCCTTCAAATTTTGGTTGCATTTTTGCTAAGGTAAATTACTTCCATTTTATATCAGATATATATATTTCGAAAGAATAACTCGTACCAAGTAAAGTTCGATGCATAAAAATATATTTATTTGATATTCTTTTTCAATATCATTCTTTGTAAACAAGTTTTATTACTAAGCTAAGTAATATTCGAAGTAAGAATAATTGAAGCGAAATACATACAAAATATTTTCATGGAAAAATTTATATGATGCTCTGTACTTTGTTTTGTTCATCAAAAATCAAATAAATTTTTTCCTAATCTGATTTGCTTAAATTTTTTTGCCAGGAAATAATTTTTTGAAAAAATAAATTGCATTAAGCAAAATCTATCTCAAAAAACTATATTTATTCAATTATTCTCTTTTATTGTCAATTTCTATAACCAAATTTTGCTAATAACTTGCCTTAACTTTGATTATTAACAAATTTAACAAATACTATTTTTTTCTAATCTGAATTCTTAAATTTTGTTTCGGGGAAACTATTTTTCAAAAAAAAAAAAAAAAAAAAACTCCTATTACTCCAAATCTATCTTATAAACGTGTATTTATTCGATGATTCTTTTTTTATTGTTAATGTTTATAAGCAAGTTTTGCTAATTAACAGAGGTATATTCCAAACAGAAATATATCAAGTGAACAGTCCATATCTTTTCACAAAAAAAAAAAAAGAAGTTTTATTTTTTGTTTTATCATTAAAGTTAGGGTAAGGGTTTTGGTAAGATAAATAATCTTGATATTGTTTCTATTTTAGGCCAATATTTACATATAAAATAGATTGGGTGCTAGTTCTTCATAGATAATTTTAAAAAAAAAGAACTCGTTTCTAACACCATGTCCCCCATTTTGACAGTTTCTTGACAAATTATCTGTCAGTCTAAACTAGAGTGAAATGGCATGGCCTGGATTAAACAAAAAAATTGTGTCAAAACTGTGTCACTTTTAGCCCCGTAACCTCATTTATTTTAAACATGTTTGAAAGACGGTACTCAGCGTGATCAAGAAATGAGTGTTTAAAAAAAGTACTTTGACGATGTTAAAGAGAGGGGGGGGGGGACTAAAACTTGCCATTTTTATCCTTTGTTTTCCAGAAAAGTAAGGGAAAATTCCAATGATAGGAAAAGTAAAATGTTAGAATTATTTTGTAAATTCGTAATAAAAACTATTCTTATATTCTTCCCGCCTAGAAATCTTTATATTAGAATTATTTTGTATATTCGTAATAAAAATTATTCTTATAATCTTCCTGCCTAAAAATCTTTATATTCAAATTATTTCGTATATTCGTGATAAAAACATATTCTTCCTGCCTCGAAATCTTTAAGTTTAAATTATTTCGTATATTCGTAATCAAAACATATTCTTCCTGCCTAGAAATCTTTATATTAGAATTATTTCGTATATTCTTAATAAAAACTATTCTTATATTCTTCCTACATAAAAATCTTTATGTTAGAATTATTTCGTATATTCGTAATAAAAACTATTCTTAAATTCTTCCTGCCTAGAAATCTTTATATTAGAATTATTTCGTATATTCATATTAAAAACTATTCTTATATTCTTCCTGCATAAAAATTTTTATGTTAGAATTATTTCGTATATTCGTAATAAAAACTATTCTTATATTCTTCCAGCCTAGAAATTTTTACGTTAGAATTATTTCATATGTCCTTAATAAAAACTATCCTTATATTCTTCTTACCTAGAAATCTTTACTTAGAATTATTCCGTATATTCGTAATAAAAACTATTCTTATATCCTTCCTTCATAGAAATCTTCATTTAAATAGCTTAATAAGTTATATACTTTTAAGTATTATCAATATGATTTGTTTTTGAAAGATCGTGGTATAGCTTCAAACATTTCATTTAAAAGATCTCTAAATTTGATTGTTACTTTATCTATCTTAGTTTTGGCAATCAAATGTAATTAATTTGAGCAAAATATAATTTATTGCAAACATACGTTTTTCCCCACAAGAAGATTTAAATTTCAGCTTCCTGTTAACCTAATAAAATAACGTAATTTTGAATAACCGATAATTAACAACTACTTTTTAGGTTTTATGACACGATCTATGTAAGGGATATATAGGACTTTCTGTCTTTTAAGATAGCCAAAAGAAAATATCAAAAATATAATTTAGCCTGTGATTTTGTCACTAGAATTGGATAGATTTTGGCGGAAATCACAATAGGTTGATTTTCTGTCTACATTTACGCATATAAACGCAATAAATCAAAAATAAAAGTTAGAGAAGTGAATATTAATATGACATATTCATATCCTCAGTTGTAAATATATATTTAAGTAGAAATCAACCCTATCAACGGAAACCATTCTAGCATCAAAACTTATTTTCATTCTTTTCAGGTTACATAATTGCATTCAAAACTTCTAGTATTGCAGAATTATAAATTTAGTTTTCAAAAACGAAGTAATAAATAAATTTTATGAATCATTTTTGTCAGATATACGAATAAAGCGTCATCCTATGATGCCGAGTTTATAGAATTTTTCGCTGTACATTTACCGGATGGATTGATTTTTCCGTAATATTTATAAGAAGTGCTTTACTTTCTGCCAAATGATTAAAATTAGTATATATTTATCCAAAAGATATTTAAAAAATCGGATTTTTAAACGAAAACTATTCTTTTCCTTTATTCCATAATTTTCGGATACTGCTATGCACGAAAATTCGAGAATGGAACATTCTGGAACATTTAATTAGCGACCTGTTTCTGAATGGAAAGATTTATCGAATCTAGTTTCACGCAAAATATTGTTTTGAAATCAAAATGAATTACAAATAAAAAATAAAGAGCAGTGGATTTTCATATTTAAAAGGGAATCTTCATATGTGCCATAAATAAAAAATTAATTCCGCACTTCTAACCTATGGTCCGATATCATCAAGTTTTGTTTTATATGAAAGTATATGTATGATCTGCAGATAAGCCAACTTTGGCCGCCACTACAACACATTTTCTAGAGAAATATCTAAACTTTTATTTTACTGAATATTCTAAATGGAGAAAAAAAGTCATGACATGGTTCTCGAGTTAAAACTGAAGAAACAATTTCAGAAAATTTCATATGAGAGTCCATGATTTGAAATATATCAACAATGTCGTCTTTCCCTCACCTACTCTCATATAGCAAGGATCTCAAAATCAAACTTTTTTGAGACCAGTTCTCAAAAAAATTAATCGATTCCGCATATGCCGTTCCCCAATCAATTTCTCCACTTTTCAAGCATAAACAAACAATAATAAGAGTAATCTACGTTTATAGGTAGAGTCAAGTTGAAAATATTATTTTCTATTATGGCAAAAAGTAGTTTAACATGATCGCTGGTTGGCATGATTAAAATAAAAATTAATAATATAACGATCGAAAATACTAGTGAAAATACAAAACCTTTTTATATACAGCATTTGTTCGAAAACTTTTATTAAAGTGTGTAGTATCAAGATAAATTTTATAGTTTTTTTTTTATTTCAAATGCTAATACATTATATGGATAGCCTGGGAATTATCACAAACAGCGAAAAGACCAAAATATGCCTATACTAAGTAATGGAACCTCCCATGAATCCCATCTGAAAATTGGTTCTCCCAAATTTCAGGTTGTCCAAAGTTTTACTTATCTTGTTTCTATAGTTACTGATGACAATAGCATAGTCAAGGAGATTCAAGGTCGTCTACTGAATGCAAATAAAGCCTTTTACAGACTAAAACGATTTTTTAAATCCTCACTACTATCAAGAAATATAAAATTTTTACTATATAAAACTTTAATTAGACTAATATTTACCTAGAGACTTGGACACTGATCAAAGCCGGAAAAAATAAAATAGCCATTTTCGAAAGAAAAATTCTGCGAGCCATTCTTGGTGGGATAAAAATCAGCAATGTTTTGAGAAGAAGATATAGCGTTGAGCTATATAAAATCTATAAAGAGGCAGATATTATAAAGTTCGTAAAAATAAATCGGATGAACTGGGTGGCTCATATATTTAGAATGGAGGATGATTCCCTATTAAAAATGTTTCTTTTACATAAACCTCTAACAAGTAGGAAAAGGAGTATACCCAAAATAAGATGGTAGGAGTCAGTGGAGACAGACTTCCTGGCTGTCCAGGAAAGAAACTGGCGCACAAGTATCAAAAATAGAATGCGGTGGAACGGAATTCAGAGGAAGGCACTGGCCCATCCTGGCTGTCTAGCCAAATATGATGATGAAGAGAATTTATCATAATTCCAATATTTTCTGATAGAATTCTTCCATCAAATATGACTCGAAATTCCATAAGGTTCATTATTACAAGAATTCTAATACTAATACTTAATTGCTAACTTTTTGCTTTTTAAAAAAGATTAGGGTTTTTAACTTTTAATTTCATAGAAAGTTTTAAAAAAACACACACTTTTATTGATACATTATAAATGGAGATTTTTTTACTCGAAATATAGAAATCAAAACGAAATCGTAGAAACCACGAAACATTCATTAAAGTACTCTGAGCAAACGGAAAAATTAATCATATTTTCAGAACGTTTAAAGTTTCAAAGAATATGTGTTTTTTTTTTATTTCATTATATTCCTTAGCGCTTTATTTCTTTATAGTACACTTTTCAACAACTTATGCCTCTTTTGCTGGCAATTTTGGTTTTGGCCCATGTTTTTTTAATATATAAAAATAATTTTTGTACTATTATCTAAACTAATAAATGGACTTTAAAATTTTTATTGTTTGATTATCATAAATAATAGTATACATATTTTTCACAATTAATTATCATAAATGTTATGGAATATTTAAACCCATGATTTCCAAATGTGATTGCTAATACAGAATAAAAAATTAATTTAAATAATTGTTTAATTTAAAATTAGGTTCCAAATGTATAAAATTGTCGGCAAAAATGCAGAAATACTTAGAACTTCAACATATAAAGAAGTGAGAGAATGATCAATTACAAAATTGCTTTTTCGAAGAATAGGAAAAATGTTAAATTGTAATGTATAAGTGTATACTATTTAGCATATAAAAGTTTAAATCAAAATTGCTGGCAAAGAAGATCTCAACGAAGAAAGCGCGTTATAAAGTGTCCCGGATGGCCGAATGGTTATGGCATCAGACTTCTCCAAGCTTTCAAAAGGGACTGTATTCATAAGTTTGAGGCTGAGTGTTTTCTTTCTTGGACATAACTCTACAAGACGAAAAAAAAAAGGTAAATAAGAAATATAAATTCGAGATAGTTCGTCCGAATGACATTCGGCTATATTTGGGTCCATTTATTGTTGGCAAGGGCTACTTAGCTTCATCTTCGTGAAATGCAAGTTGGTCACAAGTTTCTGCTTCGCCGTTTGTGTAGTTCCTTCGAAAGCTTGTGGTAATTTGATTCACGGTTGTGAGCGCAGGTTCGAATCCTGCTCCTGGACTGAGACGTTTTATCTGTCCTTTTTTTTTAACTAGTGAATTAGATCGTTTTCCAAATAGTAACCACCATTTTCAGTTTTTGCAACGGAAGTGATGCATTTGGTATTTCATGCAGGTACTTCCGCTTTGTTGACTCATTGGATAGTCAACAATAGAAGACAATTACGATTCGCTGAGTATTGCGTCGTCTGCATGTTCAGCTTTTAAAATGTTTTTAAAAAATTAATATCACATCGCACGTGAGTTGCATCCTTTAATGCTTGAAACTCTAAAATAATTGAAATTCGAAGAAAAATGAATGTAGTTATTAATAAAATACGATGGAGGATTCGTTGGTAGGGAAGTGGGTACAAAGTTTGAATGAAGAAACTGAAAACATTCAAGAAGAGTAACAAACTGTGTAATGCTTACAGAAGTTGAAGAGGATTAAAAATGCCTGACTATTCTTCTATATGACACTGTAAACGCAATTCCCTAAAATTTCTTGTTCTCTTCATCACTGAAAGCGATATCTTTCTACGACATGGGCATTCAAAAACTCGTGCCGCATTATGATAAAGGCTTCATAAATGGTGGCAATTTTGTTGAGCAATAACCCAGAAATTATATTTTATTATGCAATAAAATTATCTAAGAATCTTTTCTTAATTGCTTTTCAGAACTAGAAGTAACTTTCTGTGCTAGAAGTAACGGATAATTTAACTTCGCTTTGAAGTACCACAAAGTGATTAAATGCTAATTAAGTTTTGGAAACCTAATAGCAAGCATTGTTGTAGAGTGTAAGTGTGCAATGTTTGAAAATTTTGCATGTCAGGAAATGTGTGTAAAATGACTTACAAGATGCCATTTGTACGAACGTAAATCGAGATTGTTTGGAATAAGCAGTTTCAGACCGTGGTCGACTTCATTTGCTTTAGTTTTAATTTCGTTAACGTTCTGCTTAAAAACAAAATCAGAGCTATTTTACACATTTTTTTAAATTTTTAGGCGGTAAGCAATCGGAAGGTGCTTCACTATTCACATAAGATTTGGTATGATCCTGTCCAAGATTTATAGCAAATCATCAATGATATTCGGTTTTGAACTTGGAACCCCAGGACCACGGTCCAAACCATAAGGCCTATCAAGAATTCTGTGAACTAAGTTAGAGTGCAAGAATTCTAATAAAAGTGAGCTATAATAGCTAAACGAGAACATAAAGTGAAATTTTATTTTACTTATAGAGTAAAACATTATATATATTTTTTATAATTTTGTGTACATATTACTTAGTATAACCACAAAATTGGCTACTCTTTCCCGCAGTAAGACATATGGATTGAATCTGGTTGACTGTACCGCAGTGTCAGCAATGGCTGGATCTAAGGTTGAGTCCTAAGGGCCATCACCAGTCACGGTATAACCCTTCCCTAGGGAAACACGTCCTGTCGTCATTACTAGGTAACCGACCCCTACTATTTCTGTGGCCAGCCGGATGGCGAGAACCAACCAACATGCCAAAAGCATCTCATCGTCATATTTGAGGATGTTCTCCGGTGGGAGATTACTTAGCATAAATTCTTTTTTATTACCTAGAATAATAAGATTACATTTTGGGACTAAGTAACAAAATGTAATAGCTAACTCAGTTTTGGGTGTTCCTGGCATTAGGATTAATTTTACCTCTTCTCTTTTGTAAAATCGTAGAATACCAGTAACATTTTTATTTAGATGATTCCTATAAGAATTTTGATTGTGAAGTTGTACGATAAACGAATTTAAATATGAAGTTTATTTAGTTTTTTTGGCGAGATAATTATCAAAGTTATTGCTAATTTTAGAAAGACAACTGGAAGTGTCCGAGGATTGGCGAACCTTTTCAAAATAACACACAGGTCCTTTTATATTTACCAGACTCTCATCTATCTACTGAACTCATAAATTAGAAACTGCGATAAAAGTATGAAATCTAGCTAAATTCATTTTCCCCATATCTAAACAAGTAATTTTTTTAAATTAAAATATAAATATTAATTTCATCTAATGGATAATATAGACAAATTAATGATTTTTTTTTATTTATCTCCTTTATAAATATTATTTGGGGAGTTTAATTTTTTCTTTTCTCTGTTTTGGGTGCTATTCTAAATTTGTGCTTGAAGTTTCAAAATTAAAAAAAAAGTGGCAATGTTCTTAACTAAGAATAAATAATCATATAGTGTGAAACCTTCATTTTTCAAATAATAAACAAGTAATATATGTAATATTATTTAAAAAAACATATAAACCATTATGAAAAAATAGTTTTTACATGCCGGCGTCTTGGCTTAGAAGGTCTTGGCTCATCTATCTCGCGATCTGGACGTCCCGAGTTCGAGTCCCGTCTAGGGCATGGTTTTTCTTCCTTTGCGTTCTATATGTGAGGAGTGTGAATGCACCCCCCCCCACCCCCCGACCTGTAAAAAGGATTGTGCAAACGAATGTGATGCATGAAGTAGCTAAGTCGTACTCTTGGCCCTAGTTGGCGCTACTGAAAAAACAAGAGAAGCTCACTCTGCTAAAATAGCTGACAGATAACTGTCAGCAGGCTTGTAAAGTGCCAAAAAGTCACAACAGTTTTTACATTTTCAAAAATATTTACTTTTATTTCACTCCTACAGGCAGGCGAAAAAAAAATGAAGAACTGATTTTATCTTGTTAATCGCCGGTATATTTTTGCTGAAAAATCTTTCATAAATAAACATGGTTTCGACATTACCGATGTTAATATCGAACATTAGGAATTATTGAGACGCAACATTACATGGTGAATTTAATTAATTGTTATAAAAATATTCAACGGTATGATTTTACTAAAAATAATTTTGCAATAAATTTTCTGACGGCATTCCGTCGTTATACAAAAGCATCAAAATTTCGCGTGTCCCGATGCTAACGATTGAAACACGCTAAAGATTGAAAAAGCATCTATGAAACTAATATATATATTTAAGTTGCAAAAGTCTTTTAAAAAGAAATTGGAAAAAAGGAGCTTTTATTGGCTAAAAAGAGATGTAAAGCAAAAACCTTCTAGTTTAGAGGTTTATCAAATGATTTGCTTAAAATTTTTGCAGATATTTTAAGAAATATATTATCAAATTCTTGATGTAAAAAATAAGCTGTATTTCTACCCACTCTTTAAATAGTGGGTTTCGAATGATAAATAACACGAAAGTTTCAATATTTTTTCCACATTATGAAGCACTAAGACAACTGTAAAATATTTTTAAATAAATAATGAATTTTCTGAAAAATGTTCGAAAATAGTTATGCGTTTGAACATTTGCTTGAAAAAAAATAGACAAAAAGGCTTTGAAACCAAAATATGCCAGTTAAGAGGTAAAATAATTTTTTTTTTCATTATTGAAAAGGAGGAAATTTTTGAGCTGATAAAAGAAACAAAAAAGAAAAAATTTTCTAGTTTAGAGATTTATCAAACGATTTTCTTAGCATTTTGCAGATTGCTCAAAAAATAAATTATTTAGTTTCTGAACTGAAAAAATGTCATCTTTTTATCCATTTTTTTAAAAATTGGGGTTCGACTGATAACAATTTTTTTTTTTTTTTTTTGCATTGTGACGCCTTAAAACAATTATAAAATATTTCTACATTAATAGCAGTAATAGATTACTTATTCTCTATTTCAGGAACTGCTGAATATATTGAGAAATAATTATACCAAATTTGGACAAAAGATGTGCAATAGATTATAATTTATGACGGTTTTCATATAAGAAAGCTCTATCAAAGATTAAAATGTGAGAAAATAGCATCTAAAGAAATAAAATAGCATAAAAACGTGCGTTTAATACAAATACAAAAATCAATATAACTTCCTCTAAAATAGACTAAACCAAATTCTAACAGGTTTATAAAGTAACCTATTTAATCGTTAAGAATATTTAATAAAAAATATTTTATAATTTGACAAAAAAAAACTTTTTAACGTAATTATCTAAAATGATGATTTCAGTTTCTACCGAACAAAAATAAAATGTTTGCTTTTTATCAATTAAATTCTATCAAAGATTAGACTGTGACAAAATAGCAGATGTAAAAATAGTTCGTATATTAATACAAATATAAAAAAAAACCAATGTAACTTTGATTTTTATATTTATAATAATAATCTTTTCTGTATAGAGTTAGAAACCAAATTCTAACAGTTTTGTAAAGATGACATTAGAATATTCAACAACATTAAGAGCATTAAATAAAAAAACTATTTCATGACTTCGAAAAAAACCTATTTTAACATAGTCACCTAAAATGATGATTTCAGTTCCTATTGAGCGATAAAAAAATTATTTATTGGAAAAAAAATAATCTATACTGAAATTATTTTTTTTCCAAGTTTGTATAAAATTACACTATATCAACTTAACATGATATTTTTTCCGAATAATATCGCTTACAAAACAACAGAAGATAAATTTAAGAATAAAACTTGAATAAATGAAATATCCAATAAATTCTCTTCAACAGCCGGCAACTAAATGAAATCAAGAGAAGTTGAAAAATCAACTGTCCAATAACTCTTTACCATTCCTTTTCATTAAAAAAAAAAAAAAAAAAAAACAGTTATTTCCCTTCCGACCTAAATGGAAGCAAATGCCACAGAAGTAAGTGACATTAATCATTTAATCTTCACCCCTTTCGGATTTTATTTTCTTGAAAGGGGAAGAATGAATCCGACTCAAAAGAAATTCTTTCACAAGCCATTGAGTGAAAAGGGATAACCACCCCGCCATTTCTTTAGAAAAATGGTCTTCATTGCTCCTTCCTATGCACTTGACCTCTGCCGTTTGTGCCATTTAGTGCCATTTCTCAAGGACGAAGAAAAAGAAAAGTAGCAAATTTTTTTTAAAGGATAGTATTTTTGTACGATTGAGTACACTTATTCAACAACAATAAAAGTTGAAAATATATTTTTTCTGGCTTATACTTTCAAGGGCTTTGTTAAATCACCATGTAATTAATGAAGCTCGTAAACATTTTCTGTGGCATTCGTCATGACATTTGCTTGAAAAAATATATACTATATTTTTAAAAAAATGTATTGCATTTTTCTGGTGGGTTATTTCATACATTTAATTTTCATTGAAGTGATTCCTATATATCATCATATGAAAAATATTTTTTAAGAATTCTTGATACTTTTGAGAAGTTACTGCAAATGCTCAAAAAGATTAAATAAAATTGTTCGTTTTGGAAACCATTTTGAAATTATTAAAGTTTCAAAAATAAGCTGTGTCTGTATTCCAGTTATGAAATTCATTTTGTAACTAATTCTGCTCTTAGTAGGTTAATTTTTTAATTTAAATTTTTTAAAAAAACTATATAAATGTGTATGTACACACACACACACACACACACATCTTTCGATACCTCCCTTTGCTGTTTCGCGTTCATTACAACAATTATCTTCTCAGTACTTCTTCGGATGATACCTTTTTACTACGCAGCCCTTTATTGGCCAGACAGGAGAATCGGGTATATGGTGGATATTTGCGCCAATTTGTAACTTTTTGTTGGCGATAAGTCGCTAAAAGTGACAACCTTCTTTGTCCTTTTATAATAAATCTAAAAGCGTAAAATTAATGTCTCAAAGCCATAAATCGCCAATTTTCTGCAAGCGCATTTTGTGGCTTCAAAAGCATCAAACCAAAAAAACATGTTATCACGTGATAAAAAAAAATCAGCCTTTTAACACTTCTTTGTTTTAAATTGCGGCAGTATCTTGGTATCTTGTCACGAATGTAATGAAGTTAGTTTACATGAAATCAATACAACACTATCACTTAATATTACAAATTATCACTTTTAAACAGTTTCTCAACTTCTTTTTCCTTCAACTTCTTCTAAAACTAGAGAACAATTTTATTTATGTGACTTTTAACGAGATTCACCATCTCATTACAGTTTCATATTAAGGATGCTATATGTTTAGAAAAGTTTAGAAAAGTATAAGTTTAGAAAAGAAAGTACGATAAAATAGCGTCCAGGAGCAGGATTCGAACCTGCGTATCTCAGATCACCACAACTTCCCTGGAGAACAGCAGGGTGTGAAACCACCAGCGCGTTGGCTACACTTATCCCATGAAGTTCAAATTCAATCACTTTGCCGACGATGAACGGACTTTTCTCGATTGCCGTGTTTTCATCGGGCATACGCTACGAAATCTTAACGACTTCGGAAAACTAACCAGGCACTTTGACTAAGGCGCATCAAAGAACAGCACCGAACTTCATGTCTGCAAGTTATCCGGGAAGCTATTGCAGGCTGATGCCATGACCACTCGGCCACCCTGGACCGTTTGCAAGATACTTAAAATATCGTTTTCTGTCAATAAATGAAATTGTTCACCTTTATTTTAGCTGTTCTGAAAATGCACTACTCGTCATACGTATTTCTTGATGTCAAATTGATAATTCACCCAAACAATCCAGTTATATATATTTGTTTAATTCCGTAAAAAATCCTCTAATTCGGTTAAGGGTAGAATGGATGATGAAAATGTGAAGACTAAACTAAATCAGTCTTTTTTTATTATTATTATTATTCAATGTTTATTTTTAACTTTTCGAGTAATCGTTTGCAACTAGAATTATTTTGATATATTTATTCGTTTGCTCAATCTGATTTAGTTTAATTATATTAACGTCCCGTTTTTTTAAAGCAACACTAGAGCTATTTTGCGACGGACTTCGTAATTTTGAGCTGTGGTAGATGACGAGTATGACACCTGAACTGGCACCTACCTCTACAAGTTTCAACTTTGAAACTTTTCTATTATACTGTATAAATGCATAATGATGTAATTTTGAATGAACGGATCATTTATGAATCATATTTTTTTTTATCTTGGACTTTGACCAATACAATATAATATACTAATATATACAATACAATATACAACATATACTAATATATATAATATATACTAATATATACAATATACAATATATACTAATATATACAATATATACTAATATGTACAATATATAATATATACTAATATATACAGTACAATATACTACAATAGTTAATTTTAAAATTTCGAAAAATGTCAAATAACTCAAAATTTGAAGTAAAAATTGTATTTTCAATAAAGTTAAACGTGCAATATACTATGTAGAATTATAATAACTATCTAAAAAAAAATCTGAAAAAATTGCTTTTTATTCTATTTTAATCGAATGGAGCAATTTGAAGTCATATAACATTGTAATACATTTTTTTTTTCATTTTTTACAGAAAAACCAATAAGTTAACCATGAAATTTGAGGAAATTTTTTATAGAATTAGACTGATATAATACGATTGTCAAAAAGATTTCAAAATACTGTCACAAACTGAGAAATTTTGGTTTCAACGTCCATTGTCCCTTTTTGGGAAAAATATAAAATACCTTGTTCATAGCAACGGAAAACTAAATTCTAAAAATGAATAGATAAATTTATGTAATCTATACTTATAATAAAGCTCAATGTGTGTGTGTGTGTGTTGGCGCTCTACAGGCCAGACCATTCAACCTACATCTACCAAATTTGGCACGTGTATACATTGGTGGCCGGGAATGTGCACCTGGGGGTTATTTTTTTTGAATTTTTAATTAGAATTTTATTTATTTAAAAATTAAGCGAAATTTTGGCGTGTTTCTGCTATAACTTCCGAAAATATTACCGCACAAAAAATATTTTTACATGAAGTTAAAGATCAAAAATTTATCTTTTAAATGATACCAATGTTTTAATATAAAATAAAACTAGCTAACATAAGGGTAAACAAAAAAAAGGGTCGAAAAATTCTTGATTTCGGGCTCCTTTATTTAAAAACACGGATATCAATAAAATATCACCGAATTTGCTGCATTAGTATTAAACTTCTACTGTTCCTTGAAAATGCGTAATACATGTAATAATTAACTCCGATATTGAAATATTTAGTGACTGATTCATTTACTTTTTGTTTACTAGAAGTTAAAACATATCTTTTCTGAATAAAAATCATAATATATATATATTTTTTAATTTTTAATAAATATCCACAAGAAATTAAACATGACTTCAGATGCTTAGATAATCCTGAATTTTTGTTTTTTATAGCTTAACCTGATGAAGAATGCCCCTTCCAAAAAGTAGAATCCAAAGCTAGGTGAGGCAGAATAAATACCACATCTTCTGAGGAGACATGATTGCTGAGATCCTCACTGTGGAAATCTCAGTATTTCTACTAAACTTTTGTTCAACCTTGAAGACAAATACGAAGCAAGTTTCACTTTTTAAAAAAATATTTTTTTGCTAATGTACATGTGGGATAGTAGTTTTAAGTTCCCAACAATGGCAACGTGCAGTTACGTCATAGCGTTTATATCTCCTCGCCCGATCGGCAACCAGAGGAGAGTTCTAGAGAGAAAACTAGAAGGCGTTGACGTTGTTGGCAATGCGATGCCTGGGTTTTTAAATGGTGTAAAAGGTAGTCAAACTTCTTTGTTACTTTTTTCGGTTTCTTTCTTTCTTTCTTTCTTTTTTGTTCTTTTTATTGAACCTGTCTTTTAATTTTTTATTAAAACTTTTTTAAATACTATATTTTTCGTTTTTAATCGGCTTTGAGTATTACACTCAAACCCAAATACAGGAAAATTATAAGTATCTTTTTCTCAAGTGAATAGCACAGTAATGAATGAATTTGAAAACTAACAACAATAACAAACTAAACGTCGTGTTATTCTTCAATTAAATTTTCTCATCAAAATATTTAAAATTTTTGAATTATCATTCTGTAACGCTTCCTCCTTTTCCTCATTCCGACCAGATGTAACGTCACCCGTTTGGTCACAAATAGCTCAGTGCATACGAACCGTCAGATGTGGATCCTTTTCCCTTAGGAGAGTCATTGTGTTTGTTTATTTGTTGCTATCCAGGTATCGGATCACATTTGGGTGTCTCGTCGTTTCAAATAGATCCCTCATATCTTCAAAGGAGAAGATTATCAAAACAACCAGATGCTAAACTTTTATTTCCCTCATGAAGAAACTCCACAATTCATGAAGAAACGATCAATCACCATCAACCGGTATCATTAAGTGTCAAAACCATCTGCACTTCAGCCGATGTTAGTTGTGAATTGATTATAATTAACATGTGTTCGTGAGTAAGTCATCCACAAAGATGGATCCTTGACAGACAATCGAGTGGAGACTATTGAGGAAGTATTGCTGAGCAGCTATTGGATGATAGGGAACTCAAGTTAACCAAAGAGAAAACTAGAGGCGGATATCTGATATAAATAAAATGCTGTGATTTTTTTCTTCAGAGAAGAGGAGAGAAAGGCTTCGAATTGGAATTCGGAGGGGCGTCAGTGTCCGTCCTGCTTAGATTGACCTGCTCTTTTGAGAAGCTTCGTGTTATTCGGGTTTCTTTGTTAGAATCCATCCGATAGAGATCGGTGGGTTTCTGGAGTGGCCCTGGAGTAGCCGTTTAGAGCTGTAAGCGGTTATTTTTGGTGACTTGTTCTCCCGTTTGATCGAGGAACTATTTCATGATTGAACTGTTATTTGTTTTGTAAAGAATTTGAAGCTAGACGAGAATAAGTTTTTTGTACATATTTAAGCGTGTAAATAAAAGAATTATTTTGTTACTCTTTTCTTTTATTTGGTCGGTCTTGGCGAAGATATTACAATTCCTTGAATTGACATAACTAGCTCAATATGATGAAGTTTTGTGTTATTATTTTACGGAACGATTGCAGTCAGTTTATCATCAGCAAGATATAATATAATAAACCTAATTAGACAAAAGATTTTCCTTTTTAAGTTTTACATCTTCTATATTCATAAAAAATTCACAATACCCAACATTCCATCTACATGCTAGCGAATCCAGTAATTTGCGCCGAATGCTATCATACCCGAAAGAAAAGAAATTCAGAAAGTTACTTGAATAAATTCAGCATTCAATAGATTCTTTTCAAAGGCAGGCAACCAAATGAATTCCTCAGTAATTGAAAATCAAACTTCCCATAGTTGCTTTCCATTCCTTTTCATTTGAAAAATAATTATTTTTCTTCCACCCCAAACTGAAGCTACAGCCACAGGCGTGAGTACGCAAATCATTTAATCTTCGGTCACTTCCTTTTTCTTCCTTGAAACTAGAATAATGGATCCGACTCAAAAGGATTTCTCTCGCATTTCTTCGATGAAAAGGGATAACCACATAATCATTTTTTTTCTAAAAAAAGATCTTCATTACTTCTTCCGATATTTTCGATTTGTGCCCTTTGTGTTATTAGAACTATTCTTCAGATTGACGGAGTGGTATATGAAGTATTCTTTGGTAAAAAAAAAATCAAAATATATTTTTCGTCTTTGGAATTTTTTTGTCTAGATGAGTATCACTAATTGGAAATTAATCAGTGGTTTTTAAAGATGTATACTGTTCAAATTTTTTTTATTTTATTTGAAAATTAATTTGTGAATTGAAAAATAGATTGTTTTTTTTCTTCTTTTACAACTTAAGAGAATTAGGTGTTTCGGACACGTCATTTCATTTTTACAAGTGTCATCGAAATCATCCAGAAATCACGTTAGCAAAGCGTTTTTCCGAAAATAACCGTAAGAAAGTAGTGTGATATATATAAGTAAGAAATAATAACACTTTTAAAAGAAATTGAAAAAAATAATTTAAGTAATCAACATAATCGAAGACCAAACAAATAGCGTATTATACATTTGAAATGAGATCCAAATAGATTTCGAGTTTTTCATTTTTATTTAATGTATCGTGGCATACTTGGCGAATCTTTTGGCGATTGTTCTTTGACATGCGGCCAATAGTATCTAAAAAATCGAATTTTTGTTTTAAATGCGTTCTTCCCAATCGATTGAACCGAAAATGGGACAGAAGACTACACTTGTAGTCACAAAATGTCATCTAAATTTGAGTTATCGCGTTTACTTATTTCTGAAAGTTGCTCAACCCCTTCTCGGATTTGATTCAAAATTTGATTGATGTGTACATTATATCTATGTACCAAATTTTGTCTATCTAGTTCTCTTCATTTTGTAGTTATCATGTTATATCGTATTGGAACAGCCGGACCGATAGACTTCCACTGATTGGAATTTGCTCAAAATTTGTTAAAAATCTACGAATTTGGTATAAAGACCGTATACCGAATTTCATCCGTCTAGCTCAAAATGTTTTAGAGTTTTCTTTGTCACAGATAGATAGACAGACATTTTCCAAAAATGTGCTTTTGGTCTGGGGGAGGTCTAAAAAGATGAGATTCATCAAAATATCGAACTTTTTGAAGATTGCAGTATTTTCTCTATACCACGTGTACTAGAAAGTAAAAAGGGATTTCCACACGGCCATTTTTATAAAATGATCTCCATTACTTTTTCCAGTGCTCTTGGCCCAAGCGGTTTGAGCCATTAGGGCCATTTCTCAAGGCTGAAAGGAAGAAATAAAATGTCACTCTACAGTGAAAAGGTGTTTTCGAAATTTCTCTCGAAATGGGGAGTGGGGACAAGTGACCATTAATGACATATTCTTGGGTCAAGAGCTTTCAATAAAAAAGAAAAAAAAAGATATTTGGGTGGAGTAGTAGTATATTTTTCCTAATTTTATTGCTTTAAATAAAGAGACAGCATACTAGTAAATTTTCGATTCGATAATTTTTAATAACTTTAGCCAAATGGTTAGAGAAATTTAGACATACATACACAAGAAAAATCATTGTTTTATATTAACTGTGAAATTTCCAAAATTAATATCTTTTGATTTTTTTCTTTGTCTGATTATTTGGTAACTTAAAAATATATTAGCAACCTAGTTATTTATAAAATTTTCCGAGACAGTTTCATTGGTAAGAAAAAAAGGGGTACAGTTTTAATACAAACAATCTGATATGCTTCTTTGTTGATTTTCTAGTATTTAGAATGAAGGGAGGAAAATCTGTGTTTAGCTTCGTCGTATAGTAAAGAAAATCGAATACCCTGTAACATAACCGAAATCTTAGTATTGTAATATTTGCTGTTTAACGATTTGGTTTGAAATCTGACTGCTATTCATAATTTTGATAATAACACATTGTATATATATTCAGTCATGCTAGTAACGGATTTCAGTTCCGGGAAAAAAAGAACACATCAAGAAACACACGTAAATATACAAAATACAAGACAAAATTTGTCCAAAATTTGATACAGATAAGCAATATTGATGTAAGCAACATATTCTAAATTTCATTTATCTATTGCATTGAGATATTGAATCATGCTTCCTCGCATACACATACAGAGAGCGAGAGAAAAAAAACTGATATAGAACATTTCTATTTACGAAATTCATCAAAAACACACACACACACACACACATACAACACATTAAATTCCTTCTTCTCGATCATTCCATTAATAAAAAAAATACCCTATTCCCATAGACATGGTAGAGAAAAAAATTAGCCTCATAATTAAGTTCCTATAACCATTTTAATATATAATTCTTCAGTAATAATGGAATAACCACCCATTTTAGTATAATCGTACTAAAACTTTTTTTTTAAACAACACAAAATCTTTTTGTGTAAGACTTTTTGCAATTTCGAAATGTTTTCAGATAACGGAAACAAAACGTGACTATGAGTTGATTCTCTTTATTTTCATGCTACACCAATGAGAGGACGTTTGACTCTCAATGTGAAGCAGTTGTAGATAGACATGGACTTTCAACCTAGAATACTGAACTAAGCAGAGATTTTGTCATAAAGAGGGAAGTTCATGCTGAACTCTTTTACTACTGAAAAGTCACAAACACCTCTTCAAAGAAACTACGGTGGTTGCCTGAGACGTCTAATTGTTATAACGAAATTCACAATTTTCATTATATTTATATAATTGATTGAATATTTCAGACGCGTGCTTCATTCGCTAGACATACTCGCTAGAGAGAGAGAGAGAGAGAGAGATAGAAATGTGGTATCCATATTGTGCAGTTAAATACATATCAAATTTGGTAAAGAAAATCGAACGTCTACACCTTCACAAGTATGTATAAGCGATATATACTCCAAAATTTAATGACTTAAATATATAAAATTTGAAATAGTTTTTGACTATAATTCTAGATTTGAATCAAATTTTGATTTTAATCGGTTGGAAAAAAACTTCCATAACCGCATGACAATGATCTACAGCCAAAAAATAAATAAATTCAAAAAATTAAAAAAAACCCGGCAATGATAGCATTCTAATAGGATCTTTCATAATTATTGTCCCCCGTACATTTATACTTATAATAAAGCTCAATCTGTGTATGTGTGTGCTGGCTCCCTACAGGCCAGACCGTTCGACCTACAGATACCAAATTTGGCACATGCATACCTTGGAGGTCGGGAATGTGCACCTGGAGTCCTTTTTTTAAATTTTTAATTAGAATTTTAATTACAAATTAAAAACTAACTTTCCCGCCAAAGAATCTTTTCATTCCCCCACCATCAAATGAATTAGGCTTCAGTTTTTTTCCACGCTAAAGAGGTTAGGCTCAACAAATATTCGGTTGAGTATTTCAAACAATTCCGTTTATTTTCTTAATGTGTATTGCATTTAAAATTGAACGATTTTAATTAATCGATCTTTCAGATTCATTCTGAAGTACTTTTTGAATTAAAATAAAACAGAATAAAGGAAATTAAAAAATTCTAATCTGCATAGCGTTAAACAAATGGCGTAGAAAATTCACGCTTTTGCGTTACCATAATTGGCGTTGAAAATTCACGCATGAGCATTGTGTTCTGGTTGTTGACAACCATTTTCAACGGATACGGACTTGATTTTGAAGGCTTAACGTGTTTTCGACAGATTATTTCAAACGATTCTGTTTATTTTCTTAGTGTTTGATGCATTTAAATCTAAACATTGTTAATTAATCGATCTGTTCATGATGAATCTGAGAAAATTTTGTTAAAAACTTCTTGAGATATTATATAAATTAAGAAAGAAATGCTTTAATGCTCATAAGGTTTAAATCGAGACTCTGTTTTCAATACTCATATTTAAAAAAATTGCTTCGTTTTAGTAAATAAATAAATAAAAATGTTTTTATATCAATTGCACTTTTATCATTTCCACTTTAACTTAAAGCATAAATTCTACGGGAGCTAACAGAAAATTAGAGAGATACACATTACGTTACTGCTGAAGGCCTTTATAATATTACAAGTGAATTATATGACTATCAAAATTTGAAGCTTTAAAATATTTTGATGAAGAAGTTATTAAAATAGGAGTTAGATAAAATATTTAATTATTAAAATTTTAACAAGCATTAAGATTGGCAAAGCGGCTGGTCGCCAAAGGCGGCTAGTAGTTAATAAAACATAAACTAATTTATAAGAGAGTATGGGAAAACTTTTCCAAAAGGTTGCTTCTATTAGTTTTTCTTGCTTTGAGAAAACTTTGTGAAAATATTTATTTTTTAAATAATTCATATGCATATTTGTAATAATAAAAAAGCAGAAGAATATATTTAAAATATATTATTTATATAACTTATGAAAATTAAGCATTAATTAAAAAAAGAAGATATTTATATTGATATTTTTAAAAAATTATGCAAAATTAACATAATCACCTTTCTGACATAAATAATATTATTTTCAAAGAGGTACAAAAGTCATTCAAAGCAGAATATAATATATTGAATGGAAATTCCTATTTGAAAATTAGCCAGTGATTATCGAAAATTAAGTATAAATTGTATGATTTTAATATATTTTCGTCAAATTTATGATTATTCCATTGAAAAGATCTGCAATCCACTCAGATAACTTATATTGACATTTTTATAACTCGTAATGGTCAATTTTGATGAATTAAATATAATCGTTTTCATTTTATTCTCAGCAAATATGTACATGTGTTTCAACATTCAAAACAGCAATAAATAAAATAATCGGCTAAATTTTTAAACAACAAATAATAATTTTATTCTTCATGAAACAGGACATTTATCACCGAAGAGTGAAGAGCTTATAATTTGTTCTAAAAATGTCTTGTTTGATGGAGTGTCTCCCTCTCTTTTTTATTTTTCAGCAAGAGAAAAGAATACATGATCGGGACTAAAAATCGAGTTCTAGCTCGATAATGCCAACTAGAAAACATCATTATCCTGATTAGTATATGGACGTTGGGTTGATAATTTTCCCAGATGAACTTAACTTAGGTCACGCAATTTTGTCAACATTCCTTGAAAGAAGATCAGATTAAACCATTGTATTAGCATTAAAAGGACACTTTTTTGCTTAAATTAATTCAATCATGCAAGTGATATTTATTTTACTAATTAATTAATATTTTTTACCCATTAGTGTTTCGAGGATTATTTTTCCCTTTTGAGGTAGAGTGAGGCTGATAGAATTTAATATATTGGCATTGAAAGTATAAAATTTTCTATTATTGGTATTGTTTTCTATTATTGGTAGGGATTTTCACGTGTTTGTAAAATGTTTAATGCCATCATTTATTCCAAAAAAAGATACAACCAAATATTAAATGGTTATATGTTTTCGCAGCTGCAAACAGTCGTATATTAAGTTTATTCGTGAGACTTTCTGTACTTTCTGCAGGGATTAGTATCTCCCAAAGCTCGCTAAAAGTCGAAAGGTTGTTCAAGTTTTATGTCATCTCTCGATCATTTTGAGCAAGCCGCTTTCTTGTTAAGGCTTGATACCATTTTGCATAAAAAGATTCTTATGGTCTTAATTATGAATTTATTTATTTATTTGAAAATCAAGTTGCAATGATGAAACATTTCATTTATTATTTTTAGCAAATGCCACTGGGGGCCACCTTATAAAAGAGGAATACAAGATTCCGGCATAGTGATTGGCTCTTACCGCTCTGATGGTTACAGAAAGAGGTGGAGGTTGGCTAGCTTCCATCGATGACGGGATGTAATTCCTAAGTGAAGTATTGTGCCTTTGGCGCTGATGGCCTTTAGGATTTAACCACAGCTCCCGAGGTGGCCCGGTTATTCAGTTTTATCTGTGGGCCTTCAGCCTTCAGACAGAACTTGTGATTTGGAACCACAGTCAGATGATCAAAATGCAAGGATAACACCTGAGATGGCACCCCTTTCCCCAGGTTTCCACACCACAACAGCGTGATTACGTTTGGTTCTAACGGATTTAGCGTGCACCACAACGGCTTACACGACGGTGATTCGGTGGAATCGGGCCTCGAATTTGCAGCCCTCCGGTTCTGAAGCCGAGGCCTTACCGCCAGACCACAGCGCCCTCTTCGGGGGATTGGAGTAGTTTATTTATGATTATTATTTTTAATATAGCTCGTGCGCCTTATCTAAATGTAATTCTTGTTTCCCAAATATCAAGTAATTTTGATTTGTATTATGCTCTTTCCATGTATCTAAAGGGTTGAAGTTTAATTACAAGTAATGTGTATATAACTATTCCATGTTTTATGTTATTTTCTACATTATGTTATATGTCATCAAAAATTGTTTTCATTTAGTAAGAACTGTAGCCTGCTGTGAAATTATACTGATTCTTGAAACATGTACTAGGCAAGTTTGGCGATTTCATAAAAAATATCGAATTTTTAAGCTTTTTACAGCTTTCAATGCTTTTAATTCATCCAAAAAATATATATACTTTTTTATAGTCAATGAAATTTTTTTCTCATTAGTGACTAACTCGACAAAATTCAAGTGGAAACAGATAATACATATACAAAAAAAACCCTATTTACATAATGGTGATATTTAAATTCTGGTATAAGTCAGGCTTTAATTATGTTCTTTATACTCATCAATAGCAATCCTAATGAGCTAACATGTTTTTTTTTCTCGCCAAGTTTCGGCGAAGAAATTTCCAAAGCAAATGAATTGATTTAACGAGTTCGAATGTTTTGAAAAGAAGTAGTCATCATAATGTTAATGATACTGAAAAAATAACAAAATGGAGCTGTGCTTTCCTCATTTCTTGTCTTTTTTATTCTATCGGTGAAATAAGATGATCAAAATGAAGAAAAGTCAAATATGTGCTGAAATGAGAAATATATTCTCGAAATCCAAAATTTTTTCCATGTTCTTTCAATAGATAACCAAAATTTTCAAACGTTTTTCAATCTAGCTCTAAATGAAACATTCTTGTTTAATTTGAAACTAATTTAATTAATTTAAGGGAGTAATTCCCCTATTACTAATTATTTATGTAATTTTTTTGTGTAAATAATTTTCTAAGCCACTTAAAATATAGTGCTATGTTTAATTAAAATTAATGAAGGTTTATATTCTTTGTTAATTTCATTTATTTGAAAAAAATTACAAGACAGATTTTATGACTTTGTAGATCCATTTCTTAGGAGAATGAAGCTATCTTCCAAGTCAGATTTGGAGCCCAGTGGAGGGGAAAATTAAATTAATCATTTGAAACATCCTTTCATGAAACATTTATCATTGAATTCAAAAATGCCTTCACTAAGAAGCAATTCAAGGGGAAAATATCTACATTTGAGTAAAAGAGAATTGATAGTTTCTGATAGAGATAGAAAGAAGAGATTTTCATTAAGAAACAAATAAGACACGTTAGTTTAATTTGGTAATTTTAAGTTCCATTTTAAAGTAACCGCTAGTCTATTTTAGGTATATCTTGTAGCCTTGATCACCTTTGTGTTGATGCGGATGATATCTTGAGCTGATATCTTCTCTCTCTAGTGCCACAGATTTCGGCGGATGTGTGCACTATAATATCAGATGTGAAGCATGGGAAAGGACCTTGAATAGTGGCAAGCCTCATAAATCTTCTTCAGCGATTTCAGGAAACTGGATATCTGGAAGATCGTGTAAGGTCCGGACGATCAAGTCTAATGCAAGCACGTTCGTATCGATCGCATTGCAGCTGAAATGGAAGCATTAGCTTCCGAAACCGCGGCAGGAATTAGTAGTGCACAAGAAGCTGGAAGATGCTTGGGATTACCAACATTCTCGATAAGCAACATTCCTCATGGAGTTCTTAATCAGTATCCCTTACATATTTGCCATAAACTTCTACCATCGGATACTGTAGAGAGAAAAGCATTTGTCGAGGTGGGCTCACTCCAAAATTGAACAAGATCCCTATTGAGTCTTTAACATCGTGTGGACAAATGGAGCCTTTTGATCCATAGCGACGTTAACACACATAACTGCTGTATCTTGGTGACATCAAATCCAAGAGTGTACGCGAGAAACCACTGCATTCTCCCGAAGTTACAATGTGGTGTGGGCTCATAAGTTGTTTCATCATAGGACCCTTCTTCTTTGAAACGCAGTGTCCGATAAATGGGTGGAAAACGGTGACAGTAAACGCTCAGCGTTATTAAACACTTCTGCACGAAAATGTTGTTAAATCTTTGCGCGAAAAAGATAAGCTTTCTGCTGTTACGTTTATGGAAAATGGGGCAACAAGTCACACTACTATTCCAGTAAAGGAATTCCTGATACGGACGTTTGGGGAAGAGAGAATCATTAGCAGACGTTGCAAGTTTCCATGGTCTTCTCGGTCACCAGATATGACACCAGCAGACTTTTGACTATGGGGATATTTAAAATCCCGGATGTATCGATTCCGTCCATCCAATCTCTCGGAATTAAAAGATTCAGTCCGTTGAAAGAAGTCACGTATGCAGCCGGACAAGTTGCACTCTGCTGTTGCTGGATTTGTGACACGCCTGCAATGGATGATCACTTGTGGTGGTGGACATGTTGAACACATATTGCAATAATAAATGATTTGATAACATTATTTTTGTTATTTGTGTTGCTATTCTTTCTCTTATGTACGAAATTCCATCTATCGATTGTTTTTTGAATGAGTTTTTTTTCCCCTTACTTAAAAACGACCCCGTGACTTATCGATTCTAAATCAGCAAACCGTTTTTCATTTTGCTTAATTTTATGGGGTTTGTGAATTTTTAACGTTTTTACGGACATTTTACCCACCCGGTAAAATGGAATTTTATCTTTTGTTGTTCAGAAGATCCTTAAGCAACTAAGAAGAAATAGAAAAGTTTAAAGTAATTTCCAATATATGAAGATGAGGTACTTTTTTCGTGTAGCATTTTTATGAGAAACTGGCCTATATTAGTGTTACACTTTCAGGTTTTTTTACCCGAACAGCAGAACATTTGTTACAAGAACGCAGATCAATAAAACAACTTTACAAACACGGTGATTAAGAAAACAGTATAAGAATACGAATCTTTAATCACTTTTTTTGCGAGTATATAGAAACTTTTAAAGAGATCATTTTCACTAGTTTAAGTAAGGATTTATGTATGTTTTAATATTTTTATTTCATTTCACTACTTTCATACTCGTAGAGATGGAATTTCTAAACGAATTATTTCAAACTTTGGAAAATTGAAGCTAAAAACTTTCTATGCACTTGTGTGATAAAATTTTTGTCTTTGATAAAATCGAGTCATTTGATAAAACAGTTTCAGTCTTAATTACAAAATAATTCATAAATTCATTTAAATTTTAATTCCATAGAATGGTGTCACGTGGTCTTGTGGGATTTGGTTAGAATTTAATTTCAAAATTTCACCAAATTATTAATAATGAATTATAAATTTAAGAATAGAGATAAAAAAATTTAAAATAATCTACTTTTTTAATAAACTACTAGGAAAGCATTTTAAAAAATTGTTTTCACTAATGTCAGTTATTTTAATAGCTAAATAAATCTAAATCTTTTTAAATACTAAAACTCCCAAGCCGCCTTGAAGCAATTTAAAACAAATCCACTGATTATAGCCTTACACATATATCCAGAAACCACATGGAGGTACATTTGTCTTGCCTTTGTGTGATGATCTTCCACTGAAGCAATCGGTCGGAAACGACCGTCGGCAAGAAATAATTGAACACCAGGACTAATTCGGTTCGGTCAGTGAATTGAGTTCCCGCCGCCAAAAGTTGTCGCCACACAACAGAAAATTACAGCTGAGATGACAAGATAATTTCACCAAAATACTCAGTAAAAATCGATAGCTTCTCGTAAAAGTTTTTAAATCTTTTTTTTTTTTGTGATAATCTTTTCTTTTGTCGTTATATCTATAAAGACATGTCTTAAAATTTTGAAAATAAACCGAATAAAAGTTAATGTACACAGTTTTATATTATATCGAGCTAAACAAAAATAATTTCACATCAAATATCCTAGAAGCATTTTCTTGGAGATTAAATAAAATGTATCATTTAATCAGTATTAAAAATTCAAAAAATTTCCATAAAATTTTCTTCCAAAGACGACCTTTTCTTTCCTTTTTGTCTTCCTAAGGTTGTTAATAAAAAATCAGTGTTGCTTTAATAAACAAGGAGAAAAGTTAATTTATACTCTTTTTTAATCAATTTGATTTTCACGTTGACAACTTTATTTTTGTGTCATCAATTTTCTTTAAAAAAAAGTAAGCCTATGAAACTTATTCTTCAAAATCAAAAAGCCAAACTTAATTCTGAAATTTGAAGGTTAATTTGAATTGTGAAATTGCCATTAAAGGTTTTTGAAACAAATATAATAAATTATAATTGGTCAAAATCTACTTTAATGTGTTCCTTCCGATCGCTAAGTACGCCAAAAATGCCAAGTTGTCCAAGTAGCATATGGACAAACTGAACGAGAGAAAATTTTAATTTATAAATCAGCAACGTAGTTTGCCATTAAAACTACTCTGCATGTTTGTTTGTTTTTGGGGTGGGGTTACGATATTGACGACATTAAAGCAGATTTTAATTCTTTAAAATTACAATTGCAGTATAATGCTAAAAATTATATTTTTATTATTGATTGATTATTTGTGGTACAAACTGGGCCAAATGCATTCTAATTTAAAATATAAAATAATTCATCGAAACTCCAGGAATATGTAAAGATGGAAAATTGAGCCAAATGGAAAAAGATATTAAATATAGCACAGAAAACCAATGTCATAAACAAAAAAGAACATACTGGTATGGTAAATTTTGACTAATGTTGCACCTTTCTCAAATTAAGTTAAATCCTTCCGAAACTATTTTACTCTAAGAAAACGGTATTTGAGTGTGTTAATGAAAAATATGTCAGACTAAGAGAATTGTATCACATCTTAAGAAAGCCAGAATCCGATTGAAGAAATTGTTTGTGGCTGCAATACATCTGGCACAAGCGAAGTTTTATTAGCTTAATATTCAATCTTAGATAAAGAAAATTATCAACAAAATCAGAAACGGACTTTGTTCTACTTAATCTTAAATTTATAATTCAGTATTATAAATATTATGGGATTTTTATATCATTTTTTTTCACCAGATTCTCCATCAGATGGACCCAGTTGTTGAATTTAAATTTAATTAAATTAATAACTTGACTGATGAGAACCTGAAAATATAGAATTAAACACAATTTCATAATTTTTCTAAGATGAGGAAGTCGGAGAAAATTTGATTTAAAATGTTAGCACCTTTACGAAATGTATTGTACAAGCGTACAATAATCCAATGCTGTTTCGCAATCTCTTTTGTCATGAACGAAATTAATGTTTTTAATAAGTGACTCTTTGTTTTTTAAAGAATTTTAAGAACTTGAAATTAGAAAAACCGGTGATTCTAAAATTCACAGCCATATCTGCCAGATTTTTTTTATCTGGGCTATATCTCTTCAGATTTGGTGACAATCCTTGGAATATTGTGGTGGATTGGTCGTGTTACATTTATTCATGTATTTCAGCTCTTGCTCTAGAGATTTCAAATTTTGTTTTCTATTTGTTATTTAAAATATAATTGTTTCTTTCACTTTTCTTTTTATTATTTTAGCAGATAACAATAACCATGAAAGCATTTCTACTTATCATAAAGATGAATCAATTTGTGGCACTCTATGTGTATTGTTGCTATACAGAGCAGATGGTTTAAGTTCAACACTTGGTATATGCTTACTTAAGGAAAGGTAGGAAATGGCACTAGGAATGAGCATTTTAAAAATTTAAATAGAATTTTAACTCATTTAAAATTAGCGGAATTTTAATATACATATATTCGGTAACTTTTGAAAACATGACATTAACTTAAAATTCAAGAAATTACCTTCTTAATTATGTCATTTTTTATGCAATTTTTTTTTTCTGATTCTAAATATAATTTTAAAAAAAGCATATTTTACGATTATTTCATTTTGAAATGAACTTCTAATAACTTTCATTGTTCTTGCAGTTCGACTCGACGTTTCTCCATTGTTGATGATCGAGATATGATGATATTGATACTTTTTTTTTTCCATTCTGAGTAGCATTCGGTATAAGGTACGTTTTGAATGAAATTAAGAAAAAACTTAATTGAAACTGAACCAATAACCAAACAATGGTGAACCTTCTTAAAGTGTGCTCATTTTTAAAGAATACTAATCTTTCCTTTCTGTGACATAAATGCATGTATAAAGATGTATACAGAAAATGAATGTGAAACATACCGCTATGAGTAGGAATTGTAAGGTTTCTGAAATACAAGGGGTGTTCAAATGAAAAGGTACGAAACGATACTGTGGGTATAAATGAAGACTTTATTCAAGGTATCATAGGCCTGAACACAACGATCCCATTGATTAACTATCCGAAAGATTCCTTGTTCCCAGAATTCCTGTGACCGTGACGAGACCCAGTCCTTCACAGTATCCTTGAGTTCGCGCCCGAGTTGAAGCACTTCCCTTTTTCAGGGGACGGAACACATATTTTTTCAGGGGACCAAACACATGAAAATCGCAGGCGACATATCCGGGCTGTAGGACGGATGGGGGAGCTGCTCCCACTTGGCCAGTTCCGCGAGTGTGATCCTGAAAACGAGTGGACGCGTTATCATGGAGCAGAACCACACCCTCCGTAAGTAGCCCCGGTCTTTTGATCTTGATATACCTGCGTAGCCTTCGTAGTGTTTCACCGCACACATCTGGGTTAATGCTTCTACTGTATTCAAGGAATTCAAAAAGTAGCGGATCTTGGATCAATCAATGAGATCGTCGTGCCCAGGCCTATGGTGTATACTTTGAATAATTCCCACATTGTCGTTTCGTACCTTTTCATTTGAACACTTCTTGTACTATTAATTATTATCTGTTTGTAAAAATTAGAAGTTTTAAAATTACTTTACAATGGAAGCTATTAAGACCAAGTTATACAAAGTATTTAATCGAAATTTATAACAACTATTAATATATAAAAATATATATAAGAACCAATTTCATACATAAGAACATCCGATATTTTCTATATAAGAAGTCGCAAAAATTTTTTAACTAACATTTCGGTGAGTATAATATAAATTTATGACGAACATTTGGACCGTCGCAATGTAAATTTATACAGTGCGGATACAGAGATTTCGTTTATTCTATTTTACACTAAGT
Source organism: Argiope bruennichi (assembly GCF_947563725.1). Lineage (NCBI taxonomy): Eukaryota > Metazoa > Arthropoda > Arachnida > Araneae > Araneidae > Argiope > Argiope bruennichi. The sequence goes on along the minus strand of NC_079156.1, from coordinate 60,738,164 downwards.
TATTGTCACAAAACTGAAAATTTATTGCAGATCGATTGGGTGTCTTTTTGCTTCTTAACAATATGAGATATTTACGAAGTGAATCAAAATAAGATATTTCGAAGGGAATGAAGTGAATCAAAATAAGATATTTCGAAGGGAATGAAGTGAATATCTAACTATTTATCTTACTGAATACTCTGAATGAAAAAGGGTTTGTGTCCAATACTTCTGTGTTATGTAAAAAATATATAGTAGAGAAATAACTTTACTCCAACATTGAAACAAAAAATCATATCTCTTTTTAACCTACATATACATTCAGCTTGACTTGTTTCATTGTTAATTGATTATTCTCTAATTTCTTCATGTTTTAAAATTTTACATTTTTATACTTTAATGCATAAAAATAATACACTGTTTCAATACTTTCAGAGCATATTTATTAATAGGTCTATTTATTCAATTCAACATACGATAGGGCGCTACTTATGAATTTCAAAAAAATATTATTTCAAGGTGTTATAGAATTTATAATAATCAATAATAAATGAAAGATTAAAAATAAATGAAATAAAATTATATACAATTCTTCATCCTCTTACAAAAGAATGTTTTATATATATTAAATTTTATATAATTTATTATGAACCAGACTACAACTTTTTGGCTAGACAAGCTTGTTCGCCTGGAATACCGACTTTTCTGGCTTTCAAAATATTAATAATGGCATGCATTTATTTAAAATTCCAGCTTGTTATTTACTGAGAAATATGAATTAAATGGACGCATGCTACTACAAATTACGTCGCTTGCTAATTATATAATTCATTTACTGCAAAATTAAAGCAAAACAGACAATTGCAATTTCGGAGTTAATACCCAAAGGAAATAATGTTTCATATTAATTTAATATAATAGAATCCTTTGCTAGAACAATGCTATCTGAATTATTTTATCATAACAATAAAAATAGCCTTACAGATTGCTTATCAAATAAA